>NC_087318.1:8135000-8760000 GCF_037043105.1 Vanessa tameamea | reverse complement strand
TTTTTACAATAAGAATAAATTATAACAATAAATGAAAGTTTTGTCATTACTTATTGTTATATTTTAATATACACAAAACAGAAAATTGAAAGAAATGTAAAATTTGAGTTGTTATCTTTAATAGACATGCATAATATGAAGATTAATTTTAATTAAAAAAAAAAAAACAAAATAAAACTTTTAGTTTTGCACATCATTGCTTTTGATCACATTAATATATTATAGACAAGGTTTTCAAAGGATAGAAAATAGAATATAGAATAGGTGATGTAAACAAAAAATTAGATCAGAATCATGTGAGCGAAGCTGCAGATGAAAGATTACAGTCTTTAGAGGGAAGTTGTAGGTAAATGTAGTTAAAATCAAGTTCTATACCATGTATCATATCCTCCGTAAGTTGAAGCCGCTAAGAAATGTTCATATGAATTTTTTAAATCAAGGCCAACAACTGCAGCATCATTAATTTGTTCTTGTTCAGTAAAAATCCATTTTCGTATTTGGATACTTTTACTATCTATAGAATACTCACTTAAGATACCAGCTTGCACTATAATTAAAAAAAAAACAATTTATATAATTATCAGTACTATTAAATAAAGATAATATAATAATCTTTTGTGTTGAGACTGCTAATATAATTCACAGCTACTTCTGTGACTGAGAGGAGAATTAGGCAGTCTATATGTTAATAGAGGGTATAAGTGATCTCTGTTAAAAATCTCATTTAAATCCATACAAAAGTTTTTGCATGAAAAAGTAACAAAGATCCATCTATCCAACCTCGCAAACTTTCACATTTTGATTGACCAATTTGATTTGACATTTGTGATAGTAAATTTTTTTCATTGATTTATTTTCTATATCTTACTTCTGTTTGTTATGTTCCTACTCACCTTTAGCTAGTTGAACCTTGGCATTTCGAAGTGTTTGAAACAAACTTGATCCAGAGAGCACACAAACACCACTTTGAAAAAATATGTGTATATCATCAGGTAGTGTTCCAAAAGTCCCTGTATGGCATGATATTCTTAAAACAGGCCTCTCTTCTAGCTTTTCAAGTAATAATAAATGTCCTGTATTGGTGTAAAATCCCACACTTCCATTTATAAATCCAACAACTATACAAAACCAATCAGGACCATTCTAAAAAACAATACATTTATTTATTACATTACATTATTCAGTCACATTATATATATAGCACATAATCTTTTAAATAAAAAAACATATATATATATAAAGAGCAGACTAAAATTAATTGTGTGCAGATAATTGTATTATTTCAAAACTCAATAAGAAAAAATGCATAAAGTTAACAAAAAAATTAAATAAAAAGGATTTTAAAAATATAAATTAATTTCTTCTAATATCATGGGTTTGAAAATATTTTTACAAATATATTAAATGAATGTACCTGCTTAATATTTTATTATTTTAGATTTATGTTCTCTTTTACCTTAGAATGGAATAAACCTGCTTATTGTCTAAAAAATATCACATGACAATTTGGTTTCTTTCATTTACTGCCATTTTTACTTTGACAGTCTCATTCAATACTTTCACAATTCAATTATAATTTTTCCTAACAACCATTACAAACACTGTCCCTGTTTGTAATGGTCATAGAAACAGTAGCAGTAATCTTATCTATTACAAGACTTTAACATTGAGGAGTAATATAAATATTATGTTTATTCATATAAACAATTACCTGAGATGATTGTTGTGAAGGGCAAATAGACAAAGCCAGAACCGACGTTACTTCCGATGGAAGAGTACCACTCCAGGATACTAAATAAGTGTTACTTTCAATAGAACTTATCCATTGAGCAGTTAGGAAACATAGACGTTTCTTATACCCTACAGCTAACAGATTCCCACAAGATGACAGTGATACTGAACATTTGGAGAGCCAGGTTTCATCTAAACGTAAACAACACAGAAAATTATGTAAAAAACGTAAATATCACGCTATAACAACAAATAAATAACAATAAATACACTTGCCTTCTTTTTCAGGAATAAAAAGTGCTCTCCCTAGTGTTAAAATATCACCACAGTCAGCAACTTGCTCTACATTACACATATTTTAATAAATATAACTAAATATGTAAGTAATTTTATAAAATAACAAATTTTTTACAGTCAACTCAGTTGTCAAACTAGAAACTAGTGACTAAAGTTGTTAATTTATATACTCTTTGTGTAGGTTTGTCAGACTGTCAGTCTGTCACTGTAATATAGAGATACGCAGGTAAATGACATGAAAGATATGACTAAGGTATGACTAACAACAAAATCGAGGAGTTAAAATGACGAAATTTTTTATTCATGTTTTGTTATAAAAATGACATCATCATTCGCCCAGCTTCTAAAATGATTTTTTGGCTATAAAAACAGATATCGTTCGTTCGTTCGAAGTTAACAACTGTTTTTTCAAAATAAAAATCCATGAAAATGGAATGTCTCAGTTTAACTGTATAAATAATATTTTAAATAAATAAAATTGTTGTTTATTTATTTCAATCATAATAACTCTCTCAGAAATAACGATTGTTGAATTAGTAGGAAGCTAATCTGACCTATCCACGGGGGCCATATTTAAGGCGGATGCTACATGGCTAGGTTTTTAGCTTGAATGCAGATCTGCACCTGAGATTCCTTTAGAAATCATTGACAGAGAAAACTAAATGTTCAGGATTTACAGCTTCCTGTGCAGTGCTCCGTTCGTGGCTCAGCGATGCATTCCTCAGGGGGCGACGCTGATATCGCCCCCGGCATCCCTTGTTAGTGCGTAATAGGAAACGTAATAGGAAACGTGAGGTCCCAACTCACGCGTTCACGGCCCCAAGGCCACGTTGTATAATTTAAGCCCCGGACGTCAAGGCTGTGGGAGGACCGACACGACGTCTTCGTTGTCTTCGCCGAGTAGTTTCGCCCCTTCCCCGTTCAAGCACCGCTGTCTCCTTCTGGACCATGCCGGTCTCATAGAAGGAGACTGCGTCCCTCCACGCCGATACACTGCGGAACAATGCTAACATGATTGCTCGTAGGAAGAGATCTTACAACACCGGCATAGAGTCGGCGAACTTCCCCTAAATTTCGCAGAAGTCTGTGTATAGCACCAGCTACCTTCTAGATCCAGGGGATCAGGCGCTCGAAGTGCTCTACAAAGCCCCAGTGACCGTCAGGGTGAGGTCCAGGTATTTCATGTACTTGATCACCTAGACGCTTGAATACGAGTCGGGCGGTTCCCTGATCTTCGTAAGTTTGTGGAACCATAGCCTCTTATGAGACGCTATCCGAAAGCACAACTCGCACATCTTACCGGCGAAACTCTCCCTTGATGCCAGCACCAACAATGATTACCAACACCGGGACAGATGAAACTTAATAAAAGCTTGTGACAGCCAATAGGTATTGATCCCGCCACCGATCGGACAACTGGCATTATCGTGCAACTCGAACCACATTTTAACAATGACAAGCATAACGGTTAATTAACCGTTAATAACAAAAATACATTTTTAGCCGTTTAATAAAAATTGTTGATATCCGGCTTCGCATCTATAGTCATGTTGTGCCTTTTCTTCGATTCCGGTGTTAGATTAATCTATTTTAGTTCCATTCTTGTATTTTGCCTTCCATTGCCTTCCGCTTTTGTTTGATAATGAATTTCCACGGCGGAAATACGTTTCAGGAGCTTAATATATAGTACCTCATGCGCAATTTTTCTTTGTTTAACCCTTATCCCATACCTCTTACAAAAGCGTCGAAAACCCAAATCGTTGATCAAAAAGCCGGAGACTTAATAATGACGTTCAATACGGCATACTCTAACTTAATACTTACAGAGATTTGTATGCATTAATAGTATATGCAAGTTGTAAAAAGTGTAAATATGTCTTTATTTTTCAATCCTATTTGATTTAGTGTTCATAAGATATATTATATTTAAAATATTGTGCACAAACAAAAAAAAAAATATATATAATAAGAGCGAAAGCTCTTATTAATGTTTAAAAAAAATTATTGTATCGACTGCAATAATGACGAATAAATATCGATAGTTTCAAGAAAAAATAGTTTTAATATATCTAACGAAGGGTTGGGTATTAATTCGTTATCAGACATATTTATTTCCAAAAATATAAGTCTCGTCGTTTTTGTTCGTATCTTTTCTAATCATCCATCAACTCTGACACTTTTCGATTTCTTCCTTTTTAACGTAATACTGACGTTGTCAGCTTGTGAAATAAAAAATAAAATAAATTGTAAATAAACTTTTTGATGCTTCGACATATCGATATATTAGGTCCAACCCTAGTTTATTATTGTTTGTATTTCGGAGTTTGGATTTAAGGAATTTAATTTTTTAGTATAATAATTATTCTAAAACTATGATGAAGTGCAAAATTTGTCTAAGATCTAGCGAAAACTTGAAAATGACGCATTTTAATGAAAAATATGTATCACACTTTAATTTATTAACCGATTTAAAGGTAAAAAATCATAACTGTTTACGACTTACTAAAGTCACACAAATATTAAATAAAAATGCTTCGAGATAATATGTGTTTATAGATTCAACTTTGTGATGTTAAGCGACAGCAAATGTGTGAATATTGCCTTGAAATGTTGAACTTGTTCGTGGATTTTAGAAATAAATGCATACAAGCTCATAGTGCTTTCCAGGACAAATATATTTTTGAAGAGGTAAAGTATTCAATTACAATTACTATTATGCATCATAATAATATTTAAAAAAAATGTTTATTAAAGATGCATTTTAAATATTACAGAAGATGAAAATCGAAAACGAATATAAAAATGTAATTGATGAAAGAAATTATATAACCGAAGATAATATTAAAATAGAAACAAATGTCAATCATGATATATGTTCTGATGACGAGCATCCACGAGATCTTATAGATTTAGAGGATCATCCAGTAAATGATCTACTTGAAGCAGTCATAAAAAGTGAAACTATCCAAGGTAAACCAATATAAATAATCTGGGTTAGTTTTCCACTTATGCTAACTTTGAAATACTTGCCAACTATCTGAGAAAATATGTGGAAAGTCTGTACAGTTGGAAACTTAATAAATAATATAAAAATAAAACAATCAACTGCAGACATGTTTTCTATTCGAAAGTTTTAATGATTTATTAGTTACAGGAATATCAATAATACTTAGTAAGAGAAATCTTTTACAAATTTGATCTGTTACTATTCATGTATGTATATGTGATATAATTTATCATATGTATATATATTTTTTATTATTATTGATTATTTTGCAGCTAATTTTAGCAAGCAGAAAAAAGAAGTCATTGTAGCACCCAGCTTCCGTTGTGGTAAATCTAATTACAATAATTATTTACTTTAATGCACTTTAATTATACAATAATCTAAGATATAATTGTATTACAGGCTTATGTACCAAACAATTTGCTGATAGAAGTATCTTATTGAATCACTTAGATATACATAGAATTAAATATGATAAAATATGCTCACTGTGTTTAGAGAGATTTAGTGATTGGCAGCAGCTACTTTCACATAGACTGAAACATCTGCAGTGGAAAGACAAAACATGTCACCTTTGCGACAAAAGATTTCAATCATCTATCTATTTGGAACACCATTACAAAAATGCTCACTCACCTGATGAGGTATACCTTGGATAAATGTTCTTGTTGGACCTTTGATTACAGTAACATTTTATATTATATGTGCAGGCTGGTACTAAAACAGCCATTATCTTATTACAACAATTCTTCTTTTTGGTGTCAGAATAGAAACTATTCACAAATGTAACTTGTTATAATATTGTTGATATTAATGTTAACATTATATCTTTAGCACAAATAAATTTATTATTTTGTAAAATATTATACAAATAACTAAATGTAGCTTACATTTTACTCGAAAAAGTACAATGGCCCTTTTAGAACCAGGCCACAAATATAGTTTAATAATTCATTCAAGTTTATGTATATTCAATCCTAGAATTATCAGTGGCGTAGCATAGGGGGGGTTGCGGTCCCCACCGGGCGGCACTTTTTTAAGTTAGAGAAAAAAAAGTTAATTTCTTTCAGTGTTTTTTTCGACATTTTTTTTTGTTGTTACCAAATACCCAGGCACATATGTAGGTTCTATGCATGGGTGATGCAAGCGCAAGCTTTCTCAATAACTATTATTTAGGAAACTTATTTCGTTTCAATGTTATTTTAAATAACTTACACCAGCAAAACTATTGGATGTTACTGGAAAATGTAACCTTGACCATGCTACCGACATTGACATTCTACCTTCTACTCTATGTCAAAAAATGTTAATTTCACTTTTCAGGGTAGTGTTATTCAATAAAAGTACTCTTTTTACCATGCCCCAATTTTTTTTATAATGGATTGCAAAAATAAGAGGGCGGCAAATTTGGAATCCGCACCGGGCGCTAGTGACCTATGCTACGCCACTGAGAATTGTTTTAAGCAAATATATATATATGCATTTCATTTTTATAGAAAACTCAGTTAAGATGTGTTCAATGTTACAAAATTTATAAAACCCCGAGGCAATTACGAAAACACATCTGGGGATGTCATTCCAATAAGAAATTTATGTGTGATTACTGTTCGAAAGAGTAAGTACAATTTTGTCCCGTTATGTAGACTTTTAAGCCAGAGTTTCTATTTTTATGAGATATCATGCAAAATATTTTTGATCTACAATGTATATTAATATTTTACTTTTAGAGTGATAACAGAATATTTGAGGCAAAGGCTATTCATTTAAATTGTATAAATTAGATTATGAATATCCTTACAGATTCACAAGTAAACAGCAAATAAGGATACACATGGTGGTGCATCTGGAAAACAAACCATTTGCATGTGATTTGTGTGAGTTTTCATGCAAATTTATTGGAAATCTAAAAGTGAGTTATTTCAGTGAGTGAGGGAATTATTCTTTGACAAATAAATGTTCGAATTAACTCAAGAGACATGTTCAATGCTCAATTAGTTGTTGTAGGGCTTTATGCAATTTCCTCTGAGTAGGTACCACCCATTTAACAAATATTCCTATTTTATTATTGTGTTCCGGTTCAAAGGGTGAGCTAGCTATTGTAACACAGACAAAAATCTCTGTTTGCAAGTTTGGTGGCGTAATGGCGATGTAAGTAAAAGCGTGGAGTTAATGCTTGTTGACTTCCAGGCAGGAGACATAACATACATATATAAGTGTATTCAACTAAAATGACTGTATTTTTAGATGTTGAAAAAGAGTAACTGCTGAGTTTCTTGCCGGTTCTTCTCGGTAGAATCTACATTCCGAACCGGTGGTAGCTTTACTTTAAATAGTTTGTTAAATGATGATTCAAAAGTGCTTGTAAAAGCCTACTTGAATAAAGTATATTTTGATTTTGAAATAAATGGCTAAACTGTTCATAACCTGGAGGATATAATTATCTTCTAATATGAGTTACTTAGTTTAACACATAAATACAATCAGTGCTCAAATTTTGGACACAAATTATCTAATTAGAGTATTTAGTAGTATAGTTTATAGTTGCTTTACTGAAATTAGCTATATGGCAGTAACCTTAGTAGATTAAAAACGTCTGTCCTTTACAAAGTATTATATATTTTTGTAATTAACTTTTAGAGTCACAAATTAAGGAGACACACGCCTAAAAGAGTTTACTGTAATAAATGCAATCGAGTTTTCGGCAATCAGCTCGTCCATGACAACCACAAATGTGTCCAAAAGTTGTTAGTGTGCTCGACGTGCGGTAAAACATTTCAAGGGTCTAGACAGGTAAACTATGAAATCACGATTAATTTACAGTTTAAATTACGTACGTTATATTTTTATTTTTAGGGATACATTATTTCAGTAATTATTTTATTTATATTTATTTTTATAAATAAATTCGTCATTCCTGAAAATTGTGAACGAGAGAAATCTGCGTAGCTGTCGAATGAATTTTATTCCATATTTATGCATCACCATTGCCCAGGGGAAAATATTAGGCAGGCCCGCATAATGTTACTATAAAATTTGAAATATGTTCAAAATATCGAAGGGAAGAGATATGATTTTAATCTTCATCATTAAGCTTGTAAACGAGCACACGACATTGGACACATGTTAGCGTAGCTCACCAGACACATGTCGAGCCACGAGGCGGAGGGCCGGCACCGCTGCGAGCGCTGCCCCGCCGTGTACAAGACGCGCGACGCCCTGCGCGCGCACCGCGACCGGCACGACGGGGTGCGCTCCAAGCGCTGCGAGTACTGTCCCAAGACCTTCTACACCACCTCCGTGCTCATCAAGCATCGCCGCACGCACACAGGTACACACGCACGTGGCACATTTAAAGTATGTACCGGTGTAGTGTTACCGAGACCTTTAAATTCATGTTTGCGTGCCTCCCAGATAATAGTCCAGAGCTGCCCTAAATATAACTAAGGTAATTTGTTTACTGCTTTGTTGACCAGGAACTAATAATATACAATAGGCAGAGTTGATGATATTGTACCGCGTCTTTTATTCAAACAAAACGTTTGAAAAAAAGGCGTGCGCCATGAGTAAAGTAGAATTTTATGATTCACTTATTTTTAAACTATTTTCATTCGTGTTTCATAATTTACTGCGATAAACGATAAGATATATTTATCTTTTGACAACTGCTATTCATTATTCATACTTTTATATATCTACCTATTTTTTATATCTACCTTGTTCTCATTTGAAGCATTAACTATATTATAGTTATTTTTAGAAATATATAGTAAATTTCCTTTTTATCTAAATTCCTGTTTGTTTTTCTGACACTACAGATAAACAGTCCCGAGCGCTCTATATCCTAATAACAAATGAAACAACCTATCTCGTACTGAATTGAAAATTTAAAGCAATGTTTTTAAATAATTTTTATTTTAATTACAGGTATTAAACCATACGTCTGTAGAATATGTCAAAAGGCTTTCACTGGAAATAACAATCTCAAAGTACACATGCGAGTTCACGGCGAATACGTAATTACGAAAAAAGTTCAAAGCGATGTAGAAAATACGAATAGTAAGCTGGCGAAATGAATAGAAATACTTAAACGATTATGTTTTTATATTGGCAATAAAGTTAAGTATTCCTCATTTGGTATGAAAACCGATGAATATGGAACATCGTATTTTTTTTAACATTTTACATAAATTATACAATGTTACAAATATAAAACTTTAATTATTTGTAAAATAAAACACTTAAAATAATATACCTAAATTGTTTAATTTAGAAATACAGTTTACATTCAAGTAAAAAAGTAAATAAACATATCACATACAAAAAAGTCTTTGGCAAGTACAACAGTAGGTAGTACTATAGGATCCTAAAAAAATAATAAAGTTGTATTAAAGTGACTTGATACTCGTAAAAGAGGTAACAAATCTTATCGATAAAATTATCGAATCGATTTATAGATCCATTCGTTCACGAAGGCGCACCCGTCACTCAAACATTATTGGCGTACATTAGTATGAATAAGTGACTGACGTGCTTACAAGACAAGACAAGACGTAAGAGTGCGTGAGACGACTTAGAGTAAAAACGACAAATAAATTCAAATATCTTATTTGTTAATTTTTTTTTTTAAATAATTAACTTGGGGTGCCTTCGTGGGTGAATAGATCTATAATTATTAAAGGTCGAACACAAATGCGCGGATAAACGAATGCTACACACACAATGATAAAAAGTCACTGCGTCATATGGATGACTAAATCCCTTTTCTAATTTTAGTGTACTGGATTAAAGGCAAAAGCAATCTTCCTTAAATTTAGGAAGATTGTAACTCGCTAAAGATCATCTGTGGTCGATATTGTGAAATAATCGATACTGCGTCCTTAGCATGGGAACTGGTCACATATTTTGCTGGGATAAGGCAACCATTATTAAAACAAATGCATTCGACCGCTTATGACGTAATTTAATCATAGACATAGAGACTTAAAATTACAATTAGTATGAAAGATTGGACATTCGGAGCAACAATAAATTAGTTAAAACATTTTTTTTCTTATGACTAAGATTTTTGAAATATATAAAATTAGTATCAAAATCTTGCAGTTATGGATTATAAACGGATAAGAAATGTATGTTTTTTAATTTTTATCGTCGAAATTAAATGTCCATGTCTTTGATTGGGTATTGTATACTATGAAAATAATAAACAATAAATGACTTTTGATAAATACTGTGAAAAAAAACTTATCTTTTTTTAGTTTAATACTTACATAGAAAGGTATTTTTTTTAATAATACAAATATTTAGATTGGCAGTGTCGAATTTTAGTAAAAAATTAGGCAAGTATCGTTTAGCACTACATTAAATTGTAGGTACTGATAGAAAAATAAATAGAAACATCTTAAAAAAAACACTCAATGAAGTGGTAAATGATTCGTATGCGCAATTATTTGTAATTAGGTAAAGAATTGGCAAATATTAAAAATAAATAGTGCCTATAAAACAGAAGTAACAGACGGATAATAATGCTATTTATATTTGATTAAAATAACAAATAATTTATTGTCCTAATTTATAACATGGTCAGAACTTAGATGTCCCAAGTCTTGGTCAGAACGAAGGTAACGTTAAAAAAATTATAAAGCTTTAAAAAGTTTCCTAGATATGAATTATTTACTTATATTTACGCAAACCTTAACTTTATAATAACTTGCAAATAAGTTTTAATTTACTAAAAAAATATAAAAAACAATTACACAAAAATGTCTAGTTATTTAAATTACGAAAAAGAATGATACATTTAAGCTAAAAGTTAAAATTAATATGAAACTTTAAATCGTAACAACACAAGGTTCTTATGCACAAATGTATGTAATTAATTAAAAATAACATTAAAGGTTGAAATAAACTTATATGAATTAGCATAGGCAATATAATTGATTTAGTTGAAAAAATCTATCTGCCTGATTCGACAAATAAAATTATTTAATTTACGTTAAGGTACGTATAAAATGCAGTAAAGACTCAAAATGTTTACAATGTACTAAGCAAAAAAAAAACTAATAATTAATTTTCTGCAACTATGTCGTTATTCAAATCTACATGTACTTATGATATATGTACGGTAATGTATCGATACATCCTGAAGACTTTGAGCAAATATGTTTTATGTACATCTTTCATAATATTTTTTTACTTACCCTGGACTACAAAAATAACAAAACAACTAAAATTTCTTCCAATAAATAAAATGTATTGTCTTTTAATAAATAATAAGGCGGAGTGTGCATAGCCATCTATAACTATCATGAAGTTACTTATTCTAGCAGTGCCAATAATTTACTTACAACTATTTTAATACTCACCGAGGAGAGAGCAAACTTTAAGCTTAACAAAGGTGTAGTAATATCTATGCAATGGTTATATTTCGTTGCCGTAATGTTTGTTGGGTATTCTAACGACAGTGTCCTTGGTACCAATTTTATCCGTGTCTATGAGGGATCCCGAACTGTACTTTTTAGTCTTGGGCGCAAGAGGTGGCACTTCGCTACATGTGGAGAAATTATCATCGGTCACTTTAGAACTGGATCCAGCTGCACTAAATTTCTTGAGGCTTCCGGTAGCTAGTGAGCCGTTTGAGGAGGAACAGTGAGGTGGTAGAAGCGGGACTCGCTCTTGGAATTCCTTGGTAGACGTTGTCGGCCGATGCCCGCAACTACTGCCAGACTCAGAAGGAGCCGTGTCTGGACACCCACCCATTTGTATCCAATCCTGTAATCTAAATAATAAAATTTGGTCACGTCAAGCTGCAGATTTTAAGGTCCTGGGTTTAAATCCCAATTCAATAAAATGTTAAATTTTCCTATCAAGAAATTCTCAATAATAGTCCTAAGTTTGAAAACTGGTAATGTTAGCACACGTTGCCTCGAAAAGCATAGAATACAGGTCGAATTTACTCTGGTCATGTTATATAGTGGTACCTGTATTTACAGAAACACTGAAGCAGGATACTATTGCCTGCACAGTGGTAATTTTCCATTGAGAATAGTAGCCCTAATCGAAATCGCTCAGAAGGACGTCACCATAAATTTATGCCATGCTTATGGGACATTGACCACCATTATGTTTTAATAACTGTTTATATGGAAACTTGCTGTTGCCCGCGGCTTTGCTCGTGTGGAAGTTGAATATATATACAGATTAACTTAAAATTTTACATTAATTTTAGACCTCTTTGTATACCACATTGGTTTGTATTTCACCCCTTCGGTGTAGAATATCTAGAAACGCTTAAATACGTATCTAATTATTTTTAATCAGCATACCAAAATTAAAGTTTCAGGTTTCAAACTTAAAAATTTACAGATTTTCATTCAAACTGTCAACCATTATTTCACCCCTTCTGGGTTACAATTTACTAAATCCCTTCCTTAGTGGGCGTCTACTCAATAAAACAATCCTACTCACCAAATTTCATGGCCCTTACTTTAATAGTTTATGCTCGGAGATGATGAATCAGTCAGTTAGGTCATGTTATTTTATAAGTATAGATTATTTGTTCATATTTTGGGTGGAGATTTTAATAAATACTAGCCTAAGTCTGGCATGCATGCCTAGGCTTTTTTAAATTATTTCGTCAATTATTCAAGCATGCAATGAGTGATATAATGATCCCATTAAGTTACAATATAAAGATATATTCATTTAAACATGTATATATATGGATATACAACATTAAATATAAATATGATTCTTATATGTACCTCATAACAATTTCTTCAAAATTAGGTCTCCTTTGAGGTGTATGTTTCCAACATTCCATCATGAGAGTATACATAGCTGTTGGGCATCCTGAAGGAGCCATCAATAGCTCACCAGCACGGACCATTGCTATAACTTCCTGATTGCTATATCTATAAATAAATATAGTTAAGTAATGAAAAATTAAATCACTCTTTAAATTGACTGACTAAATCATTCTTTTAATTATTTTTTTAAAATTAAAGTATTATAGTTTAAAAAAAATTAAATGAAGTACTATAATGTTTTTCGTACCCATAGTAAGGCTGCAATCCATAGCTATAGATCTCCCACAATACAACTCCATAGGACCAAATATCACTTTCAGTAGTAAATTTACCATAGAGGATTGACTCTGGAGGCATCCACCTCACTGGTAGTAGACTCTTAGATTGCACCTAAACATTAGGAGGGATTTTTGAGTATATCTTATTAACATCAAGAACAAAAAATCATTATATACAAATACTCACTCTATAATAATCCGAGCTATAAATATCCCTAGAAAGTCCAAAATCTGATATTTTTACTATAAAATCATCTGACACAAGGCAATTTCTTGCAGCCAAATCTCTGTGCACATAATGATGTGAGGCAAGATACTGCATACCAGATGCAATATTATTGGCAATGTTCAGTAGTCTCATTGAAGGCAAACCCTTGCCAGACGGAGGTGCACGGCCCATGAGAAATTCATGTAAGTCTCCACGGGCCATAAACTCAAACAGCATACATAGTGGTTCCTCTCTGAGAGCTACTCCGACAATACATACTATATTCTCATGTGTTAATTCTGATATTAAATCAATTTCCCTTCTAAAATCGGCTTTTGTTTTAGCAGAAGCATTTTCTTTTAATGCTTTAACAGCCACATATTGAGTTTCACCATTCTTTTTCAATGCTCCTTTATAAACTTTACCAAAAGCACCTTCACCTAATTCTTCCAAGAATTTGATTTGTGATAATGAGTATTGAGGTATACGAAGGATACCATTTCCTCGTGTTGAAGTTGTCAGATGTGGTTGACTGCCACTGTTTTGATTAGTTAATAATTCATTCATTTCTATAGGAGAATTCAATCTTGAATTTCCATAGATATTTTTATCAGCATTAGGAAGATTAATGTCCCTAATAGTAGCAGCATTTCCTTTATTTTTGTGTCTATAAAAGAGGCAAATTATACATCCAACAACCAGTAACAACAAAAGAAGAAAAATTACAACAATGTAAATCCATATTTTGTGAGCACATTTTGGAATGTCACATAGTTGATCTGTTTTTCCATCATTATCAACAAAACACCATGGTTGGGTTTTGATTCCACCAGGATTTCTGCAATAGCTATGTCTACCTGCTAATTCAGGATAGTCGGAAACTTTTAAATAGAGCTGCTTAGACCATTCAATACATGCCATACCAGAACTTGCTACACTCACTCTACCGAGATATCCACCTCCATTTTCCCAGTAACATTCATCATCTGAAACCATTAGACTGCCAATGCCTATCTTAAGACAGTCTGGATCATCCTCTGGCAGATCCTGGCATTCTTCCAATGTCAGCTGTTGCCCAATATGGGGGTGTCTTTTAGCAATGGCATATTCTGTTTGACAGAGTTCATTTTCTAATATTTCACAATCTTGTTTACATACACGTCGCAGTATTGTGGAATTGTAGCGATAATTGAATAAATCTTTGGATAAATTATTTAAAATTAGGGGTACTTGTATATATCGAGATGTTGGTGTATCAGCTGTTTTAGAAACGTTTTGATTATCTGAGTTTCCCATTTGTTGATTGTTCATTTCAGTATATGCTTTAAAACTGTTGTTTACTTCCTTAAAAAAGTTTTCATTTGTTTTTATAGGGTCTCTGCATATTGGGAAAGTGGAATAGCATAAACTAGGAAGAGCATACCGTTCACAATTGGAGCTTATATCGTTCGAGTATTTCGTGACCTGAAAAGCTTTCATAAGTTTGTTCTCAAGAGCAGCTTGAGAAGTCCCATAAGGAATGTAAACAAAATGACCCTTCAAATGAGAGCTACAGACATTTCCTACATATTCTTGACATATTGGTTCTAGCTTTTGTGGAATTGTTGTAATATTACTTTTATTAATTTCAATTTCTGATGTCATACCTTCAGATATTAAATTGGGTGTTGTTTTAATATTCAACACCATCTCATTGTTGTTGCCAGCAATTGTAGGAACTGCAGGGTATGTCAGCTGGTTGTAAGTATCCTTTTCAATAATGAGCCTTGTTGACAACTTTTTTTCGTAATTTTGTTTAATCACACAAGTATAGTTTGCTGTATCATCAGTGCTTAAATTTTTTAATCTAAGATATGTACCAATGGTGCCGTTTGTTTTGTCTATTTTAGTAAGAATTTTGACTCTTGGATTTTCTAACAACACTTTGCTATCTTTCAACCAATATACTTTGACATTCTTCATCAAAGTTTCTTGAATATGATCTGGAGGAAATTCTTTTAAAGATGTTTCTATACCCTCTTTGTTTTTAGTAAATTTTTCAACTTTGGTAAAATTCATTATTGCCTCGCATTTAAAGCGAACGTCGGTTCCAGGTAGTTTTTGTAACATTGAAGGAAGTGTTTTCGCGAAATAGATATCAAGTTTTATGATCCATCCTTTTTGATCAGATGAATTTGATTTAAGCAGTGAAAATGAATCCGTTTTGTTAAAAATAGACGACTGACTTTCATGTGAGACGACGAAAAGAATAATTATACAAAAGTATTTCATGACTGATGTTTTCCATAACACCGTACATAAAAAAGCCCTTGTATTATGATTACATGTTTACTGCGAGATTACTAAAAAGTACTTATCTTGTTCCTGGACAATTTTGTAATTAAATACTTTATTTCCTTTCCATCTGATAACTGTAATTGATTCGGAGTAGAATTCCGATTCTCTTAAAAAATGTTTAATACAGCAATACAATCTACAATGGAACTCTGTGGTATGTAACTGACAGTTTGACAATGTAAAATCAGGGCTGCCATGAGCAATTTTTTTACATCTTCTCATTACATTTAAATCAGGGTCCCATAAATTACCAGAATAGGGCTAATGGTTGAAATTAACATTTATCAATAGAAATTTATAAAATTGATTAAGAAAAATCTGAAAATAGGACGTTTTAAAAACTTCTAAGTTTTACTCTCCAATTCCATAATGGCCAATCAAATATTAGCACGTTTTATCAAATTTACCTTCTGGCTCTAGCAGCTCCATGCAAATTTAATAAATTTTGAGCGGTACACATTTTATATAGAAATAATACTTCTCGTTTATCTATACTTTGTCTCTACCCTCTTTGTCGTTGACAATGACAATTGTAAACTGAAAACTGTTAAGTGTTAAGTGAAGTTTATGTGAAACCGGAAACATAACAGTAAATAATTGTATTTCAGCTGTATTTTAAAATAATATGTTGATAAGACAATATCTACTTAAATTTTTCGTTTAGTCATTTGCATTTTTTATTTTTAACGTATAAATATGCCGAAAAATAAGAAAAAAGCAGAAAGTTCCAGCAGCGATAGCGATGATGGGCCGGTTGACGTAAGTAGTTTTTGTAACCTAAAATCTAAGTTTTAATTGGTTTATTATTTTAATAATTTTACAATTTCCTTGTGTATATACTCTTGTAAAGATCGGTAGTTTTTTTTTAATTTAATTTGAAATGATTTTAGAAAAACCAACCCCCAGAGAAGAAGGCAAAGATGGGTTCAAGAACAGATGACAAGGAACCAACTTGGGTCTTGCAAGGAAAGAAATTAGTAAAAATTCGAGAATTTAAGGGAAAAGTTTACATAGATATAAGAGAATTTTATGAAAAGAATGGGGAATTACTACCAGGAAAAAAAGGAATTAGTATGACTCCTGACATGTGGCGGAAACTTTTGTCATTATCAGATGAAATTAATGAAACTATTAGTTCGATGTGTTAAGAGGGAACCATTCATTAATGTTAAAAATAAAATGATTAATATTTTATTCTCTTTTATTTTTATGAAAACTATGCCTGTTTCTATCATTATCAATGTCTGTGAATTGATTTTGAGAAAAGGGTAATAAGTTCTCGTTAATCTTTCTTAATAATACTTTAATGTTTTTTCATAAATCGAAAAAAAGTACTAAATGTATTAATTCTTATACTCTACTGGCGCAAATTTATTTAAACTTATTATAATCAGTGTCGTTACCTGGCTTACAAAATAACTTATCTCAGAAAGTAATACTATAAAAATAACTGGCTAACGATAGCACAAAACGACACTATCGATCGATACTATCAATAGTATTGCTCATGGGGATATAGCGATATTCGATAATATCAATAGTATTGACAAGTGACAATACTATCGATAGACTATCGCTAACCCTTAACTATCGATAGTCTATCGATTGTGGATTATCGATATGGAACACTACTATGAATAGTTATGTGCTTAAGACGCCCAGGAAGGTGAAAAGGATGGTTTCAGCTAGCTCTATATATAGATGATTTAATCTACGACAAAAAATCGTAGCAACATTATTCGAATAAAATATAATTGTTACTTTTACTGTCTGTTAACGACATCTTCATAGCCACACACGCAGTTTATTGGTTTTCGTATTGTTTATTATGTAACTCCATCACGCTCCTACTTTAATTTGTAATCTGGTATACGTGGTCTTTATTTCGTGTTATATTTACAAGTCCGTCCGTTAACTGACCCATAATCTGACTGTACATTCCTACCATCATATTGTTCCTACTATTTAATACTACGATTTTAAGTTTATGTTCACCCAAGTTCCAAAGAAAATATCATTTTTAAATAAACCTACTTACCTATATTATTATTGTGACGCTGAAAACAGTTGAGTTCAAAAACCTAACAAAATCGATAATAAATTAAATGACTTAAGATTTGTTATTCAGCGCATTTCTCATTTTCTTTATTTTAAATAATTCAACCCTCCCTTACAACACCAATGCACCAACAACCTTAGGAACTAAGAAGTTATGCTCTTTGTGCCTGTAGTTACGCTGTCTCATTTACCCTTCAAACTGGAACCTAAAAATAATAAATATTCTTGTTATGATTGGAATATGTGATGAGTGGGTACCTAGACAGCCACTTGCACAAAGTCTGAAGTTTATGGTCATGATTATGGACGTTAACAAATTATGGAAGCACAAAATAACAAGCAAGTGTAGTCTTACAAAATTAGCAAAAAATCTATCCATAGATAAAGAAAAATTACATAACTTACCTATGAGATCATTGTTGTTTAATTATAAAATTTATCAGTTTTATAACGGAATTTATTCAAATTGTTCAGTATCCAAAACATTTTGTTATTAATATATTTAATAAAAAAAGTCCAAGCTATTTAAATTGTGATAGGAAAGAACAGCAAAAAGAAAAGAAATTTATTAACATCATATATGTATATTAATTGATTACCAAAATGAGAAAACCTGTGTGGTATACAGGACCATCTAGTAAGATTAAATTTGAGTATACTTAATCGACAACAAAATTTAGCTACATTTGAAAATATTTATTGTAATTCATAATTTTGTTTCATTTTATTTAGCTGAACAATAATAACAAACTGAGACTGACATTAAACAAGTTAGGAACTGTTTATTCTGTAAGTATTAGGAAATAATTTACGAATCCATTTACGTTTAAAGCACAAATAAAATACAGAATTACATAATTTTTGACATTTGGTATTTTGAAGAAATCTTAAAAAATAAACAGGTACATTCAATATTGAGCATATGATCAATAGCGTACACTAAAAAAACCCCCACCTATTTGCAGAAGCGGCGTAAGTCGTGGGCCTTGGGCGGCGTGGACCGTGGGCGACGTAGGCCACCAGTCAGTTAAAGGGGCTCCACGCGTTCCAAAGTTTAGGATATGTTAACCTCAGTTTTTGATATCATATATATTTTAAAGTACGAAAAGAATATCAAAGATATTATTTCTTTCGTATTTTATGTGCAACATTTTTATTAATAACAAGGCAAAAATGTTCACTTTAAAAGAAGTTTTTCTAGGGCTCCGGAATTGAGGAAGACAGCCCCGATCGTGCCCAAATAAAATTTTATTCTTACCCCGCCACTGCATATTTGTATATAGTAATATGTAACATATTAAAAAGTAATCAATAAAATATAATCATTCAAAATAATATACCAAGCTACATTTTTGTGTTTTTCGTATATGTATGTCCCAGAATAACTTTCAAATCCCTGTCATTTTTTATGCATTCACAATTTAAAATGGCCTGTTTTTAATTTAATTTTCTACTTTATAGTGTGAATTGAATTACAATTACAAACAGATTGAAGTTGTTTCTTAAAAATAAATTACAGTCTTTTCCGGCTTTAATTTCAAAGCTATAACCAATGTAGTAGGTTTCTACAGTTTTATACAAGATTTATCTTTGCGTAGATTAATTTGAGATGAAAATGAATTTTCATACCTCAAACCCAAACCAGTAAATTAAATAAAACAAAATATTTTTAAAATACATTGCAACATTTTTTTCCATTTCTAACCTTAAAAGCTAATTATAGCATCGAAGAAACACCAGTAAAATATTATAAAACATACAAAAAACCCCAAATCCTTTTCAAGAATATAATACACTTTATTTAGAAAACACTAATATCTCTCATTTCAAAAACTTATATATTCCAAGACTTAATATTATAATGCCCTGAATTATTTAGTTACATTTGATAAGGAATTTAGAAAATAGGTTACACATTAAGTTTCCTATTTAACATTAACTATTTTACTAGATAACATTATTAAAAAAAAAACAGTTTAGGCATCCACTTAAAAACAAAATATATAAGTGAACAGTTCTATATAGACTTTTAGTACACTAAGCTGTTTTGTATAAAGCATGTTATTTACATTTTTGAGTGGCAAATCAATGAAACATTATTTGATAGTTCTTAATTCATATAGGTTTTTAAAATTTTGAAATATTAAAGTATAAAAACTAAGAAATTTCTATTAACATCTATTCGGCACACTATTAGATTCGCTCACTAGAATATTATGGAGCAGGCAAGCAAAATATTGATTGTTTTGATTGTCTGCCATTGCCACACTGGCAAGACTTTTAGGACCACAATTTTTGGCATGGCAGCCTTGTGTTATCAATTACCAGTGAATATTAAAGTATAAAAAAAACAAGAAATGTACTATCCCTTGAGCAAATCATTTAGAAGCCTTGATTTTTTTTCTAAAATAAGGGTCTTTATCTCTAGCACATGATAATTTACCGGACATCACAGATGCATAGACAGAGACATTGAACAGCTCCATAAATTGTAATAATAACATTTTCCAGTCATTTTTATACAAGATTACGTAAATCTATTTAGATCTGACATAAATATTATTACGAAAGACTGGCTATGTTAGTTTAAAACTTATCCAGTCTAAAGAAAATATAATAAAAACAGTTTCATATCTAAACAGGAATAGTGTTAAGTGTGACCCTGATACTGAATGTTTACAGTCAAGCAGGAGAAACTTAAAATTAAAAAATCTTACCACTTATAATTTGGCTATATATAGTTGGCAAGACATTACCACTTTACATATTAGATTATTCGAACATAATAGTTGATGATAAAAAATACTAAAAATGTATTACGAATAATTAATTATTCTGTGCAGATACAAATTCGGTGTACTACATTGCTAAACATTTTCTTTTTAAATATTGTCCTAAAGTGTATAAACCCGCATCAAAATACACATAACCGTATCTTTGTTAGTACTTCCCACAGTTATATTTATATATTGTTATACAATATCAGCTGCCATAGATAGTTGTTTCTCTAAACTATACTCCGTTTGCCCTGACATATTTTACTAATATAAGTAACAATAAAAATATAAATTACAATATAACAAAACACCAGAATCACTTATTTATTTGGTTTCAAGTTTAATATACAAATTTTCTTAAAAAAAAGTCTATGATATGTTGTATATATACATATGACTAGTGGTTAAATAACTATTCATTTAAACATATTAAATGCAGAGATTCTTATCAGAGGTATAACATTGGGAATAACATCAAATCTACCACAACACACATGAAACATCTACATTTTTTAATATTTGGTATGGTAAAAATTATTTATACTTTACGAATTAGTAGGAAGTATTTTTTATTGCTTCAAAGACATACCAGTACAAAGTGTGTACCAGTTGTACACTGATAGATCTCACACCAAATCTGACACTATAAATCAATGCATATTTTTCAATTGGAAATATTTGTATGGTCTATGAATAAAATAATTTGTAATAATAAACTGAACAGAGCTTTCACTTTTTTAAATTTAATTATTATTGATAAATAATTTACCCAATTTAACTTAATTGTTTTAACAAAACAAATCATCTTAATATCATATAGTAGATGATATAAAAATGTAATAATAATTTAATAATAATTAGGATCAGATTCCATTACAAGTAAATAAAATATTTTTAACCTTATTTTATCTTTGGTTTGATTCGGAAACATGAGATTTTAAAGTGTTGGCACATTTCCTGCACCTGAAACAAGAAAACACAACATGTAACTTAAAGTGAGATAAACAAAGAAATTGAAATGCTGTGTGTAATTGTCGTGTTAATGTTTTAATTATAAAGAGATTATTTATTAATATTAGGGGACACAAAGGTCATCTACATATTCAATTAAATTTTGTTCCATCTAAGGAGTGGAACTTATTGCACTTCGCTGCTCTAATACCATTTGGTGGGTGGCGGCCATCATATATCTTCTTTGTCATACAGTTTCCATGATCCTGAATAAATGATACAAGTATGAGCGAATGGCCTCACCACTTTGGTTCCATAGTTGATGTGAGCGAGGGAGGCGGTGGCAGTGAGCGCCAGCAGCAGCAGCAGCTCGGAGGCGGGCGACACACGCAGGCCGAACACGGCACACAGCACCAGCGCGTAGGGCACCAGCAGCCCGTTGAACACTTCGCAGCGCGTGTCGCTCATTTGGGATACGATTAGACGACACTGAAAACGAATCGTTTATAATATAGTTGGAAATATTTGTCACACAAGTAAATTATTAAAAAGATAAACTCTTCTTTAAAGCAAATTGTCCGCAATTTATTGCTCATTCTTCCTTCAACATCAGAGTGTACATAGAGTTTGGCAGTAGAATAATTTATAGCCTTATTATAATCTGTAGCATTTATTACATCTATATCTTATCCTATTTCCATGCCTTTACCATGCCAAAGTTAATGTCTACAAATAGTGACTCCCAAATATGCTAGAATGTAGCATATTTGGAATTGATGTATAACTTAAATTAAACAATAAAAATGTTAATAATCCTCGTAGTGTTATATGGGTGTCCTCACGAACTAATTAAACACATTGGGGTAAGTTTTGTACGAACCATCAATAAATCATAATTGTTTTATGATAATGTAACTCACGTTTATGTTGGAGAAAATTGTCCCAGTAAGGACGTAAAACAGCCTCGGGCTTCTATTGAGAATATCAGTAGGCGAGTACAACGCCCATACAGTGCTCAGACCGAAGAAAAATACCAGCGGTATGAGCGGTCTCACCGCCTCCATGAACGGTCGCATTTTGCCGGTGCCGTCGCGATATGATCTGGAATAAAAACGTTTTTGTTTATATTTATTGTATTAAGAAAATTACTTATTAGTATTTCCCTTAATTTTTTATATGGAAGTAATGAATGTAGTACTACTACGTAAGTAGTCTACTTGAAATCCACTTGAAATCGAAACTGCAATATATGTAATATATTATGTACTATTGATCTACGAATGAGGATTCCCGTTGTAAGTCCTAAAAAATTAATTAATCTAAATATCTTTAGATTGTCAGTTAAGTTTTTATAAAGTTGACTAAACGGTCATATTCTGTTTTGATAGAAAAGTGTGTTAAACAAAATCCGTGCAATGCATACAAATTGCTGCCATCTCATATTTATAACTATTATTCACATCTCTGTTTGCAATTCTTTATTATTTATATATATATTCATTATACATACTTGTAAATATTCCACAATATGATAGTCTGACTGGTAATCATCGCAGAGAAGTAGAGGACAATTTCGAAAACTATACCAGGAGTGATACCTCCCGGCAATGACATGTGCCATGCACGGGGACCCGTCACCGACGTCACCAGCAACAGGATACAGGAACTCTGACATGTGTTATTATATTATAATAGACTAATTCATTCAGTGTTCACTTTGAAATAGTAAATTGTTCAAAGTGGCCAAAATGTGAAACCATAGACCTTAATAATGTTACTATGTTACTATTTTCAAATCATCATTTGTTAAAAAGGACAAAAAAAATAATATATTTTTTAAATTTAAATAATAGAAGGATATCTTACAATCATAGTAAAGTCATATCCCCAAGGCAAGAACATAACACCAGTGTTGTATTTTTCCCAATGAGTTAGATAGAAGTTCAAAAATATATTCCATATTACAAAGAAAAATCTTAATGGACTCAGCTCATCTCTGTAACAATGAAAAATATAAATTCAAGGATCAAAATTAAATAAATAAATAAAAACGTTTTTTTGAAAATATGAGATTTCTGATCATACCTTCCAAATATGCTGTATAAACATGTAGGTATCAGAACTGTAGAGTATGAATCAAGACCATGGTCAAAAAGTTCGCCCAATGGACCACTGCTGCCTGTTCTTCGAGCTTGTTTACCATCGATACCATCTGAAATTTTTATATTTCATTGTCTTAGTCGTCAAAAATTGGTTTAATTACTATTACTGATTATATTGACCAGGCTTGACTTGGTAAAATCTTTAGGAATCAATTTATTTCTTATAGCATTTATTTTACTTCATTTTCATATATAAATCAAGATAATCTGTATCTTTGTGAAGATATTTATTGTTGTATTAAGATGAGTTATTTCAAGAAAACAATTTTAGTATGTGTTTAATATGTATTAGTAACATTTGTTATCAAAACTGGAAGAGGATGCAATGTTTTGTTAACTATAGTTATCAATGTAAGACATTTACTGTTGATAACAAAGGGCAACTAAGAATGAGAGATTGCCTTATTAGACAAATACATTATTTTGGAGCAATATTATTGATTATTGTAACAATGTAATATATATTATTTAGTCAATATATAAAATTTTATTGCTAAATAAGTGAACTATTGTGTTGCTTGTTTATTCTTTTTGGTGGAATCTTTAAGTTTATAAATACACAGATTTTCATAGTAGTAACTTTATATTTCATTTAAAATTTTTACCTATTTTCAAAAAGACCTTGAACAAAGTTCAATTTTAGAAATGTGACTATCATTTTTGTTCATAATACATACTTATAATTTTAAAATAAAATATGTATGTGTATAATCCCACGATTTTTTTGTGCATCTAGATTACATTTTGTGTAATTAATCAAATGGAATATGTATGACTAAAATTATAATGCTCACCAAGTGTATAAGCCACAAATAAATTAACTGCCGAGACTGCCCATACCCAGCTGGGTATATGATCATTGGTGGCATTTTCCTTTGTAAGGGCATGGAATCCATAATCATAGTAGGAGAACAATAAAAAGTTAAGGACTGTCAGTAGGAAGCCAGAAAATGTTAAAAGGTTTGGTGCCACCCACACCGGACAAAACTGCAACATTTCAGTTTGTGTTAATAATAATTATTGAAATACATTCACATGCGGCTACATTTATTCTACTACAAATGTGAAAATAAATATGAACTTGAATTTCACTTAAATAATAAAAATAAGTATCTGTATTATTTATGCTGCAAATGATTACTATCACACAAGATCAAATCATTAAATTAACATATATAAATAACTGACAATGGGTAAAATATATTTAAAGACATTTATCAAAATAATATTATAAAGTAAAATATACATGTAAGGCAGTTCGAACAAGAGAGGCCTTGAAATATAGCCCCTGGGCCTCTGCATGTGTTAATCTAGCACTGATAACATTAAATATAATATTAACACTAATACAATACATGTTTAAGAAATAATCTATTAACTATATATTTGTGAATTATAGTATGAGCATAAATACTCTACTACTGTAATATATATTCTTTTTAGATTAATAAATAAATGCTTATATATTTTTGGTTGATTCTCTCTTTTTCATTCCTATTATTGATTAATAATATTTATCTTATAACATATCTGCAATATTGTGGGCTGTAACTAAACAAAATAAGCTCTATTTGAATATAAAGAAGATTATTAGTACTATATAATATCTGTTATAATTTTTATGATTTTGCTTACCTGAACACACCAGTTCCAAAAGGGGTGCATCACATAATTACTTAATACACTTGTATCAATTGAATTATACTGAAAATAGAAAATATTATTAAATAAATATTTAAAAAAAATAATAATGTAAAAACATGATTGGGTGTTCAGAGCCGGTGTATATTACTTTGCCGTTTTCTTATATTTTTATATACATATTTCGAAACAACAATTTAAATAAAAAAGAGAACGAAATGTATATTCGATCACTAATAATATTGAAAGAAAATACTAACCTTGTACTTTTCAAACCCTTCCAATTTATCCCTTGACAAGTAGCGAGCCATTTCAAATATTAAGATATATTTTTTTTGTAAAACACACAGATTTGACTATACAGTTGGAGATATTTCTTTCATAAATGTAGTTAATTTGTTACTAGCAAATATATTAACATGTCATTTCCAAGTAGCGACATTACAACTATTACGACTGGACTTCAAACTACTTATCAATTATGTTTAAATTATGAAGTGTGAACTACGAAATAGAAGCACTGAATATTCAATAGATAGATACTACTAGATTTAACCGTTCTAAATGCGTTGAACGTTGTTATACATGCCTTGTTACTAGCCTTAGAGCTTTTTTACATGGATGAGTTATTTGTCACCGTCATATTGATCTGTCAACTTGACAGTGTCAAGTGTCAGTTCACAATTGTCAGGAATTTCGACTTTCGTAAATTTTTATAATCGTTTCTGACACTGGGAAATAAGTTATTCCTTTTCTATTTTAACTTGAGGAAAAATATATTTCAACCATAAACAATATGTTTGTATGTATTGTTATGTAACTGACTAAACTTTACATTAGTATATTTAGTTTAAAATTTCAACACAAAAATAAAAAGTGCTTTATAAAAATTTGCACTATCGAGTAAACGCATATAAATAACAAATATAATTTATTATATCGTTAGTATGACCTCTATAAAAGAGAAATACTTATTTTAAATTGAACTACTCTTTTAAAGGTCTGCTATCAATCCAATTAATCTCGGATCAAGTTTTATTCCTTGTATTTTTAATAATAAAAAGTGTTCATAAAATACTCTGTGGGGATATTCTGTCTTAGTCGTCGTATCGTACTTAGAACAGTAAAGTAGACAGTGTATTATTTGCAAATGTTACATGATTTTCAATACACAAATTAGATTTTTCTTTAACGCCTTTGAATTCGTACCCGCTATTTTGTTTGTATGATTTGTCTGACATGCCTATATATGTATGAAAATACTATTCAGTTATTGTCTATCTTTCCCAATGTACAGGAGAACGTCAAAGCATGGTTCTTAAAAAAAAAACTGATGATGATTAATGGGGCACATTTTCAGGCTACGTTTCAGCACCTATTCTACCTGGTGAAACTAAAATTAAATCTAATAACAGTTCAACGTTCGGCCGGTGTGCAAGATTTTATCATTAGTACGTACCTGCTTGCAATCCTGGATTGTTTTAATCCAATGTCAAAGGACCAAGTCTTTAATGACTGCTAATAGTAATACTTATAAGTTTAAACTATAGGCCTTTTTACCCTACAGTGATATATGGCCTACAGATTGAGTTTAAAAGAAAGTTATTTATTGTTTTAGTTTTAAGAAGAAGATTCTACTGTTTGTTTAAATTCTTTAGTTAAGAACACGACTGATTAATAATAAAACTTGTTGATTTTGTGGGATATATTTCATTTTATCACAAATTTCACTTAGTTAGGTCTTAATACCTTCAGGTACCTTTAATCCGAAAGTTGTGTATCGATTAATAAAGAAAATTGTTCAGGCGTTGAAATATAACTTTGTTTAATTTCTACATAACTAGTGTTCGGTACTTAGGCCATACATACCCTATCTTAGCTTTGTAAGATTTGGTACAGACATAATATATCTTTTGGTTGAGAGACAGAATCAAAGACATGACGTAGTAAATACTTACTAGATAACTACATTATCAAAGTACGGTATTGGTTTATAGCTAACTGTTTAGTAATTCTTTAGTTTATCTATTTTAAATATTAATATTAAGTTTTTATTATTATACCCGGCGTTTTGACTATGTCTATCAGTTTCAAATTCGCGTTACGTGACTATTATTAATATTTAATAGTAAAGGCCTCGTGGGTCTAATGGGTAGTGTGAACATTAGTCTGTTGATTATGAGGTCCTGTATTAGAAGCCCGCGTTGAACGCCCAGCCCAGAACGTATTTTCTGTTAGAGCTTCTGCCAAAACATTTTCAGTACCAGCACTTTCAAGTTCTTTCTTTAAATAATAATTGCCTATTACATTTTTCACCATGGATCTGTAATTTGAGATCCACATAGATTTTTTACCACACATATTTTATTATCTAAAATTATATATCTTTAAGTTTCTAAACTTCACGAAGATAGTCAATTAGTAACATCTACCATATATGTACATCAAGTATATGTATATGGGCGTGAAAAATCAATAAGGTAAATACTAATTCTTCTTTTATCAACAAAATAATCTTAATAGGCGTAGTAAATAATAAATGTTTAATCGTGTAGAGATAAACGAAATTACGATTGTTTTCAGAAAGCTGTTCAGAATAAGAAGATATCGGGACGATAAAACACAAATAGATTACTCATATACATCATTACGAGTGTAACGGCCGTGTCTTACTGTTATCAATTTTCTTATAATTAGGTAGCATTTATATCGAGAATTATAATATATGTAAATAAAATGTTTTATAAAACTGCAGGTTTGCGTTCGAAATGGCAGGTGGTAAAGCATTTCGCCTATTATTCTACTGCAAGGGTACGTATTATTTACACATTGTGCTTTATTTTCTCAACTTACGTTAAAGGTTTTTTTAATTAAAAATGGAATAGCCACCCACCCAGCCAAGATATTTATTATTTTATGAATTTTGATTTGCTGTTACAATATTAAAATTTAAACTGTTATACACAGGTTTATTTATAAGTAATTTATAGCAATGAACGAACAAACGGTATTTTTTTTATTGATGTTTTTCAAAATCTAGAGTATTGTGGGAAATTCACAAAATTAAATATACCCACAATTTTTATGCTATAATTTATTTTATTACAAATAATTTTCAATCCTAAGGAGGCGCTTATATTTTGCAATGTTAATGTCAGATTAACTAAAGTAGGTCATGAACTAAAAGATAAGTACTTAATAAGTTAATTAATGTTGTAAAAATACTAAGTATAAACTTCAGTTAATAATAAAATTCAGCGTTCAGATCTTTATGAGAAGTAGCAATAACTGGAAAATTAAAAGGTAGTTATTTCAGCTATAATGTAAAATAATCTCGATATTTTTAAGTAAGGACCTTTTTATTTTTTGCTTCAGCTATGTTAAATTGATAAAATATTTTTTTATTTTTGTACATATACGTGATTTGTAGTTTCTTATATATTTTAGCAACACCATGCTTTATTGTATAACGTGGACACTTTATGTCTTACGATTGATAAATGATAAGACGATAAATATAATTAATCAGTAATAATTTAAAACATGTTATCTTTTAATAATATTAATACCTAACTTTAAGGGAAAAAACGTATTACGATGGCAACAATAGTTTACTTAATCAGCAATTATCTTTGTTTATTATTATGGTCTTCAACATCGTTCAGGTGTATTTTAAAATAATTCATAATTATGCAATACATAACCGAACTAAGCTGTAAAATGTATTAGCAGTATGTTAATGGTTATTTAAAAACTAAACTTGACGAGGGTGTCTTGAGTAGAGCCCCAGACTTGAAATTTTCAAAGGTCGGGAACACAAGATTTCAAAACTTTTTTTAAATAAACAGGATGTGGAATGTTTTTTTTTAATTAGATTAATCAACAAAATGATTATTTTAGTAATACTTAACGTAAAATACGTAAAACAAAATAGTACATGCATAATGTTTCATATCACAATGCCAGATTATTTGATAAATAACATTTTATATATTTTAAAATACAGTCATAGTAAAATTATTATACACACTTTTATGAAGAATATTTTCTATGGGTCCCCATAAATAACGCGTGCAGTTTTATTCACAGTAAACATTCCGTATTTTTTGTAGTCTAAAGTTAATTATTACTTTGGGTATAGGCCATACTAACGATAGGATTTGTCACTATAAAAGAAAGAATAGGAGAATAAAACTTCGACGAATAAAACAGTTGACTTTACTTACTTAACGTAATTATTTACAAATAGTATCATGATGATATGGATGTTAACATCTACATCAACAATTTCGACAAGCAACTTTCTAGTCTCAACTTGATAGTCCCGAGACATAACCTACACAAAATCATAGTGGCGAGTCATGATAAGTCAACTGAATTTTCAACCAATTCCACTTATCCGATCAATCCTATCTTTACCAATTAACACTGCATTCGAAGATCTATGGTATTATGTCACCTTCTTAACTTCTTCTTAATAAAAAGAAAAGTTATAATACAAGCAAGACTCTTTTTAAGAATAGATTACAGTTTGCAGAATTATAAAATTTAGAAATTATGTTTTTAATATATAAGCTACATATATTATAAGCTACATTAACGACTCAACCAGCTCGGCATACTGATAGGCGCCACTCTGCCGAAAGGTAGAGTAAATTAAATATAAAAAATGTGATTTTTTTTATGTACTTTACCTTCGGCAAATATGATATATCGCATATGTTGAAATTGTACATTAAAATATTATGTATAATCATAGATTGAGGCAAATTATTCCTTTTATAATTATTTTGACTAAACTCACTTAAAACTAATCTTTGTTTTATCGGCTCTTTAAAAATGTCGTTCCTGTTAATTGGAAACCGAGATTTAATAAATGAATTTACCGGGGTTCATACTGGTAGAACCACTAAGTTTTATACTTATATTGCTCAAACTCTAGGGTGCAAGCAATATTTTACAAAGCTTTCTTTTGTTTTAACACAATTTTGGTCTCTGTTTAATATTCATAAGATAATGAATGGCAAATAATTAGTGAAATAAAAATAAAAAAGTTTTCTAACAAGTTTTTGTTACTCATCTTCTCGAGTCTCGGTGAATAAGTGCGTTATATAACTACTTTTAATACCCCGCAATCTGGCAGCACTCACATTGCTGATTTGTAAACGTTCCTCAAACAAACAAATAAAGAAGTATGATTTGTATTTAAATAATTAAAGTCAAGAAAGACAGAAAAAGACAGAGGGTAGAGTAGTTTACGTTTATGTGATCATCAAGGGGTTCAAGCGCGTCTGTGTAGGTACCACTCCCTCAGCACATATTCTACAACCAAACATCAATACTTTCTTTTAATGTGTTCCGGTTTGAAGGATGAGTGACTCGGTGTAATGGCAGGTATAGGTTTCCAACGTTGGTGGCAATGTCTTTGGGCAATAGTGACTGCTTATCATCAGATGGCTTATTGACACGTCCGCCTGCCTAATTTATAATCTGTTTTTGTAACTACATTACCATATATATAGAGCATATCTTGGATCTAAGAGAAGTTTCTCTAAAGTTGTATGAAAGTATTTAAAAGATGATCAATGGATGAGCCTCTTAATAGAATGAAAGGAATGAATGAATTATCTACTACTTGAAGATAGGTAGAGAGGATAGTTTAGATGAGGTAACTCAATGATCAACATACGGCATTAAGTGAACTTGACCATTGTGTAAATTATTAGTGTAATTTGAAAATTATGAGTAGGTAGAGGTATCTACATCTATTGGAATGTATACTTTAGAGAATGTAATCATCATATCTTGCTCCTGCTGTTGACACCTTTTTATCAAAATATTAGTATGAATTTAGTAGTATCTGTAATTAAATATTGAGAAGTTAATTGTGTTGTTTTTTTAGCATCGAAGAATAATAGCAATTCGGAGAGAAGATCAATCAGTATGGGAGAGGAGAGCACCATTCTCACCGATGAATGTCAATCGTCTTGTCCGAAATGGCGTTAAAGTTATTGTGCAGCCTTCCAATCGCAGAGCGTATCCTATGCAGGTAGATTTAATTATTTTTACACATCCTTACTATAAAAATACTTTTTTCACTACTATAAATAAACTAAAGTACTATATAATGTAAGTTTGATAGTTTAATATTACAACTAATTTGCTACTTGCACCATTATCTATATTCTATGACAATACTATTATTACGTACTACATCAGTAATTGAGTATGTATTCATTGAACATTTGTAAACGGTATGTATTTCATTTTTTAACTTAACTCTTTAACTCTTTATTAACTCAAGCAAAATTATTACTGAAATCTTTGTAAGAAGCTAAAATAGGTAATAAGTATTTATTTGCTGCGGTATTTAAAATAGCGATACGTATACGTTTGTTTAATTACAAAACAAATAAATATATTTTTTAATAAAATTAAAAAAAATACATTTATGGAAACACAAACACAAAACATTAGATGCATAACTCAAAAGCACGTAGAAAATATGGGAACTGATCGACTGCACATTTGAAACCCGTAATTTATCATCTTGATTTTATTACAAATAGTTTTTCTTAGAAATTTTATTCGCATATGATCTTCTAATTTTTGGCACCTCAGAAATAGGTATACTTACCCTAAACCATTTTTACGATGAATTAATTAATTAGCCTACTTCGTGTAGAACGATTACGTCTTTTTTTATATATTATGATTAAGTAATTTATTACATATGTTTTTAGTCATATATAAATGCGGGAGCAATAGTACGAGAAGACATCAGCGAAGCCAGTGTAATATTTGGTGTTAAACAAACTCCAATCGACCTTTTGATTCCTAACAAAACTTACTGCTTCTTTTCACACACAATCAAGGCTCAAGAAGCAAATATGCCAATGTTGGATGCTATATTGGCTAAGGTAACTTGTTTTTACGCAGTAATAGTGAATACGAAATTAATTACTTAGATCTCCTGGAGATTGAAAAACATATTTTAAGAATTCTTCAATTTTTTACTGGAATATCTTTTTTAAAAATAACTTGTTACTTAATAATTTAGACAAATGGTATTATCAGGGCGCCAAAATGGCGTAACTAAACGCTATCATTTCAAGCAATTATACTCATTTTATTTAAAATTAATTAGGTTTTGTATTGTTTTCTTATATTTCTTTCAGAATATTCGTTTAATAGATTACGAGAAGCTAATGGATGACGCGGGTAATCGTGTTGTAGCATTTGGAAAGTACGCCGGAGTAGCCGGTATGATTAACATCTTGCATGGACTTGGATTACGATTGCTCGCTTTGGGACATCATACACCGTTCATGGTAATACGCTATTGTTATCAGTTTATTTTGCGCCTTAATTATACACTTGTACCAGTAACAGTAAGAATGTCATAATAGAAATCTGCTAATATTAGAAATCAGTATCTATTGGGCCAAGTTTTATCAACGCCCACACCCCACTCAGCTTACCCTGTATCGTTATCTCTTATCGTACGGCTTACACAGCACGCAACCCTTTATCGGGGTAAAGCGAGATTGTATTTCAGCAATTCTTTGTTCCTCACAATATAAGCGCCATTATAAATTTTTTTTTTATGAATTATGCAATAACACTTGCAATGACATCTAGAAATAAACACGATCTGTCTAGTCCCAGATGCTCATTTCCATGGAATGTTTTAAAAATTTTAATTTTTGTTACCGTTTCAGCGCCTTAGTCACCTGATGCCTAAGGTGCTTCTTCACTCCGCCTGCACAGCACGCGAGCACATGTATCATGCCTTTTTTTTAACATTCTTAAACTGCCAATGTTTTAAAACACAGACAATATATAAGTTTCTAGCCTGTCTTCAAAAGGTCAACGTTTATGCAAAATTTACAACGTATTTACTAGATTTACACACTATTTATATATATTAGTATATTTAATATTTGACTGCCTATTTACTACCTCTTTAGGTATCATTTTAATAATACATTACTTGATCTCTTTCGCGTTAAAAACCTATAATTTTTAATAACTATTTTTTCATAGGGTGATAATGTATCTAAACATAAAGTTTAATTGGTAATAACATGCTCTTATGAAAACTATAATATATGAATTAACGAATTAAATAACTGCTACGACTAAAATCTCCTGGAGATAAATAAAATATTAATTAAAAGTTGAACGGTAGAGATGTCATACCAGTTATGTCCTTCAGGCCTCATTTTTTAGTAAAAGCTATATATACCTATTTTATTCGGATAAACAATTGTTTAAGTTATATAGGAAGTATAAAAATAAAAGGTAGAGTATGATTAAATAACACTTTATATTTGGTTTAGCATATAGGTCCAGCCCACAACTACCGGAGCTCAAGCATGGCTCGTCAGGCGATTCGAGACGCAGGTTACGAAGTTGCACTAGGGATGATGCCTAAATCACTTGGACCGCTTACTTTCGTCTTTACTGGTTCAGGAAATGTCTCTCAGGTCAGGATTATTCATACTATACAAAATATGTAACTCTAATGCAGGAGAAATTATTGAATGAATAAAAAAATGAGGCCAACAATCAATCATTGAATACTATACAAAATGGTTTTAGTTTTTATTACAGATAAGACTGTTTTTGATTATTATATGTAATAAATATTGATAGGACTTACTGAGGAATTAATAATAATATATATATAATACATGTATATACTCGTACATATATTTATAATGATATTAATCAAATATTTATCAATATGTTATCTAAAATGTTATGCGTTCTATAAAATTAATTAGTAATCATTTAATTTACAATATGACGAAATGGATTTTGTTATTTTCAGGGTAGTCAAGAAATATTTCATGAGTTGCCGCATGAATACGTCCCACCTGAAATGTTAAGGAAGGTGGCGGAGCACGGCAGTAAGTTAAATCTATCAAATCATGAATAGTCAGTAATAGTAGATAGATAAAACTATGATAAATATAAGAAATAGAATAACAAAAATATACCTCTTGGCATATTTGATAAGGATTTAGATAACTGCTACAATTGCTACCTAAATTTGCTTTCCTTATTACAGTACCTAATATGTACCTATATTTATTTTAAAAAAAATGATTATAAGTACATATACGTAGTATAGAATATTAAAACTCACAGTGTATAATTATAATTAAATAACAATGAAATAAATACATACGTCTTTAAGCCTATATTTAAAGACGTATGTGGCTAAATCCAGTGCTTACCAAGAATTAATGACTACCTAGAAAAAAAGCCCAGTTTTTTTAGAATGAACATTGTTCGAGAAGATATGAAAATCTTCAAACCGTGCAATATTTTTTTATTATTCTGAGTTTGTAACAATATCCTCAATAACTGCTATTGACTACAATTCCAAATAAAGTCATACAATATTTATTATGTCTCTAGGAGACACTACATTACAATTATCATTGAATTTCAGAACAGTTTGCATATACAATTTTAAAACCGTATGTTAAATATTAAACCGTTGTTCCGGCTTCCCAGTTCATCTGTTGAGCTGTTATATTATTTTAAAACAAACGCGAAACTAACTAAATTAATAAGTCAGAAAGTCCATTTCCATATATAAACCTGAAAATCTATCTTTGCGGCTATAGTGATCACCATCAGTAAGTTTTACAAATTTGCGAATGAGATACGGAGTGAGTTTTAACGAAACAGTAACACTGATAATGTTCTATTAAATATGGTTTATTAAAAATTGTCATTGTACCGCGTTCTGTGTAAAGGAAATGGTGTATTTGATATCAATTGTTTCTAAGGTCCAAATAAAATCTATGGTTGTGAGGTTCGAAGACGGCACCATTTAGTCAGAAAAAATGGAGGAGGTTACGACCCTCAGGAGTATGAAGAACATCCAGAACGATACATATCTGTTTTCGCACAAAAGGTGAGTAGTCCTTTTTAACACATGTTTCTTCTTGAACTGTCTGATCGTTATCTAATTTTGAATATTTTTTTTAAATACTTATTTATTAATATCAATTGTACCATGAAAGAGAAATTCATACATACATATTTAGATATGGCCTGCTATAACGACTGCGTTAGAACATGTGAATCTTAATCGAACATTTCGGGTTGAAGCCCTAGCAGATGCCACTAAATTTTCATTTACTTAATTGCTTTTTAAAACTCAGTTCGTACTTGATAAATAAAATATTTTCCTTGTGGTGAATGAAAATGCTACATGGGTTTTCATGGATTTTTGTTGTTATGTGTTACCGTTACTTTAAAAACTATTTAATTTAAAAATTACAAACGTTTATTAAAAAATTTATAAAAAAATGGCTTCGTCCGAAATCATTTTATTATTATTAACGGTATATTGGGGTATATGAACATAGCGCATGTAACCATGGCTATGTATTAAAATTATAGTATAACTATTTCAATATGATTGAACAGATAGCTCCCTATACGTCGGTGCTGGTGAACTGCATCTACTGGGCTGTCGACAGCCCTAAGCTACTGACGATTCCAGACGCTAAGCACTTGCTTATGCCATCACACACCCCGTGGCTGCCTAAGAGTATTGGCGCTCCAGCTCTACCTCACAGGTAATGGCCATACTTTTAAATATATATTTTTAAATGCTTCGGAAAGCACTTTAAGTTTTCTTTAAGTAAGCAATGGCTATTATTTTTTACAGAGCCAATGTAAAAGCTATATATACCTATTTTATATATCAATTCGTAGATATATATGTGACGTAACTTGTTTATTAAATAAGACAGAACGAACAATATTTAGGTATATAGTTTATTACAGTACCTAATATAAATTTAAATTATAATTTTGTATCGTTTAAATTAAACGCAGTCACATACTCGTATCTCTTTTTTATTTGATTATGAAAAAGCCATTTGGTATGATAGAATGCTGGCAATCTGCGACATCTCGGCAGACCCCGGTGGATCCATCGAGTTTATGAACGAATGTACTACTATCGACACACCATTTTGTCTCTACGACGCCGACAGAAATAAGGACACAAAGAGGTGACCATTTTTTAATAGATTTTAAGAAATATAAAATGTTTTATTTAATTTACTATTGAAATCGATTGTAATTCAATAACAAGATATTAGACTGTTTTTTTTATAAATCTTTTTTTTTAATCTCACACACGTGTTAGTTTATGCATGTGTATTTGAAGTGCGTGTATGTGAAGTACATTTTTAATATCTTGATGGATATACTTTAGATTACTTAATAATAAGTATATCAAAAGATAGTAGATGAAGTGGTGAGGTTATCGTCCGATTAATATAGTTTTATAGGGCATATGTTATCTTTGTGCTATTGAATATTTGCTCCGACATGCAAAGTATTTATAAACACACAAGATTGAATTCTTGTAACAATAAGAACAAATAATTACATTCATAATAAACTATTTGCTGTAATATAAAATAAACACTACTATAAATAAAGCGAAACTCGCTATAAATAACAGTAATATTTCCTCAAGCGTGAAAAATATATAAAATTATGTCATCTCAAGAAAAACACGTAAGTAATTATTAACATGCTTATTTAAATATTCCACAGCTTCAAAGGGCCCGGTGTGCTAGTTTGTTCTATTGACAACATGCCTACACAACTACCTCGCGAATCGACGGACTTTTTTGGTGACTTGCTCTACCCTTACGCTGAAGATATTATGAGTTCTGATGCAACTCGGCCGCTGGAAGAACATAATTTCACTCCTGTTGTACAAGGAGTAAGTTTTTCGTTTAATTTATGTTGTAGGTTTTACTTTACATCACTACCACACAGGCAACCTAATAATCTTTTCATTTACTGGATCTCACTTCTGATCTATTACTTATTAAAAAATATAATACCCTTGAACATCTTTAAACGTTAGTTATTATTTTAGGCTATCATTACCAGCAACGGAAAACTTACGTCTTCATTTGAATACATCAACGAACTTCGTATGGCTAATAAGTAAGTTTCTATGATTTTGTTATTATAAGTTAACAGTTCTTGATAAAAAAAATGAAACGTTATAAATAACCGTATATTATATACCACTTATATATAAATTATGTCGAATTTTTTCAATAAATATAATAACCAAACTATTTATTCTAGCCGTTCCCGCCATAAGGTGGAAGGAAACGACCAGCAATCTCCAGTTGTGATTTTAGGCAGTGGTCTTGTTTCCGCGCCTGTAGTCGAATATCTTGCAAGAGACAAGAATGTCGCCGTAACTATTGGTTAGTTAAATAGTTTACTAACCCAAAATATTATACCGACATACATTGATCTTAACGTCAGGTACATTACAAATGTCCGATAATTTTTTTTGGAAAATTAACAAAAGTCATAACTTATTGAATAAAAAATGTTCATGTACAAACGAACAAATTATATTGCAGCCTCACAAGTTAAAGAAGAAGCGGACGCGTTAGCGGAGCGGTACGGCATCCGGTCGGAGTACCTGGAGGCGAACGACGAGGCAGCGCTGAGCGCCTTGGTATCGCAGTCGCGCGTGGTGGTGTCGTTGTTGCCGTACGACCTGCACGGCACAGTGGCGCGCGCCTGCGTGCGTACCGGCGTGCATCTCGTCACCGCCTCTTACGTGCGCCCCGAGGTGCAAGAGCTAGACGAGGCGTGAGTACCGCTTTATTTTCGTTGGGAATTTATATATTAGCTTCATTTAATTTATTTAACTGGGTTAGATAAGAATATTTCTATCACCTCATCGATATTAATGACGAGACAAATGTTATTTTAAATGGATTCAGAATAAATTAAAATAAATGTCTTTACTTTTTTCAATGTTAGATTTACTTCATTTATCACCAAAAAAATTTTGCAGCGCTAAAGATGCCGGGGTGACATTGTTAAACGAAGTAGGCTTAGATCCTGGTATTGACCATTTGCTGGCATTGGAATGCATTCATGACGTACAGAACCATGGCGGAAGAGTCGATTCATTCGTATCATATTGTGGAGGTGAGAACTTTAGAATATTATAATATATAAAAAATATATATTAATTATTGTTTTTTAATAGGAAAATTATTTTTTTCTTAAGGATTACCTGCGCCAGAATATAGTGACAATGCTTTGAGATACAAATTCTCTTGGAGTCCACGTGGTGTTTTACTTAACACTATTTCTGGGGCCAAGTACCTCAGTAAAGGACAGGTAACGTCTCACTTTTATTTTATTTGCTTAATATGTTTTTATTGTATTGAAAATTGTTAAAATATATGCTTCATCTGAAAGGATAGAAAAGATTGTAATAATAATTATTATTATAGATTGTACAAGATCGAATAGCTAATTTCCAGTGTAAAATAAACTCTGTAATAATTATATTAATGTTTAATACGATTAAAGCATCAATTATATTTATTGGTATAATTGTATACGTATGTTGTGAATATGTAATTGATATTTAATACCTTTTCGGTTTTTGTTAGGCCGTGGAAGTTCTCAGTGGTGGCGAGTTGATGTCAGTAGCGCGGGATCTTGATTTCCTACCAGGTTTTGCGTTCGAAGGATTTCCCAACCGAGACAGCACTATATATTCCTCTCTGTATGGGATTGAAGATGCGCACACCATGTTTAGAGGGACCCTTCGATACAAAGGTCTCTTTGGATACAATTTGTTTACTTGTTTGTTTGTTTACTGTGATGAAGTCGTTATTAATAAATATAAATTATAATGTCATTATTGGTTTCAATATTTCTAAGGAAGAATACATTTATGATTGTAAGGCAAAATACTAATTATAAGACATTTCAGGTTTCGCCGAAACGATGAAAGCTATGCAACTTTTTGGATTCGTTGATCCGAACCCTCATCCGACATTACACCCCGAAGGACCACAAATAACTTGGGTAAGATTTGTATTATTATTAAGGAGATTTTTATGGATTTGTAAGGAAACTAATATTGTTCTTTGTATTTCATAGCGGCAATTTGCTTGCGAGCTCCTCGGCTTAATCGACTCGTCGATCTTCTACGGGAATCTTAGGACTCGCCTGTCGGAACGCATTGGCAGCGCGGGTGCGCAGGCGTTGGAATCACTCGGCCTGCTAGACGATGAACCAGTCGTTAAGCGCGGCTCGCCTCTCGACACCGTCTCACATTACCTAGGGAAGAGGTTGCAATTAGGTAACATACTCTAGCTCTCTCAATGTATTTCTCTTTCTGTGACCTCAAAAAATATCGGGAAGAAGCCTCCACGCATTGAAGTGAAATAATATGTAACGGTATACTCGTGAATCATAATAAACACGGAAGCCGTTCCGTCCTATTACAAAAAATAAAAAATATATGTAGTCATAGCGCACAGGTTTGTGCGCAAATGCAGATAAATGTGAATAAAACTATATTTTTTTTTTCAGAAAAAGATGAAACTGACTTCGTAGTCCTTCGACACGAGATCGGTGTGACATGGAGTGATGGCAAGAAAGAACGACGCGAGGTGACGATGACGGTGCGCGGAGACCCCGCCTCGCACACCGCGATGGCGCGAACCGTAGGACTGCCCACTGCCATCGCTGCAAAGATGGTGCTCGATGGTGAGACTTAACAATCATAATATCCATCGAGGCTTTGATTGGTAGTTATTACAACGGGTTCATGGCCGATTACCGATCGTATATTTCGACACAATACCTACAAATGAAAACGAAATGTAGGTATGTACGGTATACAATGTTATCTATTGCTACCTTATTGTACTGATAAATACCTGTATAACTTCCTTGACTTGATTGGGCTACAATAAAGAGTATTTGTGGTTTTTTTTTTAAATCATATTATCCAGAGTTATTAAATGTATATATCACAATAAACTATAATTTCATATAATATTATATGCTACTGTTTTTTTTTTCAGGGGAAATTCAACAAAGAGGTGTCGTACTGCCGTTTGCTCCCGTGGTATACAAATCACTTCTGTCCAGGCTACGAGCTGAAGGTATCACAGCAAAAGAAGTTATCAGGCCTTTGAACTGAAATCTTAAATAATGTTTTTATTTGATATAAGTTGACTGACTGAATAGTAAAACTAATTAAACTTATGTATTTTATATGTTTAATAGTATTTTTTATGTTAATATTTATTACAAATATTGTCTAAGATATAACGTAGTAAGTACGGTAAAATGCACTCGATTATAATATATCGTGCTGAGCTAAGGAATGTAATGCGCGAAGTGAATTGGAATACAATAATATATGATGAATAATAATATATATGCAATACTGCACTTCTTTAGAGTTTTAAGTAAACAGCTTAAAGCTCCGGTAGCTCAATGTTATACGGGTCGCCTAGCAATATGATAGATGTAGGTACGATCCTCATTTCTGGGCCTCCGTTTGGGCTATTGCGATACCCACTTTTCATTCAAGCTTTGAGGGGAAAATAGATATCGCAAATTTCCAAAAACAGACTAATATAATCTTAACATTGAAATTGTATTTGTTATACAAAATAATAAAGTGTGATTTAAAATAATTGTGTTTATTTATTTTAATATAATATTATTATTATTAATACGAACAACAAAAATAATAAAAATAAAATTGTTTTGATTTTAATAGACATCGTCTAGTAAATTGTTTTATTCCACAAAATAAATGTATACACATATACTATTTGTAAGTGCCTAGAAATATAATTTATTTAAAAAAATAAGGAGTTTTAATATCACTATAAAATTAAAACTTATTGGCTATGGATAGTAAAGCCTTTATAAACAATTATTATGAGCAATATTTTTGATATCCACAAGACAACCGCTAATATGAAAATATTGTTATCCAGTAATGTCACCTGGAAGAAAAAGGTGTGACATGCTTGTCATTCATATATCATTTTTTTGCTAACCTAAAATGTTTTATCAAATGACTTGAATTTGCTGTTTTTTTTAGTTATTTTTTACGGTAATTTTACAAATTCGTTACGCTAAATCTCGTTTGTATCGTGACACCTATCGCTTAACATTTATACTTTTTATCGGGCGACAATTTTTTAATGATGAATTTACGTTAGTCATAATAAAATGGAAAACGACCCGAATAACACAGTAAGTACTAGAGTGGGGAATGTAATTATTCGACTTAACCATAATTTGCCAGATATCTTAATAATTATCACTTGAAACTTAGGTGTGAAAACACAATTTTGTGTCTTAACCAAAGACCTAATATATGTAAGTTCCTAATATTAATTATAAATGTAGTTTTCTAAATGATTTATTCACCATTCTCATCGGGTATAGCTGTTTTGATAAAAATATATTTGGGAGGAGCCGTTGTGCTGAACCAGATAAGTAAAGCCCTGCTTAAAATGTAATATTTTTCATTGCATTGTATTTTTTGGCATATTTGGTAAATGTTAAGACGGCGGGTCGCGAGACTGGGCGATGTATGTCGGTGGCTGCGATGCAGGCGCTACACCGGTTGCGCGAGTGTCGGCTGCTGTGCGACGCGATAGTGCGTGCGGATGACGGCGCCGCTTTTCCAGTCCACCGCGCCATACTCTCGGCCTGCAGTCCATACTTTTTGTTAGGATTTTTCTTCTCTTCCTTTTAATTACCATACTTTATTCCATTTACTTATTAATGTCTGTCCCCTAACTGTAATTACTTGAGCTCATTTATTTATCGATTTAAGCTTTAAATGTACTTTGTGATTTTAAATTCTTTTAAAGGCATTACTTCTCATAAGTCAATAAATTTAAAAAGATAAAATCTGAATAAAAATGACTGAACTGTTTTATGGTCAGTTTTTTAAAATAATCTTTATACCACTTTTCACAGGGCACTTTTTACAACAACACTACACTCGCGCGAGCAAAGCGATGTGCTAATATCGGGCGTGGGTTCAGAAATTCTTCTACTTTTAATCGAATACGCTTACCTTCGACGTATTGAAGTTACTGACATCAACGTATACGAGCTCCTTATGACAGCCGATTATCTCGCCTTCCTTGGAGTACTTCAGCTCTGTTGCGATCACCTCAGAGGCTCTCTTAACCCTAAAAATTGCCTGGGTATTATGATGTTTGCCAGGTTTGATATTTTTGTAGATTTTATTTATTAATAGTAAAATGAGATACCTAATGGCGTGTTTTAATATGCGATATGTGTTCCAAATATGCGTTCCTTGCTCAACTTCATTTACATTATAATAGTTATCGTGATGTATAAGATATTAATTATCCTATTCTAATTCGAGAATATCGCTAAAATTAAATGTATAGAGTAGTGTCAATAATTTTATTATTTATTGGTTTCAGACGGGTATTTTGCTATAAATTAGAGGCCGATTCTCGTAGATATTTGTTGCGTTACTTTGTGACTGTAGCGACCCAGAGCGATGAGTTCCTTCATCTGCCAATTGATGAACTAAACAGTATCATACTAGAAGATGAATTGAATGTTAAGAGCGAGGAGGTCGTATGGGAAGCTGTTTTACGTTGGGTCAACTATGACCCTGATATACGTTGGCATCATACCGTTAAACTTATGGGCAGCATAAGACTTGGCCTATTGGATACACAAGTGAGAAATGATGTAATAAATTAATCTGATCCTTTTTATATAACTAATGAAAGCGATTTATTTCAGTTCTTTTTAGAAAACGTTAAGGATCATCCATATGTGACAGGAAACGAAAGCTCACGCCCTATTATTATTGAAACTCTTAAGTTCCTTTACGACTTAGAAATGATTGCTCAGCGAGACGGTGAAGTGGCTACACCAGAAATTGCACGACCACGTGTTCCACATGAGGTTAAAAATACTATTTAAACACATTCATTATTCAAAAAAAGACAAAGGTTTACCTTTACCTATTACATCTAACTTGATACGATGGAAATATATTTGAATAGATTACTTAATTATTAGATTGCAGAATATTTTCATATTTGAATTCTCCTGTCATTGGAAATTCGGGCTTTTAGGTTTCAATAAAAACTTTATCTCCATATAAGAGCACCCAGTACTAAACCGTATTTGGACAAGCACCTACTAGAGATTTATATAAGATAAGACAAAGACTTTATTCTGGTCTCAAAGATTCATTTAAGTGGCCATGAAGTGCACTGCATATCGGAGCAGGTACTCAAGGTCATCGTTAAACCACTGATACGAAACCGAATGTTTTGTTGTTAATGTGCCATATTTATGTAATTGTACCTTTTGTATAGTAAAAATATTCATAATGTTAAATTAATTTAATACAATTGTAAAATGATTAGGTATTGTTTGCAATTGGTGGATGGAGTGGCGGGTCACCGACGGCCTTTATTGAGACGTATGACACACGAGCAGACCGTTGGATAAAGGTGATGATTTACAATATTATATTAATCCTAGTGGCTAGCTTAAGGCTTCAGTCCTTGATTCAGGGTTCAAAAACACATGGCAATTTTAGAAAATACTCCTACTGTAGGTCCTTTACAAAATACGTAAAGCGTCCTGCGGTTAACTCATGTCGTGGATTTGGAATGAGAGATGGAATAAAGAGAGCACCTGTATGGGCGAAAATTTTGTCAGGATGATGTAATATTAATTAATCTCGATACATATTAAACAATCCTGATAGAGAACCCACGTTAAACAATGGTCAATCGATTATTGATCGACCTTTGTTATATCGACTAGAGCGCCAATTCTACTAATATATCATGGTTATACGTTCCCGATTCTATTCCGACCGCCCTTAATACTGTAAAAAATAAAGTTCAGTTCAATCGTAGCGGAAGGCCGATTCTACTTATTTATTTCGATTATATTCCTGTCTAACTTCCACCGACGACTTCGTTGTGTTCGTAGAATAACAAAGCGGTTGAACGGCAACGATAGGTTTCGATGCGATTGCGATTACAATTTGTTAGTAAAATTGGCGATTGGCGAATTGACATCGATCAATGGTATTGATCGATTATCATCTATTCTTGTTGTAACAACCTTACGCACCATTTAACGACAACCAAATAATTAATTTCGCTCCATAAATTTGCTATTCTATATTGACAAACAAGTAAATCAGTTTCTGTTACTTCAAAGAGGAATTTATAATATCTTTTGTGGGCGGGGGCTTTTATTACCTAATTTTTAATCATATCACTGTTTTATTAAGGTCATTACGTTGTTTCGATTTAATTAATATCATTATCATTTTGCATGCTTTGTAATCAACGAATGATGTGTAATTCATTCTACGCTATTATTAATATTTAAAAATGGAAATCATTGAAATTTTTTATTAATTTATCTTTTCTAATTCTTTTACAATTAGGTTAGGAGGACAGTTTTGTTTTTATGAAGTGATTCCACTAGGAAGTTGGAACTCATGTCACTTGTATATTTTTAAGGTAGAAGAAGTAGACCCAGCTGGTCCTCGTGCTTACCACGGCACTGCTGTGTTGGGTTACTGTATCTACGTCATAGGCGGATTCGACGGAATGGACTATTTCAATTCTTGTCGTTGCTTTGACGCTGTTACCAAAAACTGGCGGGAGGTTAATAACAAGATTTATTTATTTATTACTTTTAAAATATAAATATTTGAGGCAGATATAATGTTCGATGGCGTTCACTAATAGTCAACTTTTAGGCTAATCAGAAATACATGAACAAGATTGATTATTTACAAATTCAATTAAAACGTCATATTTCAATATTGTATTTGAATTTGGTTTCACATTTATAATCGTTATCTATAGTTAATTTATTTTAGGTAGCACCCATGAATGCGCGTCGTTGTTACGTGTCTGTGGCAGTGCTGGGTGAAACTATATATGCAATGGGTGGTTATGATGGTCATCATCGTCAGAATACTGCAGAACGATTCAATCACAGGACCAATCAGTGGTCATTGGTGGCGCCAATGAATGCTCAGAGATCAGATGCGAGTGCAGCAGCTTTAGATAGTGAGAGTAACCAAACAAAGTCAAGGATTTCGTTTTGACAATATTAAATTTGTTCATATGTTATTTAGAAGTCTAGTAATTATTCAAATAAGCGTTGAACATCATCATCACTTATACATTTTAATTGAAGCTCCAGCTTTACCAGACGTAGTTATATATAAATACTTATTTTTGTAGATTGCCATATATATTTCTGATTTGTTGGTCTGCCGTTGGGTTTGATTCGAACTATATAGGTAGGGACGGGGACGTTCTTCCTAGACAGTCCGATATAGTATTCAGAAAAACGATCTAATAATATAAAACCCATTTTATTGGTTAATAAGAATCCATATAAGAATCCATTGCAATATCAATAAACACAACAAATATTACAGATAAAATTTATATAACGGGGGGATTTAATGGCCAAGAATGCATGAACAGCGTGGAAGTATATGATCCTGAAACCAATCAATGGACGAACTTAGCACCTATGCGCTCGCGCCGTTCTGGCGTCTCCTGTATAGCTTACCACAATAAGGTATTTTGGCACAATATTACCTTACTTTTTTCAATCATTGTTAATATGGTTTGTTTGTTTATATGGTACAGTATGTTTATATCTTACTTGATGAATAAAGAAGACTGACAATAGAATACCATAAATCAAAACCTTTTTGTCTTCTAAAATTATTGGTAAATATATAAATTATTTTTTAATGGTATATAACTTAAACAGATATACGTGATAGGCGGTTTCAATGGCATCTCGAGGATGTGCAGCGGTGAGGTGTACGAGCCCAACACGAACACATGGTCGCCGGTTCCAGACATGTACAATCCACGGAGCAACTTCGCCATCGAGGTTATTGACGATATGATTTTCGCTATTGGCGGATTCAATGGAGTCACTACTATTTACCACGTCGAGTGTTACGATGAGAGAACTAATGAATGGTGAGTTTTCTTTAGGGATTCAATCGCAAAAATATACATTTCATAATTGTGGTTTAAAAAAAAACAATGAAGTATAATGCGGTAGGCTTCTTTACACTTTTCAACTAGATTCCTTTCAAAATCATATTTAATGAGTTTTATCATAAACAGGAATGCTATGGATATTTCATTTTGGATCTGGTAATGGATACGGATTCATAAATAACATTTTATCGATTTGAGATACGGTGACGGATACGAAATTATTTCGGATTATCCGATTGTTTCGGATAATTTCGATTACGAATATTACATTATATAGAAATAGTAAAACGCAAAAAACACAAGATATTAATTTGGCTTTATTTGTAGGCTATCATTTCGGTGTTAGGTACCCTGATTACAAACTAAATGATGATGAATGATTAAAAATTTCTAGGTATGAAGCCACTGATATGAATATCTACCGCTCCGCATTATCAGCATGTGTGATCATGGGACTTCCAAACGTTTATGATTACATCCACAAACATCGCGAGCGTCTCATGGAGGAGAAACGCCAGAAGATCTTACTGTCAGAGACCGCTCGCCACGGCCAGCATCGCACCGCATTACCTGATGTTAGAATATTTTGTTATTTTTATTGAATAACAACATATTGGTAGTAAAAATATGTATGCATACTAAAGTAAAAAATATATACATTAACGCCTAAATCCTGACTACAGGAATCACGTGCGTTGTTCGCAATATCAAAACTTTTGTTATCCGAAGTTCTGATGCTTAGAGACCTACTCTATACTATACCTATAGCCGTGGTTGCATATCACCTGCTTCAAGGATTGCATAACAAATTATTTAAGATCATCATTACTCAAAGAATAAATTGCTTGATATTTTTAAAAAACTCGACTACTTTACTTGATTTTGCTTAGGTTTACATTATTAAGCGGAAGATCCTCATTTAAAATAAGTGTCTTAGTTTTATTATGTCTTTTAAAAAAATCTGAGTCATGTTTATTGTACTAAGTGCGCATATAGAAAACGTACTCTTAACTCTACTTTTTTTTTAGTCATAAAATAGGCATTATCCAACGTTGTAACTTCTATTTGTTATTGCTCATTCGGATACAAAAATATGATATTTATGTAAGATTTAAGATTTGTCTTCATCATGTTTGTTATTATAAATATTAAACAAAGGCGTAGCGATAAATTTGCTCCAAAGGTCGAACAAAACATAACGTAATGTTCATCGTGATCTTTTATCTTGCTTCTACTTTCTGCTCGTGGAATTTCCTAAAAGAATAATAGATAGTAATAAAATAATTTAAAATAAAAATTATAATGTTACTGTTATTCATTGATATTTTAATTCAGTAATTTAACATTTTTTTATTAGATAGATAAAGATCACGTAAGATTTATTCGACAGGTACATTTGATCGAAGACAATGATGATATGCTGGAGCAACTTGGACTGATAGAAAATCAAGCTAACAACGACGTCCCTGTCCCGCCTCCGCCGCCACCACCTCAGCCAATGGAGCAGGATAGGCATTAATACGCCATTAAATATTAACCGTAAATTTTAATTTTGAATAATGATATAATTACTATTTCAAATCAGTTTCTACTATTTCAAACGTCTGTGGTTATCATTAGAAATGAGTTTATATTGTATGTATTTTTGTTAATTTAATGCTAAATATTATATTTTTCAACAGATCACACCTAGCATATCGATATACAAATATCTTACCTAAATAGTTCGACGTTGGAATGAAGCTATTTAGAAATCAATAAGTAAAATTCTTGTGGAATTAATACGATGTTAAAGATCATTATTTATATAATATTTACACATATTTAGCGCTTTTGGCATATTTTAATATGATGACTTTTCATAATGTGAATCATTTCTGTATTTTGGAGTAGTTTTTTTTAAATGTTTTAAATTTTTCGGACAAGTATACGATTTTAAGTTGATAATTTTGTGTTTTATTTAATGTTGTCTAATAACATGTTTAAGAATACACCAACATATATATATATCTATCTTTTATTTCGTAATCTCTGACTATTTTTATCAAAATTAAATTGTTGTGTTTGGTCGTCAAATATTTAAAAAAAATATATCAAATACGATTCAGTAATTTGGTCGTGTAAGAGCAAAAGACAGATAGACAGACAAACGGATGGACAGACAGACAGAGAAACAGACAGATAGACAGTTACTTTCGTATTTATATATAAAGGTATGGTAGGTATTAGGTAAAAAAAATATCCATTTCTTACGGCGATAGATTCGACTAACCAACGCTACTGCATGCAATATGTTACTATTAAGTTTTTAGACAATTGTTTAATATTTATAATAATAATGAAACCGTAAATTTATGAAATACCTATTTTTTATGTAGTCGAAGATATCAATGATTAAGTACTTAAGTTATTGGCAAATCAATAGTTTATTTTCAATAGGAATTTTTAACATTATATATATTGTCCAAAACATACCTATTCAAAAATATAAAATATTAGTAACAAAAGATGAGCCTACACAATTAGGACACACCGTGTTATAACATTAATTTAATTTAGATATTAATATTTTTTTCAACATAGATTAATTATTAAATATATTATTCTATAATCACTGGAAAATAATATCTCTGTACCATTTAAAAAGATAACGCAAGTAATCGACTTACTTTTACTCCAATGTTCACTCACTGTAATATATACACTGACTTTTAGAAACGGAATCAAAATAGTGGTATCATATACTTTTCATTATTTTTTTTTAAAACAATCACATTTTAAAAATTAGTTGTATAAATGGTTTATATATCGTATTGATACTCTGTGCTGTCACACCTTACAGCTTCATTTCGCGTAGCTGCCTGAACTATGGATTTTGTCGAAGAGTCACCAGATAAAATTCTTTGCCATGCGCGTTCCGTCCACGCAACAGCTGTGAAACAAGCTCCGTTGCTGATAAATGCACGTATTGTTACAGCGCCAAGACCACGTCCCATGCAACGCCAACCATCTGCTCGCACCGACTTTACAAAACAATCCCATGCTCCTGTATATCGTCCTACTACATCACCTTGAATTCTAGATTTGACAACGTCTACAGGGTATAAAATTACCCATGATAATACTCCAGCCATTCCACCAGCTGTGAAAACTTTCATTGCGGATTGGTGTCCACGAGTCATAGCTTCGTATGATGTGAAGTAAATCGCAAATGATAGGCTATCACGACTTATTGTTATTGTCAAGCCTCGGAAAAGTGCTCTGTATCCTCCTGTTCGTAATATATGGCGCGCTCCGGCCCATGCTCCTGTTGGCATTCCTTGACCTGGGGTAGCAAGCTGTTGTCGCGTTTTGACAAGTTCAACTGGGGCGCATGCGAAACTTTGTAACGTTCCTGCTGTTCCACCAGCTATTGCGTATGACACCAGAGAGTCTGGATTCGGTAACATTCGTTTGGTATTGCCATATGTCCCAAAAACTATAGCGTTTATTCCTGCTACACCTCCTAGAGGTGCACCCACTCCACGGTAAGCACTGGAAAGTGTTCCTCCTTTAAATAGAACTTTAGCACATTCCAATGCGCTACCTCTACCCGATTGAACGTGGACCTTTAATGTGTCTAACGGATGACCAGCGATAATGCCAGCACAACCTGAAATAATATCAGTAAAACATTATGTTCATTATATAATTATATTTAATTGTTTATGTAATATTTTGATTGAAGCCTATAAAAATAATTGTATCGTTACATTATTTTATGGGTGCAGGATCTGAATTAAAAAGTAAAGACAAATGGGTACAAAATAGATAATTACCTCCAATGCATCCAGCTATGAAGTCCAGGGCCATTTCAAGTAGTTAAAAGTAAAAAGAAATTATTCTAAACGAATGATATCTGCAACGAAATAATTGATTTTACTAAAACATATCCGTTTGTTATATACCTAAAAATATATAAGAATTTATTCATTTCAATAGGTAATCATAATAATATTCGTACTGGTATCATATCGCCGTGCCGCTGTCGAAACAAAAGCTTGGCGTATAGCAAACTTACAGTATCATTCGCTATCAATAGCCGTATAATTATTTATAAACTATTGTTGAGAAGATGGCAAAAACGACCCCTGATAAGAATAAAGTATGAATGCTTACCTTGTATTTGTTGTTCAAATCAAATAATCGTAGTGTGAATTGACGTTGTCTCCACTAGATGTTATACCAATAAACATATTGTTGGAAGTATGGGTTAAACACTAAGATACAGCCTCTTGGATGTGAAGCGTGATTATCCAGAGCAGTCCACCGGCCGGTCACCGTCCGTCTCGCAATCGCCTGCGCCCGCCCGCTCGAGACCCTTCCATATTATCTCTGCAGGTCATGTTTATCTCTAGGGGCGCCATACTACTTTTAATACCTACTATATTTGATAAATACACAAATTTAATGGTATCACTTTAATTTAAATTTTCTTTTTCGTAACTAATTTTTCTATCATTTCATCCCGGCTATCTTTATACCTAAATGTGTCTAAATAAATACTGAATAACGCCTATGCTTGTAGAGGTACATAACACATTTTATTTTCATCCCCAGTTTTGGTCTAATTTATAGATTTAACCCAACCCAACCCAAACCCAAAAGTTTAGGTATTCTCATGTAATAAGTACATTATAATGACAGTAAGAAATTGAACGAACACGAGTCACAAAATCAAATCGCGGCTTGTAAAATTGAAAATTATGTAACATAATAATAACAATTAACAACATTATATGCTGACAATTGAAACAATTTAAATATTAATATAAATTGGAACCATATCTAAATATGGTCGTAATGTGTTCAATCTGTGAAGATGTATGTTATTAAGTTGGAATAAAACAGATTGAACATATTTACTATTCGTTTTATTATTTGTACTTTTTTATCACAGCACATAAATTGTAAACCTATCGGTTAATATTGCTACCGATTTTTTTTTGTGATTATTTGTTTTTTTTAATTAATATCTTATCGAACTAACGAAGGCAATTATGGGTTTAGATGTACATATACGTATACTAATGATTATATAATATTTAAGTAGGTATCTCTCTCAACAAATTCCCAGTATCAGTCTGGAGTTTGGAAGTTGATATTGATGTCCGTTAGTCCTGCGCCTGAACTACCTCCCATCGTGTCAGATTTTTGTAGAATAGTAGGTAGTGGTAGTGGTGCTGTACTTGCCCACATATTCGTGCACTATGATAGTAACGGAGTTAGTAATTGTCGATAATAACCACCTTGGCAAAAATTATTTTAGGTTTGAAAATTTTAAACGCTTGACTGACTAAAGCTAACTTAACTAGCTAGTTAAGTTAAGTACGTTAAGTAAGTAGCTAGCTAGCTAGCATAACTGTATGAGGGAATCATAAACTTTACTGTGTGGTGTGTTTCTAAAGTGCAAACTCAATCACAACTTATGCAATTCTTCAAAAAATTACTACCCAATTGTTAGTTTATATACTTAGTACTTTTTGCTAAAATTTAGGTAATTACCAAAATTTTGACAAACGCGTGTTGACAACACAGATATAACATTCAAAAGTTTTGTAAACTTCCTGGCTTCTACAATTTTATTATTATATATACGAGATTTATTAACATTTTTTCCCATTAGCAGCCTGTAAATTTCCCACTGCTGGGCTAAAGGCCTCCTCTCCCTTTGAGGAGAAGGTTTGGAGCACATTCCATCACGCTGCTCCAATGCTGGTTGGCGCACACACACATGTGGCAGAATTTCGTTGAAATTAGACACACGCAGGTTTCCTCACGATGTTTTCCGTCATCGCCGAGCACGAGATGAATTATAAACACAAATTAAGCACATGAAAATTCAGTGGTGCCTGCCTGGGTTTGAACCCGAAATCATCGGTTAAGATGCACGCGTTCTACCCACTGGGCCATCTCAGATAACCTCATTATGCTATTCATGTTGAAAGTATGAATAGGCATCAAAGAAAAAGTAATAAAAAAAGATTGGTTACGATAAACAGTAATAAAACCAAATAATAATACACAATATAAATGTAAAAAGTAAAGCTAAAATGAACTAATCATCCAATTCCAACATTTTTTCATTGAAAGCTATATTATGAATGAAATAAAAATAACAGTGTAAGTTATATTTAATATCATATCATTTTCAAGCTAAGCCGTATCGGGTCGCTAGTGTGATTTTTTTTACTTACTTAATGTTTCGTTATATTTTATTAATATAAGTTTTTCTGCAGATATATTTCAGGGAACATGAAATATTAGAATGACAAAACTAGTAATCACTATCAACTATCAGCTGTTTCTTGTGGGAACTCAGGTCACGGGGATCATCGACGCGTAGTGCTTACGAAAAGTATAGATATTGCGACGCCTGACCATTTCATACTTTATTTAATATTACTTATTACGCGTTATTTTTTATTGATTAGATTCGTTAAAATATTCCTTGAAACAACCTGCAAATGTCTTTCTTTCAGGATAAGGCCTCCACTAATTTTGAGGAGAAGTTTACCTACCACCGCGCAGCTCCAATGTGTGTTGATGTGGATAATTTTCACCTAAGATTTAAGACATGCAGATTCCCTTGCGGTTTTTTTCTTTGCTGCAGCTTAACTCAAGGTTAATTTTAAACACAAATTAACCTCTTGAAATTTCAGTGGTTCTTATTTTTGTGGATTCGACAGAGGTTTAAGATTTCATAGTCAACTGCAACTACAGCCTCCTGCATATTATATAGTCGGCGAAGAGTGTGGCCAAAATTGTAATTATATGATTGTTCTATCTACTTACAGACACATATTTTGGGTAACAGTCAATGGAATAAATAAAATACGGTTCTGAGTAAGAAGCCCTGTTTTTTGTTTGTTGATGTAGATTAATATTCACCACGCTCGCTTAAGTGATGCCTATTTATTTTTTGCTTATACCCGGATCATAAATTTCAGAAAAAAAAACGGCAGAGGATAAGAGACTTATATTTTGGCTTCTAAAAATGGAAATAGTTTTTAGCTACTCAGACGGTATGCTAGCCTAGTGCTAAAGCCTCGACTTCGCAACTAACTTGGAGAAACTTTCTTTTCGAAGTCAATGAAATTAAAGTAAAAAAAATAGAATTCTTGTTTATACAGGTTATGTTCGTAACAAGAAATATATCAAAATATAATTAAAAAATTTTTTGTGACTCCACATATCGTAAAATATAAATGAAGAGGTTTGCCAGGTTCGAACTGCAGAATAGGTAAAAAAGATTGAGGCTTTCAAGTATTTTTTTAAATCGTGAAAGGAAGTAAGTCGTTCATTAGCGTATTGATAATTCAAACTTATAATATATTTTTTAATAAATAGTAAATTAATTTAATAATAAGCGTCAATAACAGCTAAACACGGCATGTACATATTTAATTTAAAGAAGATTATTACCAAGTAGTTTTTGTTTAATTATGTTCTGTTTACTACTGGTTTGTTGTCAATATTTAAACTTCTCATATAAATTTATATCATTACCTACTCCTACTATCCGACAATACGCGAGATTACAAATGTACTTATAATTATATTAAAGACTGCATGATGTCAAATCTTTGCTTTTTTAAAAATTCATAAATTTAAAAAAAAAATGTGTCAAGTAAACTGCCAACTTCAAAATTCAAATTGACAAATTGATAATTTACTATTTATATAGTAGTCAGTAAGAAAATTGACAAAAAAATCGCATTTCGTTACCTGTCTAGATTTTAGAAAATTAAAGTTTTGTTAGAGATTAATTTACAATTGTGAGAATCCGTTAAATTTTAGATTCATAAGATTGTGTTGACTCTTTTCCGTGAAACATTAATTAGAAACTTTTAGGTGTTGTACAAAACAATCGAAAACATAAATCGTTTGTACTGGTGCAATAAATACAGTTTTTCGAAATGCTTTCATCAATCGCAATATTTATATCTTAATACATACGTATTGGCATATGCCCTAAGTTTAAGTTTTTTTATTTTAAATAGAATTGATTTTTGAATAGAAAATTATGTCGAACCAAAACAACGAAAATTCTAATGATTTAGAAAATGAAATACCACTAACTGCTATAGTATATAACAAACACATAGAACAAAGTAAAACAGTCATGCCAAAAAATATGTTTCAAAATGAATCTACATCAAATCCAGGGATATCTATAGATATTAAATATGTTTGTCGAATATGCCTAACGGCTGAAAATAATATGATTTCACTGATGTCTACAGTTGGATGTGATGTCTTGGCTGATATGTTCACATCTATTTCTTCCATTAAAGTATGTTTTTATTTACTTTTAATAGTTTTTTTTTAATTTACCCCAGGAGCGATTGCAGCTTCATTCTTTAAAGATTATATTCAAGATATCTGTGGTTATCTCTGTAAAACAGTACCTCAAAGAAGTTTTTTTTGTGACTTAACAAATAGATGGAATATGATTTAAATTTTGAATGAATTCCTTATTAATATATAACATTTTCGTAAAATGAACACAATTTCGAGGGATTGACCATGACCACGTTGACCCACCTCTCATATTGCTCCTGATTGATCCTTAAACAAACTTTATAATAATTAGTGAATAATAAGAATAAGAGATTTCTTAGAAATCATCATCCTTATAGATAAAAAATAGATATCTTTTTGAATTAAATATTAACAATTTCAAGGATAAGATTGTGAGAAATAATGTCATAATACGTTATTACAGGTTTCTTCCCATGAAAGCCTTCCGTTACAAATATGTGTTCCATGTCAAAGGGATATCTTACATTGCTATAAATTTAAGCTCAAATGTAACAAGACAAACAACATTTTGAGGTCCTTATTAAAGGACAAATGTAATAGTAACCTTATTGGCTACAATACTAGGTAAGCTTAAGGGTATTTCTAAATCCTTATCATAATAAACTTCAAACAAACAAATATATTCATCATTTGCATTTGTAGCGATTTAGATAAAGTGGATCAGATAACACAAACAATGTTTGATGACGTTGTAAGATTAAATCAAATGCAACAGAATGAAATTAATACTCTAAAAGATGAAACATTAAAAGAAGAGCAAGATCTTAAAACAGAAATTAATGAAGATCATGACGGTATTATATTCTAAGAAATATATATGATTATATTATTATGTGATTGGTATTAAATTTTAAGAAATATATCGGTGCCATTTATTACTTTAGTAGAAGTATGTCTTAAGTATTATTTATATGTTGAATATTTTGAATTTATAACTTTTTATTAACACAGACCTTAAAAAGTAGGTTAAGAATTTTTTTGTTTTTTCCTTATTTTAAAAATCATGTTAATTAATACTTGCTGTTAAATAGATAAAGTTTAAAATTCTATTTTAATATTTTTACAGAAATTGAATATTTAGAGGATGACATTTTTTATGACAATGATGTTAAAAATGAAGAGGATAAAAGGTACTGAAATTAAATTAAGAATGACCAAACAGTTATTTCTCTATTATTTTTATATTTGTTTATATCAAATTATTACTAAAACATTTCTATTTCAGAAGTGAAGAGACACTTGAATTAACAGGTATGGCGTTTTAGTCATTTGTATGAAAATTTTTTAGTTAACTTCATAATAATAGAATAATAAATTATGTAAATTTCAGATAAAGAAAAAAAATATAATCAAAAAAGTTTTAAAGCAAAGAAGAAAAGATTTAATTGCAACAATTGTTTTAAGGTAAGTTTTATTTATAATTGTATAATTTCTTTGAAGACTATTCGTTCGGTTTCTTTTTTTCCTTTGTAATTCTTGTTAGATAATGCTGTATAGTCTACAATATTTAATACTGGTTGTCACCCGCGTTTAGGTTCAGTGGTTCAGCAGAAAGCAACAGACTGACAGACAGTGTTACTTTCGCATTTATATTATATTAGTATAGATATATAAATAAAAGTTTAGTTTATCTATCTAAAATAATCGTTTTGTAAGTATGCACTAAGAAAAATATGCCTTACAAGTTAAATATTCGAATTTTTTTATTGTCTTTTTTTAGAATTTCCTAAAATCTAAAACACTGAGAATACACGTCCAGACATGTCATAGTGGTAAAACATTCCCGCCATTTGGTTGTGGACAGTGCAAAGATTCCTTTAATTCTCAAGAAGATCTGCACATACATTCGGCACTGCACGTCAAGGGTACCCACTGGACATGCAATAAATGTTTCAAAGACTTTACAGGTATGATTTCTTTTAAAATAAATTCAATAATAATAGTTTGAAAGTTTAATTCCTGTTTCTAATAATGATTCCAAATTGACCTGCTAAGAGTCTGGAAGTTTTTAAGAATGAAGGAATAGAGGGTGTACTTGTCTTTGCCCATATAATCAGCCTGTAAATTTCCCACTGCTGGGCTAAGGCCTCCTCTCCCGTTGAGGAGAAGGTATGGAGCATATTCCACCACGCTGCTCCAATGCGGGTTGGTGGAATACACATGTGGCAGAATTTCGTTGAAATTAGACACATGCAGGTTTCCTCACGATGTTTTCCTTCACCGCCGAGCACGAGATGAATTATAAACACAAATTAAGCACATGAAAATTCAGTGGTGCCTGCCTGGGTTTGAACCCGAAATCATCGGTTAAGATGCACGCGTTCTAACCACTGGGCCATCTCGGCTCTCTGTTATTATTATGTTTATGTTATGATCGTGACTACCGCGTTCGTTATCGGTCAATAGATCATTATAATTATTGTAATATATTGTCAATAATTGTTTCAGAACGCAACAGATTCAGACGTCACATCCGGCGTCACATGGAGACGAAGCGCCACGCGTGCGAGGCGTGTGACAAAACGTTCTCGGAGCTGTGCGCCCTGCGCAGACACTCGCGCGTGCACACCGGGGAGAAGGTCGAGAAGAGGTATCGATGCGATATATGCGATAAAAGGTACATTCAATTTTATTTGGTAGGTGTAATGACATTATTGAATAAATCTATTCGATCGCTTTAGACCTGTTTATATTGTGTGATCTGCTTAAATATTTTAAGTTGGATTCAATCATAAGATATTATTTATTTAGATGATTTTGTTTGGAAGAATCTATGGCATTATAGTACGCTGTCAAGATTGTCAATAGGGTATTCTACTGTTTCAAAAAGTACTTCAAAATGTTTCCTACGTGACATTGGCGAAATAATCTGTGCCCTGTGGCACAACTAAAAGCCATTAAACTAAGAATTGAATTGAATTCAAAATTTTGATTATCCTACTAAAAGTCACAAAAAAATATATTTCGGCAAAATAAACACGTATTCTTGCCAAAAAATTAAATTAAATTTTAAACCTTTTTTATTCCCGCAAAAACGCTGTCAGTCATTTTGGTGACGTCATATTGATAAAAACAACAGTCGGGTATGTACTCGATTGGCCCTCATTCAACGTTCACAGCCATGAATATTTAGTGTTTTTTGGGAAAATAATGAATTACAATCGCTATCGTTGGTGTGTGATGTACAAATACTAGCATTAAAACTCCAGAAAAGTTGTTTATCAAAGAGCCAGGTGATATTGAAATGACAGTTTTTGCTCAACTCGTTTCAGCTCGTGTTTTAGGTCACATGATATACAGACTATAAATTACACCTTTAATTTTAATATAATAAAATAATAATGCGCTTTTATAACTCAAAGTCAAAATATTTAAGTATATTTCTACCCTTTTTTTTAATGATTATCAAATTTCATAATTTATTTTTACTACCGAAAGTACCCTATTATGAAAAATTCAATATAATGCCATACCTTGTGGTAGAGTTGAAGAGCTACCCCAGGTGACCTAAGGCCGTCTAACGAAATTTCGTTAATTGCAATCGTCAAACCATCGTGGTTGTAAGCGTCTCAACAACTCGTATGGTGGAGGTAAACCGACCCACCAACAAAAGCCTTCCCAAGGTTGTCGTCATAGACGACGGCGGGTAATGGTCCGCCAGGTCAAAGAAGTGCGACAAGTTCGTGACGCCGGCGCTCGCGCAGGTTCTGCGACAGCAGCCAGCTGGCGGCGCACTCGGCGCGCCACACGGGCGTGCGGCCGTGCGCGTGCGAGTGCGGGAAGACCTTCCCGTCGCGCCGCCTGTTGGCCTCGCACCGTCTCGTGCACTCCGACCTCAAGCGGTTCGCGTGCGACTACTGCGATAAACGGTGAGGCCGTGTCCTCTTTATAATGAAGAATATTCGTTTTCGAGTATTTTTAAAGCGAATATAAAATCGACATATTATGCATATTTTGAATAATTAAAGACGAAATTTAAACTTTTTCAGATTTCGTCACGAATCGACTCGCAATACGCACCACCGCACCCATACGGGCGAGAAGCCTTACATCTGCTCGATATGCGGCAAGACGTTCATACAGAGCTCTAACCTTAAGCTACACATGCGTACTCATACGGGTATATTATTTTATACGTGCAAAATACATTTTATCAGATGTTATATGTATACTAATTGTAAAACATTTCATTCAAAACAGGTCATACTTTTTGTATTTTTTATCAATGTACAATACCTATAATAATTCTCTGAACTGTGTTTGTTAATAAATTAAAAAAAGTACATAAAATTAAAGAAGCATGTTTTTTATAGGTGAAAGACCATACACGTGTGACGTTTGTGGGCGGAAGTTTACTTCTGGCTCCTCACTAACGTGTCACCGTCGCACGCACACCGGGGAGAAACCCTACAGTTGTCATATCTGTGGTAAAAGGTAACAGAAATAAATATATTTATTCAATTAGACCATTCAATATTACAGCGTAAATAATTCACATATTTTTGAATTTAACAGAATTATACATAAAAAAATTAAATAATACTACTTAATACTAATTCCTCGTTTATTTTAGATTTGCTAGGACAGACATTCGCACACACATGCGCCAGCACACCGGCGAACGGCCTTTCGCCTGCTGTGTTTGTCCCAAGAAGTTCATCAATGCGGCACGACTACGTGACCACTATCTCATACATACGGGTACCTTTTTATGCTGATTTAAAATGCAAATTGCTCCTTTATTATTCAATAAATATTTCTGTATAGAAAAGCATATTTCAATTTATTCAACATTAAAATATTATTAAATACATTTTGCAGGTGAAAAACCCTATGAGTGTGCCATTTGTAATGAAAAATTTAAAAAGAAAAGTTATCTGGCGAAACATCTAAGAAGCCACGATAAAGAGAAAAAAATAAAAGAGAAAAAGATTGTAATTGTTCAACAATTACCTTTCGTGATGGATAATAATTTAATTTATGCAGAGAGTGCCACTAATGAAATAGCTATAAAAGATACTCCAGAATCGAATGTTGATACTGAATACGAGAATAAAGAAGTCACTTTGGTTACAGAAGAAGTTCCTTTGGAAGTATCTGGAGAGCTTGTATTGGAGGATGACAGTAATGTGAAGGCAGAACTCGTAGTGGTCAATGTTGGACATAATGATATAAATTACGAAGAGGGGGAAATATGTCTAAATACAAATAATATTAAGTATGAAAATAATCGAAATACACATAATGGTAGTTTAGTGACTGTGGATGAAGGTGAGGTGAATATATCCGAGTCCGCCTCAGTGTTGGAAGGAAGTGCAGTGAAATTATACCAGTTAGACCAAAGTTTAGTGCAAATACATACATCTGGCCGACATATTACTATCCAAAAGATTACTAGTAAAATGACTACTAACTTCAATTAAACAATTTATCTATAAAATTATAACAATTAATTACTTCAATAAATATTATTTATCAAATTTATTTTCTCTAAACATATGCTTTTTACTTGATGGTAGAGTTTTGTTCAAGTTTGTCTGGGTAGCTACCACCCACTCATCTGGTATTCTGCCGCCAAACAGGAAGTATTGTTGTGTTCTGTTTTGAAGTATGAGTGAGACAGTGTAACTAAAGGCGCAAGGGATACAACAACTTAGTTCCTAAGGTTGTTGGCGCATTAGCGATGTAAGGAATGGTTAGTATATCTATCAGTGTTAATGTGTATGTGGTGGTGACAACTTAACATCAAATGATCCTTTTGCCAGTCTGCCTACCTAATAAATAATTAAATATTTTGGAATGTGTTATATGTGCCTAACCAAACCATTTTTTTTAACACATATTTTACTTTTAGTAGTAACTATCGGCAATTACAGTCGAAATAGATATAGATAAAGGAATTTTATTAAGCCTGTCTGGTTAGGTACCACCCACTCATATATTCTTACGCCAAGCAGCAATACTTAGAATAATAGTAGAACTTTTTTATGTCTTACACCTGACGACCAATTTTAAAACGCGAGCGAAGGCGAACGCGCGCGATAACTAGTAAAATAATAATTTGCATTTTTTATGAATCCATAATTAATACTATAATTTAGATCCAAAATGTCATATTAGAATATTTGACTTACTTCTCGGTCTTCCTGTCCTAAGTTGAGCTTATAATGTCTACAGACTCAATAAAGTTATTGTAATTCTTAATTAAATATAGTAATAAAGGTAAAAAAATCACCAATGATTTCTGTGGCCCAGAAAGGGCTACATTTTGAAATAGAAGAATACTTATATAGTTTATTTTTCCTATTTAATTAAAACAAGCTATATTTATATAATAAATAAATTTATTTCAATTTAATCTGGAACATAATTACAATAACTAAATGCATTTCTTAGAACCATGATGACTTCTTACCCTGTTGATATTTTTGAATATTTACAAGCATAGAATCATGTATTTCTGCTGCATTTCTATTTTGTCCATAATAGTCAACAAACTCTCCATCAGGGTCTACCAGGTATATTATAATTGTGTGATCCACCTGTATTTAAAATATTGCATGTATAATGTATGTTTGATATCAATTATAACATTTCTTTACTAAAAAGCTTGACTGTTTTTTGTTAACAGATTTTACTTTCTGGTGGAGCTTGTACAAGCTCGCCTGGGTATGTACCACCCACTTGGCAGGTATTTTACTGTAAAACAATAGTATTTAATATTGTTTTGTGCACTGGCAATATAAAGGATGGTTAATATTTCTTGTAATGCTAATGCCTATAGAGAGTGGTGATCAGTTACCATAAGATGACCAATTTGCCCAACTACCTAATCTATATAAATTCTTTAATGCTAGTAAAACAAAAACAACTTTAATTATTTTTTCTTTCTGACATTTTATACTACCATTTAATGTGTTTTATTCAAATATCTTATAAAATTAAGACTGCTACTCACAATATAATCATTATCAACATCCTGAGGTCCAGCACTAAAGTATACTCTGTAGGATTTACATGCCTGTTGTACTTGTTCTTTTGTACCCGTTAGACCTAACAATCTTGGTGTAAATTCTTTGCAATACCTAACAATAGAAGAAAGAATAGTAATATTAAATCATGTTGATAATAAGAAATATTACAATGTCAATTGGAGGACTTACTTTCCCACTATTTCTGGTGTATCCCTCTGGGGATCAACTGATATGAATAAAGGCTGCAAAGGTGGTGCTGATGGAGTCTGGTCTACAAGAATAGAAAAAACATTAACTTACTATGTCCTTTTATTTCTTTAAGCTTGAAATATTTATTAGAAGTAAAATTATGACTGATTTTTCAAATAAAATGCTAGGTTTTGAATGAATATCAAAAGAAATCTCTCTCTTTGATTTTATATGTTAAATAAATATAAGTATTTTATCACATTACCATGTCTATTAACAACTTCTGCTAGTTTCTCCAGTTCATCGGGACATATGTCAGGGCAATGTGTGAAGCCAAAATATATTAATAACCATTTACCAAGGAAATCTGTACTTTTTACTTTTCTTCCCTGTAATAATTAAGATTCGTATCATATTATATATCTGCAAGAATACTAATTTAGGTGATATATTATAATTATGATAGTCTTAAGTATCTATTATGTATCAATATAAATAAACTTGCTGGTAACAACATTAATTTTGAGATAGGATATTTACTAACACCATTAACTTTTATACAACTGTTTTTAACCATTTGTGAGTCCATATATTATTATTCATTTCTATTTATTTGATATATAGGGTAGGTAGGTATATAGGATAGTGAGAAGGTATAGGTTATGTGTATATGTGGTATAAAGTTTCTAAATATCATCTAATTATAAAATAAAATAAAAAAACCAAAAAGATAGTTTTAAAAATTGTAATGTCAATCACACTTCACTTTCAATAATTTCCCACCTTATGGTTACAAGCTATCATTAGCTAATGATAATATTATGATGTAAGATTAATTTATCAGAGGGGCTATTTATATAACCATAAAAACTCTTTGTTTTAAAATAAATAAGTCTACTTACTTCAGAATCAACCAGCTCAAATGTACCGCCTATTTTGGCTTTGCCAAGTTGCCGCTTCCTTTCACGATCTATCGCTTCTTGTTTTTCTTTTCTCACGTACAACATAAATCCTGTAAGACCACCACCGACAACCGCTGTAACAGCCATTGACTTCCATGTGATTGGTCCGGTAAATTTCTTTGGTTTTAACTTAGGTGGTACGGCACATAGTTTAACTGATGTTGTTGATAAAAATCGACTTAAGGGTCTCATTGTACTTCTTAAAATTGAGTTCATTTTAAATGAAAAACTCCTAGATTTTTACTTTTGCTTATCAGAATATCCGTTTATTACAATAATCACACGTTTCAATAATTATTTACAGATTTTTCATTCTAAGTACTCCTAATACAAAAATTATTCAGGGTTGGTAGTAAGTCATATCAGTTATAACTTATAAGACAAGAATGAAGATGACAATTGACAGCTGTTACACTTACGTTACGAGTTACGTTAAGAGTTACGAGACAAGGAACAAAGACGTCAGTAACAAAATAAAAGGTTAAGTAGCAAAGGATCTCGTAATTTTATACTCGTATTTTCATAAGTTGAAACGATTTCGTTATCATTTGCCAATGTTGTTACATAGAAAAATAATAATATTGATACCGCAAATGTCAGACGTCAGCTGATCGCATCTTCTATCCTATTCTGTGAAAAATAAAATAGAATTCAAATAGTTTATTTGTTACAATGAAGAAGTTTACATAATTTTTTTTTTGAAACATTATAAAAATTTAGATAAAATAAAACAAACACGTGAAAGAATCGATAAAATATCTTAAGAAATAAGAAAGTTATGGGACTTTGAAGTTGGGGTTTTAAGAATAATTTTGTTATACGTGGCGTTCCGTCGTGTGACGTCATTTGACCTAGACGACACATCGGGTGTTCGCCGAGTACGTACGAAATACGAATGTATTGTTGTGTAGTTGCTCACGCCATTCGATTCGTATTTTGTTTATTACCCGATGGCAGAAGTTAAAAAAAATGCTTACAAATATTATATTGTTCCTATGTGTCAAAGCACAACATTTCAAAATCCCAATAAAATATTTTTTCGTGTACCAAATAATATAACAATAAGGAAAAAATGGTGCAAAGTAATGAAGCGTGATTTAATTGGCCCTAAAAGCACCAAATATGTGTGTGAAGATCATTTTGATGTAAGTAACTATTAATATATCTTTTGAGTCGTGAGTAAGTTTGGAATAACTGATTCAGTAAAAATAACTACTTATATATTTTATGTAAATTTATTTAAGTGCTGTGAAAATATAATTTATTTACAGGTTGAAAATGACACAGAAAATTTAGTAAAACATCGACTGGTTGGGGGAACATTAAAGTTAAAACCCGAAATATATTCTCATAAATTTGACTGTCAAAAGGCAGTGAAACCTCAAAAAGAACGAGGAGCATATGAAAAAAGATGTCGGATTGAATTTTATGAAAGTCTTAACAAAAGAAGCACCGTCGACTTCAAGTCAATCGTCTTCTATTCAATGTTTCGAAATTATTGAGTGTGATGCCATGGAGTCAGATGAAACAGAGGATCCGCTACCAGAGAACATTACATTTCCAGAATCAATCGATTCGAATCATCCAAATAAAAAGAGAAACAAAAGAGTTCAAGTAAACAACCAACAACCAGTACTAAACTAGAATCTGTTTTTTACTTATAATTAGGTTTTTTATTTATAAATCATATTTGTAAGTTAGACCATGTGGTTGGTTAAATAAACTTAAAAGGATGTACTTACTTAAAAAGTTTAACTCCTTTTATTTCAGCACTAACATAAAACGGATTTGAAGAAAAAAAGTCCATCACTGTGTATATATCAATATTAGGCAAATTATCACTTTGTCCTTTGACAAAACCTTCTTCCATTATAGTAAAATAAAAACTAAACACTAATAAATAAAAAATAATAAAACGACTTTACGTTAAAAAACATGAAAAATACTTGAATGAATCGTTTCGTGGTGCGGTGATACCGAACAGGTCAAATGACGTCACAGGCGAATCGTAAACTATAGACGTTCCGTACTAAAATACGTAAACTTTAATAATCTATTTCTAAGTCATTTATTGATGGATTTCAAAAATTCTTTCAGTGATGGATTAGTTTTGATCTATATTTTAATACCATTACGTTGAATATAATATTAACAACATCATGAAACTTCCTCATTATCAACAATAACAATAGCAGAATAAAACTCATTAATTAATTAAAAGTTGCGAATGAGTTTTAAAAACAATACGAACTATTTTATAATCTACGGGCTGCGTATATAATGCTATTGGATCTAAATGCCTCTACAGCATTACCAGGAGTATTTTTAAATCATTAACTTATTTATATATTTGTATATTTTCATGAAAATATGTCTTTAGTCACGTATAAATCTATATAATTAGGTATTATTTATGTAGTAAGAGTATCCGGCTTAGATCGAACTTATAAGTAGCCTTCTAGCATACTGTATAATGAGAGCCAAGATGGTCGACTGGTTAGAACGCGTGCATCTTCAATGATGATTGTGGGTTCAAACTAAGTCAAGTAACACTGGATTTCTATGTGCATAATATGTGTTTATAATTCATCTCGTGCTCGACGGTAAAGGAAATCATCGCTAGAAGCTGCTGACCGAAAAATCTGCATGTGTATAATTTCAACGAATTTCTGCCACATGTATATCTATCAACCCACATTGAAGAAGTGTGGTAGAAATAGCTACAAACTTTCTTCTCAAAGGGAGGGTTAGGTTAGCCCGCTGTGGGACATTTACAAGCCGTCATTACACTATGTAATATATTTTAAGATAATCGAACATATACATATTTGCTCATTGAAGAATCAATCAATCTTAGGACGATTACAAAAACCGGGTCATTAGATTCCGAATAAAGTTTTCATGATCGTATGAGCCATATTTAATGTCATTTCAAAAATCCCAGTTTGTTAAGAACAATTTGAAACTTGATATTCAATGATAATTAGATATAATTTGAGACTAACTGAGGATCTACATACAGAGAAAAAACTATTAAACGTCAAAATCAGTGAAGCCGTTCGCGATAAAATTGGACAATATAAATAAAAACCCATACGCTTAGAACATGACAATGACGGTTTCATGTTCTTTTTTTAAGTCTGAAAATGATTTAGGCAAAGAAACTTTTTCACTAATTGGTAGTAAATGTTACGTTTGAGTTTGATATTATGTTTAAACGAACAATTTGTACCAATAGAAGACAGTAAATGAGGTCGATTAAATGAAATAAGTAAATACTTTTTATTTATTTTATGTATGTATTTATTACCACCTTAGCGCCCCAAGCCAACCTCACCTACTCGTGGTGCATCCTGCCGACCAGCGAACGAGGCTCTGGCGACCGACTGATGGCGGTATAACCATCAAAAATAGGCGTAGCTAAATACCACAGGCCGGTGACGGACAGCAGCGTCACCGATGCGAGAAGCTGCGTCCTGCGATCACCAACCCGCCTGTCCAGCGTGGCGATTATGGGCAATACCTACAAATGCTGAACACACGTAAGCCACGGCCCCCAGTTCCCGGCGGTTCCGCTATTCCTTGTCAGGTGCTAAGAATCACCGGGCTACGGGAGGCCACCACAACCGACTGAACCTGGCGACGTACAACGGACGCACGCTACGGCTTGACTCGCATCTAGCGCAACTCGAGGTGGAACTTGGGAAAATTAGGTGGCACATAATACGGTTATGTGAAGTCCGTAGAGAGGGAGAGGATACCGTAACCCTCGAATCGGGCCACCTAATGTACTTCCGAGAGGGAGACCAACAATCCCAAGGTGGCGTTGGGTTTCCGGTTAATAAGTCCCTAGCTGACAACGTTGTGGAAATCTCCAGTGTGTCGAACAGGGTAGCATACCTCATTGTAAAGCTCACCGAGAGGTACAGCCTCAAGGTGGTGCAAGCGTACGTACCGACCTCGACCCACTCGGACGATGAAGTGGAGGAAATATTCGATGACATATCGAGGGCCCTCCACTCCACCAAGAAAACCCACTACAACGTTGTCATGGGGGACTTCAACGCTAAAGTGGGAGTATAGAATTGTAGCGAATCGGTAGTAGGACCCCATGGATTTGGAAGCAGAAATCATAGGGGGCAAATGGTTGTCAACTTCCTCGAACGGGAGGGGCTCTTTTTGATGAACTCCTTCTTCAAGAAGGAGCCCCAAAGGAAGTGGACGTGGCAAAACCCCGACACTATGACCAAAAATGAGATCGACTTCATCATGACGGACAAAAGGCACATATTAAGAGACGTCTCAGTGCTCAACAAGTTCAATACCGGTAGTGATCACCGACTTGTCCAAGGCTCTCTGAATATCAATTTTAAGGCCGAGCGCGTTCGTCTGATGAAGTCTACACTCCGACCAATCCTGCTCGAAACCATTGCGGGATCTGAAACGTTCCAGTCAAACCTGAAGAACCGATTCGCTGCCGTGAAAACCACAACAGACGTAAACCAGAACCTCGATTATGTAGTTCGAATTCTCAGAGAAGAAGGCACGAGATTTTGTAGCATGCAGCGTAAGGTCAGAAAGTCCAAACTCTCGGAAGAGACTTAGGGCTTATGAAGAAATGACGTGAAAATGCACTTGTCACTTCGTCAGAGAAACGGCAACTAAACCAAGAGATCAGCAAGTGCGTACGACACGACCTCCGGTACTCCAATACTCGTACGATTGAAAGAGCCATCGAGCAGAATCGGGGAAATCTAGAATCTAAGGTATTCGTACAATCTCTTGGAAGGAGCCACCTGATGAAGTTGACCACAGCACGTGAAGAAGTCGTTTCTTCCAAGGCGGGAGTTCTTTCGGAAATAGAGGACTTCTACGGCCGGTTATACGCATCGCATGCATCTCGACCTGATCCCGAAAATGAGGATCCTAGAGCTACATTAACACGCCATTTCACCGAAGACCTGACAGAAGTCAGTATTGGCGAAATCGAGATTGCTCTTAAATAGCTTAAAAATGGAAAAGCCCCTGGAGAGGACGGGGTTACAACAGAGTTATTGAAAGCAGGAGGTAAACCGGTACTGAGGGAGCTCCAGCTTTTTAACTTTGTCCTCTCGAAGGGTGAACTCCGGAGGCGTGGAGCAGGAGTGTGGTCGTCCTGTTCTTCAAAAAGGGAGACAAGACCCTGCTGAAGAACTATCGACCCATATCCCTACTGAGCCACGTCTATAAGCTGATTTCAAGAGTGATCATGAACCGTCTTGCCCGAAGATTCGACAAATTCCAACCCCTGAACAGGCCGGGTTTCGGAGCGGATACAGCACCCTATTCGCAGACGACAACGTCATCATGGCAGAAACACTGCAGCACCTATAACAAATGCTGAATGAGCTGGCTGCTTCTTCTATGCGCATCGGCGTACGGATGAACTTGGATAAAACCAAGGTCATGTTCAATGAACATGTTCTACCGGAACCGATTGCGATACAGGGTCCCGTCCTCGAAGTTGTTCAAAAATATGTCTACCTCGGGCAGACATTGCGATTAGGTAGAAACAATTTTGAGGACGAGGTGAATAGAAGAATTCGGCTAAGTTGGGCAGCATTTGGGAAGTTACGTCAAATCTTTACATCGTCGATCCCACAGTGCCTTAAGACGAAAGTCTTCAACCAGTGCGTCCTACCCGTCATGACATACGGAGCCGAAACGTGGACACTCACGACAAGGCTGGTCCACCAGTTTAAAGTCGCTCAGCGTGCTATGGAAAGGGTTATGCTAGGCGTTTCTCTGAGGGATCGCATCAGGTGAGGCAAATGAGGTGATCCGTCAGAGAACCAAAGTCATCGACATAGCCCACCGGATTAGTAAGCTGAAGTGGCAGTGGGCTGGCCACATTTGTCGTAGAACGGATAACCGTTGGGGAAAACGTGTTCTAGAGTGGAGACCGCGTCTCGGCAAACGTAGTGTAGGACGTCCTCAGGCACGGTGGAGTAACGATTTGCGCAAGACGGCTGGCAGGAGCTGGATGCGAGTTGCCGAAGAAAGACCACAGTGGCGTGCATTTGGAGAGGCCAGTGCTGGATGATGATGATTTAAATGAAAATTTTTAGCTTTATAATTGAATATTGATAAAAATTATAAGCTATATGACTGTATAGTTCCGAATTGTGAACGTGCCAGTGTATTCAGAGCCGTCTCAAGCTATGCTGGGGTTCTTGGGCACCCATGAATTTGGGGCCCTTTTGGTAGATATTTACTACCATGTACAAATAATTTGCTTATGGCCCGGCCTTAAGTATAGTTATAAACGATGCAGTAATTTTCGTGTATTCGTAGGAATCTGATTGGTTGTACAATCTTATGGCTATTTTATAGCCTTTTTTGATAAATATGTTAGTTATTTCTTACAAATATATCACTTTCGAAAATATACATTGCAGTCAACGTGAGAACAAACGTGGGAAAGAAGTCGTTGGTTCATCGGGGCTCTCTCAGGATGGAGGCCCTGGGCACGTGCCCCGTGTGCCCTATGGTAAAGACGGTAATGAGTGTATTTACAGGCACATGGCACAAATCATCTATGTTTCCATGGTTGGCGACCCAATAGTAGTGTCCCTTATGTATATTATGTATTACTATAATTATTAAGTTATTGGTATTATTTAACTACTCATTACAATATGTAATGGTTATAATGAAGTACTAACAGAATTAGGCCACGGCGGCAAATCTTAATGGAGACCGGCCAACGACGCAGGATATATTATTACACTATACGCGAAATTATTATATCAGGCTTATAATTCATTGAAACTACTACATAAGTAGGGTTGCCAGGCGTCCGGATAAAGCCGGACATACTTGGGTTTTTTGATTGCGCGTTCGCCCAAAATAAACAGGGTCCGGCTTGTCCGGCTTTTGTTAGGCTTTTTAGATTTTATTTATTTATTTCGCAAACGATACATTCGATTTCATTTATATATAATTTAAAATTAACCAGACTCAGATCAGAAAAACTTGATTTTACATACCATTTTTTTTACTGTATCATTTAATACTAGGACACAAAATCTTCAACAATGTAGGGTGTCCGGCCTTTTTACCCAAATGTCCGGTCAAACTTGCTGGTCTGTCCGGCTATTGGGTTTGGCGACCTGGCAATCCTATACATAGGTATAGCCTTCTGGCGTACAGTCAATCATAATAGATATAATTTTGTATACTTTTTAATCATTTGATATATTTCTAAGACATTTATAAAAATACTACAAATATATTTTTATACAGATCCAGATCAAATTTCATACAGAAGTACCAGTAATTTGCCACCATGATTACATTTTTTAGGTATTGCTCAATTATGAACACAATACCGACTTTATATTGATTGAATTATTGTCCCTTTTTAGGCACACGTGCACCGGTTTAGCGGTTTAAATTCCAACAATAATTCTGTTTTTAAACATCGAGTGTACGAAGAGACAGTGTATAATCGGTAGACGGGCAATTGAACCATCTGATGGTCGGTGGTTACAACCGCCCGTAAACATTGCCGCTGTTATAAATTAACCTTTCCTTACCGACAATGCGCGACCAACCCTGGGAAATAAGATGTGTGATATATCTAGTAAAGTTATATAGAAATGGAACACAGATTAAAAGCTATTTATATAAATGTTATCTAACTATTTTATCTTAAAAATTTCACCATACGATTTTTTTTATATAATTTGTATTATACTTCTTGTATACATTCCTATGGATATAATTTATATGATTTTAATGATTTTTAAATCCAGAAACGAATACGACATTCCGTAATCCATGAGTTAAATGTAAATGAAAAAACAAAGGAACCAAAAACATTTTTTTTTTATATTAAACAGTATAAACCATTTTTTTTGTCAAGTAGTTTCGGGGACCGATACGCAAGTCTACTCATTTTGTTTAATAAAAAATTCTGATCTTCCTTTTCCTTGAGATACTTGTCATCGTTATGTAACTTTATTGAGACCAATCTATTGTATTAAAACTAAGTCCGTTCTCCACTAATAAGACAAAGATCCTATGGCATCATTGCTGCTCTATCATCAGCTCTTGATTATCTGATCCAATAAGTATGGAGACCAATTCAACGAGCTGTTGATATTTTTTCAAGAAGTTCTCAGTATAAAATGAATCAATATTTTTTATTTTTTCATGAGCCATGTACAATATTTTTGTGGGTATATTGTCAGCTCGTCGTAGTAGGCCTAACTATATTTTGACACCAAATTTTATGTTACTCATTAAAATAATAAGCTAGACTAGCTATTATGCTATTATGGGTTATTTTTCTTTCGAAATTTTCATGGATCGTGCAGCTTTGTAATGAAAATGATAGGGGCGGCACGGTCGCAACCGCGACCTGAGCGTTTATATACGTCCCCTGTTGGTATTTCTAACCATAACCTCTTGGCACCTTCAGACACCAACATTTCCAGAATGTGGAAGATTTTTTACGTGAGTTAAAAGATTTTTTAAAGTAAAAACTTATATTTTGTTATGCAGTTATAAAAGGGTTTTACTTCAGTTCATTAAGTCAAAATAGAGGCAAACGTTATAGAGTTAGATATAAAGTTCTATAAATTGCATTATTTATTTATATATTATTATATATTTTGGTTCAGGTAACATTACTGGCTTGGGTGTCGTTGAAGTCTTTTACTTCTGCGCAAGAATATCTTCCACCTAAAACAAATACAGGCAGTGGCGGTGGCGGCAATAAGAAACCAATAGTTGAACCAACTGTGAGTTGCTTTTATTAAATATTTCTAAAAAAATACTTTTTGTTACCTATTTTAAAAATTGTATTAAAAATATAAACAAAAATGTATCCTTTATGTTTATATTTTGATACCGGGTGTTGTATGCGTGGTTTGTTGGTGACGTAAGGGCTTGATTTTCAGTTACCAGCAAATTATGAATTCACATATGATGTGCAAGATAATGGTGTCTCTTTGGACTTCGGACATAATGAGAAACGAAAGGATGACCGTGCCCAGGGTTCATACCACGTGTTGTTACCAGATGGGAGAACACAGCTTGTCGAATATGAGGCTGGGCCCGACGGCTACCGACCACAAGTGAGTAAAGTGCAACTATTGTAATTATATTAATATTTCGAGCAGATTGCTGGCTGCGTAGATACGAGCGGTGTTGCTCAATGTGGATGATTTTTAAACAATACTATTTTGAAACTCACTTTTAATAAGTTAGAAGCTCCGAATTGAATACATATTCTGTCGATGCTGAATCACAGATTAATTGGTCAATTTTTTTTAATGTTTATTATTTTTAGGTGATGTACATGGGTACAGCGACATACCCGACGCAAACCGGCGGTGGTGGTGGCGGCGACAAGTTCGATGGGTACCACTACAACGCAGCTTCGAACAGACAGAGTGTGAGACAGTCGGCGCCGCGTGGTGGACGCCAGCCTGGCGTCGCGCCCCCGCCCGCGCCCGCGCCGCCTCTGCTCTATGCGGCGAGCAACGCCACGCAGTAGAGTCCATACGACCCAGCTTGAAATATATTGTGTTCGGAACTAACATCGACTCTACGGCTACATCGTTTTCGGTTTATTTATAGAAAAATTATGAACCAAGTAAAAGTATTCCAATTTACCTAAAAAATAACTCGTGTGTGCAATTTGTATTAAATTTTGTTTTGTTTACGATCAAATATAATTTAAACACTACTCGAAACGTTTTATTTGAGAACATATTTATTATATATATATTACTTTGTGACATCACTTTTTTTGGATATTTTTCTATATAAAAGACTATCGCTTTTTCATGAAATATATGATATTTTAATTAGGGTTAACACGCTACTAGCTTTGCTTTTTATGGCATTTTCGCTTTTTGAATCGTAAATGAATGTTTTTTTGTACCAATTTATATTGTTTAAGTACATTTGTTAATTGAACTGTGGAACTTTGGTATAACAAATATACGAATGTTTTATTCATATGCAAAACAACTTAAAAAAAATTATCTGGCAAATTATTTGAGTTTGAGAATTATCAAAAATATATTTAGTGCTCCGCGGTTTTTATTCCATGTTAAAGTGAGAGAATATACGATATATTCCCTTCATAAGTAAAATAGAGGTAATATTGTCTATGTCTATAAAGAAGCGTCTTTGCCGCGGGATTCTGTGGTAATAATCAGTATATAATATAAATAGTAACAAGACTAATAACTCAATATTGAAAATTATACATATATAGCTACACAGTACGAGTATGCTATGCGGCCGCCGCACTCATACAATTTAAAAAAAATTGGTACGATTTTTGAGGAATTAGGATGGTAGCTGAGCTGTAGTCTTTTGTGTCGTAGCGAGTTCTATGGTTAATTTTTTTCAATAAATATATATTAAAGTATGCTATAATGATACCTACTAATATTCTGTTAAATAAATGAGTACTCAAAGGTATTTCGTTACTGTCGCTGGAAGCATTAGGTTTAAAATTTAGCCCACGCATTCAAACAGGTATAGTTAAATAAAAGTTAGTCAATTAATAAATATATTTATTTAAGTATATTTAAATACAGACTATAATACAAATTGGACTATACTACTTTGATACAAAATTTAAAGGTAACTATGTGGCGTGTATTATATCTATGTTTTGGTCTGGCCAATGAACACGTCGATGTGTAGAGCTAGTTTCAAAGCCCACGTTGTCGAAGGAATGGTAATCTTTCTGCATATTCATTTCTGCTAAATTTCTATATCTGAAAAAAAAATAATTACTGTTATATAATTTCCCAATTAACGTTCCAGATCATTATCGGCTGAAATGGTGAGCTTATTAAAGTTTAATGAATTTCAAAATTATGGCGATTTACATACATATATTATTTCCGGCAAAGCCTAATGATATCATCAGGCTTGAGTCATCGATCAAACAAGTGTACCAATATTAAATATGTAGGCCATGAATCATTCAACCAGCAAAACCAAATTTGAAAGAGAATTGACGGAATAACGGCTTAATGCTTTAAGACTTACACTTTGTGCCATTTCTAAATAAATTTTATAAGGGCAATAATGTGATGTGTATTTATGAAAGATAAAATGACAATAAACCTCTTAACGAGTACACAGCATCCCAACAGCAGCAATACCTGCACAGCGAGCCACGCCAGCATCAGCGCCACCAGCAACAACTCATGCACACAAACCATTGCACTGTCTGTTGGCCGCGCGTCGTCCGCTGATAGCACGAGTAAAGGTTTATTATAATCCTCTAAATTATTATTCCTCGCTATTATAGGCTACCAATCGCACAATTATACTCAGCGGATAAAATGTTTTTCATATATAAGTTAGAATAATATATAACAGCGCTTATTAAGATTCACTAGTAGCTTTATTACATATTATATAGTCCGTTATCCGATTTCCGTGCAATCCAAGGAAACCTTGGAAATTCTTATATGATCCTGCTAAGGAGCAGTATAAGTATACTGCCTCTGATATGTTTAATTAAATATGTAGCAATTGAATACAGCGCACTAGCTATCTCTATCTATCATCGTATTTTTTCGGCATAATCCCCGCAAAGAGCCTGTTTCTGACACATTTAGCTCCGATCAAGGGGTAAGTCAAACCGGGACGTGCGCAAATAATATTGTTTTGCCCCAACTCAAAGAAATCGTAGATCCGAGGCTGAACATCTTCTATAGTGCATAGTGTGCCGTTTAATGCGGTTGTTACTCACGTAGCGCAGAGCGATGGTCGGCGCGGACGAGCGTGTCGGAGAGCACGGGTTTCGCGCCAACCAGCAGCTGCAACTCGAGCGGTACCCTCTCCGCATCACCGCACCCCGTCCTTACTGCGGTGGCCCAGGCCTGCTATGTAAGACCACGTTTGTTATTTTTATATTATATAAGACGAGTAAGGAGATTTGTAGCAAAAGCGATCCTAACGAACGCAAGGTTTTGATCTTTTAGGCCTCATTAGTCACAGTCCATTGGCAGTTGCTGCCAAGATCACTGAGGCATTATATATGTATAAGAACTCCGAAAAATAAACTGTTACATAACAACGTTCATCTCTTTTAAGTTGTGTTGTAGCCAATATATTCGAAGTACAATTAATGACGTGACTACCAATATTTGTATTTTGTTAAATTTATATTTATATGCAGGCAGGTGTTTAAAGCAGCTATCCAAATTTTAAGGCAATGATAACAATCAGACTTTTAATTGAATTAAATACATGGGATGCGTATAATATACTTGATTAAGTATTGAGGACTATAAAAACGAACGAGTCTTGACAGAATAACGACTGAGTATGTTCGAAATATTGATATATGATATTAGATAGCAATAGCAATAGCATATTAAGCGGAATCGTCCTCCCACCTCCACCTCTTGGTTCGCAACCTCAGAAACCTGCGCATCTGTTGCTCCAAACGTGTCGTTAGCGTCTCTTGCGTTCCTTAATTGCTCTATTTTGCCACAGTTTTTCTGCAATGTTATAATTTCAATTAACATAATATATTTTTATGTTCGTGGAATTTACTATGGCTGTGAATTAAGGAGATCAATACCGTAGGACATTTTCCATCGCAGAATCGTACCATTATGGAGAAACGTACAACCTGGGAAGTCGGAAAACGGAACGCCTTGAATTGCGCCGAAAGTCGCTGCATTCCTCCAACCCGAGACCTCGTAAATGACGGAAAATCAACCTAAAAAATATTTAAAACAGTAACATTTTCCAGATTGTTCTAATAAGAATGAAAATTGTAATGGCTGATCCTTTACATAATTAAAATTGTAAATAATTATATTTTATTGATGAGATGAAAAACATAAAACAAAATTTTTGATTCTGCAAAATAAGTCCTTCTTGGGTTAAATAAATATTCGTTTCTATAGAAAAATCGCACTTGCTAATATGCTTTTTAACAAATGTATATGTCTACATTTGCTAGAGAGCATATAATTAACATATTTACAACTATTGTAAAAAAAAAAACATGAATAGAAACGAAGAGTCATAAGTACTCATGGTAAGCATTAGTATTTGTTGATTTTAATTATAAAGTTAATTGATTTAATAAATATTTGTCAATTTTAGAAAACAGAGTTTTTCATCATAATCGACTCAAACAAAGATATAACATATTGATTTGGTTTAATTGGAAATAACTATACCTGCCCCGTTGGACACCCTCTGCTGTCCAACAATAGCACCGAGCTATCGCCAAGTCTTGAAGAAGCCACCAAGTGATAAGCTTCAATTTCTGATTCATCTATAAAACGTTATTAAATAATGTTAGAACTTAAGATTTCAATAAACTAAAAAAACTGGGCATTACAAATAAAATGTGTGACATAGTACATCTTGTGTGATGATCATGTTTTACTTAAATATTTGTGTGTACTAAAATTTAAATTCAAATCATTTTGAAAAAATACATATATTTCAATACAAGACTATACATATATATATTACGTAGAAAGTATATATGATAAAAAAAGCCTGGACTTAATACTTGTTAACTTCCAGGCCGAATATATAATAAACATATGTAATTGTATTTAATTAACATAACTTTGTATTTTAAATTGTTGAAAAAGAGTAAATGCTGAGTTTCTTGCCGGTAGAATCTACATTCCGAACTTAATTCTTAATATAATTAGCTTCACTTAATATAGTTTGTAAAATGATAGACAAAGAAACCTGTAATGCCATATTGCTCAGGCCTGAGATCAATTTTAAGATAAATATTAATCTTGGTAATAGGTACATATCTCAGTACTTTGCCGAATCATATTTTGTACACGCGTTTCTTATTTGCTCATCTCATATATTAGTACACCTATTCGATAAACATAAAAAAATAATTAAAGAGCAGATCAACTAAGTTTGAAATATATTTCATACACAAACATAAATTCTCGTTTTTCGCTTCGTCATTTTACACTTGATATGTTTGAATTTAATTTAAAAAATAAATCATGCAGAATGTAGTAAACGGCAAGTGCTATCTGATTATTAGATGAGTATAGTTAACATGTAATGATTATTTAGTGTGTCTAATGTCCTACCCGTAGTTTCTATCCTCAGCTCCAGCGGCTCGCCGAGTGCTAGCGCGCCCGTGTGTCCGTCGTGCGCGCGCACGGCGTACATCGCGAGCGGTGCGCCGGCGCCGAACACGGCACTCGCACCACGGTTGTCGATGTCCTCGTTCGACGACTCACTGGCTAGTGATGGCCGTCTTATGTGAAATATATATAATGCAAATATTACACACATTTCCTAATCGACGATGGCGTAAAAACTTAGTTGTCCGTACTCTCCATGAATTCATGTTATGATTTCAATTTATTTTTTTCATTACTAGAAACCCGCCCCGGCTTCGCACGGGTGCAATGCTGCCACTAAATATACTACAGAATGACCTCACAACGTTCACAGTTTTTCAGTTGTTAGACAATACAAACCGCTATGTCCCTGCGTTTTAAATCTATGATATCTTCGAAAATATTCATTTAAATGACATGCTGTAATGGGCCATATTGATCTATATTAAATGCACAATGTATTTAAGGTACTTAATGTGATGATGGATGATGAATGATGGATGAAGGATTAGTGCTGTAATGCTTAAAATCGCTTCGAAAAAAAACCATTACTTCTCGTAACAAGTAAAGGATAAAAAATAGTTATTGTGGGTTATCCCTAAGAGATAGACATATATATCCCGGACATTTTTGAACACCTTTTTAAGGTGTACAATACTGTACTACATTATTTTGACCTATCGCGTAGGTTTGAGCCAGCATTTGCAATGTAAGCGCAAAAAATGTGTTCATTTACGAAATCACTTTAGAAACCGCATTAAAATCTGTTGTGTAATTTTAAAGAACTAAGCATACATAGGGACAGACAACGGTAAGCGACTTTGTTTTATACTATGTAATGATTATCGTCATATGCCTCCATTGGTAAATTGATAAACCAGGTTAATGTAAATAATGAAATAAGGTACCTATTCATATTAGAAAAGTATCAATATTCAATACACATAATGACTATGTAAATAATAGTTTTACCCGGAGTCCTTCACGGCGACGGTAGCGTCAACTTTAGTATAACCCCTAGCCCCTGAGCCCGGGGAACATCCCACGCGCACCCAGCGGTCCCCCGCAGTCTGGATAATCGGATTGGTCTGAATCATTAGCATCACATACGCCATCGTTCTGTAATGACATTAGAAATATTTGCTGAACATTAAAACAACCGATTATATGTATAAATCGCTCAGTGGTTTAAAACTTGTAAATCTTAACCGATAATTGTGGGTTCAGTCGCGGGCAAGCATCGCAAAATTTCATGAGATAACCTGTGTATGTCCGATGAAAGCCAGACTACACTGGAGCAGTGTGAAAACATACGTTTTAGACCATTGTTTCCAAAAACTTTTGTTTTGATTATCACTCGTTTATTAGAAAACATGTTAATAAAAAAGAAACAAAATAAAATTCACTAGTCTTGAAATAAATACATGCCGGAAATTGGCCGCTGAAAGCCTAGCCTTGTCGAGATAGCCCATTGAAAAATCAGCACCACATGTAAGCTGGTATTGCTAAATTTGTATGGAATTGGAGAAAGTTGAGTGGGCGAGTAGAAAATATATCGACTTACCTATTGACGGTTCCAGTTGGTCCTTTAGTAATCGCATAGGCAAAATTGACATCGCAGTCACCGTGCAGAGGTAGAGCAAGCCGGACGGGCCCAGGCGGCGTTAGAGCACGTGCACTACAACGCTCGCTGCGGCCGGGCACGTACATGCGCCCACGGAACAGGCCTCGCGGTCTGTACGTTACTACTAGGTGCGAGCCTTCGCATTCTACACTTACTGAAATACAGTGGAATCCGTTTATAATGACATCGAAGGGAATTGACAAACACGTCATAATAACCGGACGTCATACAAAGCGTTTTGTTAAAAAAATAAAATATATAGGTAGGTATAATAATAGGTATTTTGCAAGTAATAAGTACATACGAAACATGTAGGTATGTACTACATTTATCATATTTTAATGTAAGTAATCTGTAATTTTTGTCTGTTTTTGTTTTGTAATAACAGTCTCTAATACTATTGTGTATAGAAGACAAAGCCATGGTCAAATTATCATTTTCACTATTGCTATGAACAAATCTGCAGCCTTTACTGCCTCTTCTGCCGGTAGGTAATGGTTCTTCCTCGCCTTCTTTTTCCCCGTATGTGATGCGTGACCTTCAAGTGTCAATTATTCACTCAGATTAAAAATAAAAACGAGCCGGGTGCTGAACATTACCCGAAGGTGTAAAGAATCATGTCGGTCATTATAGCCAGACATAATTTTTTAAAAATGGATCATAATAAGCGAACTGTCACTATAAGGGAAGTCATTATATCCGACTTTTTACAACGAATTTTATATGAGAACCAAACTTCATAGTGTAAGTACGTCACAATAAACGGTTGGTCAATAAAGGCGGAGTCATAATAAATGGATTTTACTGTAAATGTAACAATTTTAAACAATGACGTTAATAATATTTAAAATGTAATCAAAGACATCAGGCATTTCTTTTATAATATTTTTTTAATATGGGGAACAAAATTAAATGTAATAAAATGTACTCTTAAATAAAATTTCTGGATAAAGAACTTCAATTCATAATTAGGCATACTATATTAATGAATGTAAAATTTATATTTATTGACAAAGTTTTCAATGACATACTATTGAGACATATGACCCGACGGTAGTACGTTGCCCCAGTGACCCGACGCAGCAGCCAAGACCCTGTAGTGACGAGGTCTTCACCGTGTAGATCACAAAGACCACGAGATGGAGCCACCGTCCAAGTGAAACCACGACATACAAATCTTTTCTCACTCTCGCATGCTAATTTACACTAAAAAAAATCAAAAATGCGTGTCACAAACTTACAAACATAACAAAATATGTTTATTTATATCTTATTTTTTTTGTGTGTACTACAATGTTATGTTAATATTTGCATTTAAAACCAGTTGACAGTTCAAAGTCGTACGATATATATGTATGGGTATTTGGTAGGTACGCTAAGTTTTAATAGGAAAACAAATTGTATGAATTTTACCTTATTTAAAACCTTATTTAAATCGTTTCATGAAGATGTCGTTTGTCGTCGAGAATTTATTGTATTCACAAAATAAACTGCATTTAAGCGGTATATATGTATTCAAAGTAAATTTTCCTTAAGTTTTTTTGTTTTCAAAGGTAATTTACTATAATTATACAACGACATAAAAATGTCTACCAACGATGTAGTTACTACATCGCTCGTATACTTACGACAGATAAAGACTTTAGATACTTACATTTTCTGCATTATTGTTTGTAATATAAATAAGTTTATTTTTCAAAGATTATTTTTTAGATTTAAGACTAAAGTTGGTAGTTAGCATTTGGATTTAGCTTCTATAGCCATACCAAGACCAAGGTTCGATCCCATGGTTGAGTGAAAATAAAATAACAGGGCTTTTTCTCAAAAAAATAAATAAATAGTAACATCCCGGACAGTTTAGATACTTATATAAAGTGTTTGCACTTCCGTTCCTCGTAAAGGAAGCTTCATTAGATATGGACTTGAATTTTTTTCAAGTCATATCGGATTGGTTCTCCTATCAGATAGTATGATTATTTGTTGGTTAGTCTCTGAGATAATAGATGGTAACAAAATGACCAAGAGTGCATTATCAGCATTGTGAAATAATTTATTAAAAATCGTTATCACTTTGTTCCACTTGAATACAATATACAATACGGAAACAATATTCCACAACATTATATATTAGTTGATGTATTTTATAGTTAATATAGAGTATAGGCAAAATATATATAAAAATAAATAATAGCTTGTATTATTCAATAATTGTAATACCTCGTCTTTTGTATAGTTTTTAGCAGTCAAATCCACGTGTTTTAAAGTTTGATTGTAGTATTCTTCATACGAGCACCTGTCTATTTTTTTGGGATCTGAAATTAAACTCCATATTCTTATCTAGTCTAATTATGAATTCAGTAAATTAATCATATTTATTTATTCTACGGTAATTAAAATCAAAGTAGATACAACAAATTTCCTACGTTCTTTCTAATTAATAAAAAAAAAACTTTCCTAATTTCTAATTAATTATTCCTAATTCTAATTTTAATTACAACAAAACAAAATAACAATTACATAAATGTATAAACAGAACAACTTCGATCGATCTGCAACTGAATCGTCTTTAATAGATTGAATAGGAAAACGGCTAAACGCAACGATTACGTTAGCCTTCGATTGCGATAAATTGACAATTTGGTAGTAGAATAGATCTGTTTTAGTAAACAAAAAATCTAATCATTTTTTATGTAAATAATAATAATATACATTTTTAATTTTTTCTTTTTTTTCTAGCACATTCTTATAATCGAAATATTTACAAAACTAAAATAACAGCCAACTCAAATTTTGAATGTTTTGTTTTAAATAGTAACTAACAAATAAAATTTACAATTCAGCTGAAGCTAAGTACTTTAAAATCTTGTACTATGCTGTCAGGTAATAAAAATAAGCAGGTACACAAAAAAAATACAAAATAAAGATATACCAAAGGCACGGACAACACGTATGTGGAGATACAAATATATTAATATAAAAAATCCTATACTCACAGTCATGCCCGCATTGGTTTTCTATGTAGACTGTGTAATAGTTCGACACCCTGTAGGACTCGGGTTCAGTGAATTTATTTTCACCATTTAAGATACAGTTTCCTATCAGTGAATCTGATAGAACGAACGCCTCAGGCGTACTGTCTGCATATATCCATTGTGCTGATCTAGTAACATATGAATAGTTGATCGCTGTTTATTGCATAACACAAAATATATATTTTAAAAAGTACATATCACCTAAAACTGTAAATACAATTGGATTATAATCTATATTGCGAGATTGTAAACTGCCGAAATATTGTAAACTATAATTTATGGTATGGTATACTATAATTTATGGTAGATATAATTTATGGATTTGATTTCTAATAATTATTAAAACTTTAATCTAACCCAACCAAAAGATGACAAATTATTGAAATTTATTACGTTTTCTTGTAAGTTGAATCACCTTTCGACAGTAGGTATACAAACTCGCGAGATATATTATGACCTAACGGTATTTACAATTTTGCGGTGATGTTATACACGATGAAAGCTTTTTTGACATAAAACAAATTTAATATTCAGTATCGATCTAAAATAAAAAAAAATCTATGTAGTCAGTTTTTTATATCCAGAAATAACATAACGATTTAATTATGAATCTTAATTATAAAAAGAGAGACTTAACTATTTTATCAATTTTAATTTTTAAATGAAATTATATCTACCGATAAAATTTATCGTTTGTTGAGAAGACGGCATTATAACATTGTTCAACGGTTGTATTCGTTATTACTTTTACATTGGATCCTTCCGAGTTCAGATAATACCCCGGTGTGCTCTCCAAGGACCACCAACTGTTATCACAGTTATGAGATGCTGTAAAACGGATTTATTGGTTATTATTTTAGTTTTATTATTAATTAATATTATTAAAACATAGCGTTGTATATATATACATATACTCGTGCTTCGTGGGCCTCGTGCATTCCATCACTCTCTTCCAGGATAGCTTCAAAGATAATGATATATCTAGAAGTGCCAAAATTAAATTCGTTACATGCAAGTATCGTGGACGGCGGTGATAGGTAGAAATGCTCGCGGTAGCGTACCCGTTCCAGGTGGATGCCAGGGCGAGCGTCAACCGTCCAGGGTCCGCAGAGTTGGGGAAAATAAGGGCTTTAGCTCTTATGGTAGATGGGAGGAGGGCATCATTAAATGGGTATTCCGGCACAATCAGCACCGGTGAGGTTTCGACACAAACTTAACGTAGGTGAAAAGCGTAATGCGTTTTTCCAGCGAGTTTAAAAAATAGAGATCTTATTAACAACCAACAATAACTTACATTTTAAACATATTTTGTTGAAGTAGGCGACGTCGTTATCCGCATGGAATTGTGTTGTATGTGACATAGCAATCCCTTGACAGTTTCCCTTTGTGTATGCCACAATCACCGCCGCACAATCTTCTAGTTCCCTGCAGCGCGCTAGGCAGGCGCCTGTCAATGATTCCTCATCTCCACTAGCTGAATAGACGAACACTGGAGTGGCTTCATCGGGAGACATTCCCGACCACCTCACGAACGTCTGCGACTGTGTCGGTGAACATCTTGGTTCACTATCTAATTGTAACATTCAATATCAAAATCAACACTCTCTCGAACAAAGTATATTTACTTTGATCGAGTGAGCTTTTAAATGCACTTTTGTATCAACAATATATATTAAGTGAAGCTACCAATTATTTTATTTATAAACCTTCAACGTCACAATGATTAGTCATACAATACTGTACTGATAATACTATTATCAATATGTAACGTTTATGAAAAACTTAAGATTGTAAATTGAGTATATGTCCATTTTATTCAAAACACCGTACTAATCACTATTTTTTTAATCACTTTAACAATATGTAAAAAAAAAAATCAGAATATTTATGTTATTTTATTTAAATAATGATGTATATTCATAATCTATGCTTATCATTTGTAGCATGTCTCATATTAGAAAAAAGTAAATTTGTGGTGAGCCTAGTCTATTCTGCTTACTGTTAGGAGACCCACATAACAACATTAATAATGGCACGTTAGTGATTGATTAAAATGAAAGTATCGTATTCAAATTGCTACAATAATAATAATAATAATAAATAACACACATTGAATACCGGATAAACTGCATATAAAAACACAAAATTTATTATAGTACGTTTTGCGTCGGGTCAGTATACGAGTATTTAACAAAGCGAAACCTGTTCAAATGTGATCTGCGCAGTGACTTGCCAAGACTACAGGTGTAAAGTTGTTTTAACAACATAAGTTCAATATTAAAGAGATAAAATTGTAAGTACGTGTGTATATATATTCATAATTATCATAACACAATAGTGTACAGTTAAGTTACGATTTATAGTTACCACCATTATAAATATAGTAGGTTGAATATTTATTCTGATGTTGTTATATTACTCATATTATTTAAGCGATACTTTTAGATTTAATTTATTTGGTAATAATGAAAACAAAAGTGCGTTATGTAGTTTTTTCCATTTTATTTCATCTATTTTTTGTTTGTTTTCTTGTATATTTATTAATCACCTAAGATACATAACACGTAGCTATGCTAAGTTTTATTTTAGATAATGTAGATACCGGAACCAAAACACAATATGTATGTATGTACTAGAAGAATGACATTACGAAGTTGTTGTTGAATGACGAACGAAAAAGATTGTTTCTTTATCTAACATATCGCAATAGTCAAAATCTCATACATAACATTTCCATTCCAATATACGTATCAATACTTATATTGTTTATGAAACAATTGTTTTCATAGTTATGTTATACATCAACATAACCACCAGTTACCAAAGTACTTGCATAAAACAAAATTATAACATAATACAAACAGTTTTTAGAAGCAAATAAAAAGTTTCTATGCCTTCTTCTAAAGTAAACAATTTTCACATACAACATTTTGCACTGTAGCGACATAAGAAGTAAGAAAAATGATCGTTGAAAATACTTTCTTATATTCCTAGGAAAATTGCTAACTCCACTAGCTCCTTCTAAACCACTTAATTGCTATCAATTAATAATTATAAGCCATGGTAGAGGTTAAGCACATTCAACATTGATGGAATATCATTAAATATTTCTATATAAAAAATGGATTAGATAAATATAGAAAAAATCTCAATAAAAAAGACAGAACTTTTTTTCAGATGTTTGCTCTACAAAAATGTATGCTAAGTATACTGGTAATCGTCTGTATTCTTCTATTGGTGGAGTCAGCAACCCGAGTAGTCGGCTCAGATAAGTGTCCTGTAGGCCAAATACTTGTAAAAATAGGTGATATCCGAAAATGCGTCCCACAAGCAACAAAATCATAACACAAGGACTATATATTGTATACAATAACAGTGCAGATATTGTTAATATAGCCAAAAAGCAATAGTAATACTGACTTTTTCTTATTCCCAAAATAAAAACAAAAACAAATATATGTTTCTTAACCGAAGCTTGTTGTTTGCCTAATAAATCTACTTATTAAAAAAAAAAAGATGAATCTGCGTATGACGTTGGTTCATTGACTTACATTAATTCGTCCACCTCCACGTCCAAAATTAACATCGCTTTTTATAAAATTAAAATAATAATATTGAATTTCTACCAATTCCCACAACACCAAATAAACACACACATTTTTGGAGCGTATAACAAAGTCTTGTTATGAAAACATAATCGAACTAAAATATTTGTTATCCTTTTTTACAACTACTCAGAGAATGAAATAGCAACATTTTGGATTTTTTTTTTTATTCAAAAAAAATCTAAATATGTATTTTTATTCATCTAAGTATGTATTTTTTCTTCTGTTACACTTACGGAATAATAAACTTGCTGCAATATGTGCAGTCAAAAATAAACTTCTTAATCTCTAATTACTTAAATTAAAGAAAACATTGTGTGTGATTTATTTACAACATTTTGGCAATAAACTAACCTATATGAACACTGTGTATTTAAATAAATTTGATCTCTTATCTATCTATATTTATTTATTAAGATTTGATTGTGTTTAAAATTGTTTGTAATGAATAAACTCAAAAACTACCCAACTGATTTTAAAAATTAAATTCACCTAAATGGACCGGAATCACCGGAATGACATAGACATCAATATAGCATATACGAGTATATATGAATAGTACGATGAAAAATGTTGATATTTATTGAATATCCTTATTCAAATAAAACTGTATTTAATAATTTGTATAAAGCAAAGTCATTTCCCGTGTCTGCCTGTACTTCCACTAACTCCTTCTAAACCACTCAAAAGATTTTGATGATCAGAGAGAACAATAAACGAGGAAGGAAAAAAACAGCTGAATACGACGGGGATTTCTCCAACAAATATTTTTGGACGCTTATAAGGCTAACGATGGGTAAGCCGTTGGAGATACATCGAACAATGTAATAGAAAATCATAGATCTTAAAGAAGACTACAGAAAAATCTACGACAATCACTGTCACCTTTTCAGTTAAACCCATAATAACCAGTTTTATTTGTTATAAATTAGTGAAAAACCCATAGCTTGTTTACGAAGCCATTTTCTCTAATTAATTGTTATTCCTTATTCAGATGAATATGTTATCTGACATCTCGCCTTGATAATAAGCGAAGGCTGTAAATTAAACTTATGATATTGAGTATATAGCCATTCAAAAACTGAAACAATTTCATAATAAAACTAGAGTAGTTTTAACGAATTTATAATAAAATTAGCTTTTACTTATTTACTAATTTGCTTTTAATTTTTGCTCAATTTACCTTGATTCAGGTTATACGATTGATTGACGGGACAGTTTTTGATTATTTTATATTTTTTTATATTTCTTTCTAATTATTTTTTTTTTGAAAAGTACATAATTGATCTCCCTTAGATTATCTTTACAACGGTATGCAAACTATCTCGATTTCATGAGCTAATGAGCTGATGTGAAAATGTTTTTTGATCGTAAGCAAGAGAGTGCAATTGTCTTTTAGTCTATAACATTGGAATAAATACTTTAGATAGCAACGAAAAAAAAAAATTCGATGTGAAACAGACTGTAGACTGTAACAATTAATTTTAAACTTGGCCGTTAAAATTCAATTTAGAATCTTGAAGCCATGAACAAATTTTTATCTATTTTTCACAATATAATTACGACTCAAACCAAATTATATAGTATTCATATTTCTCATTTATGACATACTTATATAGGTGATTATAAACTAACTATGTATTTACTGTGATTATGACCTCGAATCAAGTCGTTGAGATGTTAAATTATTAATATTACTGACACTTGACAGACAAATTAACAATCAAATAGGTACATATGTATCATATAACCTAGTAGTCAAATGATACGAATAGTTTTCATAATGCAATCACTGTTTAGAAGTTAAATGTTCAATAACACCGGCACCGACGTCATCAATGACAAGAGGACCTCTTGTTCGTTTTTGGCCACGACAGCAATTTTCTTAAACATCATTTTCAAAACTATATGTGTAACGTGTTTGTATGAGCAAGCACTGTGTACTCTGACATATAATTCACTTTACGTGCTCTCCGAGGCACGAAAGTGTAAACACTGCCAACCAGACCGGGCCGATACTCAGGATTTTGAGATACTCAATAATAATAAGGAAAACTCAATAACCATCCAACACGGGTTTTTTACCCAAAACTTGGACTCTGCAATCTTATAAACTAACCGCTAGACCAAGTCAGTCGCTTATAAATACATGATGTGAAAATAGCACCTAGTTGTAAAAGGATTCGAAATAGCATTACTAATGACATCTCGTGACATTGGCGGACTATGTTTCACCAACCTCAACCTAGAACACGATACAAGAAACATTACAATAGAACAATAATAGCAAGTAATCTTGTGAAGTTGAGATTATTAATTGATAATGACTTTCATAGTCAGTCAGTTTTACGACGAGAGTTATTAAACAGGTGCAGTGAGAGCGAATCTTGCTTATAATATTTACAAGATCTAAAATGGATAGTTATTGATTACATAGCTTAATGTTCAAATATCTGCTGTAGAAAAAGATCTGCTAAAAAAGTATTAATTTATATATAAAACTTAATTTTTTTATAAGTTAAGCGTTATGTCACAGACACAAGCCATTGTGTTGTGATATTAACCTTTACATAACTATGTAAAGGTTAATAATCACAAATGTGTATGTAAATTGTTGAGAGGAGTAATGATAATAATTTCTTCCACGCCTTATGTTTACACAAACACTTTCACAGTCCGACGTCAATACGACACGACAATAGAGAGATTGAGTTAATGCCGCTCGTAAGGATTGCTACTATCCTGACATTGGAATTGAACTCGGGACTTCATAGTTTACTGACTTTACACTTTATTCAATTTTTTACGATGAATAGAAGTTTATTTACGTAGACTGTTCTTATTATCCAAACTTTTTATTTCAACTAGAATTAGCTAGAAGTTAACATACATTTTTGTATTCTTATTTCCAATTTTTTTTTTATTGATAAAATTATGCTCATCAATAGCTAAAAGAATAAAGGAAGACAAAAAGGTACTAAACCGTTTCGCCTCTGCCCATTATTTATGTATATTTAGATTAAAATTCAATATTTTTTGAATAACAGATACTTATTACTGTAAAATTTAAATAGGTAACATTATTCTTATTCATATAAAATATATATTATATTGTTAAAATACTTGTAAAACCTTTTACTTAGGTATGTCAAGAAGGATAATAATAAACAGTATCTCGAGCTATAAATTAATATATGAATTACTTACATGCTGTTAATGTAAATAAAATAACGCACACTATTTTTCCGTATTGCATCATGATTTAAAAACGAACCACATAATCTTATTAACACATTTCTCGAGATTATTGTGTGTCCACAATTTAGATGTATCACTGCACAAATCTGCAACTGTTTCTAGAGTTGAAAATATTGTCGTTAGATTTAAAGATGTAAGACTTTAGTCTCAAATGTGTTATACAATTTTGGGCTCTACTAATTTCTTAGACTTCAAGAATAATCTTAAGCACTCGTTGACTTTACTATGGACCATATTTTCGAGACAGCTGAATAAACAGTCCATAAAGAAGTAGAATTATTAAACAATACTTTTAAATTAATAACGTTTCTCTGAGTATAATGCTGTGAGCTACAGTGAGCCTTATAGACTCTACGTCCAGGCAGTTAAACTGTAATATAGGGGACGTTTCTAAGCTGTTCCTAGTCCTCGTTTGCCTAGAACTAAGCAAGCCCTACGCGCTCTTGCCGTAACACTAACTGAAAATAAAATGCAGTTGTCATGTGCCGACCCCCCCGGCCCCCCACTACGCGACACGACCTTGCATTTTATTATGGTTTTACAGACAATTTACAATGGAGTGACGAGTCCACGACAAAATGATAGTAAAACCGAACGATAATGTGACGATCTACGCCCGACGTGTTTCGTAACATGCGGGTCTAGTTATGCGTGTATACATATGAGGGGATGGTAATAACCGGGTACTATGTCATTATTAGGTATTACAAAACCATCCTGATTAGATGTTGTTAAAATGGTTTTTTTTTTTATAAATTGATGATGTAAACAAAACGTCAGTAATCACAGTTGCGTTAAGACAGTTTGGCGTCTTCTACGGATACGGGGTATGTAATGACGGACTACAAAAGGAAACATGGTTAGGTATCTTCCTATTCAACATATTTTTACGAAATCGTTTATTTTTTGCAGTTATAATAAAAATGTACTTTTAATAAAAGATATTTTTTGCCTTTATAATGACTTTTGCAATGTAAATTTACCTTAATTACCTACTCCATGATAGTCTGTTAGATGTGAATCCATCCACCAACCCGCATTGAAGCAGTGTGGTGGGTGAGCTTCAAATCTTCTTCTCATATGCCTTAAGTGCGCTTAGAACGCCCGTATTATCAATATATCATACTTCTCATCCTATAATTTTTTTGTTTTTTTGCGTTTAAGTAAAATAAATATGTTGTTAAAAATTGGACTGAGGTTTTCGTTACGGTCTCATACGTTTCGGTAAATATTTTGGAGTTCTACAAATTTTACATTCAATAACTTCATGTGTCCGTGCAGCTCTTGAAGCGTTGCTTGAAAAGCGCCCGAACAAACGTTTATTTTACGTTTACGACATCTTCTTCATCACGATTACGTTGATAATACGATTTGCATCATGAAATTGAATGCGTTCGAAAATGTTAAATTTCTATGTAGCAAATTAAACATCCGAATGAAATAATGTTGTTATCATTAACAAAAATTTCATTATTTACTTACAATAATAAAATGTAACAATTATTTTAACTAAATAACTTAATTTTATGCAAGGTACCTCTCGTCCTGCCTATTATGTTATGACCCACAAAGGCAATCTGTTATGTTAATTGGATTACATTGAAGTATTGTTATGTAAATGTTCATAGACTGGGTACAAATTTACGTGAGCAGTTGGATGAAAAAAACTTGTCAAGAGCAAGTATCGCGTGCTAGATTGTACTTGGATCATAAACGAGGCTTACTTACTTTTGGTCGATAACATCCAGTCTTTTTATGTTTATCTGTAACGTCGTGTACGTTGCGGTTTAAGTTATTTAGGTTAGCTATGCCCTATTTTCCTCTTGGAAATGAGCAACAGCCTGTCAATGTCTCGCTGCTGGGCTTTGAACATCTCCTCAAAGAGACCTTTGACAATTTCGGTCGATTAGTCTTTTAGATATTATTTTGTGTGTTTGTATCAATATTAACAATTTATTTTATTTTACATAAAATTATTAAATTATTGTGCTTCGAGTAAGTAACGGTTACACTCGTTGGTTAAGTGGACAGACATATGGCCGCAAATTCCGAGGTCCTGTGTTCAAAAACCAGGTTGCGTTGATTAAAAGTTATTGGGTATTGCACCTGTGCTTGCGCACAAATTTTACACTATAATATGACCAGCGTAGATGTCTAGGCAATAGGGAGATTAATACTTTTATTTAAAGGTATGAATATTTTTTATCTTGGTTATAATGATACATATTTAATACATGGGTACGAACTACGAAATTGCTGAATCGATTTCCTCCTTCACGAAAAATAAAAGAAAATTGGTAAGTATATCTCAAGAATAATCCTATTTAATACGTTTTGTTATCTATAATCAATAAATAGTACACAACAAAGTTGTTGTTTGCCTCTAACTCAACGAATTTTGATACGATTTTCAACAATAGAAAGAGTTGTATATGAGGAAGGTTGTGTATATGTTTTGTAAAAATGGCTGATCAATGAAGGTTTTATAACAAAAAACTGTTTTCGTACGATTACGTGACTAACGCTGGCTAAATTTTAGAAGATACATCAAAACAATGTACTAGGATATTGTGTCTCAAAAAGGCGAAGTCCGTGATAGAATGTGTCTTACTTTTAAGGTACACTAATAATTCCTTTTTCTATTTATTCCAAATTAGGTAAAAAAAATAGGTTATTTGCGAAGTCATTTTCTCCGATTCTCTATAACCCTCTTATAAGCACTTGAAAAAAGAGTATTTTGATTTATACATTTCAAAAACGAAACAATTGACCTCTGTCCTGTTTCCTTTATCAGTAGTCAGTCTTTCAATTGTTTTCGCATGTGATTCATTCGTTTCTTCATAATGAATCATGTAACTTATTGTATATTCATTTTTTTGGTTCAATTGCATTTTAATAGAGTATGATTCCATAACACATACATGGAACTTCGCAGTCGCTCGGTACGAACAATATTTAATGTGCCAACAATTTCATTAGGAACTAATTATTATCACAATTTAAAAGGCATAATACTGTTAGTATTTTAAGCTATTATTAACTATTATAAGTTGAAATAAAATAACGAATATATGTTTTATTTTTTATTGTGCGTTATAAATATTAAAATAAACGATTTAATCACACAAAATAATAACAATGGTAAAATGAAAAATACCACAAAACACGCAAAATTGCTAAGCTGTGAAAGTTCAGGTACGCTATAGCTATTGTAATTCTTAATCACGCTTTTATGATGTAGTAATTTATACTTCACATGGAATAAACAAACGGTTGTAGTACGAAGCCGCGTACACATTGTAAACATTGGAAAACTATACAAGGCAACGCCTACGGTGATGAAAGGCTCCATTTCATGTGTTACAAATCTGACACAAATCGTCAAATGTAACACACAAAATAAAAACATCATATCATATCAATATTCAAAATAACATTTAATTTTGACTAGCTTTCATCACAAATAATAAATAACGTATATAAAAAATAATTTTAAGGAAGATTATTCTAAATATCGTGTATGGAAAACAAAAACTAACTAAAACCATCATACATTCGACTTCTGAATTACGAACGAGCTCGATGTATTGTCGATTGTCGAGAGTACACAAAGGGAATGCCATAATGATAGAGTGACCACACGGCGCAGGATTATCGTAGACGTCATACAAAGCGGACTGTTCGCGCAGGTACATCATAAATACATGTTCGATCATTTTATATTTTTGTGTTGCCTTGCATATTATATTTTACCAATAGTAATGTGCGCGCGGCTTTACATCAAAATCATTATAAAATTCATAAAAAAATATTTTACATTTTAATTTTTGGAGGAATGTTATATTTTCTCACAGATTTCATTGACATTCAATATCAGTAGAACAAAATCACGTTATATACAACACCAGTGAAACAAAATTTTCAAGAAAATAGAATTCGCTTTCAAATAACAAAATAAAATCTTGAGGAAAATATTCGACTATACAAAATTTATAAATGTATTTATATAAAATTCCAATTCTTAATATAAATGAAACCGTCCACTAAACTTTAATTTATAATAATTAATCAGTGATAAAATTTTCGACTATGAATATGACTATTACTTTTGTGAGCATTCCTTATAAAAATCTATGAATCTAACAATACTGAAATTGAAGATTGTATATTGAAAATATTTTTTATTTTAACAACTTTGATATCGCAATTTCTTTCAACAAGTTTTAAAATGTAGATAATATACAATTGCTAAATCATTGATAGCCTCAAACTATATTTTAGTAAAACTGTATCAAGAAGGTTTAATATGTTCAAAGATATTAATGTAATAGAAAAATTTGCAATACTAGAGTATATATTGTGTTATAGTCAAAGACCAAGGCTCTGTCACTCCTAGGTTTGTCTAGTCAATAGACGAAATTGAATTTTTTCGACTTTTTTGTCCAATTCATGTAGATACTAACATTTTGAGTCAAATTCAAAATCTTAGTTTGAAAAAGTGTGGTTTTATTTAATCAGAAGTTGACTCGGTATCTGAATATGTTTAAATATTTTATTAAAACCTCATTTGAAGTATAAGGTCTTCTTGGTATATTAGAATACCAACAGGAGAAATTTGATAATTACTCACTCGCAAAAATTGTACGACTACGCTATACATTTACCGAATTAACTTCTAGTTCTAATAATTAATATACACACCAAATCGGACGATAATTATTTTCCTAGGTCACAACCAACACACAAATTAATATTATGGATGATAAATACTAATTTTTCATTTCGCAACGACAACATTTACAATTAGATGCTTGATTTTTATCAATTCGAACTATGTACTTGTTAAAACACGTGAACAACAAATCGACCAATTTATTACCAAAATAAAATTTAACTACCAAACTTAGGTAAAAAAAAAGTCAATATTAGAATCTATTTTGAGGTTTCGCGAAAAGAGTTTGTCAAACCTAGGAGCATACATGACATGTGTCCTTTGTCTATAACATATATGTTATATAAATATATATAGTGTTAAGGCTTAGCTCAGATATTGAGTATAGACTGCATACAAGAAAGCATACCTAGAACAAGTTGGAAAACCCTTAATTCTACAAGCAAGTATTGTTATAAATTTTAGCACTGCTCACCACTACATACATTTAAATTAATTGATGAAAACAAATTAAACTTTTGTACTTCACTTAAATATTAGCTACAGATATTTCATATAGAAAATAATCATTCAGAATTAGACATAAATAGTCAGTATCTGTATATTATAGCGAAATTTAATTTATAATACGAGTAAAAGTTTTCAAAAAATAATGTTCTCGATCCAATAAAAAAACCGTACCATGATTGTAAACGTAATCTACAAAACGTTTTTTTGATCATAAAATTAAAGTTATCATTTATCCGCATTGTTGCTGAAATTCTACATAAATGTAATAGTGTATCTTTATTCAAATATCTTATTTGTAAAACTGCCAAACCGATGGTTTTGGGATCCCAACATAAAATAGTTATGTGTGAAATATGTACGTAAGTATATCAGATGATATCAACTTTAAATTAATCTCTTTGCAAGTTGTCTTTGTAGTACTAGTATGATTGGATAAAATCGCACGAGTATTTCCAAAATAACTCTTTAGATTTTATTCAAAATCAGAGATCTGTCATGGTACGGTCTTAAACACAAGAAAGAGATTAAATACATTTTTTATAATATGCAATATTTGGCATTTAGCTGCATAATTATCTATAGAATAATTGCATATTAAGCTTACAATTTTCTCGACACGTTAATGACAAAAAATTTTAGATTTTTTTTTTGTTAGTAACAACATTTCCGTGCAATAACGAATCTTATTAAATAATAAATAACAAAAATAAAAACATTTCAATTAACAGCAACAAAATATCAGCGGTGGTAATCAGGTACAAAAAAAATAATCAAAAAGATTTGGCTAATCTAGCTTTGGCTCAGCTGGCTGATGTTGATCGCAGTATGGCAACATCTATAACACTAAGTATTTTAGTTTATTTGCCCGGTTACTATATTCAAAGTACGATTTGTTTTGCTTACGGGTAGTAGAAATATCTACGGGGCGGAATGTAGAAGCTACCATTGGCTTGCTACTCATGGATAGAAGAATAGATCTAATCATTCTGCTAATGTCACGTATAAAAGAAATGACTGAGAGATTAATTTAATTCGATGTCAAATTTTAAAGTGTTTATTGAATGACAGTTAAAATAAATGTTTCCATAAAATATCTATAAATGTCACTTGGACAATTCTTATTTTATTGGCTGTCAGTTGTGCCCGCCGGCTACAGACTAATCAGACAATTCCACAATGATTAAGCAAAATGAATTATTGTATTCCTCGAATACAGTTACCGGGCTTTAAACTAAGAATACATTTAATTTAGACTTTTAGAAAATACTTTTGGTAACCTATTTGATAAAACTATCTGTATAATTGAGCCACCTCGATTATAATTCATCAAATACAAATTTTGATCACAATAATGACATTTGACGACATGAAATATTGTAAATGATAATTTTTATTTTTGAATTACACGTAAGACTTTAATAGCTGACTATTATATTATTATCACACACGATCAGAACTAATGTAGGCAATAGTCATCTTCACTGCTATTCTGTCTACAAAATAATTACAGTGAGGGCTATCGCGCTTGAATTCGCCGCTAGAGGCGCTGGTGTAATAAGGTCTCTAGAAATGTCAAATCTTTATTGTTTCAACGTTCAAAGACATCTTTTTTCATCAAGTTTTAGGCGAGTTTCGTCTTTCGGACATTATGTGATCCCTTTTTCGGGACAACTATAGACACTGTTCAGACAACGGGAAATTTATAGACACTGTTCGACCTTACACACCAGTGACCAAACGATAGCCCTCATTGCATTGCATGGCGCCACTAATTCCATGTACAAACTTTAAACTCGTAATATTATTACAAACATAAGTTAATTCGGGTTTTTTTATCTCATTACACTTTGTATTTTTGATACATTATTTCACGTAAGTCTTATAAATACGTGAAATAATATTTATTTATTTGAAATGGGTAAAGATTTTTTCTCGAGTTTACGACCATAGATTACGAATTTGCTTGAAGATTTCTGTTTTACAATTCTTTTTATAACTTTAATGTTTAAGATGATCTTCAAAAAAAAAAAATTAAAGCAAAAATACTTTGATTGCGATTGATTACATAGAATAATAATAAAATTCTCATAGATATGCACTTATGATCAAAAGGCTGACTTAAAATTTCCATTTTATCGTTTTTGAATTTTACGTCACGATACATAATGCCAGTGTTGCGATTCCGGATCGTAGAATTGTTTACAAGGCGTAATCCAAAAACGTCTCAATAAAAACGATCTGTAAGTAAAAGTAGCATGAATTTGAAATTGGAATATTATCAGAGGCAAACCGCCCGCAGTTTTGCTCGCGCGTGAGAGTTCTTAGGAACTCTGTCTGTTTATGTATGCCCGTCAACGCGTAGGCTAAATATCATAATGATCAGTTTATAATAAAAAAACAAACAGCTCACTTAACATTTATAAATTAGAATTTAAAAAACAGGTATCACTAATTTTCATTTAAAAGTTAAAACAGAGTTTAACAACAAATTAAGTCGATATAATGTCTTTCGTATAGATAAAAATGTATTTAACTTCCTGAAACTTAAAAGGACCTGATTTGATTCGGTAAATGGAAGACTATCATTACTCTAATATTAAATTTATGATAGTGTTAATTAGAGCCGCCGTAGATACGGTCGAGGTTACTTGTTTTTAGAGCTAATTTTTATTTAAACATGACAACTTTCGTTCTTTTTTTAATCTTAAATAGAGAATATGCTGTAAAATGAGGTTTGATATTTTTTACCAAAATCTCATTTTAGTAAACAATAAACATCATATGACCAGCGACACCTGTTTTTAAATTAATATCAAAACTAATATTAATTTTTTAACTTCTTCAAAAACAATATTTGCGAAGAATGAGTTGTGGAATAAAAAAAATGAATCAGAGATCGTTCTTTTACATTCTTAAGCCGTTGAGCTAGATGATGTTACTTCTTTTGTCTACAATTGAAAAACACGCGAATTAAAAAAAAAAGTTAAGTGTAAAGTAAAAATGGACGGATGATTTATTATTAACTCATTGTATAGATAACAATATTATCGAATATCTATAATATAACTATTTGGTTATGGTAATTGTTATAAATATTCGAATTTTCCCAGCACCGTTTTTATTTATATAGACAGATTTACAATATGGATTTTTTTTTTCAAATAATTTACTCAAATTATCTTTTGATAGGTTTGGGTCTTACAAGTACACTGGGACAAAGTTTAATGCCCAAATCTTGTATTTTGTTTGATCATATTATATTAATATACACAGTTAGCACTGCAAGAGCTCACAGCAAATTTCAAAACATTAACAGTGTGACAGAAACCCAATTTAGGTGTTCGAGGCGAATCTGTCTGTGATATTTTTTTTCGGCAAATCTCCTAACTTTAAGACACATGAACTTAATCAGGTATGGATTCAATCCAAGCTGATTTTCAGAAAAAAAGCATTTTTCGCATTTATAATATTCGTTTAGAAGTATGAGTGTCGTCTTACACACTGGCATTATATTACGTGGCGCTAGTAACAAACAAATCGGTCAGCCTTTTGTTACAACGTAGTCACTAAGTAGGTATTCGGTCCCTGAGATACGAGAGAATGGAGGCTGTACCTTTAGCGAGTATTGCGTGTCGAGGCTGACGGAAACAATTGCCCATCAGCTCCAGCGATCTGAAAATAAATTTAAATATTATAAAGTTATTAATCAATTAATTTCGACTCGCTTGTATTTAAAGTAACACCCTGTAAATGTTTCAGCGCTGGACTGAGGTCTCGACTTTAGTGAAGAAGCTTATTCTGCCACACAAGTTTTTATCGGACGCGTGCAGGTTTCCTCACGATGTTTTCCTTCACCGCCAAACATGGAATAAGATATTGACACAAGCACTTGAGATTGAACTCAGTCAGTTTCCTTTTATTTAGAACCATTAGTTGTTAATAGGGTTGTTGAGGAAGTGATTATGAGGAAGAGGAGGAGGAGGAGGAATTGTCACGCGCAAATTTAGAGGATGCGGATGAGTATGAGGATATTTTTCGAGAAAGAGGATGCGGGTCAGGAAGCGGTAGAGAAAGTGGATTAGGAAGAGGATGATAGGAAGTTATAAATACTAGCGGACCCAACCGAAAAGCCGTTGTCCTATCTGTACATATCTAGGTACATACATACAAAAAAAAATTAAACTATTCTCAAAACACACAACAAAGAATCATCAAGACGGTCCAGTAGTTATGGAGGAGTTCAGTAAGAACACAAGCACACAAAGAAAGATGAGTGAATGATACAATTTATTTTAGGAATTGAAATGATATATAGTATATAATAAGAATGCAGTCTTTATTTCTTTATTAATTACTTAATTCGAATGTTATTAATCAAAATAAAGGAATTGAATACTAATAATAAAATAAAATTAAAACAAACAAGCAAGGAACAGTGCAGGTGGCGGGAGGGGAGGTCTCGCTCGCCCGTTCGACCCGGCGAATTCGCAGTGAAATTCCTCATAAATTGCTCTTAAATTTTGAGGAAGCGATAGCGGAAGAGGATTTTTAATTTTTATTTATGAGGATGCGGTAACGGTTGAGGAATCCTCAACAACCCTAGTTGTTAACCACTAGGCCTATTCGGCTCAAAGCTGTTCAGTAGCATTGAAAATTAGATATATCCTTTATCTAACCACTCTCAACCCCTGAATATCGAAGTGTGTCACAATAGTGGTGCTCAATCCGTGATAGCGACATTGGTATTACGAGCAGACATCGTTTCAAATATTCTATAACAAAATTCAGTATAAATTTCGAATTCTATAAAAAAAAATTATGGACCACTACAGAATTACAGTAATTCTTTGCGTATTACAGTAAGTTTATGTGTTACATACACATTGAAGCATGACTATGTCGAACGACCTTGATATCAGACAAGTTTTGTATTTCACAATAGACTTATGTTTGCAAGCAGTCCTACTTATCTCTGCGTCCTTGGATTCCTCAAACTAAAATTAAGTGTTTCGTTCAAAATACTATAAATGTCTATTAACCCCCTCGTTTATTATTAAAGCCGTGTCAGACATGATGAGAAAAAAACTTCAGTATGGAGGTAGAGCTAATAACTAGCTAGTAGGGATTTGTGCTCATCTGGGTAGGTATCATACATTCAGCATATATTCCACTACCTAACAGAAATACTTATTAGGCAGGTGGCGCAATGGCAATGTAAGAAATGTTTAATCGATCTCAAATCGGCCTCCGGAGGCGTCCGGCCTCACCGCAGGTGTGTGAAGGTGCCGAGCTCGGGCGGCACGGCGCGGATGTCGTTGTTGCGCAGGTCGAGCGCGGCGAGGCGCGGCAGGCGCGCCAGCGCGTCCGACGACACGTTGATCTCCTCGATGCGGTTGTCGGCCGCCAGGAGGATCTCCAGGTTGTCCAGGTTGTACACGCATCTCGGGATCTTCGTGAACCTGGAGTGAGCGGTGACGTTTCGATTGACGTCGCTTTAACGATGTTTGACGCTTCTCTCCACCCACGGTCGAGTAGAGTAGAGTTGTAGTAAGATTAGAGTAAGAGATCGAAGTAGTTCAGATGTTGCATCGAAATCGATTTCGATCGTATCATTATATTCCCTGTACGTTTTGCTCGCTGACGTTCAATTAACGTTATTGATAAAATTTATATTGTTAGGTAGGTGCGGTTACAATACGTTTCTCTCCAGCTTAATCGAATAGGCACATAAGGTCACTGCACAATAGCTATACAGCATTCTAGGCTCAAGAAGCACTGTTTACAAAAACATATTCATTTTAGCTGCACCGTAATATACGAAACCACATTAGTGAATAATAACTTTATTATTTGTCTATTACAAATAGTCTTTATTTAGTTTTCATATAAAAATTATCATTTTATTTGTATATTTAATATATCTTATTTAGCCATTAAATGAGACGCCTGGCCACATTTCCGTTAAACCAGCGGCAAAAAACAGCGGCAACGGCAACATCAGCCAATTAATTTTCCGTTCATAAAATTAGATAAATTCTCTTGGCTTTTTTTAATTGGTTCAAAATAACCAACTCCGTTAACTCTAGATGGTCTTGTCGTTCTAACCGCTAGTGTTTTTGATAAAATCCCTGAAGGCCACCGAGTTTCGAAATTGTTGATAAACAATATAATTTTAAGATTACAAAAATGCATTTCCAAAAACGATCACGCGCTGTCGTAATAAGATTAGTTATGTTTGGAAATCCTACCGCACCTATAAAAATACATCAGCGTCAATATAGATGGTGGTCCGATACTAAATATTTACCATTTCACCAAATATATTATAATCTAACCTATATTAATCTCTAATATATATTATTTTAGAAGCGTCCCTATTCTATGAACGCAAGATAAATTGTCTAACGTCATACAAGCCGCTTGTTGAACGACGACGTTTAGTGAAATGGCTAACCGATTTATTATATTAAATATATAAATAATAATAACAAACTTAATCAAAAGACTTCATGCGTCAGAAATAACGAAATCAAATATACTCACTTATTGTTAGATATGACTAGTTCCCTTAAATTCTTCAAGAGCCCTATTTCGATGGGTAAGTCGATTAGGCAGTTTTTACCCAAATCCAGGTATTGCAAATGTTTACAAGCGCTTATTTCGGTTGGAACGCTCTCGATGCTGTTTGACGATAATATTAACTGAGTCAGTGTTTCTCGTACATGGTGAACCCTAAAAGTATGAATATGAGTTATGTATTTTTAAAACATAATATTGTGCCTGAAAACGTTGCTTTCTAATATGGGAAGTTGTTTCTTTTTTAATTTGTAAAAAATAGAGAAAACCCGCTCAGTTTCATTCGCCGGTTCTTCTCCGATTTAGGTAGGTAGGCGTTGTCCGAATTGGTTAGTTCGAATCGGTTGGATATGTATCGGTGTATTGAATAAAGAATTTTGAATTCTAATAAGCTGATGAAATTATGTCCTAATATTACCATGACAACCGTGGAAAAACATACGGACTAATTAATCCAAAGTTGATGCAGAAATATCAAAAAGTAGCGCGAACATTGGTTAAGATAAGGGGTCAATTCTGTTGTTGCCTCGTACGCACGCATAAATAATAAGTCGCTGGTCCTGCGGAGAGTCCAGAACTTGCTTCGGTCGTATCGGACTTCCGTCCCGTCGAATTATGAGAATGAAGAAATGGAGAGTATACCAGTGTTCCCGCACACTTGAGCACTATAGTATCTAGCTCAGGTGGATGTACTCTATTAAATTAAATTGAAATAAGTACGTTATCATCATCTAATATCATCATCCTAAGTTAAGAAAGTACTGCCTGTACTTTATCAGACTAACGGGTCATTGCCATGGTAAATAATCGGCTTTCTAACACCTACTGTCATTGTAAAAAAGTATAAAGTATTTGGTACACGATAATATATTCGGTAAAGTTTATTTTAGATGGTTTCTTTATCAATTTATTCGAAGTATACTAAAACAAAACACTCAAGGTATAAAGTAACACTTGCGTGTTACTTGACTCTAATCAATGTTATTAACATATTTGTTCCACCGCAAGATCAATTAATGGCTGTCTGGCTTTCATTTGATACGTCATTTTATACGCAAATGAAGTTAAACGTGTTAATTAGGGCCACAGGTTTCTACTGTTATATCACAGAACACGTTGATACGTGAAATTTCACAAAAAGGTCTTTAAAAAAAAAAACCTTACGAAACTTGTCTTGGAGATTATTTTAAAAACATAACCGTATTCTTAGCTCTCCAAAAATTTAATATGAATATGAATACGTCGAATTACTAATAACCCTGTATATAATAAGAATTTCCGGTTTTTTGAAAATATTCCCGACATAGAATAAAAAGCGTTGTGATACTTCCGTTAATATTGTTATATAAAATGTCTATTTAAAACTAAAATAAAAACAATTGCGGAAGGTTATACGCTATTTAACTTCACGCTACGACGCTTAGCAGCGGAGCAGGAACCGTAAACGACGATTATTATAACGAACGCAAATTTTATGAAACCGACTTATCCGATACGAGTTCAGCGCGGGTGAAACTAAAGAGACAAAATTAGTAACTTCATAAACAGAAAACTGGACCGCGTTGCAGAGAAATGTTCCAACCAAACATAAATACTAATAGTTGTTAATATTACTTCCGCACAAGGAGGTCAATTATTACTCATATTTTTGAAAAAATATGAGTATATTAATATTTGATAACTAACTAAACCGTTCCGGATTTACAATATGGGTATGTAATATTTAAAACTTTAAATAGAAGTACAAATATTAAAAGAAATGTTCTTGTTTTTCCAGCTAGGGATGTTATATATCGGCTACTCTCTACTATAATATGAATGTATTATACATATAAACCGTCCTCGGGCCATTGCGTGGTATAAAAGATGTACTACGTAGAGAAGTCAACTCACCCAAAGGGCACGGTTGTGAATCTGTTCCTAGATATATCAACTATGTGAATTTCAGCATCGGCTGCTGCGATAAAAACGTCTTCTGGTATTGCTGTCAGATCTTTTGAAGGCAACATTAAAGCTTGACTTTTTTTCATAGTGTATCTACAACAAATTCATATTATAACAGGCTGTAAATGTTTCACGTTTGGTCTCCATAACCTTTCAGGGAAAGGTTTAGATCATATTCAACCACGGTGCTCTAAGGCGGTTTGGTGGATACACATGAGGGAGAATTTCATTGAAATTAGACACAATCAGGTTTCGAAACGATGTTTTCCTTCTCCGCCGAGCACGAGTTAAATTGTTGCAAGCGGTGTTTGCCTGGGTTTGAACATCAGTCATCAGCAAAACGCATTAAACTTTAAAAATCATATTATTGTATCATATCATATAATCATAGTAGACTACGATAAAAATATATATATATGTATATTTTTTAACTAAATCTAAATGATATTGTAAAATAATCTATATTACAATATGCATAAGTCACAAACTCACTTGTCGGGCCAGTTAGCTTCATTGACCCTGGTTTCCTTTACAACTTCGTCTGTCATTCGGTCCCGTAGATATTTCATCATCCTATCAGTGCCCCCTTTGATGATATCCTGTCGCACGCATGACAGCTTGTTACCCTCCATACTTATGCTCTGAAGCTGGGAGAGCAGACCTAGGTTTCTCGGTAACCTAAAAATTAAGGACTATATCAAAAAAACTTGATTTGCATTATAACATAGTTTTTGCTCTAATTTTAAAAACTAGTGGGTCGCCCGCAAAACTTCGCGTTTATTCAAACTATTTTTTATGAATTACAAAACCTATGACAGGTTTTGTTTTGATTTAATTTCATTGTAAACTGTGAGTCTCACTACATCTCATCTACATTTGGCGCGAAAAGATGAAACTTTTTTAAATGTTTTTTTAATGTCAAATAGTTAAATACATTAGTTCAGCTAGAATTAGAGTTTGTCGGTTTACTTTACACAACAATAATTTACTTTTATTTTGTTTGCGTTTTTCATTTTTTTCTTATACAGCCGCAGTACAGCGCTCAAACCGGCCAGTACCATTATTCCTCTCTCTAAAATTAATTCTTTGTTAAATTGTAACAATTTAGTAAATTGCAATCAAGAATCCTCTTTATTTTTCTGCACATCTACGACTGGACCTCTTTAAAATGAAACCATAACCGATTTTTTTATGTGCAGCCATCGTCCCATAATCACTGGGACAAAATCGGCTTACGCTATTAATATATAGGATATTATATCTTTTTCCCTTTTCTCCAATACTTTTTGAGTTTTCTTTGATTACTATATAAGTAATGATGTTATTAATTTAATTAACTCTCTACTGACTCTAATTATCTTAATAACGGCTATTAGTCTTTAATTGCATTTAAAATTGATGGAATAATTTTTTTGAAGCTTGGATGTGTCAGAACAAAATCGTAATAGCTGAGCTACATAAAATACTTTCCGATCAAATCTCCCTCCACTGAAGCAGCTAACTATATGTATACAACATATCAATATTATTATTATTATTTAAATTTAATTGCATTTTAACTATTCTCCTAATCAATATTTATCTATTTTATATATTCTTACAAAAATAATAACACATTATATGAGTGTTCTATACTATCTTTGTCATAGTATATATATGTTTGTGTATATGTTTGTTTACTTACCTGGAATTCATTGTATATTGATGTTTTCATTATATATACATTTTCTATTATTTGCAACATATATTCCCTGTTCAACTTATGGTTGGCATTATATACTTTTGCACAATATGTGCAAATAAATTAAAAATATACCAATAAATTGACATAAAATCAAATACAAATATATAAGAATAGTATCAATCCTTCTACTTCTTCTCTTCCTATTTATCCCTTAATTTACCTTAAAGCTTGTGCTAGGCGTAGGGACAACAATAGCCCAAGGGGTCAGGATTGAAACTTTTTGCATCACTAGGCGACCCGTAAACCATAATGCTTATTAGCTATTTCTATTTATAGATAAAATTTCCACTTACTTGTTTAAGTTATTATTTGAAAGATCAAATCTTTTAAGCTTTTTCAGAAGTGATATATTTTCAGGTAATACTTCCAATTTATTGTCTCTTACATTTAACACATTTAAATGTTGCATTTGATCACAGAATTCTTCAGTAATTTCCTTAAATACAAAATATCTTTTAACCTTTTAATCTTAACTAATCAAAAACCAATATCTATTGTTTATACAAAATAAACTTATTTTTAAATTACCTTTATAAAATTATTAGCTAAATATATTTCTTTTAAAGCTGTACATCCATAAAAATCTGGAAGCTCTTCAAGGTCATTATGGTTAGCATCGAATATTTCCATTTTCCTCAATTCACCCAATGGAGGTAATTTCTTCAAATTATTATTGTTAACATTCAGCTTTTTCAAATCTTAAATATTAATAATATATTTAAAATATCATAATTTAATTCAATATGAAATATAAACACATGTAATGATCTGAAATCTACCTCTGAGATTAACTATATCAGGAGGTAGCTCTAACAGTTGGTTATGACATAAGTTGAGTTCCATCAAGCGCACTAAATATCCCATTCCAGGCGGTAATACTGTCAATTTGTTATGTGATAAGTCCTGCATATTATAAATTAGATAATAAGTATGACATATTCAACTTGTAAAGAAATTTAATATAATTTTTTTATCAACTTATCTTAATCTTGCATTAACATACTTACAGGCAATAAAAATTGTATTAATGTTTTAACATATGCATATATATTTACTTATAGCAATAGCAGAAAATGATAAGGAATTCACTAACCAAAAATGTTAACATTACTAAATCTCCAAAGTCTGGCTCAATTTTCTGGAGCATATTATGGGAAATGCTTAGCCATCTCAGCTCACATAGTTTATAGAACTCTATTGGCAACACTTCCAGTTTATTATGATCTAAACTCAAGTTTGATAAGTTGCTAAGTTCACCAAATTCAGCCGGAAGCTCAGTCAATGCATTGTCATGAAGCTACAATAAAATATAAATAATGTTAATTTTTCTTTACATATTCATGATAAAAATTGCAAAACGATATATGTATTAAATCCTGAATTTTATTTCTTAAAATACTTTATTAAATATTACTGACATAAAAATTATGAGAATCCAAAAATACCATAACCATATGCTCATAGTACAAATACTAATTACCTTCAATGTAACAAGTTCCTGCAACAATTTTATGTCTGGAGATAGTTTTTTAATAACATTAGAGCTGAGATCAAGCATCTTTAGGGGCTCTGCATTCCACCAATTGTTTAGATCGCTTCGTGTGAAGTCTACCTCTTTGGTGTCATCCAAAACCAATTCATTAATTTTCCAGACATTATCTGGTACTAAAAAAGTACGTAAAAAGTGTTATATATTCTCCTATATACTCAGAGATGTAATTATATTTAAAAACGCACCTGTTCCAAGTCCTCTATTACATAAACTCAACTGTCCTGTACGTTTAGCCGATTTAATCAAACCAATAGACAGCTCACTTTCATCTGCCTTTTTATCTTGAAGGTGAAAAACAGATTTATTGCAAAATTTTACTCTCGATTTAGTCGGTGTTGTATGTCGACGAGACATTTTAATATATTACTACACAATGTATGGAAATTTTAAATGAAGTTAAAATATCATTGCAATATATACGAACTACGAAAGCCACATTGAGGTTTTGATATAAATTAATTACAAATACAAACTTAAACTATATAAAGATATGTTACGATTATGTTATGTCATAAGTCAAATGTCAAGTTACAAATGTCAATCAACAATCACAATGTATATAGAGTTGGGCGCTAATAATTGAAATCATGATAAATTGATCGAATCATTCGATTATTCAACTTTTCAACTTTAGTTTACCTTTAGTATATGATTAGTATAACTTTTTTAGTACACCAATTACTTTTAAAGGCTTTATTTTTAAAGACTTTATTTGATCATATTATATCGGTATTTTACCTTTCGATGTTTTAATTTCAAAGTATATGTCCTACAGTGCACTATAATAAGTTTTAAATTAATTGTAGTAAAATAGCTAGATAAAAAGTGTAATATATAATTTACCAACATTTTCGCAACGGGAATCAAATTTGGAACTACAAGCTGATTTTTGAGCTATAAAATATGTACCTTTAAAATAATTTACACTTTTTAAATCTTGATTCTTCTTGTCCATTCTTTTGTTTTAGATTTTCGAAAAACATTTATCTGTGTTGAATACACGGAAAATAGTTTTAGTTTTGCTTACATGTACAGCTCTAAATTATTAAATTTTTGTAATTAACAATTTTGCAAAACTGACAGTTATATTGTCATACATTTTTAGGATTGTCAATTGAATCAACGTCAGAATTAAAAAAAAAAACGAGATAGTTTTATTGCGAATAAACATGTACAGAGTTACATATTATGTGCATCATAGTCGTAATATTGAATGTTTCAGATCCTTAAGGTCCTTTTAAAACATTTTTTTAAGGAGGAATTGTTTGTAATCTGGCGCGATCATGAGCCTCACATAAGAAATTTACTGACAAGATTTTTTTTTGAGTATTTTTTTTATTTCTGCCTTCTGGATTGTGACAAAAACAAATACTCTTTATCAATGTATCGGGCGCATGTTGCTCACCGCCAATCTCCTTGTACCCCATGCGTGTGTTTTTAAATATAGGTCATGTAGAAAAAAACTACTTAATTAATTTATGATATTCACATTGACGTAAAGGCACTACAAATGTAAAAAGCTTTTATTAAACATATTTACGAAAATTTACCTGGTGGTTTGAATAGGTATCACCATATATTCTTGTATTGTAATTTTCCGGTCAAAAGGGTGATTTGAGTATGTGTAAGGTTGTAAGTATGATTGAGGAAATTGAATAAATTACTAGAATTCGATAATATTAAATGCATTTCAACACAACTGGGCAATCATTTCAACGACATATTTAATGATTTCGAGAAGGTGTCTGGCAAACTAAATATTTATACAAGCCGACAGCCGTTCTTCATGGATGTACCGTGTCATTTGACTCGATTCAAACCCTCTTTTTTATTTTTGTTGTGCTTATTATCATTTGTATGATATTCATCACGTGCTCGGCGGCGACAATAGTGAAAGTGACAACGTGAGAAAACCTGCACGTGTCTAATAAATTAAATTAAGATATATATAGGTATATATATATATATTTATAAATTGCATGTATCATCTTAGTATGCCTAAGTATTTGGTGAAAAAAAAGTACTTTACTTTACTCAAGCTAACGCCGCCAAATATATAACGGTAACATAAAAACTTTGAAAAGTCAATAAATGAAAATATTGTATATATATATAGCTAAAATTCCCATACGGGATTTGTGATCTCTAAAGAAAAGTCGAAAAAATATATCAGAACAGATTCTTATTGTTACATTTTGAAAGTTTTATTATAAAGAGAGAGAGACTTCCAATTATAAGAATAAAGTATAACTTCTTCATCTGATAAAATTCTTAGACTATTTTAGAAAATATTATTAAAATAAATGGATTTGAAAAACTAAAAGTGTGTGGAGGAATAGAAAATCTGGTATTTCCGTGACTCTTCATATTGGAGTTCAAGTTCTTTGCGGTGTGTAAACTATTCGTTGAGTTGGTATATTTATGTGTTGGCCTTGTGATAACGTTACTGATAACTTCATTGCTTTTCCAGTACAAGTACGGAACGCTCGCCAAACACTGTCAACAATAAAGAAAACCTTAGAGTAAAACTAGTATTTACTGCATTGGCAAAGGAACTCCCTCTAGTATTTGGTGTACTCTGTCCCCAGGTAGGTACCCATCCGGCAGAGTTTCATCCGAAACATACAAGTTCTCTTACAATTTATTTTAACCTCAGAGCACGACATTAAATATGAACTCAAACATCATTTTCAGTCAAGTTCCACTTGTTTCATGTCCACTGGGTCATCTAGACGGAAGACTGATCACTGGCTCACTTAGCCTTAAAATTGGAGTAAATAGAATACATACCTAACAAATAAGAGGCTTAGGTATTACTACCTGTTTAGTCTTAATCAATAAAAAGTCTTAATAAACGAGGTCTCGCAGCACTACTTATTATTTTCTAGATTCTCTGGTGCCTGTAGGTACACTGGCTCACTTACCCTTCAAACCCGGGGTAAAAACAACACTGGGTACTACTGCTTGACAGTAAAATATCTGATGCGTGTGTGGTACCTACCCAGACGGGCTAGCTCAAAGCCCTCCCACCAAGTAAAACCTTCTCCGTAATGTGCTGAAAAGTTTTATGTTTATAACGCTATATACTTCTAATGCTACAATTCAAGCCTTACTTTTAATTTAAACTCTTTGTTAGCGTAGAATCCGCCATTGATTTTGAAATCTAAAGCCAGACTTGTAGTTGTCAGACCATGTTCATGTTTAATATAATTCGACTCTAGAACATATTGCGCACTCGCAGGTATGTTGTTCATGTACCAGGAAAGCATCGTCTTTGGTCGAGATCGGAAGTGCAATTTACTTGGATTCTATCTCCAACTTGGTAGCCTGATCGGCGTTGCGTTACTACTGGGCCCTGGTTCGGTAACACTAAAATAAACTATGTATTTAGTAATCTGTAGCATTAATAAACTGAATTATATTATTAGTAAAAATTTTTAATTTAACATAAAAATATGTAAAAATAAGGAAAAACAACTTGTGAATCGTAAATTTACAAGATTAAAACAATGTCAATTTTACAACAGTTCACCGTATACGATGTTCTTAAACACAACAATGTATAGACTCATGTACAACAACGACATGACAATGTATTGTTGTACGAACGTATCTGTTGTCACTATGTATATACATATAGTAAATATACTAACAACATTTTTTTTTAAATTTCTGACTGAAGTTCGAACTATACTGTACTGTACTTACCGCTTTATAAATCTCATGTCCTTTACACAAAGGTTGTCTGGAAGAGATAACTCTCTTAATGATAAGACCAAACAGAAAAAGTAACAGTCCTACTACTGGGCTTTCGCCACTTTTTAAGAAGAATCCAACATGCTGCTCCAATGCAGGTTAGTGGTGAACCTACACGGTGCAGATTCTCATCCGTCACATGCAGGTTTCCTCACGATATTTTTATTTACCGCCGTGTACGAGATGAATTATAAGCACAAATTAAACAATCAAAACACATTCAGTGGTGTTTTCCTGGGTTTAAACTCAGGATCATCGGTTGAGGTGTGAATCTTAACCGATGGTCTAATCACTGCGCCATCACGATTCTGTGTAACATATTATAATTTATTTTATTTTTGTATACAACAATATGTTTCTTTTACACTTTTGATGTACAATAAAGCATAATATATACAAAAAAACTTGTTTGTTTTTTTTTCATTTCCGTATAAAAGGTGACTATTTTTAAAACTCCGTTAGCTTTACATCATAGATGAAATCGATTGCATTAAATACAGATGAATTTCTTAAACCGCAAATCTGCTATACTATTTAATAAATGCATATCTCAATTACATACAACGTGAAAATCATACAACGACATATCTAAGCCTTTGACGAAGATATTTAACGAAATATTTACTACTGAACAAATACCCGCTCGATGGACAAAGTCAACTATTGTCTTGCTATATAAAAAGGGAGACAAAAATGAAATAAGTAACTACAGACCCATATGTCTAATTTCCAATTTATACAAAGTGTTTTCTAAAATAATACTTGATCGAATAACAAAACGGTTAGAAGAAAACCAACCAAGAGAACAAGCTGGATTTCGCGCTGATTATTCTACCATTGATCATATTCACGTGGTTAAACAGATTGTCGAAAAACTTAATGAATATGGCCACCAGTACTACATAGCGTTCATCGATTATAATAAGGCTTTTGATTCTCTTAGTCATAATTATATCTGGAAAACTTTAGAAAAACAGGGCGTAGAAAGAAAATATATACAAATCTTAAAAGAAATATACAAAAACTCAACGGCAAAGGTCAGACTTGAACAGCTGGGAGAAGAATTTAGTATCCAGAGGAGCGTCAGGCAAGGTGACCAACTATCTCCAAAACTTTTCACGGCAGTACTAGAAAATATATTCAGAAATTTAGCCTGGGAAGAGTTTGGAATTAATATAAATGTATTAAACCTAAATAACTTAAGATTCGCTGACGACATTGTACTATTCGCAGACAGACCAGATATACTATAAACTATGTTACAGCAATTAGATAATAAAAGCAAAAAAGCAGGTTTATCAATGAATCTAGAGAAAACAAAAATAATGACGAATGCGATAAAAGAAAATATAGAAATAGGCCAACAGGTTATCAAATATGTTGATGAATACATATATCTAGAACAACTAATATCAATAAAAGAGTAATATTCGAAAGAAATAGACAGAAGAATAAGCAACACTTGGAAACGTTACTGGTCACTAAAAGAAATATTCAAAAATGAAATAATACCAATTTTGGTGAAAAGCAAACTGTTTAACGTGTGTATTCTCCCATGTCTCACCTACGGGTGTCAAACTTGGCCTGCCACCAATAAAAACATCCAAAAACTTATAGTTTGCCAACGTAATATGGAACGAAGCATGCTAAGTATAAGGCTACGTGACAGATGGACGATTACGAAAATAAAGAAAAAGACAAAAGTGAGGGATATCTTACTAAAGATTAAAACCCTGAAATGGAACTGGACTGGCCACATTATGAGAACAAACAAAGATAAATGGACGAAGACATAATGGAATGGTATCCTAGGAATGGAAAAAGACAAAAGGGGCGTCAAATCAAGAGATGGGAAGATGATCTCCCAAAAGGTTGGAGAAGACTTGCTCGTGACAGACACGAATGGAAGAAACTAGGGGAGGCCTATGTCGAAAGACAACCTGACCAACAGACTGGTTGCTGAAAATTCTACATACCGCCTAAATTAATTAAATTTATTATGAATATTACTTAATATATAGTGTTATAAGTTATTCATAAGTATTTGGTCAGTGAATAAAGGCTTTTATTATTATTATATATATATATAAGCTTAAAATTAAAAATTTTAAGCCTTTATATTTCAAATAACCAACGGTCACACAGCTTAAAAATAGTTACATAAATTTGTGTGCGTGCGTGCAGTGCGTTAGTTTTTAGATAGATTATGTTATCGGCGATTTTATTGTACACGTTTTTACTTTTTATTCTATAAATTCTCCTATACATATTCGTTTTGTTTTTTTTTCTTACTTTAGCATGATTTTTGAAAAGAAAGAAAAGAGAGCAAAACTATATACTAAGTACACTATCTTTATTAATAAACTTTATAATAATTTTAAAGTGAAAATTAATAATTATGTTTATGAGTCCATGTTGCTAATGAAACTAAAAGCTACAACTATTAATCTCTCAATATATTATACCTTATTGCATTGTCCTGTCTCTATTTAGTGATAAATACTTTAAGGCGGACCAAAATATGTGCATACACTTTCTATTAAAGGAATTCATGACAACGAAAAGCCCCTGTACCTAATAAGTAACCATAAAAAATGTAACAAATAAGGCATAGTTAATACCTATATTATATTTACAATTAATAATATGACGAATAATTACGTTAACGAATATTTGACTCCTGACTGTATATTAATCTGAAAAGTGTTGAAAAACTTTTTTTATTATACAGCTAGGACCGAGTAACCCATCAATGTATATTTATATTATTTTCACATATGCGTATGGTTTTATTGTTATTAATGATAGATTTTATCTATTCTATTTGAGATAGACTCTAGTATTTTATAATATTATGGAGTCGGGGAATCGTTTCTTCTCTAGGTTTAGCTCGATTAGTCTAGTTAAGAATAGCCGTTTTGACGTTCTGGTCCACAAGGTGGAACGAGACCTCTCCCTCCGAGCAATCGTGTCGGCGATACTCCGAAGGGAATCGGCGTGGAGTGCCGTAGCCCTCATTCTGTGAGACCGTCATGGTCCAGGAAGAGACAGCGGAGCGGCAACGGGAAAGGGCCGATCCTGCTCGTCTTCCCACAGATTCCATGTCCGGTGCTTAAAAGATAGGATGTGACACTAGGACCGTGGACGTGTCAAATATTTCAGACGACCATAAGGAGGACGGCAGCCAGAATAGCCTCGTGCTGCCGTACGCACTAGCGAAGAGTGTTATTTATCTTATATATAAATATATATATATATAAGATACTTTATTATTTCAGGGCTAAAATAATATTCAAACCGTATGAGAATCTGTTTGGTATTTTTGAGTATATCTCGTTCAGACAGCCAGAAGAAGCAAGAGGAATTTATTTTACAATATGTAGTGATAGAACATGTAAAATACATTAATCTCATTGAATTTGCTCTAATCGGGTAAAAATATTCAAATATATTCTAAAATATTTCTTATTTCTCTGTTTGGTCCATTAAAAGTAATGATCGGAACAATGCTGTGATGTGAACTGACACGAATTAACGTGTTGACGTCTACTCTGACTCTTTATAAAAAGATACACCTTCGAACAGTTTATTCAAACAAAAAGGAGAAAGCTTGGAGAGAGTATATATTCGGGAAGATTATAGCTTTCAACTTGTGCGACTTTTTCATCAAAATGTGGCGTATTAGAAATAATTACAATTTTATTTTAATAACAATGGTGTTTTCTCTTTGGGTTATAAGCTGTAAAAGTGCTTCACCGAATTCTCGATGTAAGCTGAGACGATACACGCATAACGCTGTACAAACAGATTTTAATGGATTACGTTGCTGGGATGAAGTCGACATCATGTCATGTTGGGGATACTGCTTATCTTACGAGGTAAAAAAATGTTTTATAATATTTAACTTCTTTTATGGTAAAACGTTTAATCTTTTAGTAAAATAAGTGTTTGTTAGAAATAAGAAAAATAGAAAACTTACATACATATATGTACCTACTTAAATATAATTAACAACATAATATCTCATTTATATTTTATTTTAGACGGCAGATTGGCAATTCCCTTACAAAGTATCCTTTCATCCAGTTTGCGTGCACGGAGAGAGGAAGCACGCTTCAGTCAAGTTACGGAATTGCGACCCTGACGTGGAACCCGGTACAGAACTGTATCATTACGTAGAAGCAGCCTACTGCAAGTGCCAGGTTAGAAGTATTCCACGTTTATTATTATCACACTAGACACAGACAACAGACTTACATATTAATATTACTCTTTACACGTATTTGATAGTGTAAGCGTCAGACATAAACCCTAGTCATACATAGCCTACTAATTTACCAAAAATCAAAGACATTAAGAGTCGTTATAATCCCAAATGAATCTATTTGATCTTACATTCTTAAAAATTATACGAATTGAGTAAAATTGTGAATTGATTAAAATTGTTAACATTTTATACTTTGTAAAACTAAAGTATTTCGCAAACTATATGTTTTATTGATTAAATATAAATAAATTCAATTGACCGGAACTGTATTTCATAAATTATATTTTAGGCGTGTTCTTCTGAAGACACAAGCTGCGAATGGCTGCCGCCAGATTATTCTCTTCTCAACGAAAACTCAATCGCAGATCAAATGGAGGATAAGAAATAAATTTAATAAACACCGAGGCTAATTAACGTGACACTAACATAGCTCTGTATTGCAAGTTACATTTTTGTTGACTGGAATAAAAATTACTGTATAATTAATTTTTGATTAATTATTTTCCATACTAATTATACCCTACGTCACGAGGTTAGAGTAGTATTCCATGTGAGGCCGAATTTGCACCTTGTTTTAGACGATGGGCCCACGTGAAGTAACATCTTGCCTTGCTGAGCACACCAAGCTTTTTCGATGCCAATTTGGCTTTACCTTCCAATTGACCGCGGAACAGAACGATATTCGAAATATCAACGTCAAGTACTTCGATACTAGCTGTGGCAGCTCAGCAATTGGAATGTTGTCAAATCGTGGAGATACGATAAATAGGGATTTAAGAAGTAAACGTGAAAGCTTGTGTATTTTTGGACTAGGTTTAGCCGGCGCCAGTCCGAGACTTTGTTTAACAAAGACTCGATTTCAGACACATTAAGTTTGTTCAGGTTTTCGTCGGCGTTTTTTCGAGAAACATTAGCCCGGCCGGTGTATAAGATGACTACGGTACATTCCTGTAGACATCTTATACCGATATGCAAAGCAGTAAATGTTGCTGGTTTTGCCACAAGTCATTGATATACAAAAAAAACAGAGTAGGTGATAAATCGCAGTCTTGTGGAACACCAGAATTGACAAATAATAAGTCAGGGCATGCACCGTCGACAACCTTGATGCTCCGACCTGCCAAAAAGCTGGTGATCCACTTGCATAATTTCCCGAAAAGCCCATACGAAGGACTAGCTTCGAAAGAAGCGCTTTGTGCGCGATCGAAGGCCTTTGCTTTGTCTAAACTGGCTGCTAATGCCTTTCCCTTGGACTCAACTGTTTCCGTCCATCCATGTTTGAGGTAAACTAGAAGAGAATTAAGTATAATTATTATTATGTGAAAATATATTGATTAATTTGGAAAATCTCTACTTTGAAATATGACAAAGTCTGTGTCTTAAAATACAAGTTAGTCAAAATAAAAAAATATTAACATTTCAATCAATATAATATAATAATAATACTATTATTCACTTTTTAGTTCAGTATTAAGTATAGCTAGTCACAATCTCTATTCGAATTTTGAACATCCGAATTATTTTATTCGAAAACTCGAATACATGAAATCTCAGAAGGTTACTCGTGTCAATATTACCGTTCTGTTCAGAACATAATTTCTCAATATATGTAAAATATAGGCATGGGCGATATCTGAATTTTGTGACATCGGTTGTGTAACGGATATTTGGATTAAATATCGGTGTTGACATCCGATTTCAGATATCGCCCTGTCTTTGTTTAACTTAACATTGTACGATATGTGAGAAAGAGCTGAAACGGATGTGATATCGAAATCGGTTTAACTCTTTCTCACAGATAGTTTACCGTTAAGTTAAAGAGAGATAGGGCGAATCTTTCAAGAGTTTTATGTTATCGTACTTTGAATGCTTTGACGTACCAAAACGATAATCATAGTTTTTTTTAAATGCGATGAAAACGGTTACTCTTCAATCGTCATCACCAAATCGATGACATCCGATGTTCCGACGACATCCGATTTTAGATTAGTTTCGATAGTTTGGACACATGCCTATACGTAATACGTATTACTTAGCCTGTTTAATCTGTATTCTTAGTTATACTTAGTTTTAATGTATAATCTTTTTTTTAAATCGCCTCAATTTAAGGTTATGTTTTTGTTTTGTAAGGTTATATCATATTATTAATAAATATTTCACAAAAAAATACTGAATAGTAAGCAAAATGTTCGAACCATGGAATAATAGATCCGTATTACAACCTCCAATAAACACAGCAGCATGTAAAAACTTTGGTAAGTAAAATATAATTAATCATAAATTTACCTAATATTTTAAATTGTTATTGAAATAGCATTGGTTATTGATTTTATTTAATTGCAAATTATTATTATTTGTAGAGTTTAAAATACTTAAAAATATTTGCAACACCATCATTCATGTACTATCAAAGCAATCTCCACTACATAAAGAAAGTTCTATATTTTCAAGATTTCTATATAAATTTGACAAGAAATTTAGAAATGACATTGGATATAGATATTTCAAAAAAGTTAATGTGGCTTTACGCTCATATTTGAGATTACCTTTAATTAAAGATGTTCATAGTTTTATGGATGCTTTGCCTATCACGAATGAAACAACATTAGCCCCTACTAAACAAATGTTGGAATATGTTTTGATACGACTAATGACATTTTGCAAGCTTATGTACCGAGTTACACTTTGTTCCAAACAAGCAGCTGTGTTCTATTTAAACAGAATAAAGAGAGGCGAAAGTCATTGGATGTGTCTCATGCCTTTTGCTTTATTGAGTAGAGTTTGGTCCATGGCATTTGTATTGTTACAACACTCTTGCAACTGGTACAATCAATTGTATCCTACTTTAAACAAATTGGAGTATAAAGGTCTAAAATTTTTACCAGACCAATATTCATTGCCATCTAACTTAGAAGATTGGATTGATATGAAATATTTGAACAATGCGGGAAGATTCCAATGGTCTCAAAAATTTATTACAAATTTTGATTCAATTGTGGATGAAGATGATGAGGAAGGTTTATATGAAAATATTTTAAAATTTGTTGACAATATTAATAAAAAGACTAAGGATGTAGAACCAGATACACAATTGCTGCTTCCTAAACAAGATGTATACACTAAGATTGTGCCAAAACAAAACAATAATGATCAAGGTGAAGCAATATCCAGAGAGAGTTTTAAAAGTTTCATGGCGAATTTACCACCAGCTTTAACCAATCCATCTGTTAATATAGTAAGACAAGATCACTGTATAAAAAATGTCTGTGATCAAGATTCTTTAAATGAATTTATTGAAAATGAGGAAACATATAGAAACACATCACATGAAGACAAATCTCTAACCAACCATCTGACTTTCATGCAGTGGCAAGCATTAAAAAACAGTTTGCTAAAATTAAATTGTTCCTTTATGAACAAGAATAAAGTGGAAATGAAGGTTCAAATAATATGGAAAGAAAAATGTTTGGAATACATGTAAATAAAAATATTTTATTGAAAAAAAGTGTATTATTACTATCTATCATTAATTACAAAACCTAATAATACAAAAGCACCATAAAGTATGTTAACCATAAACAAGATACAGAGTATATTTTAAATAAGCTGACTTTAAATTATAAATCAGGTACTTTATTAGTAAGTTGCATATTATTATATTGAACAAAATTATGTATGACAAATACTCTGCATAATTATTTCATTATGCAATAGAAGATTAATTTGTTCATTAATTTTTAACATTATGTTCAACATTTTTTATCTACAGATTACATGATTGTTGCCTGCTTTTCAGTGAAAACCAAAAATTTGTGAAGTAAAGAGTACATTTTTATATAAAGTATATAAATAACTTGAACAAAGCAAGGAACCAAAAAAAGTTTAGAAAAAGATATTTTAATGAAATAACATTTAAAGTATAATCTTATGCTATGATGATCTTTAAACAAGCAAAGATTTTTTTTTATTATACAGAAACGAAATGTTTTTATTTATTCTGAATCAAACAAAACAATAGTTTAAAATCCTTTAAAATTTTTTGAACTACATTCCAGATTTTTCATAATATATTTGTGAGAGTGCAATAATATAATTCTAAGATAAAAGAGGTAGATAAGTTGTGTGCACAAGCTGCACTTTGAAACAACTTTACCAATGCATGCACCCTTAAGCACTTTTTTATCATTGCAATTAAGAAAATTATTTTTATATGTCACATGGATATTATTATATCTTCGAAAATGTATAGAAAGCTTAATAAAACACAAGTAAGTAAGAAAATGTTGAGATAAATATTTCTACTACACATTCCAATTCAAGAGTTGACTTGTTGTTTTTTTTTTTGACTAATTTAGAATTTATATATTATTTAGAAATTTACATAAACCATTAAATATCATTTAAAATTATATTTTCAAATTTGTAGCATACGTTTTTTTGGCTCTCATAAATTTATTATATTTCGCAAATTTACTTACTATACGAAGGATAATTATATAGGAACATAAATGCTTGTAAGAAAGGATACATCAAATTATATTGAAGTAATAATTCTGATTTTATGAGTAAATTCCGAGAATGTAATTATGTATCAGTTTCGTTTTCTATTGAGATCTGACATATGGGACTTAAATGATTTGGACATCATGTTTAATAGCAAACAATTTTTAAGTTGTAGAAAAAAATACAATTAGTTATTTTTGGCCTGGACTATTTAAATTTTTTTTTTTTTAATTTTGTATAAGATGATATTCATGTAAAGGCACTAATATATAACAATATATATATAAAAACGGCGTAAAATTGTGGAAATGATCAGTTTGTCGTAACTAAGCTATCTTTAAATTCCGAATTTTGAATCTTGCAGAAAATCCTCACCAAGATGTTTAAATAGGCTACAAAAAAATATTCCATCATATTAATGATTCATTAAATTCACAATTGTTATAAATTCTTAATTTTTAAACAGAGAAAATGTAACCATATGTCAGATCCCAGTGGATAAAGCTATATTCGTTATTAATATTAAACATTATATTTTATGGATATTGAATTAATTTAGATTTATTTTCGAGCACTAGATAATTTCTGGAGACGAGATTTTAGTCCACCTTCTTTTTTTGGTTGAGTGTTTGCTCGCCTTTCACACTGAAGTTTTTTTGTTTCTTTTAGCCTGAAAAATTATACCACATAAGCTACTGCATATTTTTTTTGAAAATATTTTTAGAGCGCAGTATTAAACACATATTGAAAAACCAAAATTTAGATGATACATTCCGTAAAATTACTTACTTTTCTTTTATAGCTATTTGTTCCTCTTTTTTATATATATCTTTAAAATCACTACAAAAAGTAGTCCACAGCGAAAAGAACTCTTTTGGCTCGCAGTCGTCTAGTTTGCCACATCTAGGAGAATATTGATAAAATTTTACAGTTGCTATAAACTTATTCCGACATTCGCACATATTCTCATTTTCAGTCTTCAGTTTTTCTTCGGCTGTATTAAGGAATGTAGTCATTTTGTCTTTAAAAACCTCAAGTCTTTTTGCATTTTCTCCATATCCATTCTCGTCGTCATCTTTTTGCAATGCATACGCCTCTATCACTTTTTCCATTTTGTCTCTGCATTCTAAAATTAAGAAAAATACAATGTTTGATTAGTAAATATTTTGTAAATAATTACGTAACACAATTGTAAACTTTTAAAGCTCTAAAGTCCCAACACACAAACATGCCGACGGGACATCCTATTTAATATTATTACTTTAACGTTACTTTTTTACCGTTATCATAAGACGCATAACGACACGTGAAAAAGGATCACTTACTTGGGATTCGATAACATTTAATATTTATTAATTATCAAAACAAAAACTTATGATTTATTATCTGTTAATTTAGTGGAAGAAATTAATGAGTATCGCTGGTCAATTATTTTTAACTAAAAAAAATTATACGATAGTTTTCAAAACTACATATATTTTAGACCATGACAAGAGGCGAGACTTCGAATGCGCACGTATCGTTTCACGCAGCAGTTGGTGAGGAGTAGAGTACTCACCATCGAGATTCTTGCGCAGCGCGGCGAGGTTGTCGGCGACGTCGGCGAAGTCGAGCGCGGCGGCGCGGCGCACGTCCCCGGGCTCGGGCACGGGCAGTGCGCACGTGCTGGCCAGCGCGCCGCCGCACGCTCGCATGTACGTGCGCACGATGAAGTGCAGCAGTGTCACGTTCGACTGCTTCGACTGCAGATCGTTTGAAGTCGTTTTATCACATCGATATATTACGGTAGCGTGGTATAGATAGACAACATAATGACTGCCTCGTTGGTCCAGTGTCTTGATATGAGACAATAGACAGATCTCAAGGTTCTGGGTTCAAATCAGCCAGGGCCAATAAAAAGGGTTTCTCGTCGAAAAATTCTCAGTAATACGTAATGCCGTTGGTCCTACACCTGAACTCTTTTGTTCGTGTCGGATTTGCTGTCCCATCGTATTATAAAAGTGCACCAGTATTTGCGCACACACTTTGCACTATAATATGTCCTGTATATTTGGCTCATCTCCCATGAGATTCAGATCATAGGCAATAGATATGCCTAATTTCCAATTACAAGAAAGATTCCTTTTGTCTTCCACGTATATGGTTATCAAACCATATGAGGAAGACAAAGGTCATTAACAGTGAATGACAAAATAATCTTCCCTTCTTACCTTCACGTCTTTTAGTTTCGAAAGTATCTCCAGACCAAATCCATCAGCTTGGCCTCTTTGACAATTTCCACCATTCATATAATTACCGACTGCCAAAATTATAGCAAACAACTGCTTCAGAGATTCACTAGTCATGAGAAACTTAAACAAATATGTTTGATTATAACAATTTTACTTAAGACTATATACACTTAAATTATTCATATATTTTTTTTACATTGCTTACCTCACATGTGTGTTTTAAATTATCTAATTTGTGCATTATTGTATTAACGGCGTCATCGAATTCTGCCTGGAATGTAAAACACGAGATCCTTTCAGCGAAATTGTGAATTCCAGATAATTCATACAAAAATGCTTCAGGTTTATCCAATGGTATATCCGGTTTATTTTTCATATGTTCCTTAATTAAGAACAATTCTTCTTCAGATGCTCGCTATAACAGATAAATTCAAAAGTACTGTATATAAAAATCTAGCCAAAATTACAAAACTTACAATTTCCTATAAACTCACCAATTCATATATCTGTTGTAACGCTTCTAAGCTGACTACTGATGTATCAAAGTTGTATATAGCATTTTCTATTTCCGAGAATTCAACGTGTAAACTCTGAGCTAGTATACCGACATTTTGAGATCTTTTGCTATCTAAAATTTTTATTGGCTGTATTTTCTTTGTTTTCACTTCAACTTTTTTCTTCACAGGTGCTTTGACCACTTGTCGAGAGAACAGATCTGTGAATTCATCAATATTGTCTAATTTTGCTTCTTCGATTTCTAGCCATAATGGTTTCATTCCTGTTGATTCTGACACCTCACCTTGACACATTGGCAGTACAGGAGCTGCCAAAATTCGTGTCCAATATAAAGGTTTCATAGGTGCTGCAGGCTTTATAGGCGTTTTTCTTAGTGCTGAAATTATAAATATTTAGATGTTATCAATAATTTACACTTACTTTTAGCTTCTTGTACTTAATTTAATTTCATGTAATTTACTTACTTGCTCTTTGCATATTCCATCCTCCAGCTGGAGGAGCTGGAAATGGAAGTGGTCCTGCTGTTGTATTTGATGGTGTGGAAGGAATGCCAGGTGTAGTTGGTCCAGATGGTAATAAACCAGATAAAGGAGGAGGAGGCGGACCCATTCCAGGCAGTGGCGGCGGTGGCGGACCCATTCCAGGAAGTGGAGGTGGTGGCGGACCCATACCGGGTAGAGGCGGTGGTGGGGGACCCATGCCAGGTAAAGGCGGTGGTGGCGGACCCATGCCCGGTAAAGGCGGTGGGGGTGGAGCCATGCCCGGTAAAGGCGGTGGTGGCGGAGCCATACCAGATAGAGGCGGCGGTGGGGGACCCATACCCGGTAGAGGTGGTGGTGGCGGAGCCATACCAGATAGAGGCGGCGGTGGGGGACCCATACCCGGTAGAGGCGGTGGTGGTGGAGCCATACTAGGTAGAGGGGGCGGTGGAAGACCTATGCTGCTTAAAGGCAATGGTGATGGAACCGTACTAGATACAGGTTTTGACTTTGTTGGTGATGTTGCCAATGAAACCTTGTCAGATATTGGCTGTGTCTTTCCAAGTGATGAAAGAGGTGTTGTTTTATTTTTTGAATTATCTTGTTCTACCATGTTAGGTAATGAATGTTCAGCAGTTTCTATTGTTTCGACTGTTGATTTTTTTTCTCTTAAATATTCTAAGCTTGGGTCTAAAGTAGAACTTTCATATAAACTTCTATTCTCCAGAGGAGACAATGTTTTAGATTCTAAAGTTGTAGATTCCATTCCATTCAAAGAAGTTTTTACAATACTATGTGTCTCTAAAATATCATCTGAAATATTAATTGTTCCAGGCATAGGGGGTGGAGACGGTGACATTCCAGGAAGCGGTGGGGGTGGAGGAGGTACAGGTTGACATAAATTAATGTCTGATGGACACACATTATTAACAAAACATGCTTGAGTTGAAATTATATCTGATGGTGATTCTTTATCTTTTTCAGGTAACATTGTATGTTCTGTAAATGTATACTTTGGTATCTGATGAGATGTATCACTACACTTATTGTCAATTTTAACAATACTCAAGTTATTGATTTCGTTGTCTTGTTCAACTAAATTTGAAGATATGTCAGTTTTGTTGTTGATAAATTCAGAAACTGAACTTAAAAAGGAAACCTCAGATAAACTTTCACTTGCAACATTAACTTTGGGTCCCTCTAAAGATTCCATGAGGTAGTTTAAATCCTTAGTAGATATTTCTTTTGCATTTTCACCATTTATTATATTGTCAGTTTCTATACAACCAATTTCATCATTCCTATGTAAATCAGTAGGTTCCCGACATTTATTCAGTTTGCAATAATTCTCTATTTTTTCAGATCTTGAGTCAAGTTTTGCTCCTTTATCTTCATTATAAATTAAATCACTTTTGTTACCTATTCTACTTAAACCTATGTTAGAATCCATATTTACACTTGCCCTTAAAAGATTATTATCTTTAGAGGTATTTATCACAGGTTTATTAGTATGCCTATTATTTTCATTAGTAGCGTTGGTTTGTACCTCTCTATTGATGAATTCTGTTTTGTCCCTACATGATAAGTTTTCTGGTATTGACATGAAAGAATTTTGTAAATTTTTGTTTATGACTCCAAACTCTTTATTTAGCTTGTAATTTTCTAGTTCATATTCTAGTTGATGTAGTTTTTTTTTAAGTTCAGAAATCACAAGTTTTGCTTCAACTATGTCACTAATGTCCTCATTATTTTGGTTATTATATTGATTTTCTACAAGACAAATATCGGTAAATTGATTTAGACCTTTTTGTTGATTTTCGGGAGGCCAGGAAGACATGTCTAGTCTTCCTGGAGTGACTGGTTGTGATGCTGGCAACTCCATATGTGACCAGTAATACATTAAGTTAGGCTGTAATGCAAAAAAAAGCTGCTATTATATATATATATAGTTGAGATAACATGGTTTACGTCATGAATAAAATTATATTTATATATTTTGTACTCTACAGAGAAATATACACAAACATTTTCAGATAAATAATTTTAATATATTACAATAAAAAACTATTGCTTAATAGATAAGGTTGAGATTTATTGATCAATTTAAAAATACATAATGTTTTTTTATTATATTAATCATTTTCAGTTTACCTTAAAAATGTTCTCAGTGGGTGCATCTTTATCAGATATTTGCCTGAGCACACCCGCAGCTAGAAGATGGGTGCAGTATTGGATACCAAGTATTTTCAGATCTTGAGAACTTATTAGGTTTTTTAAATGACTATCTTCCGATACAGAAGAAAGAAACCAGTTGAGAAGCATCTGACCTGAAAATAAAGTATAAAACTATGAAACCATTGAGTCTTACAAGTTGGTTGATTGACTTAAGTATTAATTTATAAATTGGTTTTATATATTATAATAATAACAAAATATGATGGTTTATTGTATAGTTGTATTTTAAAACGAAGCTTTAGACAATTTTGTATAAAGAGGTCAACAATATTAAACTTGGAAATACATTTTTTTCCATGCAAATCACAAACAACTAGACAGGTTTTCATGGTATTGAACTTGTTTGTTTTTTATAAATTATTAACTTTGTATTTAACATTTTATTAATCTTGTTAAAATAATAAATGCAAAAGTTTGGATGGACAGATTTTTTGTTACTTAATTAGTCTAGAATGGAAAAGGGCTCTGAATGAAGTTCGACACAGAGATAGAATATATTGTAGAACAGCACATAGGTTAGGTGCTTTTTATCCCGGAAATAAGTACCCAACAGCTACAAGCTTCCTCCACAACCGGGCGGAAACCAGTCCAAAATAAACGGGAACCAAGTGATAAGTATTATATCAACGTACTTATATAAACAGGAAACAAGGAACTTACGTTTTGAACACTCAGAATATTATAATAATTATACTTTTAAATTTTGTATCAACAAATTATAAATACTTTTTCGCAATTTTTTCATTGAATTAATTTTGTAAGCTAATTATTTACAAAATAAATAATTAGATACTTCTTTACTTTTGTAATAATTCCAACAAGGTACATATTATAGTTTCTAAATTCTAATCAGTTTGACGTTTAATATTGTGTTTAGTAAATTGAAATAGTATGTCAACGCAAAGTTGCCAGATGTGTAAAATTAATCGAATATTATAATTTTTTAGTACTAAAAATATAGTTGTATTATATAAAACAATGTTTTGTGACATAAATATTTAATGAAAATTCTATGTAATGTTCGAAGTTCGTTTCTATATTTTGATTTTCAACCTCAATTCATTTGATTTGAGTTTCCTAAATACTGTATTAAACAAGGAGACTGAAAATAGAAATCACTTTTATGTAATAGAAATGTATTTGGGTTTGCCTCGGTGATAAATAATGATTCCATTGAAAGAAATAACATTTCATATGACTATTACACGCTTCGATATTAAGAAATGATGAAACTTACTTTTGATATATATTGGAAACTTTTTACTTGTAATATTTATTAGCCAAAGTTTTCTTTTATTTTCATCATTAAAATTTACCACATTTATAGTTCTTGTTCTTACATTCAATTGAATTTCCATATATAAATATTCACCGTGCATATTTAATTTAACGTTAAACCACCAATTAATTTTATTCCGCTTAAATTTTAAACTCTCAATAACACACACAACTGAACTTAATGTTTGTGATTGTTTTTGTACTTCACTGTGTTTAATAATTATTGTTGCATCAGATATAAAGTGAGATAGATCGTCGGTATGTAATCCCAACACAGTCACAATATCTTGGACGCGTTTTCTTGCTGTTCGATTCTTGCTTAACAATTTAACATAATTAAAATGCCCAACTGAAGTTGCAAAATTTACACGATTAGATGACAACTGCATTTTTATGCTTTAATTACATTTATAGATTAATATTATTAATTGTGCGAACGTTTTATGTCACGTACTCGCTTCACTCGACACTTTATCTTTACTGATGCAAAATGATTTCGTTAAGATAAGAGTAGACATTAACTCTACTCGCTTAAACATTAGGTAATTAAAGATAAGCTTCCTATCAACGTATCCATTCACTTGTTTTAATTTTACAAACGTAATAATATTTCTTTTTAATATGTTATCAAATAATTGTTGCCTACTTTTATTATTACTTTTTTGTCTTTACTCAATTATGAAATGTTACGCATTGTGATCATAAAAATATATACTTATACTGTATAATAGACTGACTGTGTACGTCATGCAGCTATCGCACCTGATGTGAGTTTATTAACACTTTAGCAGCAGTAGAGCTTTTTGAAACGATGCCTATCTATAATTGTCATTAAACTGTGAGAGTATAATAAGTGCCGAACGAATATTCTACATTTCAGCAACTATATATACCTACCATCATTTAAATGTTTTTTTTTTTTATGTGTAGAGATACAGAAAAGTCTTAAACAGTTTTTGTGATTAAAAAATGGGATGAAATAAGTAATCACTTTAGTTCAAATTATTTGGCAGAGTAATAATCCTTATCAAAATAATGACCTAACATTACAAACCCTTTTTAAAATAAATATTACTTCGACATTTTGCATTTCGGATTAATTTGTAAGTTGTAATTTTAGAGATATTACAAGATTAGTATAAATATATGAAAAAAGGCGTGGAGTATGCGATAAGATGTAGGTACTTATTAGCACAGTTCCTACGGATAAACAGATCGTTTAGCTTGATACCGATCGTATTTTTAGTATTTCATTTGTACATATTTAATTCATAAAAAATGAAATCCTCTTTCCTATCTAGCCAAAATATGTGTGTAAAAATATTTTCACCAATGAAAAAATGTTCTCCTTAGGCTAAAGTTGCAATAACTGATGTCGAACCGTTATTTGAAAACCATATCAAATGTGTCCGCGAGATTGTTATTAATACCAACTCCATTCATAACCACATTTGCACCTCGTATATTGACGTTCTAGGTAATTAGTTCCGTCATATTTCAGAAAGTCAAAGTTTATTATTAATAATTTTGATAAATTTTATTTTTGATATTATTAATAGTAATCAATTCAAATATCAACTGTTTGCATTTTGTAATAGTGAATAATGATTTCTTTTTTATCTATTCCTGTCTCATTTTCGGATTTCTGCTTTGTTGCTAAACGTAAACAAATTCAACATCCGTTTAAATATTATTCCAAACAAAAATTAAATAAAACAAGATGTAAGTATTTTATTGAATTATGGCTATTATCACTTTACTCTATAAAATGTGTTTTAAAAATTTAACTTTAATGAAACTATACTACAGTGAATGGTATTGTTGAAGGTTAAGTAATTAGCATTTTTCTTAGAAAAAGTCAGCGAAAGGAAAGCATCAATACTTAACGCATTTAAAAATTACCGTTAGAACGAGTTATAGTAAAAATAACGTAATCGATTAAATAAGTATTTCAAGAGTCTGCATATCGAATACCTTTCAATTCTGTTTTTTATTGATGCTAATATGTATAAACCCTTTGGGTAGATACTACTCACTAATTAGTTATTACCCGCCAAAAACAACAAAGAACATAACATTTTACATCATATAGTCGGTTGTGCATTGACGATGCATGGAACGGTTTATATATATCTTGCAATGCCGATGATGGACGAACATAATCACATACCATAAGTGGCTCATCTGCTCTACCAACTTTTACTATATTTTAATAAATATGTAAAATGAAAAAGTATGTACCTAATTGATAGAATCATAATTTTATAATATATCTTTTACTGGCGTATTGTTCAGAAATAGCAAAGTTCACATGAAATTTATTATAATTATTATATCAGAATTCATGGAATTCATCTATTGTATTTCTTTATTAAATTATTATTATTATTGGAAGCATAGTTAAATTAACTAACCTTCAAATTTTTCATAAATTTGAAAATCTAACTTTTCGGGTACAAACTTGGGGCGTACAACTTTTGTCTCTGTGTGTTTGTCGAGGGTGAGTGAAGCGACTTTTCGTAGCACATTTGAGTCTGACATCGGCACGTCGCTCACACTCGAATGGCGACAGTCTTCTGAAATAATTTTATAAATTTAAACCTAAAAACATACATCGTCTATTCTATTGAAAAACTTTAGATATATATATATATTATACAGCAACAACTACTATAAGGGATTTTAGTAACTAACCAAACCCAACGCTAAATTCAACTCGATATATTTTCTTTGTTAATCTATTAACGAATTAAACTTACTACTATAGGTACATAAAAAGAAAATAGTATAATGTAGCAAAAAATAAACATAGTGTAACTCTATCTCCTCAAATAATATTAATTTCAATTTATAAGTTAACCAAAGTTAATAATGATCATTATTTTCACAAGCTGATTTTATTGATTACATTCTTTTCCATCATATGATTATCCTTATTTATATTTAAAATATATGCAGACGATATATTTTTTGGTATAGGTATATATATATATACTTACAATATTTTGTATATTTATTTTCAAAATATAAATTCATTATTTACCGTTGTCTAAAATGTTAAGTGAAGAATCGGCGGCAACAGGAGGAAGTTCTACTTTTCGATGCCTGGATATCGTAAACGATGTTTGCCCCGGACTAGCTTTTAACCGGTTTTCGAGAAAATCATGGTTGCATTCATTCTCCTTTTCTAAGGGTTGCTCCGTTGACTTTGATAATATAGCTCCCATAACCTTTGAATTATCGTTTCTGTCACTAATGTCAGAGACGTCACTTTTTATTTCTTTTTCCATCATCTCATTTGTTGATAGTAGTGAAGCGGTGTCATCGTGTAACATTTCCGTTACGGAGGGACGAGTTTCAGTCGATGCAGGACCGATATGCGCGGGCGCATCAAAGTAAGATGGCGTGAGTGTGTGCGGAAGTTCGTCGTGTGCACTGTCACTTTCTGCGGAGTAGTAACACTGGTTGAGCTCGACGGCGAGCGGCGTTAAGGGATCCGTAAATACTGAGTCGGAGGAGGATGGATCCGCGGGCGAGACAACGGCGGCGGGCAACTGGTCGCGGGTCGGTGACCGCTCCGCCCGCTGCGACTCGCACCTGGTCACCGTTACCTCTGACTGCACACTCAATCTTTCCACGCCCCTCTCGTCCCTTGCCGATGTTTTGAACACGCACTCGACCATATCGTTATCGAATGCCTCAATAGTCTCATTGTTATCAGATTCAGATGTTTTATCAAAATCTTTATCAGCCGCCTCTCGTTTATCGACACTTTTTTTACGACCATGTTTCTTGTTCTCCTTATTTGAGCTTTTCCTGTTTAAATTTCTTATGAAATGTTTCCCCTTCCCCGGTGACTTTCCGGTTTTCGTATGTTTTTCACCTGCCTGTGTATTACCCATTATATATGAAACATACAATATACGTATATATATATCTATCAAATGAAATATTTCACCGCGTTTCGGAAATTACAATTGTGCGCAAAATATTTGTCAGGTTTTATCATTTTACTAGCTTAGTGAAATTTCACAGCCTTTCATTGTATCTACTTTTATTTTAAAACATCGCACCTGCGCAATCGGCCACTGCCATAATCAATATTTTAAGGCCAAATTCAAATGTAATACAATTTGACTTTGTAAAGAAAAGTTATTCTAAAATTTAAATATGTTTTTAATACACACTGACAGCAATGTACTGTATAAGCGTAATTTTAATTTTATAAAATACATTAAATCTTTCAATGCTTTTGCATAGAAGTGCGAAGATACCATCAATTTATTGTCTAGCGATTGCGATACGCATTAGTAGATGGCGTTGATAAGTTAAAAATATTTGTTATCAAATATCTAATATTATTATTAGTTAGATATTATAATATGGTTTATGGTATATGGTTCTCATAATATCAGACACAGTGAAGATGTGATGGATTTAAATGACAGTAACAAATACATTATGGAAAATTAATAATCAGATTAGAATAGATAATAGGCTAAATATACCTACTAAGTGTGCATTATGCAACAATCCCATAATAAAATAGTACGCAAGTACTTTTTTAAATCTTATACAAAAAAGGTTTTTCAATCTTTGAAGATGGCAATCAACAAGTTGACTGTACAATCTATACTACTTAATATCATAAATTCGAAAGGACCTCTGTTAAGGTTTCGATGTCGCTCGCGTTGTAAGGGTTGTTCGTCAGGTGTTAGGTATAGAAAGCCTTAAAGTTCTTTCTTAGTGTTCAGCTTGCTTCATACCAATTTTTATCAAATTAAATTCATGGTATTCAAATATGGTTTGGTCGTGAAAGCAAAACAGTCAGACAGAGTTACTTTCGCATTTGTAATAATAGTATAGATTTATTTAGGCAACTTTAAGATTGTAATCGTCAAAGATTGTCATAGATAGTAGTATCATTTTTTAATTGCGTTTATTGTTTTAAGAATGATAGTATATAAAATGTACCTTTGTCTATTTAGTGTTAATTTCTTATCTATAAAAATATGACAACATTAGCGAATATTTTTTTCCGCAATGTTGAACCTCAGACTTTGCCCATACTGTTTTGTCTTTGAATATAAACATTTAAATATGTATTCATTAGTAAAACCCTATGTTACATTTTTATTAATAATTCTTCGATAACAACTCCTAAGAATGCAATCTAATTTTTTTTACAACTTATAAGTAATTCAAAATATTTGGCCTACTCCTTACATATAAATGTATGGGTATTTTTTGTTTATTATATGAAGAGAAACTATATTAATTATTAGTAATGTGGCAAATACTCGAAAATAAAATAATAAGTAATTTTTTTAAATTAGCATTGTATCATATTTTTTAATAATATGTAATATTTGTAGTGCTTTAACTAAATCCCTTTGGTTTTATTACCTAAAATGTTCAAACTTAATTACTAAATGTTTTTCTATATATAACCATAACAATATGATTATTATTATTTTCAAATCGAAAAGGTAGACCACCTTTTGAGTTTTCGTGAGTTTTATTAATTTACTATGCATCTTGTACAGAGACCTGAGAGAAGCATGAGGCAAAATATTCTAATGCATGGGAATCCCAACCTCAAAAATACTAAAGCGGTGGAATGGGGACACAATTTTCTCCTTAAATAGAGAGGATACCTTTGCAGACATTGGGTCCAGCCAATTTAGGTGCTGTTACTTCAGATCTAAGAATGTATGCCCACTAAATATGCAAATCTAAAGCGGTCTGAACTCAGAAGCGTGCGTACAGGTGTGTAGAGCTATTGCAGAAGCACAGAGTACATTTGGTTCGGGGGCGACGCGAATGCGCAACTTTAAGTTGGTCCGAGAAAAGTTAAAATGTTGACTTCTACTAACAATAAGCTATTTGAAAATGCGAAAAATAAAGTGTCAATTATTGTAATCTGTATATATTATAAGTTTAAAAATGGTTATTTATGAACGAAAGTTGAAAATAATAATTAATTTATTCAAAAATCCATAAATAAAAATGAATTTTTTTAAACGTTTGTCACGTGACACAAAACGCTCCTGATTGGTCGGGCTTATGATGACGTCACTTGCTTGATAACCTCGTTCACCTACTGTATATGGATTATATGTGCCATAGATTACAATACAGGCAAGTGACGTCACCGACCCCATTGCAGCGCCATATTGTCTAAGTAGCATTTTCGCGTGCTATTTAAATATTGAATCTTTAATTTGATATTTTTCAGCAAATATGTACTAGAATTAAAAAACACAACTTTTACTGGGTTCCTTAACCTCTACTAAATAGTATAAAGTGTATTTTAAAAACCAGTCAAATAGCCTATTCCACCGAAAATTCAACAAAAGCTATTACCACGCAGTAGCAGATTCCATCTATCCAATGGTTTTTGTGCGATTTCTAACAAACAATAATAATAAAAAAGTGTTTTTTCTCTATGCGTTTAATATAGTTCATCGCAAGTACACAATTAATCTTTCAAATAAATGAATTTATATAATATACGAATCCATCTTACAAATTCATCATACGATAAATTTACACGTAGAACTGTTTCAGTTTTAAATCATGTATAATATTAATCATTTCCAAATCAGCATTTTCGAAGAGAGATAAAAAAACAACTTTATAGAATTGTTAAGAAACATTTATTTTAATACGAACGTTATACAATATCGATATATTTACAAGTTTTTTTAACAAATTAATTTCTCCGTCCCAACAAAATTGATGATGTTTTAGTCTCAAGTCTAAAATATGGCAAAATTTTCATAATGTTTGTGTATAATTACTCAGAAATAGATCTTACGTTTTGTTATGATATGAGTAACAACTATGCCAGCATTTCATCCATTCTATAAGATATGTACTAAGTATTACCTAATATAAGTTTAAAAAAATATGTATTACAATTATACAAGTCATTGAAATGTAAAAAGCAGACGTTTGTGACAAATTAAAAAGAAAAAGTAAAATTGGAAACAAGAATGTAAGTATTAATATAATAAGTTTATCCATTAGGACGAATGCAGAGATCACAAATCAAAATACTTTAGGTGGGTGTATGTGTGTAATCAAAGGTTTTGAGGTATTTACGAACTACAATACAATAAAATCATTTACGTGTATGCTTTTATATAACGGAGAAATAACAGAACAATCATATTCTTTATATACTTAATTATAACAAAGTTATTTTATTTCGTTTTCATTTGTTTTTTTTTTTTATCAAGCCCAACCTGACTTGCCAAAAGTGGGGTCGCTAAACAGAAAATTAGAATAGCGTCTTTTTTAACTTTTGGAATATGTTTAGATATAACCCGTAAGTATTGACCACCATCTTGAATAACGTGTTTCGGCAAATATCTTATAGTCTGTCTTGGAACAAAAATGATCACGGATCAATTGTTTTAGTAAATATTATATGCTAAACAAACGTCTCATTATAAAATATTTTTTCTTAATTTGTCTCTTACGAGATATCCGGAAAAACACATTTTCCAAAAGGATAGCTCAAGATCGAGCCTATGAGGTTACACTCAGAGGCTATCTCCAAAAATATTCCATTTTGAAAAACTTGCATTGGGATTTTTTTGTTTTCCAAAAGTCTATCATTTCTTATATAATTATAGATATATATATATATATATATATATAAGTACCGCAGAAAAATATTATCAGAAAAGTACAATAATAAATTTATCTTTAACTTCAGTTGATACAATTGGTCATTATAAAATATTAACGTCGGTATCTTGTGACATTATTGTGACGCAGATTTTTTTTTTAAAGTAATTATATATTTATTGCAATATACTGTGAACAGAAGTTAAACAGTTAAAAATCTCTGCATGTAAGATTAATCTATGATTAAACTTATTCCAGGGTCAGCCTTTGCAACAATGTGGGTCCTAGAGATATACATTTCTGCAACATTTTGTTTCATAACAATAAAACAAACCGGCACCTTTGGCCCTGGCGCAGTAGAGGCAGCCCTGATTATACCTTTAAAGAGACATATTTTCAATAAGCTATTCAATAAACTAACAGGATTATGAAATATTTTATAAGCATATTTAATAATCCTCTTTGTATTGCAAAAGTATTTGAAAGATACTGCTTGCAGATCGTGAAATAATTTTATTGATTCTGTCAAATAGCACCTATTTATAAACACACAATAAGTTTTCATTTTTCATATTTTGAAACAATAAAACATGTCAGAAAAATATAAAATATAAGTGAATGTAATTAATATGATAATACTATTACTAATTAAGTAGAGAAGATCGTGTACAGATAATAAAAACTATATTTAAAAGATTGGCCCTTTTTGTAACTTAAGTAAAAATAACATATTTTTTTTATAGTTAATATTAGTTAACAATGATCTGTGTGAGAGAGAATATTAGTATATTGAGTATTATTAGATTTTTTTATTATTAGGTTGATGTAATAACAACCCAACTAATTTATTATATGAATACAGGAATATGCCAAATTATTGAGAGCAAATTCGTTGGCATTGTTGTGGACTATCGCTCTTATGACTGCATACAAATAGAAAAGACTGAGCTATAGCCTTAAATAATCAACCATTCCCTTGAGGAAAACAAAGCAACTGTGTAGCTCAATACGTATTTCGCTCAAGCACAGCACAAGTCCGCTCGTATTTTTAAGATAGTTGCATCGGGATAGCTCAGTCCATTCCATGCATATATAGCTCATTATACAAATTGTGCATGTATTTGTGTATAATAAGAAATATATCTTGAAATAAAACTGTCCTGAATTCGTGCGAAACCGGGACATGAATGTAGTTTTGTCTAAATAATATATTTAGCGTAATAGTATTAGATAATAATGAGCTGTGTGAAATGTTTAAAATTTATTAGCTGAATAAAGGCTTAAGTTTCTATTTACAATATTATAATTATATACGATTTGTAAAAATAAAACTAATTTAAGTAGCTACCCTTAATACTTAAACTATAAGAAATTGTGTAAAGCTATTAAGATAACTATGCAAAGCATTATTTATAATCGAATATGTTGTCGAGACATAATAATAAAGAGATTTCGTACACAAAATGAACACTATAATATAAAAATACATTAAATATGTACGATTAAATTTCTCTAAACATGGCACTACAGAAAGAGAACTAAATTAAATGAAAATACATATAATATTCTTACATTTTACTATTGCGATCCAGAATCTGATTACATAATACATCGTAAGCAATAGTTTTGACTCTGCTGAGCACCAATTTAACATATTACGATTTTCGTTTGTAAAGGCGAATGAGCCCAATGAGTTGGACGAGTAGATCTTGATCGTAAGCCGAAGCCGAGCACACTAAGAATAATTAAATTAAGTTTTTAATTTGAGCATGTAAAAAGCTTCAACCATATTAAGAAATTATTGCAATAATAAAAAAATATATAATGATCAGTTTAATAAAAACTACGGCAAAAACTTCCACCTGTCGAAAGTAATTCTGATAGTTGTATAACTGATCTAATGAAAAAACTAGAGATAGTAAATAAATATATTATTGAGTCAATCTGTATAGACGTCGCGCTTCGCTTCAGATCAAAAAGATACAACACGTTTGCCTTATGTAAATACATATACTCGATGTATATGAGATGCGAGATGGTCTAAATTCTGTTTCATCGCATTTATCAAATGATTTTCAAATTTAAATATTATTGTGATTTAATTTGCACTATAGTATAATGTATTTCACTATAGTATATTGGTAAAACAAAAACACAGTTTGTGGTACCTTACACTCAACCCATTCATTTTACAAGTACAGTACGATATATTTAAAGACACTATTTAATAAAAAAAAGGACATATGCATACACATTTCATTAGTACCTATATATTACAATTTGTTTGATTTTTAACGCCATTTTTTTGTTGAATAATTCATACAGACAGTTTTATGGCTTACATATCTGTATCCGTCCATTTTTAATATAATAATACATTTTATGCAGAATGAGAATATACATATATATATAACTAAGTTATTGTCTGTATTTGGAATGCTTTTGCCTTTCCCTCAATGAGAAAATGTTTAAAAAATTAAACATTTTATTATTTGAAAAATAAATAAAGGTTGTTTAAAAAGAACTCAAAATACTAATTGATAATTTTGAAGATTTATTTCTAGCTTATCACTAATCTAATGCGTAAATGTATTTACACGCAGTTATATGAAGTATTCGGAGACAGTCTCATTAACTAATTTTATCTTACTCATACTCAGCGCCAGCCTCACCATCCGGTCGCAGCGACCGAGATCAAGATTTCCGCGCCCCCTTACTTCCTATTATTAGCTAACATTCTGCCCTCAGCTCACGGGCAAAATGAGTAAGTATTCTTAGTCGAGTAGAGGGTATTCCTCATAATAAGATCATAAAACAAATAAACAAATAGAAAATTCACTTTCGGAGGGCGACGAGAGAGAGAGAAGCAGTAATCAGTAGCTACCCACATTAGGTCGGTGGTTTATAATTTTTCAATCGCTAACTTAATTGCGGTAGCATATTTAATTTATAGCCGATCGAGTCAAAGACGGATAAGAGTATTCCAAGAATCAATAAATTTCACAGAAATGCATCGAACAATATACCCATGCGCAATGTCTATGGCCGCGGCCTACACGATGATCTCGCGGATGACGCGGCGCGCGCGCGAGTTGGGCGTGGAGTAGCCGGACTCCAGCGACTCGTCGTAGCTCAGCGACAGGTGCGGCGGCTTGTCCTCGCCCGCCGCGTCGTCGCCCGCGTAGCCGTCCGGCAGCCCGCTCACCTCGTGGTACGGGGACTCTGCGGGCACACGGGACGGTGAGCATACGTGTGCGTGGCTTACTTATATGTTACCTTTTTTATTGGTCTCCTCTTGAAATTAATATATCTATGTCTCAGCTGGGCGTTGGTAGTCCAGTCAATCTATGTATGTCATAATTATGTAGATTAAATTACGTACCGATATGTTGGTCCATGCGTTTCTTGGGCTTGTGAACGGAGGCGTAGGGATCAGAGCAGTAGTCCTGTCTCGAGGGGTTTTGAGAGTTACGTAGTCCATAATCCGGTGCAGGTAGTTGTGTGCCGTGGGGCAGAGGGGGGTAGGAAGCGTAGTCGTCGATTGTTCCGTAGCCGCCATGTGCGATGGGATCATATCTATATCGTATTAGTTATTAATATTAAATGACCACATTATTCCACATTTATAACAAAAAACGATCGATCTCCTTTACATCTTTCGAGCACCCGTGTAAACTTACCCATAGTTGCTCTGTCGGTCGATCATCTGGTGGGGAGACATTCCAGGTGGATTGTTAGCCGCGGCCATTTTCATTTGCCACAACGAGTCCTGCGAGTTGACGCTGCCTCCGTTGTTGCTGTTAGCGTAGCTATTTTCAATGTACCCCATATTCACCCCTATAATAAATTTCGTTTTAGGAATTGTGTTCTTGCGTAAATTATTGCACGACTCTTCATGCAAACAGACTTTTACTGTACACTTTTTAGTGTTACCCTCTACGCTGTCACTACTGGTTAGTCCTTTGTGCGTGCATGAGAAGAAATTTTAATCGTTAATTATTTTAAATTCGATCAGGTTTGAATTGACATGCACAGGTTATTTTTTTAATTTAAATTATAATTAGTAATTATTTAACAAAACATTATGAAACATTCAATTTGTATCTTGTATTGTTTTTAATATCGTTGATCGTTTAATGTTCATCAATAACCCTCTTCAGTTTTTTGGACTATAAGGATAGTTAAAGCTAGAAAAATAATAACTTGTTTACTTACAATCTGTATTCGTCATGTTTTGTCCAGGATGTGTTTGCGTGTGGGGAGCGATGTGGTATCCATAGCCTCCTTGAGTCGCATACACAGTGTTCTTGGAGTCGTCCATCGTGAGTGGTATGTCCATAGAATTTTCGAGGGCCTTATTTTCCATACCGGTGCTAGGATAATAAGGTGGCGGTGCTTGATTCTGAGGCGAACCCATCGGTGATCGCATGGAATCCATTTCGTAGTCTTTTGACGTTTCTTTCTTATTTTCATTGCGTTTGCAGCGACAAAATATAACCAAGAGACTCAAACACAGCAGGAAAACGAGACTCGAGATTATTATTGCGACAAGTGTAGACGTTGTCAATGTTATTGCTTCTTCTGCGAACGATGTACCAACTGTAAAAAATACAATTTATAAATTAGTCCAGATTGCCTTAAATATTTAAATTATGTGTATTCGGCGAAGTCGATTAATTCTATCCTATCTAAATGCTTAGCTCGGTAGTCATGATTATTCAATGATGATGTAATGATATCGTCCTGGCTGACTTCGGCGACAGCGGCCAAACATAAGACATATTATAACGCACAAGTGTGTGTGTATCCTTCACTCTCATAATCCGATGGGTAGGCAAATCTGATACGACCGGAAAGAGTTTAGGCGCAGGATCAAAACTGACCCAGGGAAATTTCTGTACAAGCCTAATCTAATGTATCTAATAAAGCTATCAGCACTAGCACATTTTGGTTTCATAAATGGTCACCATAAATATTGGCATCCGAAAAGCGGCTCGTAATAATCATCAAATCTTTTTTCCGTGCAGTTTATATACTCCGCCATTAAAAATAAACGAGTCAATGTCACGTGAACGACGACGGTGTTTCACATAAGGAAAAGAACGAGACTTGATTTTTTTAAAGCGATAACCGACACGACCGGAACAAGTAAAGAATAGTCACTCTGCGCGTCGACGTTGTCGCTGCACACGTTCTGGTTGTTCTGCAGGCAGAGCTTGAGGCGCAGGCGCAGGTCGGCGTCGTAGGCGGGCTCGGCGCCGCCGCGCGCGCGCTTGGGCGCGGGCAGGTCCAGCCGCTTCTCCTGCAGCGCCGCGCCCGCCGCCGGCGGCGACAGCGGCATCGTGTCCACCACCTGCCCACCGGCATATCATTACAGCGACAGCTTTACGAATTAGGTAGGCGGACGGGCAAGTGGGCCACCCGTGATGGTGAGTCAGAAATTTTAATCATTTCTTACGTCTTACTTAGTTTTCGTGTATTGGTCGAGGTTTTTGTGTATTTTAATTATTACAAAAATATAAAAATACTTTAATGTAATATTCATCTTTACTATTATAATACAATCGAAAATTAAAAAAAAAAAACAAAATTTGTGTTGTCGGAAGCGCAGTCATTTACTTTAAAAAATAATTGCAACGATTGTTATTTAATGTGTTGCCTATATCAATATTGTATTCGTTGTATTAAACTCATTTGAAAATGATTATTCAAATTTGATATTAGTACATTCGGCAATCTTACTTTGGTAATATCACATGTATTTTCAATCAATGGAGTTATATTTACCTGCCATCCATCCGAGCCCATTAGTTTCTCAATAACCCCGACAAGTGGCAGGCAGGTCGCTGCTACGGTGAAGCGAATCATTCTCGTACTGGGATTATAGTTAACTGTATCTGGAGGTATTATCCTATCCACCTTCGTCGTCACCGAAATTTCATTAGAATAATTACTCTGTCCTTTCGTGTTAACCGCCTTAACCTGATAATCGTAAATAATTAAATTAAACAAACATTTAAAAAAATATATCACAATCAGTAAGAACAGTAAAGTTTTACCTTGAACTCATAGGTCACTTGCTGGTAGCATTAATAATAAAAATTTTGGTTAATTTTTTAAGAAATTTATTAATAACATGCAATAACAGTGTAAATTATATATGATAATTAGATAATAAAATAATAGGCAAATACCAGCATAGTGTGTTTTAATAATACAATTTAGATATATTGCAGTTGCTTACCTTGAAATAGTAAGAATTGTGCTGGTCGAGATGAGTCACGTTGCATGGATTAGACCGACCGCAATCGTATTCTTTCCAATCGAAGGCATCAGTTTGTTTCGCGCTGCAATGTTCCCCATTGGCTGAGTTACGTACTCGGCGGTACCAGACAAAATATTTTGTGCTCGTCAGCCCTCCATTAAAACCCTCCTCCCACTTTAATGTGACATAGGTCGCATCAACTTTCTGACTGGCTAAATTTTTTGGTGGCTCCGGGGCGCCTTTGGGTTGTAAGCGAATTTGGGGACTAATATTTCCCAATGAATTTTTCACTTTACAATAATAATCACCGTAATCTCGAGCCCTTACGCTTCGAATCATCAGCACGCTTAAATAAGAGTCGTTTTCGTCTGTTGTCGTGATGATCTCATAATGGCCGTCAGATGTTATCTGCAGAGGCGCAGGAGTCGCTCCGTAGAACCATTGAAACTCAGGCTTAGGGTAAGCTTGTACCCGACATGATATTTCAGCATTTTCCATCAAATCGTAGGCGACTTTCTTTTGCTGTTTGACAGATATCGGTTCGTCTGTAATTTAATAACAAATTAAAAATTATTAAAAACATCGAGAACACAAAATATGTTAATTAGTTTAACAATGTACTGACAGAATATACTATCTAAAATATATCATCTAGAATATACAGTTTTAGTTCATATCCTATACGATATATATGAACTAAAACAATAATATATCGACAATTTGTGTTCAATAACAACATTTGTATAAACTTCGCTGATCACTGCTGCTACTTTATCGTCTATACAGTGATTTAATTTATGCTTCACAATTAAGAATAATATATTTAGTTGACGGTAATTAAACATACTATTATATTACACCTATTAAAAACAATGGGATTATTACAGTATTTGAAGCCGGAAAAAACAATGAACAACACTGAATTACTTTTTGTTATAACAATATTTTAGTCAACTTTAGCTTCAGAATGTGGGTCAAATCTTGAAATTCAATATTGAATACTGGTTAGACTCACACCATTGAGTTGAAATTTTGAACATTCTATTGTAGCTGGTAAGAACTCAATCTATTATTTATATTATTTCGTTTTATTATATAGATTAAATAAAAGTTTGTTATAGAAAAACAGTGGCTCGGCTACTTACGTTCAATTCGTAACTGCATAGAGGAATCGACTTTCTTTACTTCATTTTCAAAAGAGCAGGAATATACGCCTCGATCAGCAGGCAGTAAATCATCACCATTCGGTCTCGCTCTTCCGTGGAACCAGAGAACACTTTGTATGTTAAACACGGCGTTTCTGCTCTTATTGATCTCCGTTTTAACTTCATACAGATTAGCGTCCGGGCGTATTTCGGAATTATCTTTGTACCACTTCACATTAGGTAAAGGCTTGCCGAGTACAACACAGGTCAAAGAGAAGTTTCTTTCGCCAGAATTTTTAATCATGTGCGGCTGCAATTTAGATTGAAACCGAGGAGGCTGATGTACTTCTAGGTTAACGGTAGCGAGTTCGCTGTGTCCGAGTTCATTAGTAGCCTGGCAATGATACACTCCCTCGCTACCGAGGTGTGCACTCGGTATTACGTACTTATTCCCGGTGGCGAGAACCGACGGCTTTAAGTCACCAACTTCCATTTCGATTTCACGGAACCAGCGATACTGGGGCACGGGCCAGCCGGGAGGTTTCGCACTGCACGTTAAAGTCACTCCCATGCCTTCCTGCGCTACAGGATTGTCGGGACTTATATACGACTGACCAGGTTTATGTCTCACGAGTACAGCTACGGATGCACTGCCCGCTCGTTCTACTTTATTACCGGTGCTTGTCGAAACTACATTTACAGCACGACAGACGTAAGTTCCCGCCATATCAGCGTTTACTCTGGTGAGTAATAAAATATTTCCTTTTTGACGAAAATCATTTCGACCCTCCATAGTCCATTCTATTGAAATGGGTTCAGGGTTTGATGATACTTCACACTTAATTTCGACGTTCCCGCCTTCTTCTGCTTCATAAGTTTTAGAATCCACAACTACATTAGGGGGATAGAGAACGTCCAAGTATATTTCGTTCTCGCCGGGATGGCCGAGCCCGTTGTCGGCGCTACAGATATATTTACCCGCGTCCTGTACCGTCACTCTTTGAATCATATGGTTGAATGAATTTGAAATATATTTTCCCTCCCTCGTCCATCTAACACCGCTCACTTTAGGTTTCGCGTCCACTTTGCAAACCATGTTTGCAGTTCCATCTACTTCGACTCGTAGGGGATTTTCAGGGCCGATTTCAACTCGTGGAAAATCTGCGCAAAATATTACATATTAAAAATAAGTAAATTAAGTCTAATTAAAATTAATCCTAAACTTGGTGGAGGGCATTGTGCAAGCCCGTCTGGGTAGCATCCACTCATATATTCTACTGCCAAACAGCAATACTTAGTATTGTATTTCATTTGCCAGTCTGCCTACCTAATACAATAAAATAAAAAATTGAAAAATAATATTGGTTTTGAGATTAAATTAAAATTTTCAGGCATTAGGAACAAACATCATGTATTAGATAACTAAATAACTTAAATTCCAAAACCGGCATCGTTTAACGTTTAAACGTAAACACACAATGTTTTGTATAGATAGCTTGAATAGAAAACGGACGCAATGGTTTTCTAAATACGCAGTTCAAAGCACTGTTTACAGTAAGTGTCAGAATTAGAACGGACAGCGTAATATAGCTGGTTCGTGTTTTTCATTTAGGTTATCTTATTACAAATATTACCGACATCTGGCAGTTATTACAGGTTAGATAAATAGGAAGCCCGGAATTGCATGAGATCAATGTTTACATCAACATAAAACGAACTGTAATAGGCATATTTTTAAACGGCATCAGAACACGTGTAACTGACATGAATACTCACTTGATCCATCCTCTGTACAGATTTGTTTCAAAGACATATTACATAGTTAATGTATATAGACGTAAACGAATATAATAATGCGAAAGTAATAACCGTTGACATTCGGTGAAAATTTGTATGAAGCAAAATTGATCATAAGGAAGGACATAGGCTTCTTATACGCGAAAAAAAAAACACTTAAAAATGTTTACTATTATATATACTTATTATGTCTAATTATGTAATATATGATATATATATTAAAATAATGATTGCGTATTTATGTCTTTTTATTCCTTTATGCATCATTCGATCATTGAATCTAGTTTGTCTTAAAAGATAAGTTTTAAAAAACTAAATACAGAATTAAATATTTAATAACATTAAAATTAATTTGTACAATTCATATGAAAGTTAATGTAATCGAGAATGTATTCCATTTTTTTTTTAATAAAATTTATTTTTATAATACGAGCCGGTTTCGCCTGAGCTCTGTCCGTCCCTTTCCTTTTTTGGCCAACAGGAGTATATTCGACCTCGGCAGGTGAAACATTGTACTTGAAGCGAATGGAAAGACCTATAACGTGTTTACACTTTGCCTTGAGACTAGTCATTATTTATACAATGTACAATACTATTTACTAAGGAACTCCTAGAACTCGTTAGTTCTTTGTATTTTATTCTAGACCATCGTTTGTTTTATCAGAGTACCTTATATTTATGAGTACAACTTTAGAGTGATATATTTTTATTAAAAGCTTTTTTTATAAGTCAAAAATTAAACCGGAAAGATTTCACTTAAACAAAAAGCAGACTCATCTACACTGTTTCTGAATTCTAGGTTTCAGCATGAATATGAAGAAAGCTCTAAAAGCTCGTATTTCTCGAAGCCCCTTGGCTTTCTTTAAGGAATCTCTTTATAGGATATTTGCTTTTCTCGCAGCATACGGAGCATAAACAAAACTCCTCATTTCATAGCGCAGAGTTCTACTTTAAGTGAAAAAGACTTTTACACTTATGAACGGTCAGAATGAAAATGGTTACTTAAAATTTACGTTTCGTCCGGAGAGAAATATAAAACTGTAAATATATAATATAATTATACTATAAGTCTGAGAGTCGATTTTATGATCAGTGAAAGTAAAAAATATTTAGACCAAGTTTTTGTTACTTCTGTGGTCTTGTAAAAAAAAACATGACTTGATCGGGCACATTTGTAAGTTGATGCATACTGCTATAGCAGAAACCTTCACGTAAATATCAAAACAACTATACACAGTTTTATATATAAATCAGTATAAATATATGACTAGTTTACGACCGCTTGCGACACAAAGAAACATTCATAAAATACATAAATAGCTATAATTATAAAAAGAACTGACTGACTGACTTTCATGGTAATGTCCATGAAAGTCAAATCGATAAAAAAAATTGATGTAAAAAGAAAATCATCCCATCAAGCATCAATCATTTCTCTTTAGTATTTTTATCTAAATCCAAGACGTTGCAAAATGACTTTTTTTAATCTCAATAAGAGAAAGTAACGTTTACTTTAAAAGGTATTTTTATAATGTCGCGAGCTCAACTATACGATCAAATCGATTTACTGTGTTATAATACAATTCAACTCGCGAGTGACTACTTACTTTTGAAAGTCAGACGTGATGGTTTATTACTTTTAATTACTTATCACTACATAAATTACATCTATATCTAGCATATTTGTTACCTTTAAAGTGACATCATAAATAGTAAAAGTATATGTATAAAAAATTTGATGTCGGTATATCCGTTTGAATAGACTGAATAACTGATTGAACTCACCAGCATAAAAACTGCCACATACTTGATTTTTATTGAAGAAGGTTTTTATACTAACCATTGTTAACCGTAAAAAATGTACAAATCTTTGTACTGAAAATTTGTATGAAGGGGCTGTTTCTGAATCGCGCTAGCGTTTTATTTCGCCTCAATATATATAGGGTCTGGGCAGTAAAAATATAAATTGAGAAAAACATTGTTATATTGCAATAACCACGTAGCGGTAATAAGTGTCAACCAAAACTACCGAAGTGGTTTTTTGAACAATGTGTGTATAACCACTTTGAATGCCGCTAAGAAATAGTACGGTATATCAAATGCTATATTGTCCAATCGATTGCCTTGACTGGCGTTTGCCAATAAAACATAAGTAGCTAATCATTTAAACGATTTATGAAGTAACAATCGAATAAGCATTAAATTACTCGATCGATTCAATCAAATCGAAACAATAAACACGTATCTTTGATTGTTTAGATAACTACTCGTATGTATTGGCTGTTATGTTGGCAGTTCCAAGTAGTGTCTTCAGCGTAAACAAAGAGAAAAACATTGGGAGTCGATTTCATAACTGTGGAGAAATCTGCACGGTTATGAAAGATAAGAATGTATTTGTAAATTTTCTTTTAACGTTTATCGTTATGTGTTTGATTTATTATTTTTGCTATTATATAATAATGAATTAAAGATAAATAAAAATATATTATTACACTAACTACTTAACATTATTAAATTGTGTGTACTTTGGAATTAAACCCATCAAAATAAAATAAGTCGTTTATAGTAGATGTAATATTTAATATCTCGGAATTGAACTCTAGTGTATTAAACATTAGCTACGCGCCCGGCTTCACACAAGTACAATATGGGTCTAACAACAAAACTTAAATTGACGCCCAAAATTTTAAAAATCGTTGATGTGTCTAAAGTTGAAATTCTCAGTTTTTCTCTAAGATAATAGGCACGTATAAGCCTTCCTTATGCATCATTCTGCTCTTTGATGAAAACCGCATTAAAATCTGTTGCATAGTTTAAAAGTGTACAAAAGGCAGGAAGCTGTAGACATTTAATACTTCACAGAATTAAATTTCTAGCCATCTCTAATCATATGAACAATATTGCAGGAAAACATATTAATGTATCAACACAAATACAGTTAGCTACAACACACTTTAAAATTATTTAATTTAGCATTGTCGCATTGACTAATACTGATTTTACGTCCGAAGAAAATAAGTCAAGAGAAGTCTCTTTCCAAGTGAGAAACTAGCACATACATATTTGTAGTTTAGATAAAACAGATGTAGAAATGCAATATACCTTTTCTCCCTTCCCAATAAACGTTGTATTGTACAGCTGATGAGAGAAAGAGACAAGTAGCTGTGTAACTATTCAACCGCTACAGGTTTAAGTAACGCCGTGTGTACAAATACAACTGACGTCCTGTTTATTTATTGTTATAACGTTCTATGAAAACGAAGGCTTACAACGGACAAAGGAAACTTATTTCAAAAATATAATATATATCCCTAGCTGCATAGTGGCCATATTAGTTCTATTTACAAAATCTAGACTTTTTGCTATTTCAAAAGAAGCTCCAACTTCGATCCAACTTTAAATGAGTCACTACTCATAACACAATAAAACATTTTTGGATACATTATTTAATTATATTATTTTATTTCATTATATTTCGTTGATGTATTGTCTAGTTCGAAAGCGGCCTTTCTAAAATGGAGTTGCATAACTCAACAAGGTTGGTTGCCGTAAGTATGCATTCCCGTATTTGTTTTTGAGCCGTGTCATATTTTTCGTTTATATACCGATATATTTGCTAGTAAATAGTTGCCTGTTCCTAGTTAAACTTCGTAGTTATAATTAATGGATTAAATCAATGTATTCCTAGATTTTTTATTAATTTTTTAGTCGTGACAAAAATGTAATTGATTATTCCAAGTAATCGCATTACCTAATCAATTATGAATGGTTAATACTCTCTATTATTCATCGTATTTTTATAAATAAACTAAAATGAATTATTGTATGACGTAGTACATACTTTAACAATAAAGTAATATTTTACATAAGTATATGTGAGATTGATTGCAGATAATTAATAATTGAATAATAAGATGTAATGAACGAGTGTCGTGAATGAATGTATGCATGATGATTAAATTTAAAAACTTACTTAACCTGAATATATTGTAAGACGAATAAAGAATAAAAGGAAGCTATAGTTTCACTTCTGACACTACATATATTTTACTTTATACATATAATTGTGTATAAATAATTTTTTATATAGTCACTATTTTTAATTCTTATTTGTATATAGTTAAGGACTTAATGTTAATAATTCTTATGTTACTCGTATGTTGTGAACAGGCAAACGAACCACACGACGATGTTTCACGACGTGATCACCTCTAAAATTTTACCTATACCATTGGCACTGTCGCTGCGATAATATTATCTCTGTGCCTGTAATAACACTCTTATTTGCTCTCACTTGCTCTCTAAACCGAAACATAAAATTCAAAGAATTGACGGAATGACTGATGCAGTCCAGTCATTATATACAAAAAAAATGGCCGACAAATGCAAATAAACCGAGAAGGCAAATTTTTTGGATATATGTACACATTAAAAGTAGGGCTTAGAAAATTTAACTTGAATTGTCGAGATTTATATTGTTACTTACAGTTGACGCTGAGATCCACCGTTGCTTCCAACTGCTGTCCCTCACGCATGGCGCGATTCTTCACGTCGCACCGGAAAGTTGCTCCGTCGTCTTCACGGCTTGGCTCGAGCGTGAGTACGGCCACGGTGGGCTCCACACGAGTTTTGCCGACTATCATTTCGGCTTCCAACGCACGGATAGAGCCGTCGCGATACCACCTACACAAATAATTTGTATAATATAAACAATTATTGTTCGTATACATACTAAATAATAATAAAATAAAAATTAGAATTGTAAGCAAAACTCTAAAATCAGCTTCTACATTAAATTGGTGTAGTTGACACGAAATCTTGAGTCGACGCTTACAGAAAATATTATATTATAAAATAGGATTATTTTTGTCTTAACTGTATTTTTTATGCAAAATATACTTAATATATACTTCGGCCTCTAAACCTCTATGAGATTAGCTTTAGCTACTTATACTGGGTGGGATAATTCTGTGCAGCGAGAAATGACAGATGATACCAATTCATTTAAACAAATGGCCGAAACATGACTAATTTACGAGTTCTTATTAATATTCTAGTGGTGAACATTTTATAGAATAAGTCTTTCAGTATCCATAAGAGTTAAAAATATAGCTTTTGTATTATTTTGATTTTATAACATTGTTTTAATATAAATAGTATTCTATTTTGAAGTTATATTTTTGTAAACGAAAATTTTAATAAAATATTAATATTGTATCGTTGCACCACTCACTCGCTCAAATAAACTGTTTTTTTCTAATTTATACCTTTATTAAAAATCTTAGTTGTAACACACGCATTTGTACAATTAGCTTATTATTCTCTTGAGCATTTTATTATAAACATATTTTAACTAATTTCAGTGTGATAGTTAAAATGAATATTGTAAATGTTGCCATGTATAATAACCACGAGAAATCAATCGCCATATCCCACATCAGCGCAATCGAAGTAGCGGACGTAGTAACTCATTGCGCGACATTTATTTAGATTATTTCCGTTTATGTTATGAGTAAACGTCGCTTTCAACGAGTATTTCTAATTTTAAGCGTATAGAATATATAATATTATCCGTATTATGTAATCCTATCATTAGTGACTTTTATATATTAGTCCCATTTAAGCCTCTAATTGCCCTTCATGTCTTAACTTTGGATTTTTGTTTTGATCAAATATTACCCTTTCCGAGTGCAATAAAAGAATGCAGAATAAAAAATAAAAAAAACAGTACAAAAATAAATTAAAATAGTCAAGTGGTCCAGTAGATCATATTTTCGTTCTCACATTCACTAGCTTATGTTTTTTATATTTGCAATAATTTAAATGAAACTTACTTTATAATTGGACTAGGAGAACCTCCGACACTTGAACACGTCAGGTTAAGCTGTCTGCCTTCCTGTGCTTGAGCCTGTGGTCCAGTGTTCAGCACTGGAGGTTGTGGTTGAGTGAGTACCACGAGGTTGTATCCCTGCGAGTGCATTGTGCGTCCCGACCCACCGGCTTTCACTCGACACTCGAACTGTCCGTTGTCCCGTTCATACGTTACGTTTGTTATCTTCAAATCGAATCGTCCTTCTGACGGTGCGTACATTATCCTGTTAAAATAATATCTTGTTAAAACATAGCCATTAAAGAAGTTATAATGTATCACATATATTGTAGGTACTTTTTGTACAAATATAATCTGAAAATTATTAAATAAATCAGTAGAAAATTTATTAGATAAATATAATAAAGGTTTAGGTATTACTATTATTTTTTGTTATTAAGTTTTTTCAGTGATGGTGGTTACACACGAAAGTAATATACAAATCGTTATTAACGTGAGCTTAAATCTATCAATTAACCAAATGGGCGAAACAATTGAAAATCTAAATTTAAACTTTTTAAAACTGCTATACTCGAAATCAATTAAATATAATTAAAAAATGAGTCATTTTGAAATTCGTACATTTATATAGTTTTAGAGCTTAAATTATATTTCGAAATACATTCCTGCTGAAAAAGCTTAAAACTTTACTGTTTTTCTGGCTTACTCCGTTTGTTTTACTAATTATATTACGAATAAAAATAACACTATTTTATAGTGTATTAATGCGCAAATGCTTTTATGACACATTTTTATTAAATGTAATAAATAGCTCATCCAGATTTTGCAACTATCATAAGAGTAATGAGTAAGCATGTCTAACTAATTTTACCTTTTGATATGATATATATATAATGATTTTTGTTTGCATATTCTCAAAGTAAAAAAGAAACATCCACCACAGCCAAGTAATTGTTACATTAAGAATTTAGAATTCGGATCAGAACCGTGATTTGAATGAAGACTATGTCCGGCAGAGACGAATGCGCTCTTAAGGTATTGAGATTTGAATGAAATTTAAATAAAAAAAAAACAAAGACTAACTCCATTACGCTGAATATAAATTAAAAATTATCATGCAAGGAGCGGACGATGCGCGAGCGACGACCGGTATTTCAAGCCACCGACTTACTCGGTAACGCAGGACTGCTGCCTGTCAACAGTACGCCTCGAAACAAACTAATGTGCGAACATACTTTTTTTGTTATTCTATTTTCGACTTTAATATTATAGACTTAAACTTCAATACCTTCCAAACTGTTTCTTACCGGTATAGAATTATTTAGCGTACTATATGTATGTGTTTACCTACTGAAATAAAGTTAAATTACAATTAAATTCTTTTGTGAACCAGCAACTAATATGTGTTGTAAAATATACGTAATTATATCCCCATTTACTAATAACTGTTACCAGGAATTAATGTCACTTATATTATATTGTATAGTTATCTATAAAACGAACTTCTATTGCAGAAACGCATTGGGGTTAGTGATGAGTGATGACCCAATGAAGCAATGTATAAAATCGTTCTAGGAAACTGTAACGGTTGTAGCCTCCCGCCTCTCGCATCTCGCCTACTACTTGGTGGTGTACCTACTACCTACTTGGTTGTCTTCTAATACAATTTGTCGAGTTAATGCTTGTAAAACAAAGGTTATTATTGATGTGAAAGTAGAGTTACTTCGTAATTTTTTATTTCTCCGAAAATGAGATACAATTTCTATATAGTACATGTTGATAACGTCTTTTTATATTTATTACAGAAAAGCGGGCAGGAACACCGATTACAGATATCGGCACCGTAAGAGATATAAAGTATTCCTTACACGGTCAAAACGTTACGAAGGAATTCAACACTTGATCACAGCAATACAAAATGTTTGCCGTTAAAATAACATATGCGCACATGTAACAGTAAACTTCGGCGACCATTCTCAACGAGGACTAGCCAACTGCACAGAAAATACGACACTGTATATGTGCATGTGCACGCACAGCTGCGATGTGATGGCAATTCGACATGACCTAAAAGTTCAGGCGCTAAGCCATCGGGATTATATACTTTTCAAATCAGGGGAATACAAGCAATACGCAATTTCCAAACTCATGACTGCTGAATATAGGTCTATAACTCGTCGTTAGAAACTAATTGAGATTCCATTATTTTTATAACTCTAAAAAACACTGAAAGGAGAAGGGGTGGAGACGAATATATCTTCTAAGGCAAAATAAAAAAATATATGATGAAAAAATAAATTTGACGATATGGCTACAAGAAGAGCATATCGATGATTTTAAGGGAAAAAAAAATACCTTTAGAAAAGTTTTTATCCCATCTGCCAAAATATTAAAATTTTGGGTGATCGTATTGGAATGGAAAAATAGTTCCGTTATTTAACTTTATTTATCACCGTTCTATTTAATCTCAGTCTTTTAGTCACTTTTCACAGTTTCGTATATTGTGAAATGATAAACAAAACCTTTTTAAATTTTTATAAACCTTTTTAAAAACATACATAACAAGGAATATAGATAGATGACGATGTGTTAAAAAAAATAATAATGAAATAATTTGTACTATTTTAGGGCATTAAAATACAATAAGTGTAATTTCTATCAACACCATAAATATGTAAACATGAAAAATATTAACTATTTATTTCAAATGATATATTAATTGTGAAACGAACAAATACAGCAATTAATAAAGAGTCTTTTTACATAAATACATTAAAAATAAAATTTTACTAAAATGAAGAAAAATAAGCAACCTACCTCTTATTTTGAAACAAAATGTAACTTAACACAGAGCTAAATAAAAAAATATAATGCTACGACTTACTGGTAGTTAGTTTCTAAGGGAACGTCGCCGATGGCAACGTTATCGAGGTCGTTAAAGGTGTTCCGCACCCAGTAGTAGGTAATTGACTCTCTAGGTATTGGATCCAGCGCGAACCGACACTGCATTGTGATATCTTCGCCTTCACGCGCATCATATTGGTCATTCTCGCTCAACACGTACTGAAAAACTGAAATAAAAATAAAAACACTTATTAGATACAGAAACAAACTTAAAATATAACTAGAATCGAAAGAGAGTTGAGCATTAAATCAAAAAAGGTAGTTTTATTCTTTTAGTCTATTTTAAAAGAAATTTAATTATATTACATATAGAAGATTTTTTATGCGTATTATAATGAACCGATATTGTTTTGTTTATATTATAATAACTTAAAATTCCTATTGGCCATAGACAAAGTTATTGGTTTTGTTTGTTGTTTAACATTTATTAAAGTTAATTCATAAAGTTAGCTTACAAATCAAATGATGTATCTGATCGATCGACCTGACCTGAAGAGTACGAGGCATGTATACCGTTAATGCACAAAGTAGGTAATTAGGTACTTAGATAGACTTCATCGTTTTACGATTTCATATCCTATATACTATAATAATATGGTAGTCAATGTCGCCGAGTTTGTTTACAAATCTTTTTTTATTCACTACTAGCTATTTACTATGACCTTGGTTTTCTACTTATTCATTCGACAATTACAACATCAACTGACAAACGTTTTAAGTGTTGTTCTCTCCAGCTTTTCACGCTTTTGTGGGTAACATAATAAGAAAAATCTTCGGTACCAACTTTTAAAATCTTACTCGGCGCAAATCAATGTTGTTACAGAGCCAAGTGATAACTTGAAAGTGAAGTTTTATTGCCTTTGCTGGTTACTGGAAAGCTATCTCAGAAATCAATCTCTGTTCAACAAAGAAATGCGGGTAACATTTTTGCTACAATTCTACGCGCTTATAATTATTTAGTAAGGAAACTGAATATATTTAATATTGTTTAAATGTAAATAAATACGTGGAGTTCAATCAATCTCATCATCGTTTCACATTATTAGTATATAATCCTGACTTTTAAAAGGACTAGCATATTATATAGCTAACCAAGATTATAATACGTTATAAGATATATATATATATTACACGACATTATTTAGTTTGGGTGTAATTAAACAACATAGTCTTTACACGTAAAGAAACAATTCAGTTTTTTTAATAAACAAATGAATATTATAAATTTTAATGAAAATCCAGAGAGACGTAACCCAACCGACGCAACGGTTATTAGCGCCAGCTCAGCGGTTCATTGACCGCTAGGTCTCGTGCGCAGGCTGCCGTGAAGAAAACAGGCAAGTAGGGACACCGACTATTTTTAAGAAAAATAACAAACTTTCCTTAAATAGGCAAAACGAACCAATTTAAATAAAGTTTATTTTGATAATAGTTTTAGTTCATTTATATACTAAACTATACTATAAAAGTTACATTTTTGAAGTTATTTTGAAGTACCATATATGTATCATATTTTTTCATCCAGTTATTGTCGTTCGATTCAAATCAAATAATATTAGAAGTTCACGTGCTATATAATATTATAGACATAGATACATAAAAAACCAAAGCAAATAAACGAAAAATATGTTTTCATTATTAAAACTGTGAATTATATTCTTCAGAAAGAAAAAAAATATAACCCATTTAAAATACGGTTGGTAGCCCTACTGGCAGGAGACTACAAAACTACGCCCGCGCATGTTCTTAAAAGATAGATATTATTTATTTAAGAAATGCTCTGAATTATTATTTTTATTCGTCGAATAGACAATATATTCTAAAAAATTTTAAAAAGCTTTGAATTTTATAAAACGGATTAAACTTTAGGATATTATAAGAATTTCTATATAGAACCTAGGTGATCACTAAGGGAGGATTTTTCAAATTTAATCTCCTAAGGGGGTTATATAGATTTGTAGCGAAATTTATCAATACTGTCATTAGAGCCATTATTTTTAGAAAATTATCTAAGCGGGTGAAATTTTGAACGTAAGTTTGTATGGGATCTCGCAATTTTTGAGAATAAAAAATATGTAAATACATATTCTAGCAAAAAAACAGCCGTTAATGCGTTTTTAAAATTCATCACCCATGAGTGTGAAATTAGGGATGAGGATTTGCATGGAAGTTTGCCAATTTTATGTGAGAAATATGAAAATCAATATCTGGATTTCAGTTTAAGAGTAAAAGATGTATTTCTAAATCTATATAAAATTCTCATCGGGTACATGACTAGTGTTGTTATAAAAAAACAACATCAAATAGCTACAATTGCCCTGATCCTCGCTGTATAAATGAAATGTCAATATAATCACATATTTTTAGAGCTTTTGCATGGAAGGCAAGGCTAATTTGTTATAGTATAATGTACAAGAACATGAAGTACACACTTCTCACGTCAATATATTTAACACAATATAGGTCTTATGTTTTTAGTGCCTTGACTATCTACGCCTACAAATTATAATTTCTAACAAACATTTTTAATGTAGTAAAAATGTTAGTAAGTTATTTTTTTTTTTGTAGTTTTACCCTAAATCTTCACGAACAGTAAAGCAATTAAAATGATTATTATTATTTTTGTTATTAGCCTTACGTAATATTTATCTGCTAAATCAATTTCTATTTGAAATATATATACAGAATATAACTGTAAGGAAAGTTAGCGCATGTTTCTAGCTCATATTTAAGATAACCTACATTTTTTAAAGTGGCATCAATGAACATATAGAATATTGAAACACATCTCTAATAATCTCTAATAAATAATCGAATAGAAAATTTAAACCAAACCAAGACATAACTTGTCTCCCTTTATTAACAATAAGTGAGCCAGTGGACTTACAGACAGGTCAGGTAAAAGCGATATAAAATCTTAAATCCAGGGTATTAAGACGCATTGATTGATGGTGACTAGTGTATTGCATTTCCAAAAAGTCAATTAAGTTCAGTTCAGGCTGAAATGTTCTTTTTTTATATAAGTATAAAAAAAAATTATTGACAGCAATTTCAGCGCGACCCTATATACTGTATTTATATCAAAGCCTTAAACGCACAGATTTAATTTCCAATAATATCTTGATTTTTTCAATCTTCCCTCTCATACTAATGCGTCTTTGTTCTTGGTTAACACTCGCTCACACGTGTTCTGGGTTGACAATGAAGAAGGCAGCGACCGTTACAAGTGGTACCACGAGCACGTAGCGTGGCGAGAGCGTGGGAGCATGCGGGAACCCTCACAATGTATCGGATTGTAACTTAGTACTCGCTGTACATTGTTAAAAGTACTCTATCAGTCCCACTTAGCAGGGGCTGAAAATGTAGAATAACATTTTCCTTTTATTACTTTGACCCGTAATTGGCATTGCTCAAACATGAAGAAAAGCACATTCAATGTTATCATAGCTAAAGGAGTGTAAATAACTCGAAGATAAGAACATAGTTGACACTAAAAGTAGGAGTCATTTTAAATCATTAGTCTACAATATTAATTTAGTGCCCTTTAAATCTTACGCCGTGTAGACTGTTTCATTTGCGTCAGTCTAAAATAATTGTTTAACCGACATTACAATAATTATCAGTTATATAAATTTAAAAAGGTACTTTCTATGTAGGTTGTACAGTATATTTTTCATAACGACTGTAAACGACATACGCGAATCGTATGCAAAATTTTATTGGAACATGTACATCACATACAGCTGTTCATCACGCGATCCAGAAACAAAGATAAACCCAAACTTCCTGATTTATAAAATTAAAAAATTGCTAATATTATAAAGAGTATTAGCGGTAAGTTTCTTTGTTTGGTTGTTTATTGTTCGCTCAAAAACTACTATCTACAACTGTTGATATGGTATACTGTTATATGATATATCTTTCACATTGTACACATTTCATATTGTAAAAATTACACCTTGCAATTTAAACCAATCGGTTCAGAGGTAACATATTTAAATAAACGAGTGAGAAGAAGTATATAGTATGGACAGATACATCGCTTGGATTTGGTGATAATTGCACTATAATAGTAATAATAGTTACTTATTACTATTTAAAGTACATATCTCATGGTAAAATGCTAATTTTGCCTGTGCGAAGTCTTATGACATCTATATAATGAATGAAATAGGTACAGACAAAAAAATCAAATGAATGTATAGCCTCAACTTGGGCTGAAATACAAGTTTAACCCAATAACGTACAGCTGTTATTTTGTCTGATTTTTGTATGTATGCATGTTATAACATGTAACATAATAAAAATATATCAAAATCAATTAAGCCGTGTCTGAGATTATTTTTATAATTTTCCTAAACTTTTAGCATCTCTGTATTTATACAGCACCATAGGGTATATACCCTATATATCAAAGTGGCAATTAAATATTCGTCAGGAGCAATTTCACAATGCTCTTGCCCTCTGTATCCATTTAAAACTGTATTTAGTATTGCTAATTTAATTTCAACCTGCATTGTTCTAGTTTGTTTCCTACTTTGCACTTAGAAGGTTTTAAAATCGTATCGATCATTTAATTTCACCACGCCAGTATTTTATTATGTTGTACCACTTATACTTATAATATTAATGATTGACTTCGAACCTGTTGTGAAACGGGAGTTGTTTTACTATACGGTTAATTTCGACTTCAGATCAAGCATTGTCATTATTAAAATATCGCTTAAGAATATTCACTCAATAAACAGTCTTTCAGTACAAAATTAATGAATTTTGGAACCTCGTTTAACTGTGTATATCTATACTAATATTACAAATTATACGAAAGTCTGCCTGTTTGTAACGCTTTTAAAGTCAAAACACTGAACCGAATTTGATAAAATTTGGTATGATGCAAGCTTGAACCCCCAGGTATAGACCATACTTTTTTATAACTAACACCAGATGACCAAACCTTAAAACGCAAGCGAAGTCGCGGCTGACAACTAGTATTTAATATATTTAGGCAGTCCATTTAGCCGCGACGATAAAAAATCCTCACTACTTAATTAGATGTTACAGTTTTAAGTGCGTTGTGAACCTTATATCCTTGTAACTTAAGCCGAATGATTTTCATAAACGAGACATGTGGTTGTCGAGAGGATCTTGGTTACACATGTTGATTCGAGTTTCAAAATTTTACTTCGTCCAGACAGGCAGAAAGACAGGCGTTCACCACGCCTTACGCCGTTTTATAAAGTTTGATGACTGACGAAGCCGGGAAAATCGACTAGTAGTAAAATAGGGATTTTACCTTTTTATCCCGTCCTAATTATATTTGAACAATGAGATATACTCGTATTATTTCACCAACCAATATATTAGCTCTTTAGCGTAAATATTAGCGCGTTACGGGTATAGTTAATAACACTTGACCTAACCCATCTATTATCTGAAATCTGGCGAATTATATTTAAAAAAAAACTGTTACACATAATTTGTGTGGAATCGGATAAAACAAGAACAAATAGTGTTCATATGAATATTATTAGTTATATTGGCTTTTTTGGAAATCATAAGACATCTTGCGGAATTGTCAGACACTTATGACACTCTTGGTTTAACAATAGTTAAAATACCCCAGACCAGGTATGCCGTAAAATAAAATGTATTCAACGTATTGTCAAATAATTTTGTTACCTGCGAAACGAAAATGAATAGTCACAGAGGAACATTATAATAGCAAAAGGATAGTAACTTTAAAATAGCTCAATATGAAACGTAGTTTACTCAATGCTGAGGTTTTTAAAAAGGTAAGAGAATATTCTTAAACTCACAACAAAGGTTATGAACGAACCATTACGAACGAAAAGAGGCTTATTTTTAGCCTTATTATATTCTGCAAGTACAATTTAAAAGAAATTTAAATGATTTACGCTGAATGCAGATTTGTTTAAAATATCGAACAAAACAAAGAAGACTAATCTCATTAATTAAGTTTATTTTATCTTAATATAAAACATTGCATGTATTATTCGGTTAATATATTAAATATTATCGGTTTACTAGTGCTTCAGATACAACAAACTCCTGTTTTGCAACTATTCATATTTAAAAGTAAGTTGTTTTATGAAACCACGTCGGGATTGTGTATGTAACCTGAGTGCCCTGCCACCGCAGTAGCACAATCAGTGAGGTCAAATGGGGATTATTCTTTCCATTATAGGTAGCCCAAAATATTATGTAAGAGTTCATTGTCAAGTTATTTATTACAAATTATGTCAAATTATAAATTATTTTATATATACATATAAGTAGTTTCATACCAATTATATATGGTACTAAGTACTTGAATTAGTTTGTCAATTAAATAAAAATCCTAACCCATTGAATTAAAAAAGTAACACGTAATTAATATTTTAATTTTTATTTTTACAGCTATTTTCCTATTTAATTAACATATTGAAACCATCACATATAAGTTGTTTTTTTTTGGAATTTTACGGACATTGTGTTAGTTATGATTCAATTTATTATGTATTATATATATTTAAACTAATTGTTACTTTTTTAATGTATGATTTAGTAACTATTGTATCTAAATTAGTTAATTAGAGCATGCTTTTCAATGGGTACAAAAAGCACCCAAAATGTTTAGTAATAAACCAATTATGCTCATTTAGGGCGTTAAACGCAATTGCGTAAGCAATGTCGTAAGCTCTCAGATACAAAAATATTAATTTATTAGGCTCGACTAGATTTCGTTTTATATATATTACTAAAAAATAATAATAAGATAACCAAACAAATATTATTATTATTATATTTTTTAGAGTTCCAATAAAGGAAACAAAGGAACGAAGGATCTTACGTTACGTAAGACTAACTAAGACTAAGACCACTTCGTTGTCAGTCTATCTGTTTGTTCGTCAAGATTATATCACTTATATCACTCATATATACACCGTAAATTTTTCTAAAACCACATCAGTGTCTGTCTGTCTGGTGGTAAGTACAGTGCGCGAGTCCGAATCGCGCTTACCCAGATCTTTTTCTTATATCTACTTTCTGGTACTGATTATAGATTTTTCGTAGATACTGTAATTTTTTGTAAAAAAAAAATATATCTGACATTAATATTACTAGCATTCGACATTTCAGTTATATCTTAACTAACTCAACCTGTTAAAACTACATCAATCATTTATTATTGATGTACCTACTTGGTAGGTAAGTCCATGGTCGCGCGGCTTTAATCAGGTAGGTACATAATTATATAAAATGTCAATTTAAAATGAAAAAATGTAGTCTTGAAATAGATAAAAGTTGTTATCGTAAATATAATTGAAATTAAACTGGATTTGTGTAATTAACTATATAAATCCAGTTTCAAATATTAATAATGTATGTTGCATTTGTATCATGTAGCCAGAATAAGAAAAAAAATCTGATTGTAATAAATACTATAGAGGGTAAATTTTTGAGTTCCTAAGAGGTAAAATCTGCGTTTTTTTTTTTTGAAGGAATATGTGTGTAATTTGGCGATGATATCAATTTATTACGTTTTGCAAATTCAAAGTACGAAAGATAAAAATTAATTTAATACGACCTGTAGCTTCATAATAAACAATTGATTATGTTTTGTTTGGTAATTTAATCCAGCATTAATTTAAATAAAGCATATTAATTGATAAAGTAGAACAACTAAAACCTGAACCAATATTTCCTCTTACTATTGGACAAGAGTATAAGTATAATATAAATCTAAGAACACCAATAACGGCCCAAGCCATGACCGTCATATTGTTAATATTGAGTCTACATTAAATCGCAATTCTGAATTTCTCAGCGAAACCTGAGACGGTATAGTCGGGAGAAAGAAAACGAGGACGCAATTTAAAAAAAACTCTATTATTATTATTATTATACTGGTACAATTTTTCGACTATTGACGAAAAAGATATTTTTAATTTTGGAAGACTTTTTTTATTCACTTGAATATTTGTTCGATTTATTGCTCTTCCATCTTTATGGGTGCACGCATAGCACCGGCCATTTTACCTGCTACGCCGGTTTCCCGTCCCCTTCACCTTAATTCTAATCATCTATCTCTTTCTCACAACCAGCTTATTTATACTGCTTGATTTTTATCCCGTTCGCGCGTATTTACCGACCCCGTCAGCGCGTCTTTGGATCATTTAGATGGATTATTATCAAGAATTGTATACAATTATTTAATTCTTAGACATATTCTTGTTCCAAAAAAACCCGATTAAAATATGACATCAATTCCACAATGTGTTTTATATAAAAAAGGCTGGTCACTGTATTCTACCACAAACCGAATTTATAGATATATATTAAGAAACGACAAACTTGATTTCAAATAATAACATTCTAGTTACATTTTGTTTATCATGTTGGAATTCGTTTAGAATCGATTTAGGTATAAGTCGTTAAATTGAACTTATCGCAAAAATAAATATATGTAAATCTTACTCATTATAAACGTTTTAAATACCTTATAGTGTGAATCATTATAACTACATCCGACTTTCAAACTTTCAAAAACCGACCTTCGTTATTTCTCGTTCATGCGTGACGCAAACAAAATATTTTTTGCAAAATTAATACCCATTCACGCCATATAAATTATAAAATCTAAGACACTATATTGATACTTCTATAAAATATTTTTGAGGACATACCTATTGTATATCTTTTAATAGTTAAACTTACTTAAACATGTTAATTTTCGGGTGCGTTTCTTGCAGCTTTAATTTTTTCATTATTATTAATCAATAATATTCTGATTCTGATTCAGAATATTATTAAAGTTTTAATTAATGTATAAGTAAAATACAATAAATCTATTGTACTCAAAACATAAAGCAACAAAAGGTATAAAAGCGTTTACTATAAATATAAAATTACAATAGGCCTTCTTATCACTAAAAGAACGATTTCTTTCCAGATCTTTGAATAAAAGAGGAAATTGAATAAGACAGTTTCGAAGTTTTATACACTTCGGAACTTACTGTGTACAAGTCAACTTCAATGAAAACTCCTTAAACGAAATAAACAAATACTTAAAATTTACATACAACCAGATGGCAACATATTTTGTACTTGCTTTACAGCACTAAAAAAAAAATTCGATACACGTACGTACGTTCAAAAATAGAATGTTTAGTATATTTTAAGTAAACTGATAATTAATTTGAATCTTTTAAAAATAGTATTCGTACACCCTAAAACCCGGATGTGCGTGACATCGAAGAGCATTGAGAACGCCACATGTGGGCTGAATTAAAGCCCTCTTCTACACATGGCGAGTTTTCAACATGACACAAAAAATCTCGGAAAGATCGTTTGTGCTCAGTCATGTTTTTATACTCTATAGTCTAATGAGGAAATATTTTTTTAAATGAATAATAAAAGCACAGTGTTCGATATCTAATTATTTGTAATATCCTTTTTCTTGACAGTGGTTTTAATTTACTTTTATACCGAGTTCATTGAAGCTTGTCATCGTAATATTTAATAACTTATAGAAGTAACGATTTTCCTAGCTGTAGGCCGTTAGTAGTCAAGTAATATGCACATCGCAGTACGTGTTTCAATAGCCGCGCATGGAGTCGTACAAATACTGCTATCCTATTTAGCCAGTGTGACATTCATCTAAGCTAAGCCGTAGATTGTGACACTTTTATAATAAGAATAACGTCCAGCTTTCAAACGGTTTAACTTACTACGCACGAAACATTCTTCTTCGCTGGTTATATCGACGGATATGCACCTGTCTCAATAATAATTTTGTGTTCCTTCATTCGGTAGTTCACTTATGTACCACTAATATTAATTAATACTATTAAAACTGTACTTTTGTAACTCTTATAATAACATTATTAACTAGAATTCAAGAAATTAATTTAGTTCCATATATTTTACGACTTTATAAAGGCAAACCATACATTTCACAATCTAAAAATAGATATGTACTATATTTTAGTACAGCCTATTCCATTCCAAGAATTAATAAAGATTAACAAACTTAAGATTCACGGTTCACGTATTCCATGCAATTCGCCGATAGCTAACCTATATTGCATACTAAAAATTAATATATCTTAATTTATAATACAACGCTATTCCACCTAACGCCTTAAACCCTTTTTATTTTACTTCCAAAGTTCCGATAACAGCTTAGACGAAGTTAAAAACGCCATTTTATCGCAAATCCGTATCTAATACCATAGATAATTCAAGCTCTCGACCAATGATATCATGCGATTCGATGTCAAATGTTGTTTATTTGGCTTTTGTCCTCTTGGGGTTGGAATAGGCTATAGTTTTAAAGATTATCGTATATCAGTAATATTTTGAAATGTAGTTTTTTTTACAAGAAATAACGTTATTATCAATAGTCATTGTGTTTCGCACTCTGTTCGATACGCCCAGCTGCTGCTTCGATTCAGCCCTGATCTTCTCCGTATAAACCTAAATAACGTCTACTAGCGACGACTAAGGCAAGCATCGCTTGTGATCTTAGTTCACTTGATCTGTAGTTTTAAGTTCTTGTGCCATTTATACCTAATTTTACGACGTTTTCCGTCCGCTACACCACAGACTCCCTTCAAGACGTTTCAAAGTTAATGTTGAAATAAAAATGTAACTACGTTGCGTAATGATTGCGGTATAAGTCGATTTCTAGTAACTTGACTATGTGTTCAATGTTGTTTTGACTTAATATGAATAAAATCGATAAGTTTTTGCTTATAATCAAACTGTAAATAGTATGATGGCCAGTATTATAGTTAATAAGTCATACAAGCTGAACATTTTGTCAGTATTATGACTCTAACGTAGAGGTTTCTCTGTACCAAGCCAGGCCTACCCGGTGCTAACACATCTTACCTGCCTCACGCGCCATGCCCTTTTTTTGCCTTCTATCAAACATCTGTTAATAACTCTTATACTATTCATCCAAATTAAAATGTTTAAGCGGCTGTTCTTATATCGTATACTGATCAGAAAAGTATTCGATAAATAACTTATATTGTTTTTAAAACATATAAATACTAATTTGATATTATGTATAACATTATTATATACATTATTTAAACGCATCATTAATACTATGTTACATACAAATGTACCTTGAAGTTAAATATATAGAAAAAATATAGCATTGCATTTAAAAAAATATATATTTAGGAGTCTGTATTAAATGTAGCTATACCTACATGTTTAGGTAATTCCTTTAGGTACTTCACATAGTAGACCGTGTTGCTGACAAAAGTATTTTATATCATAAAATTTTTGTATTAAATCCAAAGCACAGCCTTATTTGTTGACCAAAACCAAGTAAAACCGGGACGGGTCGCTAGTTTTTTTTTATTAAAACTCACGTTCCACATCGGAGATAGCATTACGCCCGCGCCGCACACCTGCATCCCAAACTGGTTTTTATAAAAAATGTTTTCACTCTCTGATGGCGTTCAGCCATTGGTGGTTTTAGAAATAACATTCTGTACTTTCCTCTCAAGTTTTTCTTAAGATTAATAATTAGGAATTATTTATAAATAATAAATATGTAGCCTTTAGCAAAGAAGGATTACATTTTTATGATTTTGAAAAACATTATCCCGAGGATGTTTTTCAAATTCTAAAATACGAAATAAATTCCGGGAGACAATTTTATAATTGCCATTACTTCAGCTAAAATATTACATTAAATATAAATATTATTAACATACAATACAAGGCATATAATTAAAGTATATTTTAATAAGAATTCGTTGAAATATAACTATAAGTCATTAGAATATGACCGTAATTATTAAGTATGTCAGTTAGCTGCTTTAGCAATTTTTTGTAGAATTCATCCACGAAATCACAATTTATTTACTCGTTACTTCGATTTAATTACACATAGCTTACATTTTATATAAATATATATATTAATACCTTTATTAATAATAACTTATTCAAACATTCGTTTGTGAAACGATATTTTCTAAGCCATAAATCGAATATCTAAACACCGAATGCAGTGAACATTTATATGTTTTACCAAGATAAGACTAAAATAAGACTTAAGTGGTTCTTTAATTATACTTTGACAAGAGTTAATTTCTTCATAGTATTTTTGCATGTTTAACATCAAGACAAAACTTTCTTTTGTTATAAATTATCAATAGACTCCGCTTGATAGGGCAAAGTTTCAGGAGGGAAGTAAGCTACACAAAAATGTTGTTTATTATGATTCTATGTTGTACATTTGAGTAGTTTCTAAATAAATAGTATATAAGATACAAGAAAACTTCATTTGTAAAAATTGTAGTCCTCAGAAATGATTACAAAATAGTACAATCGTTAGATTGGGCATTTTACCCGTGCGAGTTCGGGTAGTAATTAATAATTTCACATCAGAATACTCATTTTCGAACGAAAATACAAGCCATGTAATGTGTGACGTATATTTATATAATAAACGATTGAAGGTGAATGTCCTTATTCACACGACATACCGCAATGTATAAAATTTAAATAGAATAACGGAAGTAATTAACGCAAATCAGTTTTTTTATACCTTGTTAGATTTCTTCTAATCATTAAAGTGACTGTAGAATATGTAATTAATATGCGTTTAAGTTTCTTAGAAAATGTAATATATTTTTTTTAAATATTTTGTGAGAAAAGGACGCATAAGTACATGCTAATTAATTAATTATTTTTCACCAAGGAATATTTTTTGATGAATACTTATTGTTTTTTTTTAATCGAGGTTATAAACTATAAACATTGCAATTTTCGTTTATTCTTTTTAAATTCTTATTTTTTTATATATTTTAAAATGTTGCTCAATAGGTCAAATGAGAAAGTTATACCTACAAAGTAAATACGAACTGGGATTTGGAAATCTGCTCAATTCATTATTTTATAAAAAAATATATAAAATTACGTAAATGTTTTTAATTATTAAATAATATTTCTACTTTAACTAACTGTTAGTTGCATTAATAGTAGAAAAAGATAGTAACGTAAATATATAAACTTTTGAATTTGATTCCTATTTTCTCCTCCAGTTAAGCGTAAAGACTGTAATTGGGGGAAGGGATCGAACCTGCTACGTTCAAATCGCAAGCCGGCTCGTATATGAGATGTACTATTCGTTGAACTATTGATGTTTCAACATAATATTTTATCTATCACTACAAAACTTTACCGAGACGGCTCGCTGAATAGAATACGCTGATCGTAACCGAAGTTTTACCTTCGGTTCAAATGATGATCATAAATAATCAAATGATCATGTAATTATTTATTTTTATAATTTATCAGTACTCGGCGATGGAAGAAATCATCATGAGGCCCTGTCTGAGCTGAGATGGCCGGCAATGGCACATTTATAGGCAGTTAATATACTATAAAATTCTCATTGTAAATAAGTTTATCTCTGTTTAAAAATCAACAAAGACGAAGTTAACGGCTTAAAATTGTATAAAATTTTGTAATATAAGTAACCTCGGATATCGACTGTCGTAAAAGCTCTTTGAAATGAATATACGTAAACCATTGTTTACGTATATTGCATATCTAATAAAAAGTAGTGAGTAAAGTAAAACCAGTTGTAAACATCTCACTGCTAGGCGAAGGTATTCCACCACACTGCTCCGATGCGGGTTAGTATAAGTATCCACACATAAGGCAGATTCTATCCAGCACCTATAGTTTCCCTTCCCGCCGAACCGGAGAAGAATTATAAACAAAAATTATGTATATGAAAACTCAGAGGGGTTTGCCGGGTTTGAACTGCAAAATTCGGTTATGATTCATGTGTTCACTGATTCACATAGATATTCATATTTTCAACGACATCAACAAATGTGGCGGTCCGGCTTTTATTTGTAAACACCTAAACAATACTCTTTATTTAAAATAACATTTTAACTAGGTTATATTCTTTTAGTTATACATACCTATATTATAATGAAAAGAATATTCAACACCTATTTTATGAATAACTCCGCCGTTATCCCTAAAGAGGACGCCAGGATTGTTTTTTGTTTTTTATATAGAGGAACGCGTCCATGAAAGAGAAAGATAGCGAACGAGTGAAACAAAATGGTGGATAGGTGCCTTTATTATTACAATAGGACGGTTGTCAAGCAAAAAGTTGTCATAAACTTTTCAGAAAAAAGATTTTTAGAAGTGTTTCAATATTTATACTTGCCGGCAACCAAGCTTTATCTCATAAGGTAACGTTTACGATTTCATTTATGTCTTAGACTTGGAATAAAATACCTTTGTAATTTAATTCGATATGTTATAGTATTTTATTACGTGACTATATCTGTTAATATGACACTATAGATAGACCTGGCCACGGACCACTGGTTTTTTAGAAAAGCATATAAAATTACAAATAACTTCAATATTTTCTATATCTCTTTATTTTATCTTTTAATTTTGTAATGGTTATTGTGAAAATATATTATTATAAATGCCTTAACAGCTTACACGTCATACAAGAATGTACTAATTAACAAATAAAGGTAATATAGAATATATCAGAAAAAAAAATGGTTTTAATATAAATATTGTTGTTTAAAATTACTTAAAAATAAGTGTTAAGAAAACCAAAATACTATGATATCACAACGAAAGCAGGTAACAACGTTTAACAAAAGTGCCTTTGATACAACACAGTTAAGCCTACGCACACATACAAATCTAAAACACGAACAAGTTTATAAGACCATTTGTTGAAACTTGAAACACGCGGCTGCGACACGACGCGCGAGTTAAGTAAGAAAGTAAGGCAACTTGGTTCGTTTACCTGTACTAATCAGCAGGCAAATAAATGGTGAAAGCAACCGGTTTGGCCCCATGTTGGCGCTGCAGAAACTTTCTAATCAATTTTTTTTCACTGTTTAACAAATCCTTAACGATTGCATTTTATAAATCCTTAGCGATTGCACTTTACCAACCATACTTCACTCACGTAAGGAATGTCTCCTTAATTTAAACTTCACTGTTATGACATTATTAACATAACCACTATCGTTTAATTAGTATGACATAAACATTGTTTTACACGGTTGTATCATATTTAAATACAATAAATTATAAACTTTAGCGCGAGTTCGCGACGTACAACACAAACGTAGCTCTAGAGCGACGGTTAACTCAGGCTGAGCACAATTATGAATGCAGACATGCCATGCTAGTGATGCGATTCGATCCGTTTACATTCGAATTGTCGCGGTAACTCGAATGACAGGTTATGATGTTCGATAATCGATAGCCTCGATAACACTACATTGACTTACTTTACCCGTTTATAATTAAATTTTAAATCTAAAATAAAAATTCAATTCGATTTATCTAAAAAGTAAGAAATAAATAAGGTTTAATAAAGGAACAGCCAACAAGTTTATCCCATTTATAAATTTGAGCGGCCAATGTATTGGCGCTTGCTTTTTTATTTAAAAAATTAGGAATAAAATCAAATATCATACTTTTTGTGTTTTTCATTCGTGTACTTATTAAAAAAATATTTATTATTTATAAACTACGCAATTTTGTGCTATGACATTATTTACTGCTTTTATATATCAAGTGTTTATTGTACTTTATTATTTAGTATCGGAATTGCTAATTAGTTATCTCATTATTAATTAAATATATGATATTGTAATTACAATACAATAGTTGTATTGTGGTTAAGTTCAGTTATTCTAAAATAAGGTATAATTCAAACTCGAGTGATGGAAAATTGATTCGAGTTACTCGAGTAGTACGATACTTACAGTTGAATCACTATGCTAACCGCCGCCACTCTCCACAGGGCTCCGCGCCACTCTTTTAGTTAGAACGAAAGAGACAGCAGATAATCGACAGAGCTGCTTGTCTCATAAGTCTACAACTTCTGCAAGTAAGATTGCAAAACGTACTTCAAATTTTAACTCGATAAAAGCGTCTCTATTTCAACTCAATGTAATATAAAAATATTTTTATAACTAATATAACAAATGGCAGTATCTAAACAGTAGCTATTAATAAAATATTATCAATGACAATGAAAAAGAGTAAAAAAAATATTTAATAACAAAAACAAATAGAGAATTCGATAATATTATAAAAAACAAAACCTAAAACATGACTATAACCTCCGAAACGTGTAAAAGCAAATTTTCGCTACTTCGAACGCAAGTTGCCATTTCGTTCTTGCAAAATTTCCATAAACGTGTGGTACAAACTGCAATAAAAATTATAAGATATTTTTTTCCGTAAAGAATAAAACAAGTCAAATATGTTGATAACAATCGCTGGATTGGTAAAATCTCAATTATAATAAATCAAAAAAGTTTTTATATTTATTTGAACGCGCTTATCTCTAAAACTACCAGTCAGATGAAATAACCTTTCAGTCAGTCCAATTCTTGTGGAAGGATCTAACTTATAACTTATTGTTATGTTATATTAGTCTTATAACTTATAAGGCAAAAATAATATAACGCTACGGGCTACGGGGTTGGAGGGTTGTTTAAAGGTGTTGACGTGCAGCAGATCAGAATAAAATTTTATTTCTAGATTTGATTCTCGAGACTGTTGATTTTAAATTTGATTGATTTTTCCAGTTCCTATAAAAAACGCATAGTTCCCAGTTTTACCCTTAAATATGTTAAAACCTTGATTTAATCTCTATAATATAGTAAAGTTTGACATCATTTATTTTCATGCTCTCGTAATTTTCAAGTTGAATGTGAAATTATACAAAGTCGAAAGTTATGCTTCTAGTTTTTCACATATTCCTGTAAAACTGCAAACTTCGCATATTCCAAAGACATATAACAACACAACTCTCTAATTAAATTGTATGTAGGGAAATCAATAGAAGTTGAATTTAGTTATAATTTATTTTCAATAAAAAGCCCACCTTTTGTTTGTTATCTGTATTTGGTTGTTTATGAGATTTATATGAAATAAATGCATTCAAAATGACGTTTTAAATAAAATATTTTCTAATTATAAAGAAGCGAGCATCCCCTTTTAGATCATTTTAAAGACGTTTATGCGTAACAGCGATATTAAGTTTTCAGGCGTCTGTTACCTAATACCTATGTTTTTAGTATATATTAGAATTCAATAATAAGTTGACAGCTACGAGCGACAGCGCTACTTCTTCTGTCCATGTTTTTTTTTTCTCAACAAAAAGATCTTGTCTTCATTCCTGTGCAGTTTATTTAATTTAGAAACATCTCCCATGCCATCCATAATCAAAACCCGAGAAATTAATGACTAGCTCTGCACGTCCATAATGGAGGCGTAATTAAATTTAGAGCTTCCCTTTTGCTGGTTAGTAATTTTAATAAAAGCATAATATCTATGTTTCATAAGGGGGTGGAATGGTTGCACAATTAAGATTATTGCGTGGGATGGATTATTTCTCCATGGGCATATTCCCGACACGAACCCTCTTGTAGTTTAACAATCTCCCTTGCGATACTCCGTGTCAAATTGGCCAACTGCTTACCCTAAACCAAATAATACATCAAATGTCATCATTATAGGGGTGCTTATATTTGAATAATTATAAAGTGAAACTCTGTAAGGATATATAGATTTTTGATATTTGTTTATTTTATGTTAGGTATAAAAAATGCATTTATATCACTAAGGAACAAAATAAGAAAGTTAAGAATCTTGAGTTAAAAGTAGAAAGTTATTTTACTCTTCATGGAATTTTTATAATAATGACATGAGATAAACAATGTATTAATTTTATGTTTTTAGAAAATATATCGATATTTTTTAGATAATGTTATTCACCATCATCAGATTTCTATAATATATTAATAAAATATATTTCAGAAGTACTTTTATCTGGCAATAACATGAGCAGAAATAATATTTTGAAGACCTCCTTACCTATGTATTTTATATATAAGTAAGTAGGTACATAACGATGTGATAAATTTCAGTCCTTAAGCAAATATTTGAATGATTTAAAATACTATGCAGAATATTGAAACAAATGGTATATACTTCGTATAAATTAATTAGATCGTGGTTAACACACGTGTTAAGAGATTCTGAGTGTGTTCGTTTAGTTATGCAGAATATTTTATTGTTAATAGTGCTTTAATTGGTAGTTGGGTTAAGTGGTGTAACTAATATTTGTAAATCTTGTGAGTATTTATCGTATTTTAATATTTTTTAGCTTCTAAGATTTATAATGGAGGTTGATCCTCATCCTGAACCATCTGATCCAGGTCGCTCAATAGAATCAGTACCCGATACTTTTTCTCCTCCCTCTTTTCCTGTTTTTCGAAAACGCCTAGGTAATGATTCGATTAATTCCGACTCCACTGTTAAGAGGACTACAAGAGCTAAGTGCCCTTGAGAATCGCAAGCACACACTTACAAAATCGACAAAAACGGCAAGCCCGTGAACTAAAGGTTAAGCGAGGTAACGAGGTTAGGCCCAAATATTCTAATAGATGGCGCCAAACCGAGCGAAGTAAGATCAATCATAAATCTCATAAAAAATAGATAGGACAACAGAATTGTTTTTATTTCTTTCGATGTTAGTTAACAAATGATTATAAAATAAAACTGATTCAATTAAACTTACAATATTTTTATTTATATTTTGTATACAATAAAATAGACAGTTAGTTTTAACCTTTTTTTTCTTTTATTTATATTATTATACCTACCACAATTAAAATTATTAAAACATACCAATTTTTAACATTTTATAAAAGTTTGATAATCTATTTATATAATAAAATCGTAAGTATTCGAAATCTGCACTGTAGTAACCGTGGGGTAACATATAGCTTAGTGTTTGTTTGTTTTATTAATATCGGTCCACAAAGAAAAAATATATATTCAATTTAAAAAAAAAGAACATCTAAATATTTACTAGAAAAAAATGTCGTCAAGTCGATTTGGTTGAATCATTGGTTAACTAGTTTAGTCATACTAGGTTTAATCATAAATCTCATAAAAATAGATAGGATATTAGAATTATTTGTATTGCTTTGACTGTTATTCGAAAATGATTAAAAAATAAAACTGATTTACTTAAACTTAAAATATTTTATTTATATTTGGTACTACAAAAAAAAAACATTTAGTGTTAATTTTTTTATTAAAATCTTTTATTTAATTTCACTTGTATGTATGAATGTATGTACATATGTCCTGGAATCTTGCAATCAATATTACACCCACTTCCACTGAAGCTATGGAGCTGAAAGTTGGTACACATATTTAGTCTCGATGACAATGCACGATTCATGAATTGCTGCCATATTCAATCCAATATGGCGGACGTTACAAAAAAATTAAAATTTTTGAATTACGTACAAATTACACTTCTAAATATTTTAGTTCTCTGGTTCACAACAATTACTTTTTTTTTTGTTATGACTTTACTTTTTTTTATTATTAAAATTAGTTCATACATAACTCTAATTCCTATTATAAACAAAATCGATAAAATTAAACTCTTACGCAATATTTTTTCTTTCTTTATTCTGTAAAAAATAAATATATGTTAGTAATTATATTTCTATTAATTATAAAAGTATGTATTTAAAAAATATGTATCTAAATGCCCCATAGTACTTTTAATGAATAATATCAAATTGCTTCGAGTTCATGGGGATCGAATGTAGTCACTCTCAATTGATTTTTTCCTTACTTTCACTAAATACTCTATCGTAATATTTAAAGAATAGCTCGAAAAATCTTAACAGATCAGAAAAATTTACAACAGACAAGGACTGTCCTGAGTTTTCTCGCCAACAATCAATCAAAATTGATAAGTCTCTAACATTAAGCGTTAAAAATAAGGAAAATTAAAAATAATTGTTATTACTCTAAACTATATATACTATACTATATACATATATAGTAATGGCAGCACAGCTGTCCGGAGCTAGTGAGGTGGTATTCATCGGAGATATCAACCAGAGAGAGGAGTTAATGTTTTCATTGAAGGAAGCTGATTGGGGCCATTGTGAAGGATGGAGAATAATTGACATAATTCTTGAGCAACGTTGGACAGTAAGGGGATATCATTAGGTACATGTAGAGATTTTTTTTTTATGTTATAGGGGGCAAACGAGCAGAAGGCTCACCTGATGGAAAGTGATTACCACCGCCAATGGACATCTGCAACACCAAGGGGTATGTTATCTATGGTTGATTAGTTGCACAATTTGTTTTTCTTCTTACGAATGTCACATCAATGATGAGAGACAGTCATGTACTCATTACTACTACTTGAATAGACTGTGTGAGGTATGGCATGTAAGAAATAAAGTACGAAGAGTATGACTACAGAAGGAGAGATGCATGAAAAAGTAAAATAGGAATTAAAACAAACATTAAGCCGATCGTAAATTGACATTTAAAAGGCAAGCTTCTACAGTTTTACTCTTACAGCAAGTATTTTTCGGACCCAACTTTTAAATTAAGTGAAGATAAAATTATAGATAATAACGGAATATGCGTATGTTAATAACACATTATATCTTACGGGTACTTTATGTACATATTACATTATTTATATGCAGCATACATACATATAATAATTTATTTTACTAAACAAAAAATTGATAAAAGAAAAACATCATCAGGAAAGCAATGAGCCGAAATATATTTCTAACAACTCCCACAGAGCGTAAACAATAAAATTCTCGTACCCCAAAAAACATTATCATAGAAATGCAACATATGAATTGCCTGCGGCATCGTATAAGATGTAATAAAAGCACTTTCACATCACCAGTTTCAATTTCTAACTCCCCTTTGTCCCTAAGGAATTCCAAATACTATTTGCAAGACTCTTTTTTTGCCGCAAGAACGAGGGTTCGCTCCCCTTTCATTTCCCCTTCAAAGCAAATTGTTTTTTTAAGTAAACATTTATCTACATACAAGAGATTTTTAAGCGGTCGTAATGTTCTAGGAAAAGGCTAAATTAAAATACAATAAAGCTAAATTACATAAAAATGGCAAACTCTAAAAGTGGAAGTATTCGTTTTAAATTCTTCTTAAAAATAGGAGTTGTTAAACACTTTTTTAAAGTGAATTAATATGTAACTAAAGAACAATTGAATTTATAAATAAATCATAAATATAATGTAAGTTAAAAATCAGTCACTAGCATAAAAAAAACAATGATTAACATGCATGGGTACATTGATGAATGACAATTAAATGATAGACAGCTTAATAAAATACTGTTATTCTTTAAAGAAAAATGTTTAAATCGTCCTAATAAGCTTAGCCGTTTTCTAAGAATAATAATTTCCAGTAAGTAATACATAAAGATGTGTATGTTTTCTTCCAACGTCTTTTCTTTTGTGAAGTCGAGTGTAAAATACGTGAGACGTATGGTGAGTTTGGATCGCTTGATTAGTTGAAGCTGATTGATTAAAAAAATATATACTTCATAATACAACTATAATTAGTTCGACGTCACAAAATGTAATAGTTAAGAATAGATATTACATATTAATAAAAAGTAGTAAAATTGTCTATGTCTAAAATTCATTTTCTGTGATCTTAATTTGTCTTTGATTAGGCGTAAATTATATAGTAAAAATATAAATGTATTAAGCGCTACGCTGGCTACCAGAGGTGCTACGCTTCTGTAGTATTTTAATGTCTCTAGTTACGCTAACGCTTACGCTACAGAAGTTACATATGTATATGATGTTATATAAAATTGTATGATAACTTATTTCCCTATATTTTTTTATTTGACAATTACTTTGGCCTTCTCTTGGTCATATTTTTTAGTTTTAGTTCATTTCGAAAACAAAAGTATTATTTACATTGATAGAGAAGTCGTTACAAGCTTGATGACGAATAAATCGTCCTAAATTACCGTTATATAATTCCTAATTTTTAAACATTACTTAAGTGTCTGTAAACATTTTAATAACAATCTGTTAGATTTATGCCAAAGTTCGCTTGGCAAGCACGCTTGCGTATTCTCCACAGCAGTGGTTTTCTATGCGTGTTCAGCTAGATAGCAAAACACCGACATACTTATAGAGTCCTTCAAAAGAAAATGTTATAAAAATTAATGAAGGACTTCATGTTATGACGTGGTTATATATTATGACTTTTGTTTCCATTTTTCCATAAGGGTAAGGGTCTATTAAGCTGTTGTTTGAAAAAGGTATCTTTCTTAAATTGTCCTTTAATTTATAAAAGTGACAACTGTTTTAAATACACGATATACCATAATTCGTAAGTGTTTCCCGCAGCAAAATATCACATTTCCTTTATTCTTAAAATAAAAATTGAACAACATAACAGTAAACTTTCTTAAACTACACGAAATCATAATTAATACAATGTAACAGCCTGTTATTGTTCAACTGCTTGGTTGTTCAAATGGTTTGGATGGATCTCATTCTACCACACAACTCGGTGAATACGCATGTGGCTAATTTTGATCCGAAATGCATATTTCCTCAATGTTTTCCTTCAACGCCGAACACGAGATTAATTATTATCTTAATCTTCGTAAGATTCAGGTGGTCGTACCACTGTGCCAGTTTGGCTCTCATAATTTGTATGTTTAACAACGTTTGTCATAAATATACTAAATAGAAATACAACATTCATACCCTTAAATAATATCTACTGATATCTTAAAGAGGTAACCTAAAAAAAAACATACAATTATTTTTAATTCTGAATTAAAATACTAAAACTTATAATATTACACAAACATATCATTTCATTGACATAATATATTATACGATAAAATAAAATATCAATTAAATGTTCATATTTAAATAAACTGTAATAAAATAAGATGCAAAACCAATATTGTTAAATGCTAGTTTCGTTTTATTTGCATAGAAGGATAAAATAGATGAATAAATAAACCGGTTATTGCAGGAAAAGTCATTGAGCCCGTTGAATTCTCCAAGAACGCGTCATCCACTGTACCGGTGTTAAAGTCCGATAGTCCGAGATAGTCAGTCTGTGTCCTAATTATTATTTTACAAATCTAAACATGTCCGACCTGACCGATTTTCTCCGCCGCTGAATTTCTTATGATGCAAAGTAGGTGCGCAAATCATAATCCGACGGTATGGCAAATCCGACACAACCAGATAGTTAAGGCCCACTCTACGTTCTATACGAATCATGAGAAAGCTAACGGCTGAATCTAGGAAAGTGAAATTTCAGGTTATCCGGTTGAAAAATCTATACGAATTTTTAAAACTGAATATATATATGAATATATATGCCTTTTCTATTTTTCCTCCTACTTAGTTTGATGTGTGATCTAACGAAGACATGAAGGTACCATATTTGAGTACCCATAGCGGGAAAAGAAACAGCAATCTATAAAAAATTATACTCTTAGCGTATCCCTCTTTAATAAATTACCCTTAATTTGTTCACAAATATTTCAATTCAATGAAATAAGCTATCCACCATGCTCTAAATACTCGATTTAATTAAAGCATTAAATTAAAAATTAAAATACTGGATAGAAAATTTAAATCAAAATTTATTCAAAATCAGTTATTTTCAAAAAAGCTATATAATTTATTTGTAATATTTTCGTAGCTAAAAGAAAACACTTTAAGCTATGAAACATTTATAAAAATGGATTATGGACAGATGAAATACATTAGAAATACTATGTTAAATATATCAATCTAATCTCAACAAATTCCTATATTCAATATAGAAGCATTTCACTTACTTATTGATTGTCAAATTAAACACTGCATCCAGTTCGGAAAAGAAAATAACCTGAGAAGAGCCGGCCAAAGAAATTTAGATATACTACTACAAATAAATAAATAATACAATTTTCAGTGACGCCGTTTCAAAATGACGCCCTTTTATGCCAATTTGTCTACTTACCTAAAATATGCATAGGTTTAGAAATGATTTTATTCCAATACTAATAATTATCCTGCAAAGTATTTGGACAACAGTCGATAAAATTTTTGAAGCTGACAGCGTCGAAACATATTCAATTCAAATTATATCTAGTTATCGAACAGGATCGCCTGTCAAACCAGTTTCCAAACTCGAGTTGCAGCTGTGATGTCTTGCCAATTAGGTCCTACTATTGAGCTAGAATATGGTCTTGACGAAACAAAACGTCAAAATAGCCGGTAGTGCTTGACGCATTGAATTAATATAACAAGTTATATATATTTCGGTGACTTGACTTACCTAAGTCATTCTAATATAAGTGGTGTCGTCGTGGCTGAGTAGTACGGGGCAACAAAGATTAGAGACCTCAGAATACAAGTTACGACTTATGAGCAGAGCCGTCTCAAGCTATGCTGGGGCCCTTGGGCACCCATGAATTTAGGGCCCTTTTGGTATATATTTACTACCATCTACAAATACTTAGCTTATGGCCAGGCCTTAAGGATAGTTTCAAATAAACGGTGCGGTAATTTTCGTAAATTCGTAGGAATCTAATTGGTTGTACAATCTTATGGCTATTTTATAGTAGGTATATCTATTTCTTTCGTGAAGAGCACGTCTTTCTACTTTTAATATCGACAATCGTCAATAGCCTTTTTTGATTTTATTTCTTACAAATATATCACTTTCGAAAATATACATAGCAGTCAACGTGAGCACAGACGTGAGATAATCAGGAAATTGTTGGTTCTTCGGGGCCCTCTCAGGATGGGGGCCCTGGGCACGTGCCCCATGTGCCCAATGGTAAAGACGGTAATGGTTATGAGTTACATCGGGCTTGTATAAAAATTCCCAATACCAGCACGAAATTGGCAGTGTTATACTTTGCCGTTATAATTTGCCGTTGGTCCTATTCTTTAAATTTCTCCACTGACTCTACTCGTATCTAAGTGCCGTCCCATTAGATTATGAAAGTGATGAAGCAGAGGAGCACTCGTGTAATGTAACTAAATGTTTGGCACTATTATAGTGCATATTATATAATATTTCGCATCTGTAAGTTGTTGCAGATGACCATGGGCGGTGGTAGTCACTTTCCATCAGGTGCGCCTCCTGCTCGTTTGATGGACTGGTTATGGATATATGCAACACCGGAGTGTTTTAGCCAGAGTGTGTTGCCAGCCTTTTATGAATAAACAGATTCTTATGAAGGTTTCCAAGAAAAAACACCGGCGAAAGATGGATGGAATGGTTGTGCTAGGCAGAAAATGCCTAAAACCGAATGGTGGATATCTAGAATTCAAGATGATGTGAATGAATTTTAGAATTATGAAGCGATATCCGATGGTAAAAGTTGAAAATTCGTATGATTGACCCAATAATTAATTTGTAATAATAATTAACTTGATATTTTTTTTTACCGAGTAGTCGTATTCGGTAAAATTCATAATCAGTCCATCACTAGTCACAAAACAATTAATTTTATAGACACACTAAAGCAAATAGCAGCACTACTGCAGATAACATAAATTATCTTCCTAAGATAAAACGTACCTCGCCATTATATGGTTTCAGTATAATTTTAGTCAGCCTTAGCGAATTCAGTATTGTGATATAATGTAATGGGGATCCATTAAGTAAGTACTTAATTTATTATTATAAAAATGATATTATGATATTATACGAGGCTGAGTAAAATTATATAAATTATAATAGCTGCTGCGCATAGGCTAATCCTCTTTTGGATTTAGCAGAATATGGTCGTGAAAAGATTATTATCACATAATCTGTGCTAATAAGAAACGAAACTTCTTTTTATATTTCCTAACTGAAAAAACGACTTAATTAATATAATGTAATATCAGATGATGAGAAGATTATGGTATATATACCTAATACATGCCAACGGTTTTGTTTGTAACATATTATGTACTAGCTGTTACCCGCGGCTTTGCCCGCGTAGAATATGAATATATTTACAAATTAACTTAAAATGTTACGTTAATGTAATACCTCTTTGTATACCACATTGGTGTGTATTTCAGCCCTTAGGGTAGAATATCCAGAAACGCTTAAATGCGAATCAACTCATATTTAATCGGTAGCTAAAAATAAAATTTCGCCCTTCTAACTTCAAAATGAACGACTTCCAGACTAACCTGAATACGAAATGTTAACAACTATTTTGCCCTTTAGGCCTAAAATATCAAGAAACGCTTAAATACGTATCTACTCATTTTTAATCAGTAGTTCAAAAATAAAGTTTCATGCTTCTAACTTCAAAATGACGGACTTCCAGAGTAACCTGTATACGGAATGTCAAACTCTATTTCTCCCCTTAAGCGTAAAATATCGAGAAAAGCTTATATACGTATCTACTCATTTTTAATCAGTATCCCAAAAACAACTTCTTGTTTTTAATTTAAAAATGACGGACTTCCATAAAAACTTTCACCCCTTATTTCACCCCCTCAGAAGTAGAATATCAAGAAACGCTTAAATACGTATCTACTCATTTTTAATCAGTAGCCCATAAATAAAGTTTCATGCTTCTAACTTAAAAAATGACGGATTTCCAGACTAACCTAAATAAAAAATGTCCTACCCCTATTAAACCCCTTAGAGGTAGAATATCTAGAGACACTTAAATACGTATATAATTATTTTTCATCAGTATCCCAAAAATAAAGTTTCATGTTTCTATCTTAAAAATGACGGACTTCTAAACAAACTTTCAACCCTTATATCAGCCCCGTAGGGGTAGAATATGCAGAAACACTTAAATAAGTATCTACTCCTTTTTAATCAGTATCCCAAAAATAAAGTTTCATGTTTCTAACTTAAAAAAATCCATACGAATGTTCAACCCCTATTTCACTCATTTAGAGGTAGAATATCCAAAATTCCCTCCCGCGTGGGTGTCATGATATATTATTTTATAAGTGTACAGCCTAAAATATAAGTTTTATGCTTCTAGTTCTAAAAATTCTAAACATGACAATACTTTCAACAACTTACAACCTTTCATCCTCCTTTTCAACACTTTACAGCACTTTTTTCCAAATAAAAAGCCTATGTCCTTTCTCAGGCTCTAGACTATTTGTGTACCTAATTCCATTTAAATAGTTTTGGCGTGAAAGCGAGACAGACAGACAGACAAAGTTACTTTCGCATTTATAATATTAGTATGGAAGTATGGATTGTTATTTCAATCGCTAGAGAGCTCCGATAATAACCGCGTCCGATCGCTGCTAAATTCAAAGTGCTACCAGCTACAGAGAGAACCGCGGCCTCCGACGCGCCTATAGCACGCTCCCGCCGCCCCGGCTGGCCGGTACCACCGCAAACGCTACGTTCCGCAATTTTTAAATCTGTAATATCTTCGAAAATATTCATTTAAATCATATGCTGTAAAGGGTCATATAGATCAATATTAAATCAACAATGTATTTAAGGTATTTCATTGGATAAGGACTAATGCTGTATAGGTTAAAATCGCTTCGAAAAGTAGCCAATATTTGTGGTAAAAAATAAATAACAAAAAAATGTTATTGTGGGTTATCACTTACAGATAGACACATACCATCGCGGACTTTTTTGTAGACAATTTTGAGGTGTATTGTACACCTCTGTACATATCTGTAGTACATTATTTTGATCTATCTCATAGTGTTCAGCCAGCGTTTGCAATGTAAGCGCAAAAAAATTATTAATTAAGACATCACATTAGAAACTTTTAAAATTATCATTTAAAATTAACATGTTATTTAACTATATTGTCTATGTATTATATACAAAAACCTTCCTCTCGAATCACTCTATCTATTAAAATAAAACCGCATCAAAATCCGTTGCGTAGTTTTAAAGATTTAAGCGTACAAAGGGACATATGGACAGAGAAAGCGACTTTGTTTTATACTATGTAAAGATATATTGGAAGTAGTTTTAGGCTTGAAATAAGACTATCAATACTGTTTTTTTTAAATAAATAAGGTAGGCAAGTATCACGACAAAGGTACTCTGAAGACATTACAAATATCTATATACATTATCAAAGTCTACTCAATAATTAGGCGCTACACTTGCTTAATTATTATAAAAAATATGCTATCTCGGAAAAGAATACCTCAGACCCAGAAATAATGTACGAGAAAAAGTCAGCTGGATTATATTTATGGTTTTCATATTAATAACTTTGGTATATAATATAACAAATAATATACTTAGTAATATTATATTCGCAATGTCCGTATGGCTATCATTTCATTTCCAAAGTGTGCTATCATCGTTTAAAAAGTAACTAATTTTGTAATTAATGAAAAAAAATTGTAATATCCACACCACATGAACTAACTTTCCCATTTCATTATAGTAATATTATTAATCCTACTTAATCAAGTATTAGACATCACAAGTTATAATATAATATATGATATACGTTCCTGCTTTGTGTTTATTATACTTATGGAGGTTGGTATGTTACAGATTATAATTTATGAGAAATCTTTTAACAAACATACAAAGGTAACCAATATTAAATTTATATCGAAAAGCGTTTGTTATTTTTCTTTACTTGTTAATGAATGTTTAACCCCAGTTGATATGCGGAAATAGCTCTCTTCTGCATGATGAAATCTTATTATTGATATCAGGGGGATCAGTCCAGGGTATAAGGCTATTGGATATTACACAGTGGAAATAATTGAATGTATTTTAAGCGAGCCGTGCCTAACTCGGTTTCGTCTTATTTTGTTTACCCCGAATACTGCGAAGTCGTGTCTCGCAAATCTATTAATACGAGGGCCCCATTGGCGCCCAGAATTATTCATGGAGTGTCATTGTCATACAATACTATTTTAAGTTTGTTAGATAATGCATATCATTTATATTTAAGAAAAAAATAAATAGATTAAGAATCCTGAGTGAATTCTTTATTAACTAGAGCCCTGGAAGTACATAATCAGCACTGCACTAGGTATGAGCATAATTAAGGCAACTACAGTATGAAGGTAATCAGTGACAATACGTATGCAGAGCAACCATAAAAGTACCTATCAGTAAAACGATTTTGTTCATTATCTGATTTACATATTAATAATAATCTTAGAAAAATTTTTTACAACTACACATATCTGACTAGCAAAATTAATAAGTAATGCTATTATTATTAGAATACTTTTAGACTGGGTCCACAGAGGGCGCTATTTTGGCGTTTGCTTTCACTGTCACCGAAAAATTTAATAGTGGCGACCTAGCAGTATTTCTTGAACTTAAAAAAGTTTTCGACTCTGTAACCGCCCTTCTACACAGGCTAGAAAATATTGGAGTAAAGGGCATGCCCCAGTGAACGTACGCACGTAATTAAAATAGGTGAAGTCAGCAAATCAGAGGAAATGGTCACGTTTGGAGTCGGAGAAGGAAGTATCTTCAGTCCGTCTATTAGTCGTTTATATGAATAGTTTCAGCAATATGAAGATCGATGGCGCCCATATATATCTGCAATATTCTGCTGATTTGCTGATAGTGTTGTTGTCTTTGCTGGAAAAACATGGAACAGCGTTCAAAAACTGCAAAAAGAACTGGCAACAATAGCAGCTTGGCTTAACCATAATCTAACCCTCAACATAACAACAAATCCCTACCACTAATATAACCATTAATATATTAATACTAAGAATGAATTAAGTAACTAACACTAACTATCTAGTCATAACATACGATCAAAGGCTTTCATGGTACATGGGCATAGTACTTATAATGATCTGTTCATTATAAGTTCTATGCCCGTTAGAAAATTAATTTGGAAAATAAACTAAGAGGATATGGAAGCCATGTTACACTGTTCAAAACTGAGATCAGTCGAACACACTTTAGTCAGTTAAATATGCTGTACCCCAGCGTGTCGATCCCAAGATTAGTTGTTAGGTTGACTAAATCTGACTTTACATACACAATATATGTGTGGGTGTGCGTGACCCACAAATACATATCATGTAATACAAAAATTGTGTAAATTATGAAATAAACATTTTTATTTTTATTAAATTGGATTTATTTTATTTAAGGTAGGTTTTCCGACTGCAAACGGGCCACATAATGGTAAGTTTTCGCTACCACCAGTAGACATCAGCAGTGTTAGGAATATAAACCATTACCATACATAGCCAAAGCGCCATCTACCTGGGGAACTAAGAAAATGTCGTTTATGCCTGTAATTACGCTGTCTCACTCAACATTCAAACCGGAATAAGAAGTATTGCTGTTTCTCAGTAGAATATATGATGATTAGTTCCTAACCAGTCGGGCTTGCAAAAAGACAGTAGGTCTTATTATATTCTTATAGAAAGAAGAACCTAAATATTAGATAGCTCGTGCAAATTATTGTATTTTATTTAATGTCCGACCGAAAGTTCGGTTTCGGTTGAGTTTCGGCAAAAAAATCGTTTTCGGCAGTAAACTTGCCGAAACTGCGTTCGGGAGTTGCCACGCTGTGCTCGGTCATGATCGGAGCGGTAATTGTCTAATCATATCGTGACTTGCATGTATTCGCAATGCGCTTTGTTTGTTGTGAGTTGGGACTGGGATATTATTAAAAATCTTACTGAGGTACTAAAGTTTTTTATGAACCTACACTTGATCTGTCATATGATAACGCATGCATTTCCCTTGCAATTCCTTTGATATCACTATTAAATAGGAAGCTGCAAACTAGAGACGAAAATGAAAGCAAAGTAATGAAAAACATGAAAACACGGTTGCATGAATCAATGAATCGAAAATTTGCATACGTCAAAGGACATCCTGTTCTAATAACCGCAACATTACTGGATCCAAGTTTTAGAAGCACATATCTGAATTCTGATGAAGTTGACATTGCTACCTTAGAAATAGAAAACCATTTGAGGATTTACACGGACGATGTTAGTTATACAATAAGTGAAAACTGACATTCTGAAAAATCACAGCCATCTTGTACATCTAGAATATCGTCTCCCGAAAAGGCGGAAGGCGGACGCCCATGATAAACCTACTTGTAATTTAATAGGAACCTTTGGTGTGCAGAACAGTGATTGTTTATCCCAAATTAAGACAACCATTCAAGCATAATTGTCAGAACCAAAAAAAAACTTAAAACAGACTGATTATCATTATGTTTAGATCTCTATTTTCCCTCTAAACATGACTCCTGTAAGAAACTTTCGGTTTCGGTCGAAACTGAGACCGTTGCCGAAATTCGGTTTCGGTCGTAAAAACCAGTTTCGGTCGGACACTAATTTTATTGTAAAAAATGCTTTATTATCTTATTTGTTCTTTATTACCTACATATACGAAAGTGCCGGTTCAGTGGATGTATAAACGCTATCATTGACAATTTTGATGATACAAATTAAATTTTGATAAAAAACAATAACAAACTAGTAAATATAAATCGAGCTAAACTTACCGTTAATTTAATCCAATTATTACTGTTAATTATACACACATATACGACACGGTAACATTTTCTGTAGACATATTAGAGATTTGCTTAGGTATTAATAGGTTAAGCTAATCATTATATGTACTATATATGTAACTAGCTTCTCCTTGCCTTCGCTTTTGGTTTATGGCAGAATAAAATATAGCCTACCCAATTCGTATGTGTCAAAAGAGCTGGCTAAGAATGCCATCAGGATGTTAACAACTCTTATGTTAGCAAAAAACTGCACCACCACCAGCATTGTTTTCAAAATTAGTTTTCTTATAAATAAAAAAGTCATATTGCATCCTGCTCGCGCTAAATGATAAGAAACTGGTATTATATCTAAACATATGGAAATATAAAGATTATTTGATCGATTGCTCAATTGCGACATAGATACATAAATTGTCAGTGTATAAAACTTGCAAGGTTATCAAAATGGTTTGTTTGGCAACAGACCAAATTATGGTAACTGGTGATATAATTGCTTAAAACATTAAATGTTACAGAATAATTCTAAAAATGGCAGTTACAACAATTGAACAAGGAAAGATAAAAGGAGTTCTGTGTGACAGTAAAAATGGCACATACTATGCGTTTAAAGGAATTCCATATGCAAAGCCGCCGCTCGGACCATTAAGATTCAAGGTATGCCAGTATGCATAACAAAACATCAACATTCGATAGTTGTTTTATCATTTATGGATTCGAGACACATCACTAATTTGTTTTTAACCTAACCATACAGCCCAACTTCGGATGTGACCTATTCAAGATATTACCTAATACGAAATGTATATATAATACTATACAAAATATATTTAAAAAATCCGTTACCATAACCGTTTTGACCCTACCTAATTAATTTAATGCTTTAATTAAGTAATAATTATTATTTTCAAATTACAATATTTTATATTGTACTGAATATATCGCTATTAAATACGCTTTTAATTAATAGGGCGCCGAATCCGAGACCTAATTATGAATAACTAGCGACTCGCCCCGGCTCACCCGCTGTAATTTATTGATGAAAGAAAACGATAATGTTAAAAATATATTTGATACCCTAAGTATAGTTAACTAAAAGTAGCATTCAGGGATAACTTACCATTCTACGAGTGACATTTGTTTACAATTGGATTATTAACTCTACATAAAAACAAACAAATTTTACCTCTTTATAAATATATGTTATTATAAATAAGAACGTGTTTTGACGATGTTGTTATTCAAATGTATATCATATCTATGCATATAGCTTATTAATGTTTATAAAGTACATAAAATATTATATAAGTACCTTACATACCTGTTTCCGTCCTCGTTGTATCGAACTTACAACACACAGCAATAGGTATCCACATTTTATTTTAAGTTTTATTTTCATATAATCCGTAAATATATTGTTTATCATATATAACAGGCTCCGCAACCCCCAGAGTCATGGAAAGGTATTCGGGACGCATCAGAGCATGGACCTGTGTGCCCTCAATTTAACGAACGTTTACAAAGTATCGAGACTGGCAGCGAAGATTGTCTTTACCTTAATGTATATTCTAAATCAGTCCGACCCACTTCTCCCATGCCCGTGATGGTATGGATTCACGGAGGAGCTTATTACACGGGATCTGGAAACTCTGATTTCTATGGTCCTGATTTTTTTATGAAGCATGACGTTATCCTGGTAACATTTAATTACCGATTGGAAGTCCTTGGATTTTTATGTCTTGATAATGAAGAGGTACCTGGTAACGCAGGTTTAAAAGATCAAGTAGCTGCGCTGCGATGGGTTAAAGATAACATAAGTGCGTTTGGAGGTAATGCAAATAACATTACGATCTTCGGCTGCAGTGCTGGCGCTGCATCGGTTTCATTTCATTTAATTTCTAAAATGAGCAATGGATTGTTCAACAAAGCAATATGTCAAAGCGGCGTTTGTCTTAATGACTGGGCCTACAGTATATACGGTCTTCAGCGAGCGTTTCAACTAGGAAGATTGTTAGGTAAAAATACCGAAGATACGACAGAGTTATTGGAATTCTTAAGAAATGTCCCAGTGTCTTCATTAGTCAATATTAAATTGCCCTTGGTCGAAACTTATCACAGAGATATCACGGACAGCATATTTTTCGCGCCTGTTATTGAAAAATCTGATCTGAAAGTTGAAAAATTTATCACTGAATCTCCAATTGATCTTGTTAAAAGAGGAAGTTTCGCAAAAGTACCTCTAATTGTTGGGTATACCTCCGGAGAAGGAATAGAGTTAGGAAAAAGTTTTCCTGCCACTTTAGATTTTTTAACAACTTTAGGCGCTGTGGTACCGAGAGAATTAAAACTAAAATTCGATACAGAAAAATTAAAGGCCGCTGATGATAAAATTCGCAACTTTTATTTTAAAGGCAAACAACTAAATGCAGATATGATTAAAGAGGTAGTTAATTTGGAAACGGACAAGTTGTTCGCGTACAATGTTACTAGATTCGCACGTTATTACAAATTTTTCACCTCCATGCCCGTGTATTTATATAAAATGACGGTTGAAACGGAACGAAATTTTACTAAAAAAGTATATAAAATGGAATTTATACCTGGAGTTTGTCACGCAGACGACCTCCCGTACCTTTTTCACATTACCTGTTTTGATATTCCATTGACAAAGGAATCGAAACGTGTTGTAGAACAATTCGTCCAATTATGGTATAACTTTGCTTCAACGGGGTACGTGTCCGATACAAGTACTTTTGTTATGTACACTACATACATCACAGAAACATATATATTTTATTTTGTTCTAGAAACCCAACATCAACAAACGTTGGCGTTGAGTGGAAACAGTTTACGGATAAAGAACGACAGTGCCTCATCATAGACAAGACACTAAAATGTATTTTGAATATTGATGCAGAGAATATGAATTTATGGGAAAATATTTTCGAAGAAACTGGATTGCTTTGAATTTGTTTTTAAATCTAATAAAATGCTTGTAATGTAATAATGATTCAAGTGGCAATATGAAAACCACGTCTATTTTTTATTGACATATTAACAAATTATTTTATATCTTACATTATACTTGAATTAAAAAAAAATACCCTTTAGTGGAATATACTTATAATGAACTTAATACATTGTAGTTGTTTTAATAGCTGTTAAATTGTATGATATTATAATGTGTACTGCAAAACCGTAAGATAATCTTCATTAAATTTGTGAATAATTTATTTCTATGATTTTAAGTTATTCTGTTTTGAAACAAGTAAATAAAAGTGTTATACGAAAACATACATATCTATTTTTCTCCTAAATTTATAATATTAAGATCATTTTGCACACTTCAAAGCGAACCAAAGAACTCTTGCAGTGCTCTATTCTTGGTTTTTGCACTGATACACTCATTCGGCTTTTTTAAGGATATTGCAGTATACATATACATCAACCCAACATCGCTAACAGAAGAACAAATATTTTCTGCATACAAAGGATCTTACTTGAAACATTTCAAATTTTAAATGTTTATAATCAAAAAATTTGTAAAGAATTTCACCTATGGGTAAACACTGAATACAAATCGTCGTGTTAATTGTGCGCTTTAACCTACTGGACATAACTTTTAGAATCACCTCTATAATCTATATACTTAGATACATCAGTACAATGCAATAAACATGTTCACAATAGGATTCTCGTTATACATGTAAATATCTAAAGAGCTATGATAGGAAAAGCGCACAAGTTATCAGATGTATTGAATTAGTATCGTCCGGAGCGCGAGTTGCGCGGCGGCTCGCGGCGACGCTCACGCGAGCGCGAGCGGCGGCGGCGGTCGCGCGAGCGGCTGCGCGAGCGGCGCCCGCCTTTGCGTCGCGCGTACAGGTATCTGAAAACAGAGTTTATTCATATTTCCTTTGCCTTCCAGAAGTGAAGTATTCGAAAAGATATTCTATTCTCATAATATTAGGTCTATATCTATGAAAAAACCGTTTTTATGAAATAAGTTGTATGTGTATGTAATTTTTCATCTATATCATTTATTTCTAACAATCACAGATGAAATCTGCATGGATGCCAACACTGTAGCAGTTTATTGGTGGCACTTTCTTGAAGAAATTAGTTTGGACAGGAGGCAACTAATTTTTATTGCCTCTCAAATATATTTTTTTCATGCCAAGAAGTTATTCAAATTCTGAAAAAGTAACAGTCTGTAGGCACAAGGACTGTAGAGTGTGATGCGTGATGGACATCTTCTACCCCAGCTCTTGTAACTTGGTGGTAGTCTGCTGTGCATAGGTCAGTCAAGAGGGATTGACCAAAACAGGTTAGTGATGTGCGAGGTTCTCCATCATTGTATTCAGTTGTTCACATCACATATCTGCAGTAATGCTTGTCCCGCTAGCGGTCATTGACTTCATGGGGCACCTTTCAATTTGTCAAGCTTTCTTACCTTGCCAAATTACCAAATACAAATAGACCAATATTGTTTTGATGCTAACAGAGGTATATTGAGATTCGTCAAACAAAATACAGCAATTTCATAAAGACCAATTATTATGGATTATCAGAATTATCTGATCTCTCATCATCATCAAATAATCTTAAACCAATTCAATGTTATAAAATTTTCCTATAATTACCTCCGAAGCTCCCTTGAAATAGGTTTAAGGTGCATAAAGTTGCAAAAACCACTCCGTGTACACTCTCCCATCTCATACTGGCGGCAGCATGCCTCACGGAAATCTGTCACAGGTGAAAGCTCTGCATATACAGGCCGACCACCAAACCAACGGTTGTTAAGATCATTAACAGCCTTCTCTGCATCTTCTTCCCGGCGAAACTAAAATCATTTAACAATAATAAAACTTTATTCCAAAACAGTTTTTACATATTACATACAGTATTACAGTCCTAATTTCTGAACTATAGTCTATTTCAATTATAGATTTCCAAATTTTCTAACTTTAAATTAATCCGAACCATGATTGCACGAGTGTTTGGATTTGTGTGTATATTATTTATATACCAATTAGTAAATGATTGCCACCACTACAAAATTATGAACATGCTGCAGGAACACTTTTAAAATATATATTTTTTTGTTAGGGTGATTCATTTATAGAAACAACATTTTAAATTACAAAACTATTTACTATCAAATAATCTAAAAGAAATGTTGAGAATTGTTTATGTTTCTATCCTTTCAATTAATAATTTGATAATATAATTTTACCTTAATGTAAACATTTCCAACTAGGTGATCTCCAAGATTGTCACAAACATTCATTTCTTCTATTTCACCATATTTATCTTCACACTCCACAAATACGTCTTCAAAGAAATTATCATAATGCTCTTGCATCTCCTCATCGGACACATTTGCCACAACCACTAAAACATATTTATTATTTAGCCTACACACATTGCATAATCTATTATCATAAAATAAAACTATGAAAAAAAAAAATTATACAAATATAAATGATGTGAGTAAAAGTTCTGGATAAAAGCTTTGGATAAAGATCTCTTGGAAGTCTATGAGAAATATTGTATGTAATAAAAATAATTCTTTACAATAAGATTACTGTGTAAGGAAACTAAAAAAAGATACTTACAATGACTACCATCCGCAGATTTAGCAGAATTTTGAGGATTCACATACAAATTTTGTAACAAAACTGTTTGAGAGAAAGTTGGCTTATTATGAATTCTTGAACACCGATCCCCATGTCGACAAGCTCCAATTTTAAAGTAAAAGGAGCAATTGACTCTGTTAACAAAACATTTTAGTTCATAACAGTATTAATTCAATGATAAATTCTAACGTATTTTATATAGTGTTCTCGACATCTTTACTAAAAACAACATAACCTTAAAGACAACAATGGAAACTAGGTGCCGAAAAACTTTAAATCAATATCTTTAATTAAATCTCAAAAGGTTTGCAGTTTCGTCAGTAATTTAGTAATACAACTACTTACTTGTCTTTTTCAGTACCAAATATAGCCGCCAAATACTCGGCCATGTTAGTAAAATTATAACAAAATACAAATTTGTCTTAATATTAATATGAGTTTGTCTTAAATAACAATAAATGATTCAATTCCACATATAATCGAACATAAGTTACTCATATCAATTACTTTTAAACCATATAATCTACTTCAATCAAATTGGAACTAAAAACTATTTACTTAATTTCACATTCGCCATTACGGCCATTAATGCCAGCGTCGGGACTCAGAAGTCCCACAGTGATGCCACCTCCTACAGAATTTTCCCCATAGAAACAACTTTAAGTTCTCCTAAATGTCGATTAAAAACTTATGTATTTAGCTTGAGTTCAAATATAAATTTAAAATACATACAAGTAGTAAAAAAGAGCTAATCTATTTATGAGGGTGTATTTTACACATGTACATATATTCATTTAAGATCTAATAATAAAAATGAAATTTAATATTTTTATTTCTTAACATTTATTTCCTCAAATTTAGTTTTTTTTAACGTTTCTCTTTTTTTCTTCGCTATTTTCTTATTTCATTATTTTTAGCAAAAGTATTAAATTTTTCTTTTGTTAATTTTCTCCCCCAAAAAATGTACCCCTAAATTCCTCGTACATCTTGATTCCTCCCAGTTTTAGGGCGAAAATCCCCAAGTAGGCAACACTGACCTCGAAAGCGGACTGGGGCGGGGGAGGGCGTCGATCCAAGATACAACACTATCCACAGATTATATTATTGTTAAATTGAACATTTTTATACATATACATGTTATTTATTATATACATCAAAATGAAACCACAGCTATCAGCCAATAGCCATAATAACATCAACATCAACTTCGTCATTTGGTCAAAGAGTTTCAAAAGAAATAAATACTGCAAAATACAAGTATGTATTTAACAAAATTTCCTACAAATAAATTAGAAGGTAAATAATGTTATCAAAAGCTGTATTTGAAACAAGCTTAGTGCTTATTATATACAATAGTATTATTATGTGAACAAAGAGTATACAATCACTTCGTTTTATATATGAATACATAAATAAATGATATCAAAGAAAGATTCCACATGGTTATATTTCTGTTTTTTGAAGTCACAATAAATGGTCGTTATAAAAAAACTTAATCGATTTGAGATTATTGTAAAAACTTCGAGGATTCAAAAGTAATGATAGAATGGAGTGAGACATTTATAAGTTTATTAAAATACTTAGTAAACATGTACAGGTGTTTGCAAGTATTAAAAAACTCGCGAAAATAATCTTTATATCAATCACAAAAGCTACATAATTATATCAAAACATTTTTTGACATTCAAACGTCAAAACAGTTGGCTTCGACTGTTTTTTTAATTGGCAACATTAGAAACAGTTACAGTAATCTGTGATTCGGAATTCGAAATCGTGATTTTGTGAATTGTGACTGTGAAATTGCGAGTAGTTGAGTACTTTGATCATTTGATGGAGAGTTAAGTCAACGTGTTTATGGTTAGAAGCAATAATTCTTTGGAAATTCAATGCAACGTTGCCGTTGGACTTAGTTATGATTCTAAAATTACAATGAATTGTTTTTGTTAACAGATATATTGTGAATAAGTGTTCATACAATCGGTTTAAATTACAAAACAATTGTGTAATTATAATAAATAGCGAATGGTAATATTTTAAGAGAAGTGATCGAAAATTGTTGCTAAGGGCTTTTTAATTACAAACACGGTGAAAAACGTAACACGTTGCATGGCAAGGCTAAATTGTGTACCTAATTTTTTATGATGTCTTATAATTCCACACTCGACGATTTCTGTGGATCAAAATTTTGGGTAAGTACTAAGTAGGTCTTTGACCCTGGCATAACTGCCATCAAAATTTAATAATATCTAACAAAGGTTCAAAAAGTTCTACAAACAAAAAAATTGTATTGTTTACTCAATCCATAAAAAAAATATTTTTCGTAATGATAAAAGTGGTGTAAAAATACCAAATTTATCATTACTGAATAATTGAATATTACCATTAGTTATATATGTTTTTAGTACACAATATTAAATATCCAAAAACTTCTGTTCCTAAATGTAAAGATGTAATTAAGTATTATTATTGCCTTTGTACAATTTCCATTTTGTGTACTATAAATGACATGACCCCAGACATTTTGTCTAATAAAGTATTGTGGTCAAGGATATAACCAGTTTTTTGTTTTTTCACCTTAAAATATTTCAAGTACCTACTTTTTTTCTTTTTTATAACAACAAGTTTTTAAATAATTCTACATAAAGTTTTTCATAGTAAATTATTTAATAAGTAGGTAATCTCAATAAAATTGGCTTTAAAAGGCAGTATGACTATAATTAAATAAACATGAGATATTGTCCATGACTAAAAAATGTTTCACTTCCCATTTCATCAAATACTAAGATTTAGTAATTGAGAATGATTAAGGACCAAAAATATGTTTGTGTTAGTGCTATAAATTTTAAAGTAATTCTTTCTTTGGCAATGAGTAGGAATTAAATAAAATAAATCTTGTTGTAAATAAATATATTAATGTTGTAATATGATTTTAGGACAGTAATTTAACATGGTATACTGAGAATCCTGAGTTCACACCATGCTTTGAAAAAACTGTATTAGTATGGATACCATGCATTTTCCTGTGGGTGGCAGCTCTACTGGATGCCTACTACATTTTTAATAGTAAAGAGCGAAATATACCATGGAACATATTAAATATAATCAAACTAGTGATAACATGCCTTCTAATAGTGTTAAAGTTTGTGGATTTGGGTGTTACTGTCCATAAGTCATCAAAAGAAGAGGAGTATGTATTTAATGCAGACTATTACAGCCCAATAGTAAAGATTTTAACATTTGTAAGTATTATTTATATTATTACTAATGTTCACTACTGACATCCATCTATAGCCTATTCCAATTGAAGAAGGATTAATGAAAACCAAACTATTGAATTATATATGCCATGCAATTTGGTATATTATTATCCACTTAAATTTGACTTCTAAAGTTCAGGTAAGAACTTGCTGTCATTTTCACAAATTCATACTGAAAACCATATTAACCATATAATATAAGATTCAATGTCAAAATATTGTATTTAATTACTCCTGAGATTGGACTAGGCTGTAGTTTCATCAATTATTCTACCAAATATTCTGTTCAGTGTTAAGAATGAGTGACACTTACATATGCAACTGACATAACTTTAAACCGATGGCAGTGCATTGATGTAAATTGCGTCAACAACATTTCCTATGAGAAGCAGTCAATGACAGTCATTTTTCCAATAAAATGTTAAAATAATAAAATAAAATGTTATTAATTTGGTTTGCTGTGTTGGTTATTACAAATTAGGGTCATATAATTATGAAATAGCATTGCATAAAGCTACATGAAATCGCTTACATATTTAATATGTTAGAATATTAATCACATCACAATTAAAGTTCTGACCTAATTTAAAACAATATCTGTATTTTTTTCATAAAACAGTAATCCTATCATGTCTTGCATATTAGATTTCAAATGGATAATTATTAGCTATTTAATCATAGCATCTGAACCATGTCATTACAGTTTTTCGTTACAATATTTTCGTTAATGTAATTTTTTAATGTACAGTAAATGATTAAAATAATTGTTTCTTTATTTAATTTTTTTCTTTGTAACCATTTAAGTTTATAAAACCTAAATGATTAATATAACTTTTTATTAAAATTAGATAATATATGTGTTGGTGTACTAATTGGTAATCGTTTTGGAGATGTACAATACTTAAAAAAGTTTTCTTGCATGTATGTATAGTTTCCACAGTGCTCACTTAGAAGGTCCGGGACCAATTTCACTCTGAATAATAATTTATTGCTAACCTAAAAAAAATAAATAAATATAACACAAAACTATATTCATTATAAGTAAACAAATAATTACTGTACATGCTCTCCGGGGTACATGTTTAGCAGTGCAAGTTACAAACAGAAGAACCCACTCACATTTTCATACTTTCAACTGGCCCTCAAAGTTTAGCCAAAATTTTCTACTAAGTAAAACTTATGTAAAAACCGATAAAAGGTTATAATTATAGTGTTCCTACTTTAAAAACCAGTGCTCGCAATGGAGAAGCGGATATATGTTACTTCAATGGAATATTTGTTACTTGGATATTCTATAAAAAATAAAAATAAAGTGTATAAACATTTTTATTTTGCATTTTACATTGATCATATTGATCTTTAAAGCCTAGCTTATAAGTCTACATTGCTATTAAAATTTATATATAGAAATTGTCAATTGCATAGTGGCACCTCATAGAACAATAATTCATATTGTTTACTTTGTTCGGTTTAGTTTTACTAGTACGGATTCAAAGTTTCGAGTTTTGTTGCGTGTCAATGTTGCATCGGTCGTGGTCATGGATGGCTCCGCCCATTGGATTGCCCTGACGGCGAACCGAATTTTCTTCGTTCATTGCTGTTACATTCTATTGCATTCATTATTTTCATTAACAATTATAGTTTTCTCCGGTTCTATATTTTTTCATTTTATATTTTATAAATGAAAATGATATTCAGCTAGTCAATATAGATATTGTATTTGTAATATTAGGTAATTAACTTTTTAGTGGAGTTTTTGTTTCTTTATCTATTTTTTTGCTTCTATCGTTTTGTAGTAGACAGTACATAGGCAGTACACAGCACACATACATTTAATTTAATATAGTCCTATGATAACATTTGTGTATAAATAATTTACGTAACATGTTCTTGACGTGTAATAATCTTACATAATAGTAATACTTTAAAGATATTAGTTTTGTTCATTTGTTTTCTCTATTCGGGTTTATTCACGTAAAATAACTTAACTACATAAATAACTGACACTAACCGATTGATGTTTAACATGCACGATATAATAGCGTATAGCTTAATAACAAACAAGCTTTATGATTACGTTTGAGACAGCGTTGACATATTAAATGGTAGAAAATTGTCGGTCGTGTTGATTTTCAAGCGAATGCTGCTAAAATTATGCTCCGAAAAAAAAAGTTTTGATAATATAAGTCAATTAATTTGCCACATAATATTAATACTCATTAAAACATTATAAGCTATTTGTATAAAAAATATAATTTAAAATTGTCATCTCAATGTAGCCGCATTTAGTCATACTAATATTATAAAGACATATTTTTTTTTGTTTTTCCTGGCTTCACGCAAAAATTACTAATCCGATTATTATGGAACTTACATATTACTTTAGTTTCAGTTTGAATATAAACGAAATAGTACGTTAATGCGTTGTTTAAAAAGTATCTGTGAATAAAATCCTTGTTTTAAACGTAAGCAGTCGGGGCGGGCAGCGAGTAATTAGAATACGTTTGTTTAACATTGAGCTTTCGTATTTTACAGTTACGTCATCGTGACCAGCTACGTATTTAAATGATATTCTGTAATAATTATTAGTAAACTTTTTTTTGCCCTTGTAATAAAGTTTCCCTTCTCGAAGGGGAGGAGCCCTTAGCCCAGCAGTGAGACATTTGCAGGCTGTTACTCACTTGTAAAGTCTTAATACAAATAACAAAATTTATAACTGTCGAATATTATTAAGCTTGCATGATGTTACAAAACAATAATTTATCCATAAACGCAAAACAATTTTGTAGAATTGATTTGAATATAGTTTAGTCTATGGAATCAGTCCGAAAAGCGGATCCTTTTAACACATAATTATTTAAAATCAAGGTGTACCGCTTGTTTATTAATTTCAGTTTTTTACGTTCTATAAAAATAGATATAGTATATTATTATATAAATTTTACATCAAAATAATTTGTTGTTTTTGGTGATGCTTAAGGCCTTGTAAAGACCGGGTCGGTTACGTAACATCACTCCAATCGAGCTAAGCGATGATGCTTCTAATTTTCTTGTTCCGGTATAATGAATGCTTAGGGTGATTGAAGCCTTATGACACGGCACATTACGATCCTACCAAATTCGTCCATATGATGACCCCATGACGATTGTAGCGTGATACTTATCTTAATGGTCACGGGATATTGTTAACTATTAGAAGACAATTTGTTCGACATTACAACGGTAACTAATTTTAATTTATTTTAAACATTCTTGAATTTATACCCGTCTACACCGTACGGGCCTTGCACGTGTTCAATGTATTATCTTGTTTGTTCTTAATTAAATGTAGTAATTATACAATGTGTAAGTTTGTAGGTTATACGAAGAGTTTTGAAAGGCTTTTTATTCAAAATCTAAATATTCTTTATTTCAAGTAGGCTCATAAAAGCACTTTTCCACTATTTTAGTTACAGAGTATGTCAGTAAAAAAAAAAAAATTTTTTTTATATATCCTGCTTAGAAATAAAAAAACACTTTATTAATCTTGTATTCAGTAATATGCCTTATTTATCAATGTTTTATTGACATGAGCTTTAATTTTTTTAATAATATTTTAATATTAATTAGAAGTCATACGAATCTATACTATAATTACATCTAAATGGTGCATATCGACCTTGACACTAATAACAAACTATTCCGTACACGACCCTAGGTAGATTGCAAATGTAACGCCTGAACCAAATCGTCGCTTATGTAGGTAGTTCTTATAAAGTTAAAAATATATTAAAATATGAATAATTAAAAATATATAAGTTATGCATTTTGTTATTATTATCACATGCATTGACTTTAATAAACTTCTGTAGTATACCAATGTATGTTACGAAATTAACATCAAGGGTCGTAAAATAAAAAACCGCCTTTGAAATATTTTCGCCAAGTGTAACCTACTGAGATATCGTTATCAAATGCACTGCTAACATGTATTTATGATTGTATGTCCTTTGTGTCTGTAACAATGCATTAAATCGAAACACATAACATGTTTGACGGTAGAATAACTGATGATTATGGGTACCTACCGTCTATTTGATTCTATATATTTGAGTATAGATCAAGCGATTGATTTTGTAAAATGTATTCTTTAAAGTCAAAACAAAATAATTATGAAAAACCGTAATCGTTTATTTTTTTCTTCAATATTTGAACAATCATCTTTGCTCAACACCATTAGAACGTTAAAAATGTTTGTAGTTTTTTTATAAGAAAAAAATAATACTTGGATAGAGATTAGTCATACTTTATATATGTACGCGTGATGTAAGCTTCTTCGGTTTCATTTTCTAGATATATAATTGTCACATTTGGTTCATATAAATTGAAATTTTATATAACTAAAAAGTAACCAAGCCTCACTGAATTTTTATCTTCCAGATATTATCGGCAACATTATTGTTTTACAATAGGAAATATGGTATGAGAGCCTCAGGGGTGCTGTTTTTCTTCTGGTTGCTTTTAATTTTAGCGGGGCTACCTCAGCTTAGATCTGAAGTATTGTTGCATTATAATTTAACCGAAGATGAGAACGTACAATATAATTTTGTTAGCTATATGATATACTATCCGTTGATAATAGTGATGTTTATACTAAATTGCTTCGCGGATTTACCGCCAAGGGATTCGCCTTACAAATTTGAAAAGGTAAAGTATTTACCAACATTTAAATTTTATTACCAATAGAGTGCTCATTTATAGAAAATAATCTATCTTAGAACCAATGCCCGGAAAGTGCTTCCGGTTTCCCGAGCCGCTTGACCTTCAGTTGGTTCGATCCACTGGCTCTAACCGGGTTCCGTAGAAGTTTGACTGAAAGTGACCTCTGGGCTTTGAATCCTCCGGATTCGTCGAAGGAGGTTGTTCCAAGGTTCGATAAGTTTTGGGAGAGAACATTGAAGAAAAAAGAAATGTATGTATAACTTATATATTTGCACGAACAAAATATCCTGAAATAAGACATTATTCCTTACGTTCATATATATAATGTAATTTTGCCGGTTATTGCGTGTACGTTGTAACTTGTAATTTAAAAACGAAAATACATGATTATTAATAATTATCGCTTTGAAATATTATACGATAAGAATGGTTTCACTAGCTAAGCAATTTATCTTAGCGCGAGCGGTCCAAAAGCAACATATAGTAAGACATCAGCCAGCGTGAACTTCAAGCCCGACAAGGAACGGAAACCGGCGTCCATATTGGGCGCGCTGTGTCTCGCCTTTGGAGGTCAATTTCTCTTCGGAGCTCTCCTCAAACTTATCAACGACACGCTCATGTTCCTGTCGCCACAGCTGCTCAAGTAAGACCTATATAAAACATACTTATGTAATTATAGTTTAGTTAAGACTGGATCTAGGTATATCAGTTGAAAATATAAACGTAATAACGCTAGTGGCTGATACAAAACAATGCGTCACGATCAGAATTATTAAAAAAAATATCGAACGGGAAAACGTATATTGTTGAATTAAATATCAAAAGGTTAACATCAATCATAATACGTATTACTTAATTGTGACTTTATAATTCGTGATCATAGAGGTCAAGGTCTAAGTGAAATCCGGTTATTAAAACTAATATTCTTACAAATGTAAGTTGCAAGTTACATAAAAACACCAGCTCGTAAGTAAGGAGAGATAAATGTCATTTTATAGACGATAAAGTTAATATATATTAACCCGCCATTTGTCGTATTTAATGTCCTTTTGTACGTTTCTTTTAGACTTCTTATAGGATTCGTCGAAAGTAAAGAAGCCGTGTGGAAGGGCTATCTGTATGCGTTGGGTCTGGTCGCCTGTGCGACTGCACAGACGATGCTACTTGCACATTATTTCACAAGAATGTACCTCGTAGGAATGAGAATAAGGACGGCACTCACGAGCGCCATCTACAGGAAATCGCTTCGGATATCTAACTCGGCAAGGAAAGAGTCGACGGTCGGAGAAATTGTAAATCTCATGTCTGTCGACGCGCAAAGGTAAATAATAAAAATGCCGAGACTCAAATGACTAGATGGCTAAGCAAACATGCAAAATGCGTTTTGTAAATTACGAAGTTATTACAAACTTCGATTTCACTATCGATTTCTTCATATCGCTGACAATAGCAAAATATATCGAAGTCGCTTAGAAGTAGTTTTTTATTCTAGAATATTGCATAGAAAGCTGTCGGAAGATAATTTAGAAATAATAGCAGACAAATAGATAGTTTAATTAACAATTGCATACGTCATTTTAAATTCGTGAATTATTGAATAGTATGCCATTTCTAACCATTTGCTCATTATTCTGCAAGGGATATCGTCCATTGTCATATAACCGTCACAGTGACGTCGATTATTACACAATTCTATTAATATTATGAAATTATTATAAACGTATTCTTGTTAAATTTGAAACGAGCTCTAGCAACTTATTACAATCGCAAATGTCTCCGAGGCAATGTCTTAATAAAAAAATATTCAAAACTTATTCCACTTCTATAGCTACCACATAGCCTTCACTAGCGAGTGTATATCGACTTATGTATGTCTCAGACTCTTAATCCATCCAACATATTATACTTTTATTATGAAATTAACTGTCAAAAATTTATAACCGATCGAGATGCATATTATATTTAAATCGATTTTACATATTAACCATTCGATACATCGGTTTTCCATCTACGATATCCTTTCTTATTCTTAGCTTTCATGGTATGATATCCTAGTAGTATCTATACTTTTTTTATTTATAACTTAAATTGAGAAATGTTAATTATTTTAAAACAGTTAAATTCCAAACACTTTTGTTTCAGCACAAAGAAATATTTTTAAGGTTAATAATATAAATATATTTTAAAAAGTGTGATCGAAATAATTTCAGTTCGTCGTCAAAATCGATAATTATTCGACATGCATAAACTGACTGTAATGTTTTGACAGACATCATATTTATACAAAAACTTATATCTAACCTACCCCACATTCAAATATATCTTGTATAAGAAATAATGATGACTGGCACGCTTTACTGTATATGTGGATTACATTTCTGATCTTATATCCAAAGGTTTTAGATCAGACTAATTAACAAATTTGACCGTTAAACTTTTTTTTGGATTTGACACCGATACCTTCATTTTAGACCAAGATGTGCAACCACAGAGCCATCTCTGCTCTCCTACTAAAGATAAAATGCTTAATATTAATTTTAGGTTCGTCGAGCTAACAGCCTACTTAAATATGATATGGTCAGCTCCTCTCCAGATCGCATTGGCTCTGTACTTCCTCTGGGGCATTCTAGGCCCCTCTGTATTAGCAGGTCTAGCGGTGATGATAGTACTTATACCTGTTAACGGGTTGATTGCGAACAGGGTTAAAACTTTACAGATAAGACAAATGAAATACAAAGACGAAAGAGTCAAGCTAATGAATGAAGTATTGAATGGAATTAAGGTAAGTTTTTTTTTAATTACGCTATTAAATGACATATTGCGAAAGTTGTTAGTAAAAGGTTTAGCTTAAAGATTATCGATCAGGTGATAAAAAAGAAGATTCTAGATAATATCAAATATATTTTAAACTCTGAAGCTGCTCTAATCAAAAAAATATCACGGCCATCAGCAAATGACCTGATACAAATTTTACTGTATTTTATTTATGTCCATTATGCCATTTTGATATATATGCGATTCTAATACCTTGTTCGATATTTATCGGCTAAGTGATAAGGCTGCAAATCTTCAAGTCAGGGATTGAAATCACTGGTGAGACAGATATTAACGGGATTACTTTTGTATTATTATATTTCGTTAATAAATGCACAATATAATAATAAGTAAACCTAAACCCTTGCCTCAGATTCAAAATATACTTTATTCAAGTAGGCTTTTGAATCGTCATTTTACAAAACTATATTAAGTGAAGCTACCTCAGTCCTATAATCATAATGGATTGCCAGTTCATATGACTGTGAGAACGCGTGAATATAAAATAAACCTGTATTGGAATACTTAATAAAACAGTCGCACAGTCAGCAAAAACTGATTAATAAATAAAAAATATTCATGCATTGTATTAAAAAAATATGTCATACATTTAAGATTAAAGTTAGTTACATAAAACATTTTACTATCAAACTGTAACATATTGAAACAATCTCAGCATTACCTGATTACATATATTTGAAATATTACTGTGAACTATACGAAACTAATTTTCAAGGTTTAGTGCGTTATCATCGGTTATCTATGTCGTATCTTTACTATATCTCTGAGGCAGTTGTATTGAAAATTTCGCATATTATTCGAAATGTTAACTATTCTCAATATGCTTTAAAACAAGTTACCAGAGAACAACTTTCGTGGATGAATTATGGCACAGATTAGTTGATATTTTAAGTTTTAGAAGTTTTCCATAACAATTAAGAATGTGTAAAGCTGGTGTTCTAGTAGCGTGTGTTATAAGGTCGAGCTAGTAGGTAGCATGCTAGTAGACTTTAAATCGAAGACTGGAGATTTTCATGCCTCGCTGACAATATTCCGTCATGTGTTTGCTAGTAGATTGTAAATGAATAAAATTACATGCATGGTCTTGGATGAAACCAACTGTGCAAACTACAAACATTTAATGCATGTTGCCGCTTCACCTGTGGTTCGACTACATTACAAAATAACGAGAATAATTGTACAAAAATGTTATATAATAAATTTAAGTTAATACATAACAAATATATTTAAGGTACTTAAAATGTATGCCTGGGAGCCTAGTTTCGAAGATCAAATACTTAAAATAAGGAATGAAGAAATGAAAGTCTTAAAACAAACCGCCTATTTAAACTCTGCCACGTCTTTTATATGGTCTTGCGCACCTTTCTTGGTAAGTAATATATGCATACAATATTGTTGACACATTTTTATCGTTTATTAATAATAATTATTATATTGACTGAGATCCCAGACCCATCGAGCGAATACCACATAGAAAACTCTGATTCAACTGTATTGAACTATTGTTTAAACCCTGGATCAGTATACTGAATATAATTTTTCCGAAGGATAAATATGAAAATGCCTCGACATTTTCTTTGTATAACAATATATGTATATATATTTTAATGATCATGTATGGAGAATCTCTAAAAGTTTGGTGGTAAATGATACGCTCGCACATAAATTATTCACTTTTATCCAAGTGTATAATTTTGATTATCAATAAATTATTTCAAATACAAAAAGAAAGTTTTCCAGCGAATGAAAAATTAAATATCTACAAAAACATATGACGAGATGTAAGTATTGAGTTAATTAATACATTATTCTTGATTAGTAATAATAAGTAACTCCTGATTATCATGTCGGTAAAAGAACCTGCTTAATATATTTTCCTCTATGATATAAAGTCGAAGATAATAACTTTAAAATCATTTATTATAAATGATATGTAATAAAAATTTAACCTACATTGTATTATATTAAGAATCAGTTACAAGATAAGTCCCACGTTTCAAGTAATCTGATAAGCAATACGAAAAATCAACATTACTACAGTGAGGTTTAAATTGATATAATACTAGCTATCTGTCCCGGCTTCACATGGGTCAAACAAGTAGTTTATATATAGTATATTATTTTTAAATAATAAAATCTATATTGATTAAATATGATGTTTTTTTCGTACCTATTAAAAAATAATTGTTAATATATATAAAAGGAAAATTCTCAGGAAGAGAACCTACCAGGTTCAATTATAACTAAGAAGCAATTAGTTGAATTAATAAGTAAAAAAAAAAAACATTAAGATCTGTTTAAAAAAATTACAAGCATACACACACGAATTATTTATATAAATACATAAAATTAAACAAATAATTATTATTTTACGTAAAGTATTAAGAAAATAGAAATTATGAAGTGTTTTTCATGACAAATGTGTCATCATTATAAATAGCTTTAAAATATAATTAGTATTTTAGTATCCTTCGTATAAGGATCAATATCGAACGAATTGTCTCTGAAATACATATGTACAGTTCTATAGGATTTGTAAAGTATACAAAGGAATGATGATATTATTTATTTATTTTATTTAGTGATAAAAATAACGTTCTTCGCTTAAGAGGACTACAAGAGCTAAGTGCCCTTGAGAATCGCAAGCACACACTTACAAAATCGACAAAAACGGCAAGCCCGTGAACTAAGGGTTAAGCGAGGTAACGAGGGTACGCCCAAATATTCTAATAGATGGCGCCAAACCGAGCGAAGTAAGATCAATCATAAATCTCATAAAAAATAGGACAACAGAATTGTTTTTATTTCTTTCGATATTAGTTAACAAATGATTATAAAATAAAACCGATTCAATTAAACTTACAATATTTTTATTTAGTTTTAACCTTTTTTTTTCTTTTATTTATATTATTATACCTACCACAATTAAAATTATTATAACATACCAATTTTTAACATTTTATAAAAGTTTGATAATCTATTTATATAATAAAATCGTAAGTGTTCGAAATCTGCACTGTAGTAACCGTGGGGTAACATATAGCTTAGTGTTTGTTCGTTTTATTAATATCGGTTCACAAAGAAAAAATATTTATTCAATTTAAAAAAAAACATCTAAATATTTACTAGAAAAAAATGTCGTCAAGTCGATTTGGTTGAATCATTGGTTAACTAGGTTAATCATACTAGGTTTAATCATAAATCTCATAAAAATAGATAGTATATTAGAATTATTTGTATTGCTTTGACTGTTATTCGAAAATGATTAAAAAATAAAACTGCTTTAATTAAACTTAAAATATATTATAAACAATCATGAATATGTATAATGGACGTGTTAACTGTTTTTTTATTATAAAACTGTTAATGTAATCTTATAGCCGGTGTTCAACAAAATGTATCCCAAAATTTTCGATTTCACCCAAAGGAAATTCCAAAAAAACGTTAATAACGTGCTTTTGAATTGTAAATTCAAATCTTATCATCGTGATTTTTGCACTTTTACTTATAATTTGAGCCAGCGTTGCAGAACTATTGATAGTTGACCTCGAAAACTATTCAGGATATCGATAATACTATCGATAGACTATTGATACTATCGCTGACACCTTAACTATCGATAGTGGACTATCGATATGCAGCACTAATATGAGCCACAACGGTCCAGTGGAGGATGGCGGGCCTATTGACAATAGTACTTAAATACAAACAAATTTAAGCCTTCCGTTGCCATCAAACACGAATGTAATATTAAAATAAATACAGCATAATAAGATGGTTGTATCAAGGTGAACGAGTGTTAGAGCACAGGGAAAAACGCTCATCTTATATTATTCACTATCTTCTTTAAGATCTCTTATATTTTTACCAAATATTTTCATTAAAATGTTTGCCCCCGTCGATCATAAAAACATTTATCAATAAATGGACTCTCTAATGTAAAAAGTTTTTTGAAATACATTTGCTAGACTTTTGAGATTAGCACATTCAAACAAACTCTTAAGCATTATAAAAAAACATTTGTAGATTTAGTATAAAAATAGAAGTCAAAGATGGCAGAATTTCACGCGACTCCAGCCAGTGTCCTTAGGATGTTTTCGATCACCTCTGATCGCGAAATTAATTGGACCGTATTGTGCAGAAATGTTTCAACCCACTGAGACTTCACTACAAAGTATAAAAGAAAGTCTCTTCCCGGTGTCTGTCTGTCCGTATGTATGCTCTTTGAAACTACGCGATGGATTTTGATGCGGTTTTTTTAATAGATAGAGTGATTCAAGAGGAAGGTATTTATATGTATAATACATGCATAATATAGTAGAGAAACACTGATAATAATTTGAAAGGTTTCTAATGTGATGTCGCAAAGACAATGCTCACATTGCAAACGCTTTGGCTGTACCCTACGAGATAGATCAAAATAATGTACTGCAGTATTGTTCACCTTAAAAAGGCCTATGTTTATTTCTTAGGAATAACCCACAATAACCAATGTTTTCCAAGATATTACAGATTTAAGATTTAAAATGCAGGGTCATAGCTGTTTGTATTGTCCAACAACGACAAAACCTGCGAACGTCGCATATAGAGAAATTCTGTAGCATATTTAGTATCAGATTTGCACCCGAGCGAAGCCGGGGCGGTCACTAGTAATAAATAAAACTAAAAAAGAAAACAATACATAAAGATATTAAGTTAAAAGTACTCATCAGGTCATACTGTCTGTCCTATCACAGCGCGAGATCTCGTCTTTAGCAATACAAGATAATGTTTACATAATTGCTTATCGCATTAGTAAATATCGAGAGGTAGATTGATTGGATTGATTGTTTAAAAAATCAATGCAATAATCGTTATATAAATGTCTTAAGATAACATTAATACCGTTATTAAACGTCAATAAACAATACAAATAATTGTTTAATTGATAACGATAACAGCCGCCCTTCCGAAATTATCTGTCGTTGGTTATCGTTTTTATTTCATAATTATCTAAGAGTTTAATACCAGAACTACCTACATTGTTTCATCAACAAAATAACGTTTTTTTTTTTTTTACCTTTTTCCCAAAGTAGAGCGAAAAGGGATAAACGAGATTTAGATTTACATATTTCATGCGATTTGCTAATAGCTCTGCTATAGTATCAACTAACAATACCTTGATTAATAAATCTTTATTTATAATACTTCATTATTTCGCCATTTTTTCACGAATAAATTTTTAATACCGTAGATTATTTTATACCTCGAGTAATCACGTCATGTCAATTTTTCAAGGTCAAAGTTGTCTATATTAACTCCTATTCCAATAGGCTAGAGTGATTATCGTCAGCGCACGATCAGGAACCTCCCATCCCTTATTCGAAGCAGGTAATTTATTACAAAGTTGTTTATGTTTTTCAGACAATTACCTTTCTAAATTAAAGCGTGTTTAGCAGAGAAAGTTTAGCCCCTAATTGATACTGATTACATAATAACCATTATATATTAGGAAGAAAAATAGTTATCCAATGTGTCAAATACTTTTAACCCTTAATTGGGCAGAACTAAAAATCTGATTTTCATGGCTTACGAATCTATATTCTCTTGGGTCATGTTGGATATCAGTGTATATAAAATAATATATAAATTATTGAAACTGAAAATAATTAAATGTATTTATTTGATTTTTTTTTTGTGTAAACAACCTAAAAAGTTGCCAATTCAAAAATATTTGGGAATTTAGCTGGCTTGGGAGGGTGGGAAAATAGTTCCCTGTGCCCGATTAAGGGTTAAGAGTGTGTTACTTATTCCTTTAGATATAATCTATTACTAGATCAGGATTGATTAATGTTGAGTAATAATTCCCGATAAGATACTTATTATAATATTATATTATATTACTTAGAATATTGATGTTAAGTTACTTTGATTTGGATTTCTTATTAAAAGTATATAGTATAATCAGTAATAGTCAATAATAATATTATGTTAAAAAAATTATAAACCACTACTATACAACAAAAATAAAATAGACTTCAACGTTTTTATAAAATTTAAATAAGGAAGTATATTCTCTCAAACCAAAAAATAAATCCAAATCGTTTCTATGATAAGCTATGAGTTAATGACCATAAAAATACAACCGATTTAATAAATTTTTTTTGTAGTCGATTAACAATAAACATAAACTAAGCTCGCAAAGTTCGAACAAGGAGTATTTGCCCGAATTGACACCTACAAAATTATAGTTGACGTCTGTACTGTATTTTGTATTTATAAACCTTCAAACCTTCGCCATGTTGAATAAAATAATAATTAAGCCAATACATAAGAGATACGAAATTGTGTATCTTTCTTCGTCCTACTTTTAGCTACGATTCTAATATAATATATGTTAATAATAGAACTCGCTTTATCTCTTTCGGAGTATGTATAATTCTATTTATGTAGTTTAGAATGTATACGATTCAAGTTATACATTAATATTCATTTATACCTGTTGGATGTTTACTATCCCGTTACGATTTCTTATGTTTTTGAAAGTAAAGTTTCTAACATGAAACGATTTTTATCACTTTTAAATGTTGGTATTACATTTGTATGATCAATAGAAACAAAATATTAATTTTTCTTCAAACTGAAATGTGACAGATCGGTTCATAAATGATGGAGTTCTGAGGCAGCAAAAAATAAAAAAAGCTTATATTGAATTGATAGCCATCTCTTTTTGAAGTCTGTTAAAAATAATTTAATTAAATTCCTTACGTATAATGTATACATTGTAGTTTGAAATAGGATTAAATTCAATTTTCAACAATCCCGTAACTACCGATTGTAAAGGCCAAACTATACGGCCATTGTTGCACAACTCCAAGGTCAAAGTTATCAACATTGCAGTGAATACGACATTTTGTTATTCTTTTCTATTTTGGAAATTACTATTCGATGTTCAAAACATAATTTCTTTATGTTTTTTTTATTTGATTTTTATCTTACTCTATGTGGCACCTTTGTGGTATTTTTAGGTTATTGACCGAATTTTAAGGCGCTTTAAAATCCGGTTTTGTAACTTTTTGACGGTTTTCTTATTCGAAGGTTACATGTTAAAATATTTCAAAATAAAATACATTTATGTCAGCGTTAAGATTATGATTTTTACATTTCAGAATCAAAAGCAATATACCCTAATTACTAACAAAAATAAATCTATAATGTTTTGTTTTTTTTTTTAAGGTAACATTCCTAACTTTCTTCACTTATGTGATGTCTGACTCCGACAACCATATTCTGCAACCTGATAAGATTTTCGTGTCGATGTCCCTGTTCTATATTATGCATTTGCCCTTAGGCTTGCTCCCACTCATCATCGTCTCAATTATAGAGGTAGAGCCTCAAGCGTAAATCATCTCAATCTTTAGTCATAAGAGGCTGTGGTTCTCTTTGGAATAAATCATACTAACACTCACTAATTTAACTTTGAATATATTTGAGCTTACAACGTGTGAAAATTCTCGAAGATAAAAACTGTCTTATATGATAAGAATTTTTATTCGTTATCAATTATGTTACGGGCGTTATGATGACAAACATAAATATGATTGATGCCAAGTGTCAGACTTTATACATAATGACATTACTTGACATTACAAATGTGAAAGCACAAGAAGCACAAATAAACAATACCTAAAAGTCTGAACGATTTTAAATTAATTTTATTATATTTTTACTATAGTAATATTCATACAAAGGTAGATTATAGGGAAGTTAATTTACACGAAATGAAACGCTGCAATATTAGGTATATAACAAAAATCTTATTTCCTTGTACTTTTGCGTAGTGTCCAAACTGCGACACTGTCATATCATTTCTAACATTCACAGCTGCGTCTAAGTTTCATATAAGGCTGCTATTCAAGTTCAAATTGGGCTTCGTGCTTACCCATTGAATCTATCGCGAATTACTTAAATATTTACAGTAATTTAATTTAGCAGCAGTTCACATAACACCGTCATGATCGTTATTTTAATCCACTTTATTTCCTGGAATGGTCGTAGGTATCGCTGATGTCATTTGGGTGCTTTGTTCTGGTGAATGATAAGGAAGTGCTGGACTCTAAACGCGCTTTCGTTGCGTTGTCTCTTTTCAACATACTACGTTTCCCACTCTCAATGCTGCCTAACGTTATATCGAATGTAGTACAAGTAAGTTCATGTTAACGATAGTCGAATCGATCTAGACGTTAAAAATTCACATAGTTGGTTTCAATAATGTTTCACTTTCACTCAATTCTAACGCATGTCCGGTGAATGGATATCAATATATATAATTCAACGGAGGAAAAATATTATCCTTAGCCAACATATATTTATCCTTAATCAAAATATATTTATGCAAATAAATCTAATATAAACAATATTACATTTTTGGGCACAATCAATCAAAGCTTTGTTTTTCCTCCGTTGATGATCTGTAAAATGTGACATAATAATTACGATTTATAGCTGCTAATTTATTTTGTAGACATCTGTGGGTATTAAACGATTAAATAAATTCATGAACTGCGACGAACTGAACGTAAGCTCCGTGGAACACGACCCGAAAGAACGTAAGTTGAAAGCGACGTAGAGGCAATACCGACCGGTTGTGTCGTTTAAGATGTCGAATGAAACGTAACTTGCGATCGTCAGCGAACCCCCTGGTGATCGAGAACGGTCACTTCACGTGGGGCGACGACTCCGAGCCCGTGCTGAAGAACATCAACGTGCACATCCCGAGCGGCAACCTCGTGGCCGTGGTGGGCAGCGTGGGCTCCGGGAAGAGCTCGCTGCTCTCCGCGCTGCTGGGGGAAATGAACAAGATCTCTGGCCGCGTTAACACTACCGGTAAATAATTTACTATGATTCGATTAATTTCAATTAATAGCCCTGCATAGGATATATTTTTTTATTGTGTTTTTACCGAAACGGACTTCAAGTCCTAATACTTTAGTCCATCAGTCATTTTACCGCCTAACATAATTATTGGTATTACTGTGTTAACCTTCGGACGACTAGGGAGCCAATACGGGCACAAGAAATATATCTTACATTCCATGGTTGTCGGCGCAGTTCTTGTAGTGTTAGTGTCCATAGTGAAAGCTGAAAGTTGTCTTCAGATGAAAAATCTATTCGCTCTTTTTATAGAGTATTAAAAGACAAACGTATGTTGTTAAACGACCAACGATGTCTACAAGTTGGATATGTGTATGATGTACACATGTTTTTGTTGTTGTTTATTGATTTAATCTTGTAACAATATATTTCGTACAGGTAATATAGCGTATGTGTCTCAACAAGCGTGGATTCAGAATGCGACGCTGCAAGACAACATTATATTTGGCAAGTCACTCGATAAGAGCAAGTACAACAACGTCATCAACGTGTGTGCACTCAAACCGGACTTCGATGTTCTGCCCGGTGGTGACCAAACGGAAATCGGAGAAAAAGGTAAAACGAGAAGCAGTTACTATTGACAAAGGTTACACGAATCAAAGTTTTGTGTTCTTATTTTATTTTTATATTACAACGAGCGTAAATGTCCTTAATTTTCCAGGAATCAATCTATCGGGTGGTCAGAAACAGAGAGTGTCTCTGGCCAGAGCGGTGTACTACGACGCAGACAACTACTTCCTCGACGACCCGCTGAGCGCGGTCGACTCGCACGTCGGCAAGCACATTTTCGATAAGGTACTTATATTGATATTTCCGTCATCACACAGAACAGGATCTTAGCCAAAAGGCCGCGAAGCGAGGGGTGTTAGGGACCCTTGGTCCTCTTCTGTGCCGCTGAAGTAATCGCTTGACACATAAACAAAACAGTAAACTTACTTTCCCATTTATAATATTAGTATTATGATCAAATTTAATAGAAATAAGATACTTCCAAGCCGAGTAAGAGTCAACAAACATTTACGAGCGCTGCTGGTCCTCTGTGACGCAACTCGAAAACTGATCAGGACCGACCGGTTAGAGTGTGTCGCGACTCCAGGGCACTCGTGTCACCTTTAGATGATATTTTCATTATATTATACGCTGTTTCACTTCATACATTATCTATAAATAAATAGGTAAAGTCAAAACAGTCCAGTAAATTTTCTCCTCTATTTGTCAAATGTTTTTTTTCTTTAGTGTTATTAGCAATCAAATTTTGGGAATATCAATAGCATAAAGAAATGTTTAGTAAAACAAAAATTATATATTTTTTTACTCTAATTCTATACTGATTGTAATTGAGTTTCGACCATTGAACGAACACAAGTATTCTTAATTGGATCGTTGAAAGTATACTCGAGTTGGGAATAGATCACGGGACAATTTATCGCGAAGTGTTAGTATTTTGTATTTTAACAAAATCGAAAGCAAAGTACATATTCTTTATTCAATTAGGCTCTTATATTAACTTTTGGAATGTTATGTCAGAGGATCTAACAGGATGTAGCTTACACCGGTTCCGAATGTAGATTCTACCAAGAAATAACAAACTCAGTAGTTATTATTTTTCTTAAATTAAATTTATATTCAAACATATATGTACAATTGAATATATCCGTACTGTCATTGTCAACGAATATAATATTTATATGTCTATCGTGTCTTCTTCATCGCACGTGACATTGGCGAAATAATCTGTGCCTTTTTGGCACAAATAAAAGCCATAAAAAAAGGTATTAAGTAAAGTTAAAAATATCGGCCAACATCCTGATTTAAATATCTAAAAGTAACATATTTAACATGCACACATTGGCGATATCAAATTGATATAATTTATTATGATTTTTATTTGAAGTAAATATGCAGATTAGCAAATATCGCACCTGATTTTATGAGGTCAAAATCATTAACTGATCACGACCACAGGTATTAACTATTTTTGATATCGCCAATGTGGCAACAATCTTAAGAACTAAGATGTTATACTTTGTGTCTGTAATTACACTGGCTCACTCACCCTTCCAACTGAAACATGACAAACCTTTTTTTTTTGCTGTTTGGCGGTAGAATATGTGATGAGTCAGCGGTCGACCTAGACGGGACGACAAGTAAAATTATCTAGCAGTAAGGTTTTTTAGTGGCTTTATGAATAATCAAGGATATTATACCGTCTATAGGTCATAGTTCATAGATAATATAATATGTTATGCTTGAAGCATTTCCCATTTTGAGGAGATTGTTATTTTCTTAAATCAATCCTCAAAAAATTGCTCAACTCGATTCTATAGCAGAAACCGTACAAATAAAATGCTGTTAATTGGTAAATACATACACTCAAGAAACATTGAACCGATTTCGCTTTATTTAAATTATAATTCAATGATGATACAATATAGTTGATTGTGTTGTAGTCATTTATATAACTTTTAATAACACACCGCTAATATATAAAATACGGGTTTCAATAAATGTTATAAATATTAAAAAAACATTTAAATCATTAATTATTTAATGCACAACCACTTGTAATTATTTTTACCCACATACACGGATATTTAAACAAAAAGCTAGTTTGATTTATTGATTGATTATGTTTAGGATTATTGTATAATAATAATTTTTGCCCTTGCATAGATTATTAATGAAGATCTTAAAAGTTAACCTAATTTTGTCTTTAAAAATTTATAAGTCTTTTTTAAGAATTCGATGATTGTGCCGTTTTGTCAAAGAATAATTATCTAATATTTTGCTTTTTTAAGTTAGCTTTTTAGGCTGCAAATCCCTAGAACCCAAAACAATCCCAGACTAGACCCAAAAACGTTATTGTGTGAATCTATAAAAAAAGGCCCGGAGTTGGCAGTGTTTACACGCCCTTATTTCAGAAGTCATCACTTAGATGTTAGAAGAGAAAATAATTGAATTTTATATTTGAACGAACTGATATATTTTAGTTTTGAGACATTTACTCCATGGCTTAACTTATTGCAGGTTATTGGTCCAAATGGTTTACTGAAAAATAAAACTCGTGTGTGGGTTACTCATAACGTGTCGTACTTGGCGCAAACCGACCATATCTTAGTTCTGCGCGATGGAGAAGTCTCCGAAGCTGGCACGTACCAACAGTTGCTGGAGAAGAAAGGCGCTTTCGCTGAATTCCTTCTGCATCACTTGAGTGACGCAGAACGTACTTCTCCTGAAGGTAGAAGAAAACATCTATTAAATTTTGAGTTCCCTATTATTAATAAAAAGTATCTTCACTTGGATTTCCATTTTTAAATACGAACACACACAGAGCGGTACTACAACATTTATGTACTTTTAGTACATACGTAAACGGATGTGTGCTAAAATTGTACACGTTTTATAAATATTTTTTATTTTTTTATTTTATAGAATTGAACGAACTAAAGCAAGATTTGGAAAGTAAACTTGGGTCAGAGTTCCAAAATAAACTGCAAAGAGCTCGTTCACTTTCGGAAAGCACCTCAGAATCGGAACAACCGGCCGCTGGTAAGTTTAACTTCAGAAATACAATAAACACTTCAATTATGACATTCATTTATGGTAAATAATTCTTATCTCAGGAGACCGTCGGGGCAGCAGCGTGAAGAGACGTACCCCTGAAACTACACCTAACGAATTGAAAGAAAAGAATAAATTAATCGAAGCGGAAAAAACTGAAACTGGCAGCGTGAGTTAGCCTAACGTCATTTAAGTTGCTCAATGGAATAATAATACTGTCCCATCGGAGGTGATATCGCTTCTATCAACATTGTCATTTAACACGGAAGCACTCGACATTGTATATCAATTGAAATTATTTCATATAATATATTGTATATTTATATGATATATGTATACATTTCTTTGTCGTTGCGGAGTATAGTGCGGATAGGTTAACTTATACAGTATTATGTTAACGCTATTAGATGCTGCGTGTCTAAAGCATGATTTTATTTTTATTTTTTTCAATATGAGTCAAGCTACTCAGTACTAGTTCTAGAATTTGTAGACTGCTCTTTTTATAACTTACATTTAATTTCTTATAACATCGTTTGCTCGTCACAAGCCTGACTTGGCCAGCTTATACAATCGCCCCGAGTGTCGGTGCTAATAGCGCGTGCCGTGCAGGTGAAGTGGAGCGTGTACAAGCACTACCTGACGAGCGTGGGCGTGACCGCGTCCGCCGTCACCGTGCTCATGAACCTCGTGCTGCAGCTGTTCCAGGTCGGCTCCAACTACTGGCTGGCGCAGTGGTCCAACGACGACTCCATGGTGACTGTTCCCTCTATTCGACTTTTTTCTCCCGCCTTTGAGTTCCATTATAACACGCAAGGTCTATCTTCTTCAACTTTATAAAAATAGTAACTAGCCGAAGAACGCTACAGTCTCAGCGTGAGCTTTCCATTTTCTGTGACATAACAATTGACAAACGAACACAATACAAATCATTATATAAAAAAATCATAGCAGGATTTTTTATATTTTTTACAACAGCAAAATTTTAAATAAGGAATCTTTAAAATTACAGCTGGTTAACGGTACCGTAGACAAAAGCAGGCGTGATCTGTATCTCGGTGTTTACGGCGGACTCGGCATCGGACAAGGTAAGTTTAGCAAATAGGGTTTTATGAGGAAAGACTGTATAATACAGTGATCAATTATTGAATATAAATAAAACGTAAACGCTTTGCACTTAGTGTCACCAACAAGCTAATCAAACAAATATTATCATAACAAATTAAATATTAAGTTTGCCATTCGAAACGGAAATGTCATATACTTAAAGTCTAACCCGGTGATTGTTAATGGTTTCGGTGTTCAGAACATAACTGACATAGCTCGGAACAGTTTTTGAATTTTAAAACACAAAGAAATTTCATTTTATTGTTTGCTTAAAATAAGTCCCTTATGAAAAGTCAATATTAAAAGGGCGTAGGATAGACAACCAAGTTCTGCTTTTATGTATTTAAATTCTGATGTGCTCATCAAATAACAAATAAACAATAATTGCTTAATATTTCGAGAAGTCAACTTAAACTGGAACACGAGAAATGCATCTGCACCTCTACGATATCTTAATCGAGACTCACAGGCACGGCTCTAAGCATTTACAAAAGTTTTATCGCAATTTGGATATCTATTTTATATTATTTGAATGGTGACGGTCTAACGATTTCGATTAACTCTTCACAAAATTGTATTCATACTCATAATAATAACTATAATATTGTATCACGTACAAATATTATCTTAATTTTTTTATTAACATAAATATTGTTGTGGTTTGAAATCCTAACACTTGTATTGATATTTAATAAGATCTATTATAATAATTATTTTTTTATATTTCGTCAATTAAATAATGAATACATTCTTTAAGGGCTCTTCATGGATATATTTAAAAAATTCTATTTCTTATATTTATTTATTGTTACTTGTTGTATTTTATTATCGCATGCGTCATTTAAAATAAATTATCTTGAAGTTAAATTTAAGCTTGCATGCATTATTTACACACGTTACTTTTTTATTTTAATTGTGTACTTGTTGTATATTAATTACATTTACAATTTGCATGTTCTCTAAGAATTTAATATTAAGTACCCCTCATACTATTATATAACATTGTATTTATCTGTAAAATATTTTATTTACAATTATTTACCATTTATTGTATCCGAAGAATTATAAAATAAATCGAAATATTTTATTCAAGTGGCTCTTATGAGCATTTTTGAATTGACGTGATATACGATTAAAGAGAACGTCTGTATAACAAATAATACATACTTGAATTAGTAGACTAATTGTATAACTCTACTAATATTGTATAGCTGAAGAGTTTGTGTTTGTTTTAACGCGCTAATCTCAAGATCTCACAGTCTGATTTGTAAAAATATTTTTATTTAAATTGCATATTTATCAAGAGAGTTCATAGTTTATAAAGGTTATGTAAATAAAATGGCAACACGCCGGCATTAAAAGGAGCACCATCACGTCTATTTATGCTGGTGCTCCTTTTAACAAAATAGTTCGAACATCGATAAGACATTCAGTTCGATTTTGCTCAGACTCTGTGGGCAAATTATTAGGTTTCATGTTAACTAGTATATATTTATTTATAATTGATTAAATACACTTACTTGATATACAAAGTTCACCTGATTGACTCAAGTGTACGGCTCATCGACAAAAACACCAAATTGTGAATTGAAAAACATTAGTCGAATGCAAATGAACCGACAAGCCAACAACGGGTATAATACGTACTACAATAACGTAATGCAGAGGGTACAATTATTTGATTTCAACAAGACATCAGAGGTTCGTATGGGCGAAAATATATCCGGTTATGTACGAATGAGTGATGAATGCATATCTGTGAATGTGTAATTGGAAGAGAACGAACGAGAAGCCGTTCGTCTATATTACCGTACACACGAACCTCAGCCGTAAATGTCCGAGAATGAGCGGGCGGAGCGCGGCGGGCGGCGGGCGGCGGTGCGAGTGTAAGCGTGGTGCGCAGTGGCGTCGGTGTCGGTGTCGTCGCTGGTGCTGTACCTGGGCACGCTGGCGGCGGCGCGCGCGCTGCACGCGGGGCTGCTGGCGGGCGTGCTGCGCGCGCCCAGCATCGGCTTCTTCGACTGCACGCCCGTGGGCCGCGTGCTCAACCGCTTCAGCAAGGACGTGGACGTGCTCGACAACGTGCTGCCCATGACGCTGCGCGGCTGGACCTCCTGCTTCTTTGCGGTAGGCCCCGAGCCCCCCCCCCCCTCACCCTCGGAGATTCGTTCGATCCGTTGATGCGTTTGGGATCAGTTTATTGCAATGCGGGCGTTGACCTCCGCTGACGACGTTCTTGAACAGATTCCATTTCGTTGGCCCTTTTCTATGTACTGTATCGGTCTCTCATCTCACTCTGGCTTGCTTAGTTTTCAGTTATTTTATTAAACCTTAGAGCATGTTTTTATAGAAAATCTAGCGCACTCTGCCAAATTCGATTATGCACTTCAAAAATTTCCTCGTTTCGATCGACCGGTAGCGACAGTCGACACTAGATAGTTCCGATCCGACTTTTCGACGAACGCCGTAAACGATGTATTCATTATTTGTTGACTAATGCCAATTTAAGATTGTATCGGGATAGGTTAATATATTTCGTGGACGTTTTTACAGCCTTATCGTCATTTTTCACGGACTTAATGCCATATTTGGCGTGCTGGCGGGCTGCGCGGATTCTGCATGAGCTTTTGTTGGACAATGTACTAAAAGCTCCTTTACAATTCTTCGAAGTGACCCCCGTTGGCCGGATACTTTCTAGGTTTTCTAAAGACATGGACGTTGTGGACACGTCGCTCCCCTCGCAAGCCTCGGACGTTATATATTGCGCGTTTGAGGTAATCAGGCCACCTTGATCTAGTAAAGTCTGCATTTTTTTTTATTTGGTATAAATCATTAACTTTGCTTAAAATTAATGTTTATCTTTTCGTTATTGATAACAAATTGCACAATTAGAGGGTAAATTGTAGTACACACACTTTAAATATCAATGCGGCATTTAATTTGTTTCTTACTGTTCACGGCATTACAATGTACACTTACTTGTAACGTTTACTTTCTATTATCTGTATAAATTGCTTATTTGCCTTCATGATCTCGCCTTTCATCATATTTGCATCGAATAACGTGATATCTGCCAACATTTATATTACCACGTGTAATAATATCAATTATAAACTGATCCCAAGGTATGTTTATAAATTCAAGCTTGCGAAAACTCCTCTGTATGAAAAGGACGTTTACGCAAAATTTTATTATACAGCTACGAGCATACGCAATACTAAGGTATTATATGCTTTTAATGAGTAGGTATAGTATACAAAATAGTGTTTTTTTATGCTTAAGATAAGTTAAATATTTTTCTAAGAAATCAAACTGTTTCGTTTTAAAAATCTTCTACATTAATTTGTTAAATTATTGTTTAAATGTTTCATGTAGGTACTGGGGACTCTATTCGTTATTAGTTTTTCGACACCGATATTCATGGCTGTGATCCTGCCCATCGGCGTCGTGTACTACGTCATACAGCGTTTCTACGTGGCCACTTCGCGTCAGTTGAAACGACTCGAATCCGTGTCGAGGTCCCCCATATACTCGCACTTTGGGGAAAGTATAACCGGAGCGACTACGATTCGAGCGTATGGAGTCACTAAAAGGTTTGTTTTTTAAAAAATAATATACATGCATAATAACAACTTACATGCTATATTTTTAAGCCCTTCCTGAACCTCATATCGGTTAGTAATACAATATCTAATATTTCCTGTTTTTTGTAGCCGAAAAAAATACTTTAAGAGATTTCTAAATTATTTATAAATAAATAATCGTAGCAGCTAGATGCCAGTTGCGTTACTTTAAATGATCTTAGAACTCAATGCTGCGATCAACTCGACCGGTCATGACTCATGGTCTCTGGCCGCAGGTTCGTGGAGGAGTCCGAGCGCGGCGTGGACCACAACCAGTCGTGCTACTACCCGAGCTGCATCGCCAACCGCTGGCTCGCCGTGCGACTCGAGATGATCGGCAACCTCATTATATTCTTCGCGGCTCTCTTCGCCGTGCTGGGCAGAGACACCATCAACCCGGGTCTCGTCGGACTCTCCGTTAGCTATGCCTTGCAGGTCCGTAGTACGGTTGCCTTCATAAAACACAACTATTATATTGCATATTTGCATTTCATGTTCCATAAGTTTAAACAACGATTAAATGAGAATTTACCTCATGAAATGAAACTAAACTAACAAACGAGAAATGAAGAATGAAAAAACCAGAGTGATTTTATAATTGTTTTTTTTTATTTATTTTTTTAAAAAGTACAAATAGACATACAAAGTAGAGTAGTAATTGTATTGATATAACACAAAATGTGTCAATAACTTTTTAAAGTTCGTTTCGTTTTTCTAATCAAAGACATGGGATATTACATAGACAATTTTACAAACTTTTGCTAATATGATTTAATTCTAACTACGATATAATTTTGCTAGATAACACAAACATTAAACTGGCTCGTGAGAATGACCTCCGAAGTGGAAACTAACATCGTAGCTGTAGAGAGAATAAAAGAATACGCAGAGACGACTCAGGTAAATATATGGCCGAACAAATACAGCGATACTCACGACTGCCAGTAACTAAAGCGATCACCGTTAAGACACGTCCAGTTCTATGAGAATCGTTCCGTGCGCAGGAAGCGGCGTGGACGGTGACGAAGGGCCCCGGCTCCACGTGGCCCGAGACGGGCGCGCTGCAGCTGGAGCGCCTGTCGCTGGGGTACCGCTCGGGCGAGCCGGCGCTGCGGGACCTCACCTGCACCGTGGCGCCCCGAGACAAGCTGGGCATCGTGGGCCGCACCGGCGCCGGCAAGTCCACGCTCACCCTCGGCCTCTTCAGGTACCCTCACGCCCCTGTACGCCGACACCACCCGCCCCCTCCCGCCTCATGCTTGACGTTGTCGTTGCAGAATTGTGGAGGCGATGAGCGGCAGGATACTCATCGACGGAATCGATATATCGACGATTGGCCTGCATCAGCTTCGGTCGCGCATCACCATCATCCCGCAGGACCCCGTGCTTTTCTCGGGTTCTCTGCGGATGAACCTAGATCCGTTCGGCGTCTACACCGACGAGGAGATTTGGCGGTCCTTGGAGCACGCGCATCTTAAATCGTTTGTGCAAGGTGAGATGCTAAAGATAGACATTGCCGTAACGATTTTGTACTGGAGGCACATTTAAACGATTCGGTCGACTTTTGCTCTCCCGCAGGTCTACAAGCGGGACTTCTGCATGAGATCTCGGAGGGTGGAGAGAATCTCTCGGTGGGTCAGAGGCAGCTGGTGTGTCTGGCGCGTGCGTTGCTGCGTAAGACGCCGCTGCTGGTGCTGGACGAGGCCACGGCCGCAGTCGACTTGGAGACCGACGACCTCATACAGGTAAGAGACAGTTCTTTACATAAAAAAATATCGATTAATATCGGATAGGTATTGATCTTATTGATATTGATTAAGTAGCTAAACGAAACGCCTAAATAATGCATATTGCCCTATTGACTATTACAGAAAACAATAAGATCGGAATTCGCATCTTGCACGGTCCTGACCATCGCACATCGTCTCAACACTATCATGGACTCCACTAAAGTCATGGTACTGGACAAAGGACAACTAGTGGAGTACGCACCACCGGAACAGCTATTGCAAGACAAAAATTCTATTTTCTACGGCATGGCTAAAGACGCCGGTCTTGTTAACTGAGTTTTATAATTATGCATTTATATAAACACGTGTTCAATTTGATGTTTGTTACTGACATGACGAGTAACCCGATAAGGCCGAAGTATGTCACAAATATACTTAAAAATTGTTTTCTTAATATGAAAATGTATCCTGAATAGCTTTATAATTTACTTTAGAACATATTTTATTATCTAACCGGTTTTCTCGAAATGTCACTAGCAAATACTTTATCTACAATAAGCACGATGAAGGGCGATGTACCTTAACAATAAGCGTCGTGTTTGACGTGATGGATGCATTACCTCTGGTGTTACGAAGAAACCTCTATAAATAATTTTATTAATATATATTTCAAAACTCAAGACATTTTATATACTTCACATTTAATCGATCTGCTCTAAACAGTAGCAATAATTACTCATGTATAGTTACCACTCCAGGCCGCCCATTACTTAATTATTTATATTTTATATACCTTCACATTAGTACTTATTTTTAAGTAATTTAATTATTAATATCCCGTTAAATCCAGGATGACATTAAATATACAACCCGTTTTTTATACTATTTATATTATATAAAATTTTAATGAAAATATTGTTAACAGAATTCATAATTAATCATTTCAGTATTTTTTGTTTTCGTAGTGTGTGCCAATGTCAGCCATCATACACGAGATTTTATTAAATGTTGCTAATTAGTTTATAATAATAGAATTATAATATTCATTTGATTATTTCGTACCTGTTTGTTGAAAATATGCGTACTTATTGGAATCTAAGATTTTTTTAATTATTAAGTGCTTTAATTACACCGAATAGTATATTAGATTACATTGTAGAAGAACAATTGCTCTTATATAAAAATGGTCATGGGCTGAGACTTTAAACTAAAATCCTCGAATTTATTTGTCTTTAAAAGACCTCTGAAAAGTGTGAGACTATAAAATTCATAAATAAAGTATTAATTAATATTTACTTAACAAAATCTTAGCATTTGTAATTTTTTTTTATCTCGGTTTCTCCACTATAATAAAACAAATCTGTTTAACTCTTAAAGCACTGCCAGATAAAATTAAACTTTTGCCAGTTAGCTATTATTTGTTACAACTGATCGATATGCTGATAGTTTTATTTGTACAATTAACAGGTGCAATCCACATATTGTTGTTTATATGCCTTGTTGAAGGTTTTAATTTAATTTGTAGTAAATCGTGTTCACACTAACTTACAAGTTTAGAAAGTACAGATATTTTACGAATTCAAATAACTAAATATGTATTTTAATCGGAATTTATAGCACAAAACCCTCAAAAACCCGCCTGTTTCTGAAATGATGAGATAAACGCTCATTGGTCGCGTATTACTATAACTTCTCTGTTTGTTATTGACCAATGTACTTTAGACTAAAGTCAATTAGTTAATCTGACTTTGATCTGCGTTTCAGATACAGAAGGTTATAATAGATTTCTATTATAATTTAACTTTTGTTAAGATATGCCATGCCTGTAGTTATATTACTATTTCATTAGGATTAAAAGTCTTTGTACCTCTTACAAAAAATAGACGTATGAACAGAGCATTTTGATTCAATCCTCGAACTTGTTAACTTAAATAAATACGTACTAATATTATTTTCGTCGTAAGATGTTACAAATTATTTGCAAAAAACTTTGTTTTAGTTACCTTAACTGTTAACTGGACAAATAGTGTTAATAATATTATTTTAATGATAAAAACAAAAATGCAAATGGAACGTTTAAGATAATGTGTCTGAGACACTAAGGATTTACTTAGTTTTGTAATCGTTTATAATAGAATATCTAAGTTATGTCATTTTTCGCTTTTATTTTTTCATTATAATGCTCATTAACATGGTAACTTAACTGTCTTTGTTTGCAATACATCTACATTGATAAAAGTGCAACAAATTTAGTCAATTAAGTCAATTTTTTTAATAAACATGTGAAACTTTAACATACATCGATGAAAGTACTTCATTCATGTATTTTTAGGGCTCAACTTGTACTTATTAAAATAATAAAAACGTGTGAAAAGTAACAAATTACTTACCTAGATATGTATGTACGTACATGCGATTATATATATATATATATACAGGGTTATTGGTAATTCGACGTATTCCCTTTAGGAGGTGATAGGGGTTACTATTTGCGATAATTTTAACCCCATATACATGATGCAAAAGTGAACCATTTTAGGGTTATCACGTTTTTTAGATTTTTTCAACAAATTTGTAGTAAGTAAGTTAAGTAAATATGTAAGTTTTTTTACATTGGTTATTATTTTAAATCAATTTTGTGGGAATTTTAAAGAGCGACCTTTAGTACGAATTCGATCATTTTATTTCGGTTGCTTTGAAATAAATTCCTAGTTTTTATACATTTTCGGAAAGTTAATTAAACGATTATGTTTTTAAAATAATCTGCAAAACAAGTTTCATAATGCTTTTTTTTTTGTTTTTCATGCATATTTGGGGGAAAAAAATAAAAAATATATTGAAATAATATCGTTTTCCGTCTGCATTTTTAAATTTGGACCGATAATTATTGTTTAAATATTGAAAAATATCCAGTTTTTAAACGTTTTTTATAAATCAGAAGAAAAAAGTAGATTTTAATCGAAACTTTTTTTTAATTAATTTTTGAAGTTGCAATTTTGACTTATTTTGAAAAAATCTAAAAAACGTGATAACCCAAAATCGGTTCACTTTTGCATCATGCATATGGGGGTTAAAATTATCGCAAATAGTCACCCCTATCACCTCCTAAAGGGAATACGTCGAATTCCCAATAACCCTGTATATATATATATCATAGGTTGATTCGCAGCTGAAATTAATTATGTATTGTATCTTGCCTATACTGTTTCTTTTTTTTTAATTAAATACGTAATGAAAAAAAGAACGTAAACTTCATGTTAAATTGTGTAATTTTTATATTTTATAACATAAGAGTTAATTGTAAATAACTGTAATGATATGAAAATTCCTAACAATAAAACATTCTTCTAGGAGCAATTATACAGTTACATTTCGGTCAATAAATATTTTTTTCAAGATTTACCAAATTTTTTCTTTATTTAACAATAAATCTTCATCAAACAACTTCAAAAATTTTAGACTTCTAAGTTTATTTGTTTGTTTAATCAAATAATCACAATACAGAATAAAAAAATTGTAATATAAAAATTGGTTTTTTTTTTTCACTCCAGTAATGTTTATTGTGGTAGTTAGTAATACCATCTTGATCAAATTTGAATTTGTCGGTCCAGAGGATTTTTTAAAAAAAGATGCATCTTCTAAGTCCTCATTAAGCATGAATCTACATAAAGCAACTCTTCTTTCAGCATCCTCTTCGTAAATAACGTGCACAGGATTAAAATGATAATACAAAATATCTTAATTGTAACTTAGCTACTGAACTGTTTATGTATCTAAAGTTTTTTTTTTAATTTGTATTAAGTAAATATGTAAATTTTTTTACATTGGTTATTATTTTAAATCAATTTTGTGGGAATTTTAAAGAGCGACGTTTAGTACGAATTCGGTCATGTTCGAATACGAATTTCCACCAGCGTCTTTTCTGATCATTTTATTTCGGTTGCTTTAAAATAAATTCCTAGTTTTTATACATTTTCAGAAAGCTAAGTAAACGATTATGTTTTTAAAATAATCTGCAGAACAAGTTTCATAATGATTTTTTTTGTTTTTCAGGCATATTTGAAGGAAAAAAATAAAAAAAATATTGAAATAATATCGTTTTCCGTCTCGCATTTTTAAATTTGGACTGATAATTATTGTTTAAACATTGAAAAATATCCAGTGTTTAATCGTTTTTATAAATCAGAAGAAAAAAATAGATTTTAATTAATACTTTTTTTTAATAAATTTTTGAAGTTGCATTTTTGACTTATTTTTAAAAAATCTAAAAAACGCGATAGCTCAAAAATGGTACACTTTTGCATCATGCATATGAGGGTTAAAATTATCGCAAATAGTCACCCTTATCACCTCCTAACAGTAATACGTCGAATTACCAATAACCCTGTATATTTATTTCAATAAATCAAAATAACAATTCCTTTTTTAAGTTTAATCTAAGACCGTAATTTCCAAAATTTGATTAGAATATAAATAAATAATACGATTTAATTATAAAATATGGGATGTTTTTAATTAATCTTGTAGCCCTAGGCGCACTTTGGAAGCACGAACACAGTATATTTCTTGAAACACAATGTACGTTATACATGCTCCATATGCTTTTCGTTTTATAATCGCAATGTGTCAATCTACTAGCATGCAAAATTTTTTGATATAAATCCTTTAATAATCGCTGAGAACGCTAGCGTACTAGTATGTGTACTCCCAGCTTTACAATTTTGTTCGTTTTGTTTGGAAAATTCAAAATTTACAAATTTCTATTTTTTAAATGAAAACATTACAATTTAATCTTATAGTATATTATTGATTCGTATAGTGTTGGTGAGTAATAAATAATACTTTGATTACGTTACGGACTCAAACACATAAAAGCTTGCAACAAATGCAAGAAACTTAAGACCAATGATTGACAATGACATCCTAGCTGTCATCAGCTGACCAGCAGTCATAACTCAGTATTCACTATTCAGTAACTTAAGCGTATTATGTTTTTAAATATTAATCATATTTTTGAAAATAAGAAAATGAAAACCTGAATAAATGTACATATTATAAATAAAATTATTATTGCCGCGAATCCTGTGTATATAATTTAAAGACAATCATAGTAAAAAAAAAGAATTCGAAAAGAAAATTAAATACAAACAATTATATATTAAAATACTCTGTTAATAAGCAATGATGGATATTATATTTAAGGTTGATTTAGAAGATAAATTTAGAACCGTATGTATTGTATACTGTTTTCATTTGCCAATATATTTATTTATTTATAAAAATAATCATTTATTTTAAGGTAATTGAAGACACTATGAAACATTTATATGCTAAGAAAATTAACTCTACAATATTAAATGAGCAAATTGTTGCAACAGCTAAAGAAGAAATTAAAGAATTACTTATTAAAAGCAATTTCAACAACCATAAGATCCAAGAACTATTGTTATCAAAAGGTTATAATGAAGAAAGAATTCATACTTTTTCTTCTTTAATTCAAAACCGAAGAGATGAATTGCTTTATTTAACATTAGTTAATCTCAATAGTTGTTATGGTGAAACAGTAGCAAAATTTGATTGGATTTTGAAGTTGGTTTATGGCACAAGTGAGCTCAAAAAGCTAAAATATCCATTGCTCCAGCTGGCACTGACAACGGTCAATGATGGAAAATGTCAACAAAGAAACTATGATATTAGTAAAGATATTTTAATAAAAATAATTAATGTCTTGGAAAATATTGATTAGTTTAAGAATTAATCAGAATATTAAATAATATTTAAAATGAATTACCCATTTTGTTTTTTATTTGAATTTTAAAATAGTGAAAATGTGGATCTATTTCAACAACCATTAAGCTATGTAAGAGCCGAGATGGCCCAGTGGTTAGAACATGTGCATCTTAACCGATGATTTCTGGTTCAAACCCAGGCAAGCACCAATGAATTTTCATGTGCTTAATTGGTGTTTATAATAAGAATTCTGACACATGTGGATTCCACCAACTCGCATTGGAGCGGGGTGGTGGAATATGCTCCATACCTTCTCGAAGGGAGGGAAGACCTTAGCCCAACAGTGGGAAATTTACAGGCTGTTAATGTAAGCTATGTATTTGTGTGGTGGAAGACCAGAAGTGGGTCAGTGGTCATTTACAGGCTGTTATTTTATCTTTTTTTTACTTAATCAAAAATTTCTTGCCTCAGTACTAAATATATGTTTAACAAACATTGTAGAGATATATTATTTTTATTAAAATCAAACGTCCAACAAAATGTATTAAAAATTTTGTTTTAATGAGGTATTACTGATTAATGAGTAAGTACTGTGTACTCTATGTAATTGCTTATGTAACAAATATATTGTTTTAATGTAAGAGTTATATATCAGTATTAAAGCTAAATAATTAAAATGGTTATAAATAAACAATTTTACAATATTTCTTATACTTATACATTAATTTCCTTTTAATAACAATTAATTCATAAATGCGGACCGTGACGATGGCCTTAATGAAATCGGGCACGGCGTCTAACGTCAAGAGGCTAATCAATGCAGAGGCGAATAAAACTACTACGTTTAATTATACTACACAATTGTACATATCTTCTCACAAGTGTACTGTCACTTATGATAAGTAAATTCAACAAGACCAGAAGACTACTATTACAGGTAAGATATTTTGGAAAAAACAAACTATTTACTTTTTTGCAAAACAACAGCGGAACCCGCAGTTATCTTATCACTTCAAGATTAACGATATATAATAAAAGAGTATACACCTACATTCTTTCTTTCAATTGCCATTTTGGTAGAGTTATCATTCTCACACATTCATCTCTTCCCTACCTACTCATATCTTCAGATACGCGCTTCCACCACATGCCACCCAATATGGATTCCTTTATTTGCAACGTAGCGATATCACTAAATGTAATTCATTCTTAGGATAAAAATGGTATTTAGTTGCATGTCAACAGAGACGGGATATCGGGTCGTCACGTAATTAACACTAACAAATTCTTGCTTTGGGTTAACAAATATTGTTAAAAATTATATACTTTTCGATTTAGCGTCGCTACATTATTATACACTGAATTAATAAAGCACTCCTAATCGAAATTATAATACTCAAAATGTCATACATTTTAAAATTTTGTTTATTTTTTAACCGATATATTAAATAAAAATCGCGATTAACTATACTTTTGTAAGTCGAAGGGCAACATCGTCAGGAAACCTGCATATGTTGAAATGACTATTTTCCATGTGTGTCCACTTTTGTGTGTTGAAATAAGCTCCATTTGTTTCATTTTGGGTCCTCCTGATATGTCGTTTTTTTCGATAAGGTAATCTAATAATCTGAGGAAAACTTGAGGTAAATAAAAATCGGATATGTTTTTTTAAATTTTATTGATTAGAGACATTCACACATCAAGATTAAATTTCGGTAAATAGAACTTAAAAATATTTATATAAAAATGTTTAATGAATACAAATTTTAAATTCCTATTTATTTTAGGTACAGTAATAGTAACATGAGCAGACAACACAAATAATATTTCAGCATTATAATAAAATATACATACTTCGAATTGGCACTTCTGCATTATATATATATATAAATATCATGTATTAGGTGAATGAAGCAGTTCGATGGGATTGTTTTTTTAGGGTTTGTGCTTTCCGCTAACTTACTATTAATAATTTTGAGCGAACGTAATTTCTAAAAAATATTCTATAGGTTAGTTTTTATAAATTCTAAAAACTAGTCACTTATTAATAATAATACGTTAACTACCAGTAAGCCTATAAAAATCATTTCGTCTTTATGATCAGTCAATTAACAAGGAATGTAACCGAAACAATTAATTTTTTGTTGTTTTTTTTTTAATATAAATTAGCGGATTCGAAGATATTAAATGTTCAGTCTACGATAGGTTCAGGAATTATTTGGAAATACATTTGATATGGAATGTCTCACTCGTATTAACTGCTAATATGTTAGGAAGTATTTCCGTCCTCCATTCATGCAGATGTGTCACTTCAAATTTTATAAAAAATGTATAAAATTACAAAAATGTTTAGGAAATCATTTTGTTGGACACAAATCGACAAACGACAGTAATATAAAACCTTACGTAGGTATAGTCTAATCGTATGTATAAGTGTGAAATAAAACACTACTAATAGCAGCAATACCCACTGCTTTCTCTAAATCGTTACAAATACTACACATCTAAATAGTACATATAATTGATTGTAGGTTTGTATATATGCATAAAAATGTATAGATAAATCGAAAACTTGGCCACTGAATATTAAGTCCAATTTTAATTAAAAATATCCACGCCTAAATGTATAAAGTAACACAATTTCTTCACGAAATGCCTAACATCTTACCGTATCTCACTAGGCGAAAGAGCGACTTAAATATACTGGAGTTGAATTTCACACGTGCGCTTTAGAAAGAGAGCTCAGATCCAAATTTACACAACTTATAATTAAAGGAGTAGAATAATAACATAGGTGCATAAAATATACTTAAAGAATTAAATGAAATTAATTTTTTATATCACTTATAACAATATACAAATGCAAATTTCAACTTTAATTCGACGATAGAATTTAAGAAAAATAAGTTTATGAAAACGTAATTATTCGTATATACATAATAGTGTCTCATTATTAAAACCTATAATATTTTTATATTTTTCGAGTAACGCTTTTTTAATTATCAATATTAGTATTTAATATGTAATGTTTTAAGTTTTTCTCATCGTAAAAGCTGTAACATGATCGAAACTGTGAGGCAAGTAAACATGTATTTGTTATAGATCGATATTTTACTATACAACAAATGCATACATTCACATCGGTTTACGGTATATTCAAAATCCTTCGTGGAAACTACATTGAAATGTAATAAGTATTGGTGTAACTCGTATGATTAAATACTAGATAATTTTATTATTACGTACTAGTAAATTTTTTATGCTACTGAATGCCAATTATCATACGAATATTACAAAATGTTAAAAAAATTCTAAGAGCAAATAGAAATTGCGAAGTTCTTAAGGAGCGAGTCCCACGCCAGACGACATAACTAATACCCCTGTAATAATGGCACCAACTTATCGCACCGTATACTGCCTATATAACTTTGTTATTTTATGAAATCGTAAAAGATCATTCTAGCGAATTAAAATATATATAAAACCTTAATTTAACAAAGCAAAGCACGCTAAACTTAAACTATACTCGTTCTAGATGTAAGGTCTTATTCAAAATTGAAATTCTCATATTTGACGTAAGAAATTGTAATCGAACTTAGTTCGATATCACACCGCGATACTTAATGGAAATAAATTAAAGGCTCATATTTAGACATACGTCTTGTGGACTGCTGTATGTGAAACTCTCTGCCGGGCTATTAATTAGCTACAGCCACATCGGTCGTCGTCTCCTGCAACAAAGTACACGCAATTAATACAATTACTAGTTCCATATTATATTCGACTCGAAGGATCTAAATCTTACCATTTCGGTTTTCAGCTCTGGTATGGTGGGGACCTCTGGGATTAGTTCCTTCATCTTATCAGATGTTGAAAGAACTTCCTGTAATTATGATACATTTTTGTATTACTTAAATTTATTCATTGAACACGACGCCGTAATGACGGTGACAATATTTACAAAATAAACTAAGATCAATAACTGATCTTATAAAATTCATTTGGCACTTTTTTATTAATTATGAAAAAAACAAACGCTAAATATATTATCACTCTGAGTTTAACATAAGAAATTTATATTTTATTACAATCAGATCTGAATTAATATTAGTACAAGCTAGTTTACATGCGAGGGTTTATATAAAAAAGCATATCGAGAGACAGAGGAAAAGGAAAGGAAAGCAACGAGCGCGGTGACGAGCTGCAAATCAAGACGGCAGTCTCTACATCGATACGGTCATGATCCAGATATTCTTCAGTTATTGACAGTTCACACATGCTGGAAAAATTTGGATATTAACTAAATTACAACATTTTTCAATGGAATGTCAAAACCTCCTTAAATAAGATACTAATCTTCTACTAGAGCAAGACTATCCGGCGGTATTCACCTGATGCGTGTCCGCGGGCGGCTCGGGCGTGTCGGGCGGCGACATGTCCGACTCCGAGCGGCAGAGCTCACTGGGCGGGAGCGGGAACGACTCTGACGCGTCATTACTGGCCGCGTCTCCGCCACCCTGCGGCAACGACTCCATCGCTTCCGACAGTGAAGGAGGCATGGAGTCTTCTGGTGTTACTATCGGTTTAACCGATTGCGCAGTTTCGTCGATTACTGATTTCGAGTCACCGTTCATGATGACCTTTTCGTCGTCGTTAGTTTCGACGGTTTCCAATTTCCCTAAGGAACTTTTCGATTCATTTAAAAGATTCTCCTTTTCAATTTCATCATTTTCTTTAAGATTGTCTACATTTGAATCTGTTACCATATTTTCAGGAATCAATTCATTTTTTATGACTTCTACACTTTTTTTTACGTTTTCCTCATTTGCGCTAGCTTTATCACTATCTACTTGTACGTTAAATACAAGATCGGTTTGATTCTCACTAAGCACTTTATCTGTGTCTTTTTGAACGGAATCTTCAATTTCGACTGGAGCATCATTTGTAATGTCAGTGTCAGATATTGACGAAGTTTGAACATTTGTTTCAGCATGATCTGATTCATGAGAAATGTCGTTTGAAATAATTTCTTCCGTCTTTTCAGACTGGACGTCTGATGAAGGAGCATTTAAAAGTGTTTCATTTGAAGAATCTGTAATTTGTACTGATGTCTCGACAGTTTCCACTACGTTTGTTACATTTTGTTGGGACTCGACTTCAATGTCGGAAGGAATTGCTTCCGTTTTTTCTGTGTTAGTGTCGGATGTCTCATTGTGAGCTGCATTTGAAATGATATCGGCATTATTAGCGAGCGAAGCATCTGTCAATTCTGGTGCCATAGTGGTCGCGGCAAAGGAAACCACTGAAGAAGGGGGAGGATTTGCGGGGAGTGGTGGAGGCGTAGGCTCTATTAAAGGCATTTTTTCAACACAAACCTCATTTATGACAGGAATTTCAGTAGCTGGAACGGGTTCAGTCTTTTCGATAGTTGGTTCCTCGGGTTTGCTATTCTCACTTTCTACTGCTACAGGAGTTTCGATTTTAGATTCTTCTGCGATGAGACCATTGACAGAGATTTTCTCCGTTGTTACTTCAACTTTAGGTAGCTCTGGCCTATCATTTTCTTCAGTTACTGTGGCAATTGGCTCATCAACAGTAGGAGATTCTTCCTTTGGCGTTTCAGGCGTGCTGCTACCATTTGTAATGGGCTCGGTTACTGGTGTTTCAGGAGTTCTTTCTTCTTTGGTCTCTGTTTCAGCTTTTTCTTCTTGCACGATATCAACTTTTTCTGTGTCAGGTGTCTCGGCAATCTGACAATAGAATAAATACCTTTATTGACAAATATTTCAGGCAGTATTTGAGTAATAAGTAAAGACCGAAACGAGTTTAGATGCATATAGAATCAGGAGAACATTATCAGATATATTATGGTATAATTTGAGGATATTGGTAATTATTTCCAGCATGAAAATAATAATTACAGGAAAGTATAATATATTCAAATTATAAAAGTTTATAAGATCTCAAGTAATATAGTCAAATGCAATTATGCTCAACTAATGATAAAGAGAGGATGGCAAAGGTTTAATAAGCTTGCATTTATAAAATCAATAAACATAAGTACAAATAATATTAAAATAGTTAATACCTTATCGTCTGCCATTATAATTTTACGCAAATTATATATTTATTTAAAAATTAATGTGAACATACAATTACAATACTTTACAGAGCTTACTTTATGACTGAGGACGTAATCAATTTGACCAGAACATTTATATCGCTAGGTTTGGTAACCAGAGACTTACATACGTTCACCCTTCAATGCCTATGAACTATAATATTATCTTACAGACAATAAGGGTTGACATTATATTGCAATTCATTCGAATATTATAATTATTAAAAATCTATTTATAAAACAGAACTACAACTATGTATGAATTGAGGTGAAGGAAAAATTAAGAAGTGAGAAAGGGGTTGTTATGCCGTCAAAAAATTTTTTGGTCTGTCTGTTTTTTTATCACCCTAATATATAAATATTCAAACTTTTTTTATACCTCACATTATTATTGGTTTTATTCTGATTAAGTACGTAGGTAAATTTTTTTTCGAGGATATCTTAGGAGGATAATTTTTTTGTCTCATTTTCACTAAAAATATATAAGCTTTTGTTATAAAATTATAATTCGTTTGCATGCGTTAACCTGAACAATATCAATCATTCCCAAATTAAACGAGATTAATTGCATACTTACAATTTCTCTATGTAACTTATCTATATAAGGCATACAATTTCATATTTATTTTATTACACGCGTAACCACAGCGTTGCGGCTTGCACAAATGCACAGATCTATACAAGGTTATATTTACTTGATATAGTATCGAAGAACGACTTAAGTTTTGCTTTTGCGCGCGTTCACTCACGACATTTTCCTGCCATTGTATATATCGTTATAAATATTATATCACTCAAAATATCGATATTATAAAAACTACACAGAAATGGACGGTAATTACTAATTGAATATGGTCAGTTTTTTTTCTATAAGCATTTTCCACAGAGATCATGACTAAGAAAAACTTCTAGGAAATCAGTCATTGACAAGTGAATCACGTTATGTATTACGTTCGTATGTTGACTGTATATATGTATGACTCTTAAATTAATGTGACTGTAAAACTGTACTTGCTTATTATTACTACAGAGCAAATATAGCTAATATTTGTTTACCGGCCTTACATATAAAAGTTGTTTAGCGGTTCAATTAAACACTGATTTCCCTCTTTCTTTAATTTGACATTCGAGAAGAAAATAACATAGATAACATTTAACCTATCACCTCCTAAACAACACACACAAGTAACGCTCAAAAGTATTGACAAGTATACTTCATTACATTATACAAAATAAAAAAGGTAGGTATAAATTGTTTACCCAAAAAAAAAATTGTTCTATGGTGTTTAAATTGGCACTTAGGCTTAGTCAATCTAAAAGTTTGATTATGATACGTGAAACCAATTTTCCAAAATTCATGAAGCCTGTTACAAGCTCAGATTAGTAAGTTGATATTTACTCGAAAATGATTATTATTTAATGTATATGCATAAAAGAAACGATCCATAGTCCCTATTATTATAACTAAAGCTCCAACTTCGTGGTGAGTAAAACATCCTCAAATCATAATATTAACACCTCCATTACCCAAATATCTTATTTGGTCAAAATCAAAATCGAACAACAAATCTTCAATTAACAGGGAGTCTCGTATACGGTATTCCATCAGATTAAACTAAATTACATTTGCTTTGATCACACCACGACCATCCTAAACCGTGAACGTGAAAGGTGAAACGTGAATGTTTGAGCCAAAACTTTCTTGTAACTCATTATTAATTTGCACGGCGGTTTACGGACATCATTTAATAGTGGTATTAACTGTTATATTAAGCGATCTTCAGTGGCGGTTGTCTTTTTCGGGTGGCCGTCCACTGTATTACATTTAGTATTGCAGCATTTTCGATGAAAAATGTATAATTATTTACACAAAAAAAACTTTCAAAATTGCTACCTAGGTCATCGAAAAATGCGAATTGAATAATTGTCAAAATACTTTTGAAAGCATATTTGAACAAATTTCACCTAATCTTAAAATTAGTTATAACTTCTTCTCAGTAATAATATATACAACTTTTTTTTACTGAAAAGCACACAGAAACTAAATTCTAACAAATTTAAACTTGTCAAAATACATTTGAGCGTTACTGTACATATGCCGTTTGTATATATTTTAAAATATAAAATTGCTAAGTAAGAATTGCCTATTGATTGCTTTCGTAAACGTACATATAAACTAATATGCACATTGCATGTACATTGCTATATATATTAATTATGTGGCTATAACCACATACAATACTGTTGTTTTTTAAGTAACTAAAATAGGTGGACGGTCAAATGGGAGACCTGATATGTGGTCACTATCGCCACTGTGTCCATTTACAATGTTAGTTTAGTTAGTTACTAATAGTAACCCTTTCTTTCATCGCCAATGCACCACCAAACTAGTGAACTATGTAAGTCCCTTGTGCCCGGGGTAACAACGGCTCATTCACCCTTCAAACCGGAACACAATACTAAATATTGCTGTTTGATTTGTTGACGTTGTAATCTTCTATATATATTTCATTAACTGTTCGATTCGTTTAAGATCTTTAATATAAAAAGGTAATATATAATAAATTAGTTTCCGTGACTGAGCGATAGTCTAGATGACGAGCGATCGTTCCACCGTTAATAACTTATTAATAAGAAAAATATACCGTTTTCTCTCTATAAGTTTACTTTTAAATATAACAACCGTTTACTGTGTTATCTGAATAGTAATTGTAGGACTCATTTCATTTACCCCTATTTTGTATTCTCATATCATACATTTACCGAGATCCTTAAATAACAATAGATTACGGTGGTTCGTCGTTCCTACGTACCTACATGTCGGTATACAAAACGGTAGCTAGCTAACTTATTAGTTACGACACTTTGTGTATGGACATCGAATGAATCATACCGGTTGCGTAACTTGCGATTTGTTTAATTAATATAAACGCAAAAAACATATGAAAAATGTGATTAAAAGTAAGTTTTTTTATATTCGTTTCATTTTTCTCCCAACGTGACTCAGTCGTTTTTCGATAAAAGATTGACAGAAAAGCATATTGTATATATAAATGATTAAGAAACATTACTTAAAGTTTATTTCAATGAGTTCAATAAATATTTAATTGCTGACGTTATTTCGTTCGAATTAACTCAATGAAGATTATGCGGGTGTCGCGGGAACCTTCGCAGCGGCTCAATTAAATAAATATATCCACACATTCCCAAACTAGGATTTCCTGTACAGTTGTCAACGCGCCAATCGGAACGGAAAAGTTTTTAGTGCAATCGCATTTAAATGATATTTCCGGGGCATATATATACAAATACCATTAAGTGTAACAATTTGTTAGATAATTAATATTCACTTAACTAATTTACTACTCAAAGATAAAGCCGTTACCAGTTAGATAATGTTAATAATTGTTAAAATAATAATAAATATTAAAAGCTAATTGAAGTGTTATTTATTTTGACGGTTGTTTAACTATCTATAATAATTAATTACTTTTAACCGGGCAAACTGTACAATAAAGGTCGAAACGATGAACGAAATCAGTGTCCGAGACGAACACAATATGTACGGCAAACATCCGAACGGCACGCACAGGAAGCTACCTGGCATTGTTGAACAGATTCATGTACATAAATTGTTTTTTTTTAATTCTATATCACTGGTCGCTCATACTGCTTCGGTCATTATCACGACATTGTTTTAAAATTATAACGGCGGTTAGTAATATTTACAAATATTGTTGAATTAAAAATAGAAGCTAATTTTTTATGTTCTACAGAACACTCACACCAATACGTTGTACGTTGTATGAACAACGAACAACGTATTGAGGTATTATAATTAAATGCGTCAATATAGTCTGAGAAAATCGCTTTTCCAAGCACTTACATGACGCTCAATAACAAAATGTTATTACACTTAATCTCTCTGAAGCATAATGTTAGTGGATAGTTAAGATACTAATTTCAAAAGAAAAACTTCATTCATCTATTCGTAACTCAATAGTTACCCAATGAAATAATATTTCAAACTAAGTTCCTAGTTTAAGAAATACTAAAGATGTAATTAGCAATTACTTATTGCTGTATAGTAGGAAACGGATAGTGAAAGTTTGCTGCACACCATCATGGAAAGGCGATCGTATTTATTATTATGGGTAAGATATTATATTTTTGACATCAGTATGTCCTCTCTGATGTTCTTACGTTTCAAGAACGACCAGGCACTTTCATATTGAAATAAAACAACAATTAAGTTCCGATAACGTAATTTGTGTCTTTTATTTTAACGAAATATGCAAATTATGCAGTTCAACATTCAATTTAGTTTCAGATAACAGTTTTTCTAAGAACTGAAATGATCGTTTTTAGTGACACAAATAAATGTTTAACATTTAAAAACGGCTCGTAACTACTTTAGATAATTGACATGCATTGTGTACCGTGAATGTAGCGAGTCACAATGAGAAAATGTTTGCTAATTTCAATATTCAATGTTCCAAATGAGCGGTAACTTTTCCGATAACGGTAAACCGTTAGTGAATCAGCAATATCATAATAGAACGGCGACTATAGAAAAAAATGATTTTATAATATTAAGAAATTACGAATAATGAAAATGACCGGCGCATTCCGAAATCAAAACATGAAAAAAATCTAAGTTTACCTAAAATATAAATTAAAAAGCGTCAATAATGTAATGGTTTAAGCGATGTAAAAAGTCGCAGCATCAATCCTGACACCTTGGGCTATTGTCGGTCCCACATTAACACAAGCTTTAAGCTTAAATGGATGGGTAAATGTGAAAATTAGTAATTCTATAATTAATTTAGGGCCTTGCTATTTTTTTGTATACAAACGGTCTAATTGGTATAACTTGTGAAATATAGTTATTACATTTTTGAAAATTCTGGTCTAGCTGGGTATCTTGCCTGTTTATTTTGCAAAAATCTATTTTCAATAAACATGGGCAAGGCTCAAACTGTGGTAAATTATATGAAGTAGTAAAATAAAGCCAATTTTCGAAGCTATATAAATACCGTGGTTTCGATGATGCCTTCCTTGTATTATTTTACCCGACGTTTTTACACCTTTTTTTGTGTTGCACCTGTCGTGGTCACGGGCCGACAGTCCACTCATAACACGAAAATCATCAAATAACGTCTGTTTTCTCATCTGTGCTTTAGTTCGGCAACTTTTTCTAAGCAACGAAGCCACGACAGAATGCAAGTAATAAATAAAATACACTAAAATCTTGAGATAATAAATCGAATGATTAATAATTTTATATTATATTATTCCATACCTCGACAGATGCACAGAATTTACATATTTATGGCTTAAATGTATGTTTATACAATTTGACCCGACATTGTAGCAATGATTTTATGTTATTTGACATTAATAAATTCATATATAGATTTAAGTTGACAGAAGGTACCTACCAATAAAATCCAGAAGATAAATTGGTAACCTAATTGCTTACAATATTAATAATTATTGTATGTCTAATGTTACCAAGGATCATATGTATAATAAAAATATTAATTTAATTTATATTAGCACTGATAAAAGTAATTTAAATTGAATTTTAAGACAATAGAGGTAGTCTCGGGCTCAAGTATTATTAATACTAATATTAATTTACCCAAGTCATTTATCCTTGGATAAATTCCTAAATTTTAAAATTAGAAATAAACAAAACAATAATAATAGTAAACTTGTAAACCTGGTGCACCAAAACATTCAAGGAACGACAGGAAAAGATTTAGAAATTGAGTTAATCATAAACAGTAATGCCAAATATTTTATGTATAACAGAACATTGGCTTGTAAATTATCAGTTTATGTTTAACTTCAGTGGTCACCAGGTGGCTAGTATGTTCAGTAGAAAAAAAGCTATACGTGGTGGCTCATTAATACTTATTAACAAAAATCTAAAATTTATAGAACGTAAGGATGTTGTGAGCCTTTCTATTGAGCAGACTATTGAAATAGCCTGTGCAGAGCTTGAGCATGTCATTGTTGTATGCGTATATAGACCTCCTAGCGGGTTATATGAAGCATTTGAGAAAATATTGGAAAGTGAATTATTAAAATTATCTGGATCAAGTAAATATATTTTTATTTGTGGTGACTTCAACATAAATTTATTAGAAAACTATAGCACAAGTATTAGATTCAGATCATTATTATATTCATATAACCTCATTAACTTATTCTTTGAGCCAACTAGAATCACTGAATCCACTGCAAAATGTATTGACAACATATTTACCTGTGTACCTAATCATAAATGTATTATAAATATGTTAAGTTCTGACCATTGTGGACAGTTGGCTTCATTTAATTCGCAAATAAAATTAATGCTAACGATTTAAAACAAACATTTGTTCCAATCAAATTGTATCGAATTGAGAAGTTCAGAAGTAATATCATGGCAAAGCTCTCATATTTACAATTAAATGATAATTCTAATGAGCTTTATAACATTTTTTTTAAATTAATTAAAATAGAATTTAATGCCATATTTACTTCCAAGACAGTCAATTCTAGGAATTTGTAGTATGAACTTTATAGTGAAAGATCATACAACCGGTCTTTTTAGTTTATCAATTATGTTAGTGCCTACTCTAAACTATTCAAACGTGTATATCATACAGCTAAATCATTACATAAAAAAAATATATTGACGCACCCGATAAAATTAAAATGACATGGAAAATGATTAATTGCGAAACTGGAAGAATCAAAAAATAACATCTCTGACTTTAGCTTATCTATTGATAACAATTTATTTTACTCAGATCGGGATGTTGCAACTGTTTTTGAAAAATATTTTGCTGACATTCCATTTTCGACTACTAACTCATTAAATTCCTCTCCTACCGTTGCTGAATCATTATTAAAAAACAATGTGGAAGAATGTAATATTAGTTTTAAATTTAATACAGTAAGTGTAAATGATGTAATAAGTTCCTTCAGATCACTAGATATTAAGAAAACGGCCGATCTGTGGGGAATCTCTGTTAAGGTAGTCAATTCAATAATTGATGTAATCGCACCCTACCTTGTCTCTATATTTAATAATTGTGTCCTTAGTGGCGTGTTTCCTGAGCTCATGAAACATAGTAGAGTATTACCAATATTTAAGTCAGGTAGTACATCAGACCCCAACAACTATAGGCCCATCTCTGTACTACCAACTCTTAGTAAGATCTTTGAAAAGTTAATACTAAATCAAATGCTAGTACATTTTAACAATAACAAGTTGCTACACAAGAAACTATTTGGATTTACAAGGGGTCGCTCGACAACTGACGCTGGTGTTGAGCTCGTTAAAAATATTTACAAGGCCTAGGAGGAGTCACAGGATGCCTTAGGGATATTTTGTGATTTTTGTGATTGATTGTGTGCAACACGAAACTTTGGTCAGGAAGCTACGTCATTATGGAATTAGGGACACTGCACTCAGTCTTCTGATTTCGTATCTGAGCAATCGGATTCAGAGGGTTGATGTAAATGGAATGAGATCTCCCGGGTCTCCAGTTACTGTGGGGGTCCCTCAGGGATCAATTCTTGGACCATTTCTCTTCCATGTTTATATAAATGACCTGCCACATCTCCTAGATGATAAACTCGAGATAATATTGTTTGCTGATGATACTTCTTTAATTTTTAAAATAAAAAGACAATTTTCAACATATGACGATGTGAACAAATGCTCTCTCTGAAATAGTAAATTGGTTTAGTGTTAATAATTTAATGTTAAATAGTAAAAAGACAAAATGTATTAAATTCACTACTCCCAATGTAAGATGTGTCAAAACGAGTGTACTTTTAAACGGGGAAGCATTAGATGTTTTAGAATCAACAGAGTTCCTTGGTATGACAATAGACTTTAAGCTCCAATGGGGCCCCCATATAAATAAATTGGCGAATAGACTCAGCTCTGCAGCCTATGCGGTAAAAAAAAATTACACTTTTGACTGATGTGGATACGGCTCGCCTTGTGTATTTCAGTTATTTCCACATTATAATGTCGTATGGCATCCTACTCTGGGGTAATGCAGCTGACATTAATACCATTTTTGTACTGCAGAAGACTATTCAGAGGGCTATTCGTGCAATTTATAACCTGGGCCCAAAAGATTCGTTAAGAGGTAAATTTAAAGAAATGAAAATAATGACTGTCGCTTCTCAATTTGTTTTTGATAATGTTATGTATGTACGCAAAAACATAAATGATTTTCCCAGAAATTGTGACGTACATTCTATTAACACTAGGAACAAGAATAAACTTGTTACTCCAAGTACCCGATTACACAGGGTTAGTAACTCTTTTTTGGGGCAATGTATACGTTTCTACAACAGGATCCCAGAAAACGTTCAAAATTATTCAATTATAAAATTCAAAAGAATCGTCAGAGTGTTTGTGTGCTAAAGAATATTACAACACTAATGACTTTTTAATAGACTGCACAGGTTGTTTTAAATAACTAAAATATAATTATTATTGTACATGCAAAATGGAAAAAAAAAATATCCCGCTGAGTTTCTTTCGCCGGTTCTTCTCAGGTCCGAGGTGTTAAATGCCGAACCGGTGGTAGATTTTTGACTTTTTGAAATACACTTTCATATAAACATTGATGTTAAATTTTCTACACACAATCATGTATTCACGAAGACGCGAAGCAGTACCCAACATTAATAATAAACAAGATGCTAAATATAATCGGGCCCGTGTAAGGGTGCTCCTTTGAACAAATTTCGGATGTTAATCATCCACGTATATATGTAGGTACATGAATAAATGTGAGCTTACTCCGAACCTAACAAGAAGCCTTAGAAATGATATTAACGACATAAGTGGTCATATTGCAGACAGCATCGTGTGACCGGCGGACGGGTATAATTTGCATAGGCAATAAATAACGGTGGAGATAGCAGTAGCATCTCGGCTGGCTCGGTCGCACTATCATGTAACTCATAGTTGTCCGAGTTCGCTATCAGAGGTTGTCGCCCTGTCTTGGCACCGATTACACCAATCGCTCTGAATGCGTATCCAGTTACCTTCACTTCGTAAAGACTAGACCTTTATAAATAATAACTACTGCGACTCGACCCGACTTCGGTTAAATTCATTCAGCTAAATAAATGTTAAGCTATATAAAGTTTCGTTACATAAGTTCACTAAAGTCGAGATTCAATTATAAAAAAAAAACGATTAAAATCAATTCAGTATAACTAGTTTATGTGGAACCGGATATTTATTACGGGCACAATTTATAACATAGTTATTGAATATGATGTTACTGAAAGTATTTAAATGAAATATCAAAAAGAAAGAATCTTATTCTTAGAGTATCCTGTCTAGCTCAATAAATGTATATTAAGTTAATTGGATGTTTATGTATAATTAACAGATAAAGGTACTTAAAATATCACTTCGACTGTCATTAAGCCTTTTATATTTACTTGGTAATGAGACGATATATCAGAATTATCAATTTAGAACAATAAACAATACGATAGAGCTCGACATTCTCACAAGAACATAAAACATGTATTAAAAGGAAATGAAATCCTTCCTTGTTATTCAAAAGCTCTATTCAGCGACCGTATTATCAAAATACGATAGATGTACTGTCGGCCATTTGGTAAACATGCAACATGAACTCTTCGCTCTTCAAGTTACTTTGCCGGTAGCGAGTTTTGATACAAGTATTCGTTACAAATACAAGCATACCATTGTCTACACGATACTATATACGCACTGACTCGATATAAACTGGTTCCATTTATAGATATCGCTCTGGTGTTTTTTTTTATCGCTGACATTAGGTATTTAATGCCATTAAGAATGCCTAATGAACGTATGTGGTGGTGGTTTATTTTAAATATATTTAGCGAAACGGAACAGATGTAACACTTCTATGTCACGGTTTTTTTTTCGAATCATGTTTTTTTTTCATTTCTCATGTAATAATATAAACATGTTCAGTAATAATGAAAACTGAAAAAGTTATAAAAAAGTCATAATGTTAACCAATCTAAGAGGCGGCCTTCGGTTCAAGCGCCCACTGCAGGCCTCGGAAAACCTGCCACGGACTACTAATTTTATTTTGCACAAACAAGTTTGAATGCTAAGCAAGGAACCGATTTACTCCGGACAACCATGTTATATCCTATAAAGTAATATTATATTTCATTGCAATATCATACGACTAAATAAGTTAGGAGAAATCAAACCAACAGTTTATTTTGTCTAAATATAGTCTAACTGTAAAGATTACTTATTGATGAAAGTATCAAAATCTCGTGGTGGGAGATCAGAGTTAATGACCCTACAACAAACACGTGGTGCGCTTGATTGGTCTCTAGAAGATTGAGGCTAAAATGCTGAGCAGTTATTATATTTACCCTTTGTGTCATTCATATAATAATACATATAGCTTAATAGTCAATTCTTATAACCAAATTAAATTTGAACTTTTGCAGAGCTGAAGCGCTTTGTGTAAGCTCGTCTGGGTAGGCTCCACCCACTCATAAGTTTCTATCGCCATTCAGTGTATATGTAGTATACCTTGTATAATGTTTAACGGGTTGAAGGTTGAGTGAGCCAGTGTAATTAAACACAAGGCTCACATGACTGCCGGCACATTGATGGTGTATGGATTAGGCACTTTATTATATACAGACAATTTATCGAGTAGTGGTCCTTATATGACCACTTATCATAATGTGATGACCCATTTTGTATTCACATCCAAATTTAATTTAAAAAAAAAATCCTTTTGTAAGATTAATTGTCTTGACAGATCCTTCTAGAATTTTACTCCTTAATTTGATTTATAAATTTTAACAATGATTTAGTCAGCTGTGTTCTCTGAATTCCAATAAAGAACGCAAGCATAATAAGTTGGGTATGCTATATGGTATATGGTATGGGTAGTCGTTTGCCATCAATGAATTAGTATCTACAATGGCATGATACGTCGATAGCCGGTAGACAATGTCGGCTCACGTTTGGTGAGCGCGGATATAGCACCACTTTGAATTATAATGTGCATTGTTCTTCGCGTCGCTCCGGTTTGGGTGCAATGCACTAGCTACGTCGCAATAGATACTTGTCATAGAAATCGCCGGTTCCTAGCCGGTCAAGACGCAAGGTTAAACCGAAACGACAAATATTAACGCGATCACAATTAAATTGTATTGCGAAATATTTAATAATCAAATGATCTCTTCAGGAATCGTTTTTGTTTGTAAATAAATATTCGTAAAGTGCGTTGAATAGTTGCAATATGTGATTTCACAACGCACATCGTCTCGGAGTTTCTCCGGCTAGGTCGATGACTCGAATAATTATCCAAACAATTTTAAGGTTCAATTACGACCACATGCTAACAATTAAAATATACAACAACACATCAGAGTATAAACAGAGTTCGCACGTCGAAAGTAGGCCAAGTGAGTACAATAATGGATGGTCGGCAACCGAGGGGCGAGTGTTCACCGCCTTCGCCGCATTGTGTGCGGACCGCGTTGACGGAATACGAATAAGATGTAGTACGAAGTAGAAAGTTATTGATTATACTATAATCATTGATAGTCACTGATCAATACTGGTCGTTAAAAGCGAGCCTTTCTCAATGTAGTCAGGGTTATTGGCCATTTGTTCCAGACATCACCATCACAAGGAAGAATGAATTTAATCTTCAGTATTAAACCGAGTACGATTACGTCTTTCCAAGACGTTTTTAGCTGTAGACTAATAAGATCAGATTCTCGTGACGAGCGGTACTTTAGCAGTCGACGTCGTCTATTTCACATCACAAGAGGAGTAAAACCCAAATAAACGACAGACAGATAGTATCGAATTAACGCGATGTCATTGGTCGAGAATATGAACAATCTATGAAATTCATAATGGACTCGCGAAAAAATGGCGTCTTAAATGTAGACGGATTTTCGGAACATTGGGAGTAAAATTAAAGTGGATATAAGTACCGTTTTAAGTTGTATAAAGGTGTCTTTATCTTAACTATCTCTTTGATTTTGAAGTTAAAACCTACTAATAAAATACTACAATCACTAATCCTAAAATATACAACTTTGTTAGCATAACTCACCTCCTCGGGTACTTTTTCGGGTTCACCGTTCGTTTTGGGCTCTTCCTCTTTCTGTTTCTTCTCCTGTTTCGGTTTGTCCTTTCGGCTGAAACTAATCGATCTCAACGACCATTTCTTCTTGACCTGTTAATTTCATACACACCGTTACAGTACAATTACAATTTATTAACGGCCCACAGCTGGGCAAAGATTCCATGAGAAGCATTCGAGCAAAAAAAAAAAACAAAACATACAACCGAACTGATAATCCTTCTCGTTTTGAAGTCAACAAATACGTAAAAGTTTGGTAGTTTTGGCCGGAATTTGAATTCACGATCATCGGTCAAGATGCACGAGTTCTAGCCACTGGTCATTTTAACATATCCAGTTACGGTAAACCTAATTTCGGAATCGCGTGCTATAAGTAATTAATAATTTTAATAATTCCGTTTTAAATAAGCGATTGCTAAAAGTAATCTATAAGTAATCTAATATTGAAATGATTGTAATAGGAAACACGAGCTTAGAGCCGCACACAAATAAATCAACGAATAACAGCTGCGTCCGACTGAAAGGCCAAATGCCAAACAAAAATAATTAAAAGTTAAAATTGTTCAAATTGTTAAAAGAGTTTTTAATTAATATCAATAGGTTGTGCTCGTGATATGGATATACGGATAAACCTTGTTTTATTACTATTTGACATTGTTTAAGCATTTAAGTAATATCAAATAATTCACATTAATTTTTCACTACAAAACATCCAATTCGTTTATCTCTATATTCATAGGGATTTTTATTTTCAATCACGTGATAACTACTGAACGTATCGGTATGAGACTATGTCCAATCGAGGCGGAATTGCCCTTAGATGGTTATATATGGCTGTTAATGGCTATAAATTTTTTCAAGTCCATTGATCCTTTCCGCTTTTTTTATTAGATGACTAGCGAAGCAAAGAAGAAGAATTAAAGGCTAGTAATATTTATAAATGTCATCTATAGACAATCATAAGATTACTAATAGCAACATTAATACATATTACTTTAATCAGACTTTCAGCTGTAATGTTTTATCAACATAAATAATTGTTTATGTGTTTACTAAATATATTTTTTGTATTTTATTTTAAACAACGATCTCTAATACACTACACTAGTCGTATTATATTTTGGAAGACATTCTCTACCATTCTAAAGCAATAACTGTCATAAAGAATTAAAATTGCAGATTATAAATATGAGACAGAGTCGTGTTACACGTTAAACCAAGCGGTAGGCTGTGAAGACAACATGGTCCAAAGTGTATATGATCTTTAAAATGAAAAAAGGCGTGTTACAATAGAACTCGTATAGTATAATCAGTATTGGCTATTCATATTAATGATGCTACAATAATAACGTAACGAGTTTCATTGCCTTTTTACAGAATACCTTTATAGCTGTCGGTGTAGGTAAAATATGGAATCGACAAGCTCTGGTTAATTTTATGATGTTTGACCTTATATGTTTTAACACGAGTATTTTAGTTTTATTTCAAACAGGCTCCTCCACACCGCTGTTCCATACACAACATGACGGTTACCTTTTCCTTCTTGGGTTTCTTGCCGTCATCTGGCGATGGGGTGGACTCTCCGTTCTCTTCCTTCTGCTCGGCGTCTCCATTTGTTACGGGCGACGATTCTTTCTCTTCCTCTTGTTCTTTACCCTCTTTTTCAGTAGTCGCGTCCTTTTCGTTTTCCGGTGTTCCACTATCGAGTTGCTTTTCTTTGTCCTATAATACAATATAAAATGTAGATAACCATTTTAATGATTTCCATCGACCGGATGTAGTGACGAGTTCGGTATGTCTTACTTAATATTCCGTTATTGCCATCTCAAAAAGGTAAACGACGCATTCCATTACCAATATAACAAACCCTTATCTATTCTCTAATAATACCACGAGAAGTAATACTAATAACTAAATTCTTCCATGATTATTTTTAGGGTCTGATGGAACAAGCTTCAATTTGTGCGACTTTATATGCGGGTCAGTGTATTGTCGAACAATAAATGTTCAATTGTAATATTTAGGTGGCCCCCATGGTTTAATTGTTATGGTTAATGGCTTGCGTTGTGTACACAGCACATTGTTGATGAGCGACAATTTAAATGCACTCAGATGCACTCAATTTACGAGTTGTATTCTATTTGGATGAGTCTTTTTAGTCGAAATGTTAATTCATGCTAGTTACATTGTCATATCGTATTATAATTTAAAATATACAGGTTTAGTTTCGGTGACTTCATTTTTTATGTTAATAATAATGTTCAACAAAGCGAACATAACATTGGCCTGGCATATACGTATCAATATGTATTCGATTATCGAAGCAGGTCGCGAGGCCGCGACTCTCTCCGTTATAAGGTAAACATGCATATAGTGGCGAACTAACCGAAGGCTCGTGTATGTGTGCATCGCCGTTGAGCTGCGGCTTCAACGCATCTGCGTCGGCGAGCTGCTCGACGCGCCCCTCGCCGCCCGCGCCCGCCGCCGCCACCTCGCCGGCTCCTTCTGCCTCCTTACCACTAATGTCCACCGAGCGCTTGCTCTGCTTAGCACCCATACTAGCTGATAGCCTGGTTTAAAACACAAATATCTACTTTACCAATCTTCACCTACAATTAAACTACCCTGATCTGATTTGAAAGGCAATATGTAACGTGTATACCGTTTTTATTAAATCCAATACGACTAATATCACTGACTAACCGCATGACTTATATTTCAAATGTAATATACACCGCAGTCCAATATATATGAATAATACGGGGTTATCAATATGACCGGCTATTGTAGTTCTTAACAACCAACGGACAATAATAAAAGTAAAAAATAATACAGCTTATGCAACAGACAGTAAATAATATGTTTCGGGGTTTTTAACGACTTATTTGGTAATAAAATGTTCAAAGTAGGTACAATTTTTTTTTAGATCACGTAAAATTGATTATGAAATGTTACGGCCTTCTTATGACCAATGTTCATCGGGTGTTCAGTTGAACACTAATTTTCCTTCTTTTTGTAAGCATTGATTACACAATGGAAGAAAAAGACAGCATTACTTTACTAATGGCCCCTAAAATAACATTAGTAAATATGGAAAAGGTAAAACCGTTAATCTTCACTCATTACTTTCTTTTAAAGCGACTATACTATTTCTACTAACTTAACAATCCGTAACAATATCCCAACATCACAGCGTAAATTGGCAGCTACCTTTAGCGCAGCCCCGTCAGGTTGAGGTCATGTTAGGTCACCCACTTGTCAATTATTCCAAATCGTCAAACATAACTCTGTATCATGTTCTAGTGTATCGCTGTGTTCCGGTTTAAAGGGTGAATGAATCTATGTAATTACCGGCACATAGGGAATTAAATTTATGATTTTATCTTAAGACTTGAACTTTGCAACACACTAAACTACTCAAGAGTGAAAAACTATTTTCTAAGAAAAAAAATAATCGAAATCTTTGTTTCCTGCTTTTTGAGGTAGAACAACCGTGTTTCAATCATGTTTATAATATAAAAACAAATGTTAACGATATCCTCGTTAGCTGGAAATAGATGCAGCAGAAGAGCTAATATAGCCGATTATAGAATCGTCAATAGGTCAGGGTGCTGGGAACAAAACTCAAAATAAATGTTAACGACCGAAATAGTATCAAGATGCAACTCGCTCGCTTTAATGTCCCTTAGCATACGAGCGCTAGATGCGCCTACAAATGATTTTTGTGAGTTAGTCCAGACATTTGTTTTACTTTTTAAAAGAAATGAATGTATGTATGTTAGTGCATTCATCTGTAGTATCTGTCTCCGTGTAGCTTAAGCGATAAATACCTTTTGTGACAAATGAGGTGTCGTTAGCTTCGTCTCAAGAGTCCCGCGTGTCTTAGGGTTTCTGATGTCTGAAGTTAAATCCAAAATGGCCGATATGACTTGCACAGTTCGCTAAGCAACAATTAAACTACAAATGCTTCGAGTCTGACCGAATTTATAAAATTATAATAATGTCTCGTGCTTTTTCGTAGTCAGGTTTTATATTATATAAACTTAAGGAAACTTAGAAAAAAACAATTAAGTATGGGGACCCCCATAATTTATTTCTCATTCTCAAACCAAATTAGATATGTAGAAAAGAGTTGTAAACTTTTTGACAATTGAGATCGTTCTTATTGTTACGATATTTTGCGTATTCAATAGATAGCCATTACATTACGTTATTTTCGATTACTTGTTTAAAAAAAAAAATGGTCCCCATACTTTTTTTCACACTCTCAAACCAAATTAGATAGAAAAAGAGTTGTGAACTTTTTATTGTTACGATATTCTGCGTATTAAATTAATACTCGGTACATGTTCTGTGAAATATACATCTATTGAAAGATGAGTAAATAAAGGGGACTCAATCAGCTTATATTAACTAACTACTAAAAAATATTATAACTTTATATTACTAACTAACATTATGTTTTAATCCAATAAATGTATATTGTAAAATAATGTTTCTTTTACTTAAAAAATAATCACTAAGCCTAAAAAAACGCCAATAAATGATTATTTTAATCATTATGTGATTCATCGCGTCCGGAAATAACTATTGTCACAGACATTTTCATTCGTTAGTTTCAGCTTCATCTTGAAAAATACATTATTTTTTCTGTCTTCAACTTATTGTTTTTAGCAATTTAAATCACGACTTGATGATTATAACCGCAAATAAAATAAAATGGCGTAATAACAGCCAAAAAACGAAACACCGAGGGTATTGTTTTACACGGCTATTCATTTAGGTAAGTAAGACATGAAAACGTATGTAGAAAGCGACCTTTTAAGCACTTTTACGGTAAATTTTATTTATATAAAGATTATTTACGACTCAAAGATTCACGCTGATAAAGTTTAAAAATAATGTATAAAAATATCTTTAATTGTCATTATTTGTTTCACGTGATAAGTAGTAATTTTTTTCTTTCTTTTTATGATAGAATGAAACATATTTCATAAATGAATGAAACATATTTGTTAAATATTTAAATACACAAAACGACGAAACTAATTTTATGATCCACATTGCAAGTTACAATTAAAGCATTACACATATTGCTACTAAGTATAATTTTATGTACAGAATTAACGTTCCCGTTCGCACAATATTAAATAATTATCATAGTTTTTTTGTTTCAGATGTTTCTTTACACACTTGATTGCTTAAACAAAATTGTTGCTGTCAATAACATTTGCTAGACGTTCAACAAAAATAAACAGAAACAACAAAGACATATATTTACGCAATGAGATACATTATTTGCCTGCTAACATTATGTAATATATTGTTTACATTACAATATATAGAACACACGTAAGTAAACAAAGCGCAACTTGAAGTGTTGTTTCTCAATAAAAAATCTCAAATAGTAGTATAGCGTTTGTTCAACATGACCGACAGTAAAGGCACTACATCATATCAACTAACTTCACGCTACTGGGTGAACGACCTCCGTCCTTCCCTCTCTAATGTAACTTTTTGTCGTCATCCCGAACCTATCGTTTATGTAACAATAGGAGACACTTAGGCTACTTATTTATTTTTTATTTTACTTCACCAATGCTGGACTACGACCTTGACTCCAACCTATTCAAGGTCAACAACTCAACTACTCGGCCGTGATTATATTTAAGAGCGATATAAACATGCGCCCGAAGACAATCTTTAAGGCTAGACCCTTAGACGGATAATATGGTCTTATCTCGCTTCATAAACTCATTTTAAATAATAAGAAGAATATATTTAGCTCGCAGACGCTATTAATTTTGCAATTATAGTAAGGAACTAGGTACATAGTGACACTATTCATTTTTAAATACTTCATAAGCCATCTATAATTATATTTAAGTCGATAAATAGAGTTAATATTTAAAACATAATTTTCAAACTTTAAACTTGGCATCAAAATAGGTATTTATACTCATTAAATCGTTACAATTATTTAAAAATGCCTTCCTTACTTTGTATATCGCATGTTTAGTAAACACTGATTTCTCTCTTTCACTCATCATTGATTTAACATTCGAAAGAAGAAGACAAAATTGCTTAACTAATCACCCCCTTTCAAAGTTTATGGGTGAAGCTGTATTTATAATAGTGACGGTTCGAACATACGTCTTATGTTCGACATTCAGTTGGATTATCAAACATGCACATACATTATGCCCTAACGAATATTCATTTTTGGAAATATATCTGCCAAAAGTTGTCAATATTTTTGATGTTACAATATTATTATTTTTTTAATCAAAGCCAAACATATTTATTTCCCTTTACTTAAGTGATAAGATAAGGGTAAAGATATACATATCTTTACGTGGTTGCTCGCAACTGCAGTAGAACTTTTCCTTCCGAAACCGTGTCGTATTAATCTCTTTAAAAGACCGTAACAGCACATGTTGTTTGTACGAAAAATGACTAAATGTTTGACCTCTTTTCAACAGTCTTTGTTTTTCGCCATTTAAAGCATGACGCATCAATGCGTAAAAAATGTAAATTTGCAATATGCAATATTATAATGTGCACAGCGCTCTAAATATTATCGAATATTCAGTTCCGTACAATTCTATCCCGACCGTTACTGGTTTTGGTTATCATATAAAGAAAATATAATGCAAATTATTTTACAAAATTAAAATATAAATAAATCGTGGTCATAAAACTGCAACTCCTTATAAATATCTTTCGGCCTGTCCCGATCCATACCACTGCGAATTTTAGAAATTCAAAAAATGTTAATAAGTTAAGATAGTGTATAAAGTTTTAGAATTATCACGTAGTTTTCGTAAAAAGTCTACAATTATCAGCCTTTGTGCACAGCTTACAGAAAGCCATTGCAAAGGCTCCAAAATTAGCCTGGCAGTTGTAGATTATGGAAAAATAAGCATAAAATATTCCTCATCTAAAATTTGAAGAAATCTAAATTAATATGATTTGATTTAGATGCTACTACTAGACTATACCACTTTAAAAAATATTATTTCATTCGAAATTATATTTTAAAAAAATGGATACTAGTTTTTGGTGAACTATATATTATGACGTTTGGTGAAAAATTACAATAAAAAAACTTTTACACTATATTTCAAAAGACAATATAAGTTAAAAATTAAAAAAACGTGAAATATTTAGTGTCACAGTGTACCATTTATAATGGAATGAGTGGAATGGGTGTGTCTATGTCATATGTGGTCCACATGTGTTCGGCGATTTTATAATAATAGTAACCTGTTATCTTTGAAAGACCCGAAACCCCTTCAAATTTAAAAAGGAAGTAATGATTGTAATATTTTTCTCTTTGTGCAATAAACATATAACAAATATGTCATATTCCCCATCGCTAGAAAAATACATTTGGTTTAAAAATCCATTAAATAAAATCATTTTTTTTACCAACAATTTAAATAACCATACCGTTACATTAAAACATATTCCTTAATTTTAATGTCACGAATAAAATAAATACCTTATTTATGAAGGAACAGCAACAAAAACCTTTGTTTAGAGATTGTCGGTTCACTTACATTGATGATTCATCGTTGGATTCGATTAGTGAATGCACGAAGAATGGGTTACCCGGAAAAATGCATTTGGTGTGAAATGAAAGAATATTGATCGTCATAAAATTGTCTAGGTGACTTAAAAATAGGTTACTTATACATTTATCGATTTAATTTTTGTATATCATAAAGCAATTTAAAATGTCAAGTAGTGAAGCGTGTTTTAAAGCATTATTAGGTACTTTTATTCAATAATTAATATAATATCTGATAATCTATTATTTTAAATAAAATTTAATTTTCGTTTTAAATACTGAAGACTGCGTGTTATTTAATAAAATGCCTAAAACATATTATTTTAAATCAACGTTCGACTATATCAAACCGCCGGCATCATTTATAAAACATTATTTTAACTATAAAATTTTTTAAACTTATGACAAAAACTTAACCTTATTTTATTCTTACCTTTAGACTTTTTAATCCAAAATATGAAGACAAAGAATTTACACTTAAATTATCAAATTTATTCACTTCCAGCACTCACAGGCATTCACAATATGGCGACAGGACGAAATCTCCACCCACTGAGAACAAATTCAAAATTGAAAGTCTTCTATTGGTCGGTAGAATTAAGACGCTTCAGTATAGCCAACATGATTCTTACATACTGACAATATTGAAAAGTTAAGGAATGCGTTCAAAATATTAATATTAGCTTGTTATAATTTTTTCTAAATTCATAATAATGATATTAATTACACATTCGCTATATTATAGATTATATTCGATAGAAATAGTTATTACAAGAAATAGCTAATTCAGTAATCTAAGGGTCTAATGTATAATAAGACTAATAAGTTTCGTAAATGAGAGTGATTAATAATTAATTTATCATTTTCCCCTACACACATTAAAATTTGACCATAAATTTAGAATTCAATTACACTTAACAGTTTTCCAAAACTTAAATAATACACGTAATAAATATGTACTTAAATTCGAAATTGTATACATAGTACTTTTATAAACATAATCAGCCTGTAAATTTCCCACTGCTGGGCTAAGGCCTCCTCTCCCGTTGAGGAGAAGGTATGGAGCATATTCCACCACGCTGCTCCAATGCGGGTTGGTGGAATACACATGTGGCAGAATTTCGTTGAAATTAGACACATGCAGGTTTCCTCACGATGTTTTCCTTCACCGCCGAGCACGAGATGAATTATAAACAAATTAAGCACATGTAAATTCAGTGGTGCCTTCCTGGGTTTGAACCCGAAATCATCGGTTAAGATGCACGCGTTCTAACCACTGGGCCATCTCGGCTCTTTTATAAAACATTAACAAATTTAATTTAACTCAATATAATACTTAATTATACTGAAATATAAAATACTATGATCTTACAAATAAAAGAAGTAAAGGTTAAATATTATATAAAATTAATTAATACTACGTCTGGATAAATAATATATAATAGAAATTGATATGTTTAATGTACGTGATACTTTTTAAATATAAATTATTAAAAATATTTGTAGTATAAAAATAAGAGAGAAATCATTAAATAAAATTAGCTTATTTTTATCTTTAAATGGTATACTACTTTTGTTTTTTTATAAAAATATAATGTTCTTTCCTTCTTAAGAAATAACATCTTTGGCGCAACAATAAAATCGAAACATGCAATGTCTATAGCCTCTATCTGTTATCTATGGTGATACATCGGCCATCGATATGTCGCGTTGCTCGTGTTGCCCTTGAGTCCATCCATAAAATTACTGTTTTTTTTTTAAAAATCGTAATAATCTAGACAAAGTTTGATTGAATAGATTTTGTTTAACAGTAACAAGTGTTTTCATGTGATTGACGTGGTTATAATTGTTGTGAAGTGCTGAAATCGTATAGCGTCACCTGACTAAGCTCATTGTCATTTCCCGCCATTGTGGTTGCTAAAACTAATTTCGATTTTCTGCTATCTTAGAACAGTTTAGATGCAGAATCATTAATTTGTGTTATTTAGTGGCTGAGTTATGTCATTGCACGGTAATGACGTTTGTTTATTAGAAATAGAAGACTATAACTTATACGAAGAAGAAGCATCTGATCACGCTAGTTCAAGGTAGGTGTAACCGGCGTGGTTATAGATTTTTTGTCATGCCTTAAACATAGTCCTTTAATTGAGTTTGAGAGTAATAAGTTCCTGTATATTAACAATAATTTCTTATGTTTATGTTACACACATGATAGTGAGGTCATTTGTGGTTGCTCCCGCCCGTGCCGGTCTGTAGTCAGCTGTTGAGCCGCCATGTTTGGACGGATGAAATAGGCGTAGTAAACGCTGTACATATTATTACAATTATTGTACTCATCCTTAACTCAAAATATTATTCATGCAAAAATCTTTTTAGTTCTTATGAAAATACCGCGTATTTCTTACTAAAGACATGAATTACACTCATTATCGTTGTAAATATTGGTTATTACTTTTATTATTGCCTATAAGTATTGTACAAACACATGACATTAACTATATAATGCTAAAAATAAATATTTTACATTTTGTATCTAAGTTATGTTCTTATTCTTTAATAAAAATAGGAATAAATTGATGCAAATTCCAATATAACATAAAAAATTTTGTCAAAATATGAAAAAAGAAAATGTATTTGTTGATATTTTAATGTTTACATTAAGAAGTGTAGTTAAAACTGTTATTTATTGTTGAATAAAATTGGTTACAGAAGTGAAAAAAATTCTTCACCGGGAAGTAAAACTATGGAGGCGGAAAAGAGGATTCGGCGTGAAATTGCTAATAGCAATGAACGTAGAAGAATGCAGAGTATAAATGCAGGCTTTCAAGCTTTGCGCACTTTGCTACCGCGCCATGAGGGAGAAAAACTTAGTAAAGTATGTTTACTCATTGTTATTTATAAAAAATAAAAAATATTTTAGGTTGATATTCTATTTTCTACTACATGTAAAAGTTGGGGAGTGTGATGACTTAAAAACATGCCATTTCATTAGTCTCAAATAATATATTGGATATGGTCTTTAGAATACGTAGCCTGTTTGATTGGATATTTTGGCTTTAATTAAGAATGTTAAACAAGTAGTAAAGTATTCTTGCATGAAATCCTATTGTAATATTAGTTATAAGTATTTTTTTAAAAATATAACCATCCTTAACCCTATATAGTATAGATACATTCAATTATAAACAATTATAAACTAATTAATATTAAAATGTTCTTCTTTTTTAGGCTGCCATATTACAACAAACTGCTGAATACATTTATTCTCTTGAGCAAGAGAAGACGAGACTTCTTTCACAAAACTGTCAATTAAAGAGATTGCTGAACCAACATGAAGGAGGTGAAATACCAATTAAGAAAAGAAAAAATGAAGTTATACCTGTTCATGTTCCATCGATAATTCCTGACTCAACTGATGATACTCTTACAAGTTCAATATCGCCAGAACCAGTCGCTGTAATAACAGTATCAAATATGTCTCAGAAAAAAGAACCTGAAAATAGTGAATTACGTGTGCAGCTTGAACGTGAGCAGCGATTGCGTCGTTTATTGGAAGAGAGACTTCATACTTTGGAGACACAAGTGTACACTGAATCTGATAAAGAGCTTCCTGCACCGGTGGTACACTATGAAGAAACTGACATTGCTGAGTGTAAGTTGGAAAAAGAAGAGGGTGAAACAAAGCTAGTGGAAGCACCAGTTGCCACTCCTCTATTAGAAGCAGCAATTAAAGCTGAACCGAGAGTTGAAGTAGAAGTACTACCAGATGCTGCTCATGATGCTTCGTCACGCTTGTATCTTGCTAGTACTAGCCGTCAGAATTTAGAAACAATAGTAGAGGCCATCCGTCATCTAGAGGGAGATCACTTATTCAGAGAGGAAACAGGTGATGCACCACTTGCATTGACCAAAAAGGTTGACCGTGCGCCCCCTCAAAGACCTGGAGTTATTGTAGTGAAGCATTCGTGATTGCATTGAACTAGTCTCGGACTTTCAGCTCAATAAAAGGCTTCTGTTGAAAGATCCCTCCTGACCCTCCTCGAATATAGTTTTGTAATTTTAGTTGTATAGTTGTCTTTCCAAAGTGACAAATTGATAAGTCTGCGTTTTGTTTATTTTAACATATTGAAGTTAAGTTGAATAAAATATTAATGTTAGATGCATGATATGTGACATAAGTCTATTGGCGCTGTGCTTAGTTTAGTCTCAAATATTACTATGATGAATGATTATTAATTTACTCAGGCTTATTTTAGATAAGTAAATGGACCGAAAAATGTCTGAAATTGAGTAAGAATTGGTAAAAAGGGTAGCATGTCACTTGCCGATATCTTTTTACAAGTAATACTGATAAAATTAATTTGAATTGTTGTAAATATTATTTTTAATTTAAATTTGTCAAATGTAACTTTGTTTTTTTTTATTTTAGCAATTGTATTGCTATATTTGTCATTCTGTATGTAAAGGCTAATATGAGCAATATTTAAATCAAATTGAAACTGGAAAAATTATAATCTTTTTTTCTTCTTAACTATAAATAGCATTGGATCTGTGTAAAAAGCAATAAAAAAATAGATGATAGATGGTTGTTAGCCATAGAAAAGCAATAATAACTGGTTACTTAATTATTTACAAGATTGGAATATTTAGTCATATATCAGGATGCCTAGTATGTAAAATGGATTTCTAATGTTTTACTTTGTTAACAACAGTTACATTGGATTTATTATCTCTCAATTAAGTTTGTTAAAATGTTTTGTGCTTATCGTACGAATCATTTTTTTTTTTAATTAAAAAAGCAACCATTTACTAATTCTTGATGCAATTTGGTTTAAAGGTTTACCTTAGATAGTTAAGGTAATGTCATGCCAAAATTAACTTGAAATTTATGAAATAAAATTTTCTTGTCCAGTGTATGTCCTCTTTAAAATAAATTCCAGTGCTTACTTTAAATTTGATATTAGTAGGTTATTATTAGTGGCTATTGTCAACCTTTAGTAAAGCATTCCAAGTGATTCAAGTCTCGCTTTATAAGTAAATATACTTACAAAATGTAGGTTATGTATGAATTAATCTGGTTAGATTTTTTGTATAAAGACTATATATAATTGCCTTTGAACATTCTTAAAATATTTGGTTTAATAGGTAGCCATATTAATATTATTTTTTGTATGTAACAAAAAACAATTTTTTTTAATTCATAATAGAATCTCAATGAGATGAGATGTATGCTTGCAATTTACATTGCTAAAGAATTTATTGCAAACAGCTATATAGCGGGTCTGAGCTGTTTTGCAATTTGGTTACACAAAGACAAAATATCTATTTAAAAATCAAGTGTGATCTGTCCTAATATAAGGTGAAATAAATATCATCTATTTGTTTTTTTTTTCTATGTTGTGGGATATGTACCAGTTATGGATTGCCATAACTAGTAATTTTTATATATTTAAAAGTAATTTTATCATTTGGTTTGATGTGCTGAACTTTTTGTTAAAATCTAACCAGCAGTGCTTTTTGTTAATATTTTCTTTAGTAAGTTTGATATTTTTAATTTGACTCAGCAACAGAGTGATATACGATGTATTATATGAAAAATAGTGCCGTGATCCTAGATATTGGATCATTGAATTTATTAAGACTGATCATTAATTCATTATTAAGTTACGCTAGTTCGATCCACCATACTGGTCATGTTTGTGTGAATGTGTGCATTTTTAATTATGTAATAATTTATATGTGTGTATGATATAGTGATGCTGAAGTCTTTAGTAGGTTTTAAACTGACAGATTTATCTGAGATTCTTAATTATGAGCTAGCAATAATTGAGTCAATGTTATAGGTAAATAAAATTATTGAAAATAATAAATAAATTTAGAATCTCTCTAATTCTGTTAGTTTTCATAAATAAGCTTTTTTGTTCCATGACTGATTGTAATTTATTTTTGCATGTGTTTCTTACCTTGAATTATTAGGGACAGTACTTTAGTTAATTGCAGAGTAAGCATAACAAACCAGTGTTTTTTAATAAGAAAACATATTCATTGATCAGATAATGTAGTTATTTTTATGTAAATAAACTAAGATACTAATTACATAGTATGATAATGAAATGTGACTTTCTTATAATATTTTTTTATCTTTGCTGTTAATTAAACGAGATCTTTAGAACTAATTTACACACTCTGTTTCTGAGTCCCTAGTTGTAAGGAGTTGTCTGCCTACCGCCTTTTACATTATGTCAGTATAGGATAATAAAAGAATGTAACATAACGGACTTGGTTATACTATTAGTGTAGTCAAAGTATCTAGGTGTTAAGAGATTTTAAGTCAAAGAAAGCAAGTTAAATTGTTTAAAATGTGTTATTATTTATGTCTTAAAGTATTAAAATGGTTATTTCTTATTAATTAGTTTGTAAATCGTAATCTTCAGTATATTCATTACAGCTTTGTTTCTGCGCCCTCGAAAACGATTAAACGTTTTATCATCTTAAATAAAATTATTTCATAATTACTACATTTAGATCATGTCTATATTTGCGAAAATAAATATATTGAATAGTGCTATTGTATTAAAATAAATAAATATAGGTATAAAGTTTTTGTTGTCAATCAAAACTTAATACATTTTCTACACTCTATCTCATGTTCTTTATTGTTAGAAATGAATATTGTAATAGCAATTTAATAAATTCCATAATACATACAATTTTTTATGCATTTTTAAATTAGTATTTGGTTAAAATAGAATTGATTATGTTAAAGAAAATAAAAATGAGTTTGAAGAGTCATTTTGTAATTAGAGATGGGGTGAAATAGTAAATTTTAGTGTACAGTTTGTAATCCTAAACCACCTGCTTTTATTATAAATAAATATTCTATGTAGTTATAGGCGCATTGTAATATATTTTCATCCAATCTCTAATTGACTCAAGTTCCTATACATAGATAGTTATGATCAATATTTTTTACAGCTCGTAATAAGGATATTAACGATAAAGTGTAGAAAACTACGCATGAATGTTTCCTTTTTGATATGAAGATGGTAAAAATATTTCCTCTGATTTTAATTGTATCACATTTGACCTACATTTACGAATATTTATAAAATATTGATATTATTGTGTTTCATTTGTTTACCTGTACCGAACAAAAATACTTATCTTTTAATTGTTTTTGATCTTAGTTCAGCAGACTAAGATCAATGTGAGATTCGAATTGAACAGATTTTCTTCCTTTAATCTTAAATAATGTCGCAAAAATAATAGGTTTTTTTTAATGTAATTAGGTATGTGTGCAATAATAATTGGTAGTATGATTGATCACAATGTAACTATTGATTAAATTATCTGTACGATAGAAATGTCATTAGCGGAATAAGGTAGTGCATAAAGTAAAAAAAATTAATTTTCGTATCGATCGATTTTCTTAGCCAATTATTGGTGGTTAAGGTAAAATTAAGTACGGTTCAGTTTTGTGAACCGTATTGTGAACAATAATTTGATAGATCTAAAAATATGACTTTCACGTGTGTGCTTATTGGGATTTGTTTTAGATATATTCGATGGATCTTAATCGAAGATTGCGGGGTCGAACCCGCGGAGGCACCATTGATTTACTTGTTGGCTAATTCGATTTTTTAATAGGCTATTGCTCTATAGTATAAGAAAACATTGTGAGACATGTGTAGCGTAATTGTACCATTAATACTACCTAAATATACTTCTAACCAGCACTGCAGCAGCGTGGTGTAATAAGTTCCAAATGTTGAGCGGATAGGACCTTTGCTCAGCAGTGGGTAGTATCTCTACTAGCAACTGCTGCTGAGCTACCAAACCTATAAAATACCATAAAAGTACTTTACTTTTATAGTATTGGTTGAATTCTATTTCCCTAGTGCCAGATGTGGTATATCGCCTAAGTCACTTTTAGTACTTGTGCTGGCATTCCAAGGAAGGGAATACCTACTCTGTTCACGTTGGATTTGTTTCTTGCCACCATAGGGTTGTTGGAGACGATGACATACCTACTCCATTAGGATAAACCTATCTAAAAGTATTAAATAAATATATTTCGACTTAAATCTGGCAATAAACATTGACTGACAATTACAAGCTAAGGTTTGCCAAGCTCCCGATAAATATTTAAAATACAGGTCAGTGAAATTTGGCATATGATTTTTTCGACGATTAGTAACTTTTTTGTACACTTTCGCAATGACTGGCATAGTACTTACAACAATGATTAGATCTAAATGGATCGCTTTGTTTAGATTTTTCGTCGACCGTAAAATAAAACAAGTAATTGTAATAATCTGTAATAATTAGGGTATCTTTTAACATACTTTTTAATTGTATTTTAAAATTAATTATTTTAACAATTCTTTTAAAAAGAATAATTAAATTAATCTATATAATGGAGGTTTTTATATTTTTGATAATTCCTTTATTTTTCAAAGACGGCTGTTAACTTATGACCGACACTAAATCACTCGCCATCCATCTACTTCACTCAAGCGTTTAGCGTACTAAATACGATAGTGTCATTATTTTAGATATAAGAATAGATTAGTCTCAGATAAAGCAGTAGATGGCATCTGCGACGAATATTTATATTTAATAGAAAATATTCTTTATTAGTCCATTAAAATGTTATAATTTGAGGGCCAAACTAAACATTTTTTAGAGGACGCAATTTTATTTATTGAACATGTAGGGGGCGTCAATACAAGCTTAACACCAAGTTTGTGGGGTTGCTGCCCTTGGGCGCCATTTTGGAAAAAGTGGTAAAAACACGTTTTTCGCGATATCTCGGAAACTAACAATCTTAAAAAAAAATTGTAGACATATTTGTAGAAAATCGCTGTGCAATTACAATTATGTTTATGTAATTTTTTGTCATAAATCCAAAATTTAAAAAACTGACTAAAAAAGTGAAAACTTCATCAAAAATTTCCATTTTTGCGTAATAATTCTTTTTCTATTGATTTTACCAAAAAATTATATCAAATCAATTTTGTAGAGGATCTATTCACGATGATTTTCCTGAATTTAAAACGCTGTTACGCTCAAAATTTGGCCATGTTCGTCAATGCTCATGACAACCCGGTTAATACAACATGTTGTTTACCTTACTCTTTTTTTTTTAATCGTAATACTTATTTCGAAAAAAAATTTGAATCCCTACAATTTCACTTATTTATTTCTGAATCTTTTCCCTGCCAACTATGAGGTAAAGTCTGCGATCCCTTTAGGCGATTATTACTAATACAACTTAGAACAGAATGAACATTTGTATAATAATAAATAATAAATCATTTTTATAATATGCAAGTATATATTCGTTATGTTACCATGCAAATATCTTAAATTAAAATTTTTAATAGATCTCTTATAAGACGCTTTATGCAGTTTGATGATAAAGATAATATATTGATAAAGGTAATATTAATAACATAATTATATCTAAAGTATAATTATGACGAATCCTGACGAATTCAATTTATAAACTACCTTAATTAATGTGGCTTAACTGGTTTTCGTACATAAGTAAGTATATTTCGTTTGTAGGAATCGATTTTTATTTGTGTAATTAAACTAAATTAAAACCATACAAAAAGCGCAATAAATTATGTTCATAATTATTACGAGATAGTAAGATATTATTTTTTAAGAATAAGTGGCCTCGCAAAGCTGATCTCGCGGACGACCACGTTTGTTCAGGCGCAATCACTGCTTGATGTGTTCGCTCGGGTTTAACCCCGCAATCTTATTCACGTGTAGCCAATGGGTCATCTCGATAGGTAATGATTGCATACTTCATATTCATTCATATTTATTCAGGATGGGCAGTTAATATATAAAATATAAAGTAGTAAATGTCTACGGGATTAGTTTAACGTCATTTATACATAGGTATTTTGTTTGGTTAACATAAAGGCGCATTAAAACATGATACACGACGCATAAAAGCGTACCCTTAATATTCAATTTAATTTGACCCTTTTTATATCATTACTTATGTACAATAAGACAAATATTGATTTATTATATGTATATATTAGGTACCTTTTTGAGATGAGAAATAGGTGTCCCGAGGATAATGTAATAAGTGGGCAGCTTTTTTACCTGATGAAAAGTAACTACCACTGCCCATGGATATCTGCAACACCGAGGGGTTTGCGGGTGCGTTGTTGGCCTATAAGAAATGTGTACGCTCTTTTCTTCAAGGTTCCCAAGTCGTATCAGTATATTTTTTTCATTCAATGTAACCAGTCTTCCGGTTTTATGATTATTTTATATATCTCACTGTCATCAGCATACTATAAAAACGGTAAGCGCTTAAAACTAAATTATATCGTTTATATAAATATTAAACAATAATTGTCCCAAATGCGATCCTTGTGGCACCAGACATTTTCCTAGACAGCAAAAAAATTAAAAGATGAGCATAAACTTTTAATTGTAACTGCCTGGCTTTTGTTACACAAATAGGATTTAACTCAACGCAGAAGATCACCATACACTATAATGTGTCTTAATTTTCCCGAATTTTGGAATAAGAAATGTTGTCAATAAGTAAATAATCGGGTGGAGTTCTACCACATATATCTAGTATCTACCATGAATCAGCTTTAAACTTTAGCCTTAAAAGGAGAGTAAACCCGTAATCTCGCTGTATGATATTTAAAGGCTGTTATATTATCTTTACCAATGGAGCCGAGCTATCTATCAATCTTAATTGTAATTTATTGCAATATCTTCACCTTTTTTTCAGTATTAAGTATTTAAAATTGTCTTTATATATTCCATATACATAAAACTACTAGTCCAAATTGAATTGTGTTATTTTAAAATTCATTTTGAAGAGGATTAATACTAAATAACTTAAAAATAGATTAAATAAATATGTGTCGTCACATAATATAATAAGAAATATCTTTGAAAGCGCAAAACTCATAAACATAGTGGTTTATTATCACGAATGAGTTAATGTATTGTTTAAATACTAATTATACAATATACTAATTATTATAAAAGAGCGCTTCATCACAGACGCTACTCTAACAAAGTCTTCTGGCATACTGTCAAATATTATGTAACTAAAAGTAGACAATGAAATTTTGACATAGACAATTTTACCAATCGTTATATATATTCCTAGCACATACTATATCTAATACCAACCCCAGTAGCTCAAAAGGGCCAGACTCGAACCGGGTAATTACCACGCTCTCACAGAATACCGTCGTGAAACAGCAGCTTATTAATGCTGCTGTGTTTCGTCAGGTGAGTGAGAGTTCCGGATGTCCATAAATGGGGATTGGTCTGGGTGGTTGTGCTATATATATATAGATAGCCGTTTGGGCTCGCAAGTTATCGATGCATTGGGTCACTTGTCCTGGAGGTCAGCGGAATCCGACGAAACGGTGCTCCGCTAGCCGCCCGTGGTTTGTAGGGGGCCCAACTAGCATGCTAGCCCCACATGAAAGGCTGCCCCGCCGGCCACGCATAATCCCGGAGTTGCTCCATCGTGCCGGTTGGCGATCGGATGGAGAGGACCCGATGGCGACTCCAGGGGGGGGGGGGTGATTCGGGCGTCCCCGCGCTCTCCAAACAAGTTCCCCATCGGTGTATTGTTCCTTGCGGGCTGCTTGGCTCTTGGTGTAGTACGTTTTCCCAACTTCTTTCCCCTTCCCCTATTCACTCTAACTATGAAAAGAACCAAAAAAAAAAGTAAGTTTAACCAGCGTTTGCACTTCCTCTCCCTTAAAATACATTTCTCTAATATCCGAGGATTGCACTCAAATCTCAATTATGTCCATTACCATCTCGAGACTGAGAGACCTCACTTACTCTTTCTAACGGAGACGCAGATCTGTAACCCGTCCGATCTAACATATTTGCACTATCCAGGGTATATCCTGAGACCCAATTCCGTGCCCATGCAGGCGTGTGCGTATACATCAGGGACGTGATCTGTTGTCAGCGTCTTCGTAACCTGGAGGTTCCTGAACTTTCTGTTTTATGGGTTCTTGTGAATACTGGCCTTGATCAAATAGTTTACGCCAGTGTCTACCGTTCGCATAGCGGGGACCCGGAGACGACTAGGCTTTTTAACCATCTAAGTGAAGCTGAAGATTCGGTCCATCGACGCTTTCCATCTGCGCAGTTGGTGTTTCTTGGGGACTTTAATGCACACCATAAAGAGTGGCTGTACCCGTATAGTGACACTGACCACGCTGGAAGAGAGATCTACAAATTTGCAATATCTTGTGGCCTCTCTCAGCTCGTCCACGAACCCACTCGTATTCCTGACGTCGTGGGCCACACTGCGTATTGCCTGGACGTTCTGCTGACAACCGATCCTGACAGATATTCGGTTTATGTTTCACCACCACTCGGGACATCGGATCATTGTAATCTGTGTCGCACTACTTGCCTCCTGACACTAGTCCTAAAGGCACTAGGCGAGTGTGGCGATACAAGTCAGCGGATTGGGATGAGATGCGTCACTTTTTCGCCTCTTATCCTTGGAGGCAGGTATGTTTTTCTTCTAGAGATCCATCGTGCTGCGCAGATGCTGTCTCGAGTGTGATTTATCAAGCTATGGAGTATTTTATTCGTTTTGCTGAAGTATCCCTTGAGACCAAAGCTCGCCCGTGGTTTAATGCTGAATGCCTCTTAACTGAAAAGCGTAAGCATGAAGCCTATTTGTCCTGGGCTGAGGCTCGTAAAAACAAAGGCTTGGATGTCCAGGCAAAGAAGCAACGCAGCTACTAAATTCTGTAAAAAAGCGATAAGAAAAGCTCGTTTTGACCACATTGGCCGTATAGGGGGAAAGTTAGCTTCTTTTCCCTCAGGGAGCAAAGCTTTCTGGAGCCTCGCCAAGTCGGTTGAGAAAAACTTCTGTTGCTCTTCGCTGCCTCCTCTGCACAAACCTCACGGATCCCTGGCCCACAGCGCTAAGGAGAAGGCAAATTTATTTGCCAATCTCTTCGCAGAGTATTCTCGTCTGGACAGCAACGGTAAGTGTCCACCTCAGTTACCTCCGTTTGGCCCTAAAATGAGCGCCGTTAAAATCCACCAAAAAGAGGTACTTAAATGTTTGCTGAACTTGGATGTTAATAAGGCCAGTGATCCTGATGGCATTCCAGCAGTGGTACTGAAGTGTTGTGCACCCGAGTTGTCTCCTGTTCTGACTCGTCTTTACCAACTCTCTCTAGAAACTGATAAAGTTCCGAGATCCTGGAAGCTTGCTAATGTTCAGCCTATTCCCAAAAAAGGAAGTCGTGCAGACCCAGCCAATTACAGACCTGTCGCGATCACCTCTATAATCTGTAAGATTATGGAGCGTATTTTAAATAATCGTCTCCTGACATATTTTGAAGGAAACGAGCTCCTTAGTGATAACTACAAGGAGACAAACGCCTATTCCATTACAACGATAAAAAAAACAAAAAAAAAAACAATATTTATTTCTTATATTAGTATACCGTATCAACCGATACGCACCATTAGTTTGAAATATTTTATAACTATGTACATCAGTTACTTACTTAATACTTTATTTTTAAAATATTATGTGTATGCAATGCAGTGTTGAATACTGAATAAAGAGATTTTAGATAGTAGGTATATGGTATATATAGTATGGTATAATACTACGTTCGTTGTTTCCGTAATCCGTTACGTCCTCTGGCAGTAGCCTCACTCCGCTTATACAGTCAAGTCTCAAGGTTAGTTAAGTTTAGTTGCTTTAAAGTTGTCGTGATGAACTGACTGTTTCAAAGTGTAATATCTAGTCAATAACCAGATACAATTATTACGTTTTCAATTTAACCCTGTGATTAAATATATCAAATATTTTAATTTTATAAAATAATTTATTTTGAAAAATAATTTATTGGTAAGTTTACAATTTTTGTCTGATTTAAGTTAGTATATACCTAAAACAAATTGATGTGCCAATAAACAAATGTTATTTCGTATGCATTACTTTTTGTGCGGGTTACGTTAAAAAGAATAGATGTTTTTTTTATTAGAAGTTATATTAATATACATGAAACACATGATTATGATGATATGATTTTAAGATAATGAGGTCAACGGGGTGCCATTCAGCCTTAAAAAAATCTTTAAACGATAAGCAGTTAATATACACACTATGTAACGTTAATAATGATTTTACATATTTTTTTCTAAATATAGATACATACATATACATAGTAAAATAAATATTTACGTATTTAAATTACTACTATTTAATATTTCACTTATTACTTTTATTTAACACTTCTACGTGATTATAAATATATATATATGTAGTAATGGTCAGGTAATGTACCGCCAAATAGCAATACTTAGTATATCTTATAGAACCAACGTCTATGAGAGGTATCGTAACCACTTACGATCAGGCGACCATGAACCACCAGGTGACCCATTAGCACGTCTTATATTCCAAAAAAGATATCCGTGTTTCAAAAGTAATTTACCATATTTTTGTTTACTATATATTTAAAATTAGATTGATTGATCGTGTTTCAATATATAAAAACGTAATGCAATAAATATAACAACATTGTCTTTCCGTGTCTTTTTTTACTTATTTTTAGTTGGATTTTTTACCTAAGGCTAATTTTATTTCAACCGCGATTCCATTTTGAACCTTCCTCTTGAACATTCATTTATTCTACATTTTAATAAACAACCAACATGTAAATTGTTGTCCTGCGAATGCAATCACCAACTTATGTGTTACATTATTTGTAGCAATAACAGCGCTGAGGTTTTGTTTTATTCGCAATATTATTGTAATAAGTTATATGAATTTTCAGTGGGAATATAAAAATGAGCTTGGAGATAAAAACAATTTTTAATCTGAGTCTTATTTGCTTATTTGCTCTTTGTGGACAAGTGCGAACTGAAGACCTAAATGGGTAAGTCAAATACTATATTATGATGTTTTTTTCGTGGCTACTACGCTCGAACTCATATTCTTGCCAAACAAACATATTTGTGAATGTAAAAAAACAGTCTCGTGAATTATTTAAAAAAGCCATAAAGTTATTTAATTTAAATATAATTTGAAAAGTTACTCGTCTTAATCTGAATCCTTAACGTCGTTAGTTTATAGAATAGTCGAACATTTAATGAGATTATTTAAATGTAAATTTGTATATTTAACTGATATATAATTAGTGGCAATATTTAACTAAGTTATATTAAATAATTTTGACTGAAATATTTATTTAACTGAATTAGGAGTACTAAATATTTTTAGGACTACAACAGTAACGCCAGAAAGTATCGACAAAGATGATCTGGCGAATGTCATTAATAATGTTGGATATAAAATCATGACAAATATGATGAGTGCAGAAATCGATAAAAATATTATAATATCTCCAGTGGGAATTGCAGGTAAGAGGATCTTTGAATTGCGTTAACGGAATTTAAATGCTTGACTTTGATGCCGAACAACGTTTGAATGTTGGTACAAAGTATAAAAAAGTTGGGTTGTTGATAATAAGTATAATAAATGGCATACTTTAGAATTTGTTAATTGTTCGACACATGTGCAAAGAACATGTTCTTGGCAGCTTTTCTGTTCTGCTTTAGTTATACAGTATGTAATAATTTTATTAAAACAAAACGACGATATATTAATGAACACTACAAAAAACACATTTATATTTATTTTTAAAGAACTTTGTTCAGCACTTATTGTAATGTTTGTAATTTGTAATCCTCATTAATCTGCCCTTCAAACGGATCTCCTACCTTTTCCAACTCATTGGTTAATCCGATTAACATTACTGTTTATTAAATACGCACAGGGAAAAACCTTTTCACAATTGATTTTATCATTGTCATCGCGATAGTTAATAAGGTAATATGTACTGTAATTGATTTTATGGGAAGTTAAGAAATTGTGCAAAATAAAGAGCTAAAGAAATCGGTAATAAAAAAAAACTGAAATATTAGAACCGATTGAATTTCTGGCTGATTTGAACCCTTTTTATATGTTGTTCTTCAATCGATAGAGGTTTTATTAGCTTGTATAGCCTGTAGAACAGGATCAAAAAATAAATGCTCGAATCGAATAAACAAATACATAACATATTGCGGTCGTTTTCCATAAGATATGTACAGCATATAAATAGGAGAGTCGCCCAGGACACAACAAAAACGTTACCCAACTAAGAACATATAAAAAACTCAACTACCTATATAGCAAAAATTATCATTACAATAATAATTAATTATTGTTTAACAACAATAAAGCCTAATTTTTTTCTTGAATATTTTTTATACTAATTAATAGTTAGTATTTATAACCATAAACAGTTTATTAAAATAATTATTCAATATTTTTATGTAAGTTAGGTAGGTGTGTATAATTAGTACATAATAATAAAACTTCTATGGAGTTCTGCTAGTCAAAGTCTGAGAAGGTTTGAAGATTCTTCCACGACGTAGTTCCACGTAGATCTAAATGCGGGTTGATGGTGGTGGATTCGGGAGATTTTTATCCCACACATGCAGGTTTCCTCATAATATTTACATTTACGCCTGAACACGAAATGAATTACGTCGATGAAAATTTATTGGTGCTTGCTAGGGTTAAAATCCGCAACCCAATTGAAGTTTTACATATTAACAACTGGTAAGACCGTTTTGCTTTCGGGATGGTATAACGTTATTATGCCTTTGTCTTTGGATTGATTTGATCAATTAATCTTATGAAAAATGCATCGCAAAGTAAACAATAAATACATAAATTAATTGGTTTATTTCAGGATTGCTGGCAATGACTCTTTTGGGTACTGTCGGAAAGTCATACGATGAGCTGGCCGAGACGCTCGGGTTTTCTCAAGGTAAGCCTGTGCCGACACTATAAATAACTTTATTGCGTGGACATGGTATAATCCTAAAATAAAGGATTTGTTAACTTAATAGGATAATTCTCCGCATGCCACTCACACTTTGTCGAAATCCAAATGAAATAAGTACCTACAATCTCGATATAGTTTATAATAGAAAATATTGTAAATTTTACTAGAAAACTAGAATAAAATAATAGGTAAGTTTTTTTCTTAAAGTCGATGGTCGCAGTTTCTCAGCCACTGTGTTTTTGTTACTGTCTAATATGAATAGGGTACGTACATACGTAAGTTTGTTCGTTATGCTTACACTCTTTACTACTTAACTGATAAACATGAAATTTTGTATATATGTAAGTTGCCACAGATACAGAATTGGATATAGTACCTAGAACCTGTCCCCGAAAACTAGAAATAAATAAAGTTAAGACGATCGTGATTTTTTTTTATTGTTAATATTGTCCTAACTTTGTTTTTGATTATAATCCAAGTCATCATTTTCTAGTTTTAAGTTGCCTATATTATCATCACATAATCGATTGAAATCTCGTAATCATCATAAGTTATGACTTTAGTCCAATATGTGAAAAGTAAATAAAAAAATATCGCAAAAGTTATATACATATAAATACATTTTCAAACAGCCATAGTTAGAACGTATATACATCTTAATTATATTTCGCGGAAACGTGGGTATTTGGTGTGGTTTTCCGCAACAAATGTTACGCTAGTTTTATATTTAATTTGGACGTTAATTTGCTTATGAATAATAATTGACAATCGTATAGGTAATCATAACTTCCTTGATACTTTGTTAGATTTATATTTGACATATATTTTATTTTATTAAGATTAAGTACCGTATAGAATAGTGGTAAAATGTTTCAAAACGAGATAAAGCAACCAAACCTATCACCTACACTATCTTCAGTCGATGTATACGCCATATTACCGTAAATATATATTTATTTATACATATTTTTACAGACATAATAATGAATCGTCAACATCACGAAAACTTTGGCAATCTATTAAAGAGTTTGAATTCAAATGATACAACAACCAAAACGATGTACGCCGACGCACTTTTCATTGACTCTAAGTCAAAGCTTCGAGAAGCGTTTCGAACATACTTGAAAACTGTTTACGAAGGCGAAGCAAGAACAGTTGACTTCAGTGACAGAGATACCGTTAAAATGGAAATAAACGAGTGAGTCAATTCAATTGTACTTGTCTCCATTTCAAGTAATTTCACTCATTAGTAAAGTCATTGTTGACTAACATACCACGAGCGACATGAACAATTGATGTCACGGGTTTATTATTGTAAAATGTAAAATAAATTGATTTGAGTTAGACGTCAAAATGGGTAATTGTTATCGTATTGTTTTAAATTTAAAGATTAGACTCGGACTGAATACATTCTTTAAAACTTTCTTCACATATTATTAAATTAAAATGATTAATTCTAGGTGGGTGAGTAATCACACAAATGGAAAAATTTCGGACTTTTTAAAAGAACCACTTCGAGGCGACACCAAGACAGTCTTAATGAGTGCCTTATATTTTAGTGGAAAATGGAAATCACCGTTTTTTCAAGAATACACGATGAAGTAAGTTCTCAACATATTTCAAAACATGTTTAATGAATGTTAAAGAACGATTGAGGTAGGACAGGATGGGGTTCCAACTAAAATATAAAATCTAGTTGTAGTAAGTACTTTAGGTCTCATAAGTACTAAATCTTGAACCATCTTACTATCGAAAGGTATCTTTTTGAACTGTCGGAATTGATGGTCATTAATAAAATATTAGATAGTTAGAAATACGTATTCATTTAGTCATCCTTTTTTTTTTTAACGAATGGCTTCAAAATTGAAACGAAATATCTCGATTTAACTGAAACTATAAACAGTCTGAAAATCAAAATTTATTTATTATATTGTTACTACCTCGTTTCAATACTCTACCAATCATTCATATTGTTTGTAGATACAGTACTGACCAGTGCAGTATTTAATATCGTATTGTTTGAATTATAGATTCCCGTTTAAGAAAAGTAATGGAGTAGTATTGACAGACCTTATGATGAACATGGGACATTTTGATAGCATTTACTCGGTGGAAGATGGTGAGCCTTTAAAATGTTCCTTTATTATAGAATAATTTTTTTTTTACGTAAAATAATGAAATAATATAAAAAATTCTGAATTAGGTTTTAATGTGTCATTGATGTTAATTACAGAACCAGATTTTGTTATCCACTTCAAAATGCTCTTTGAATAGTCTTTATTTAATTATATATAATTATAGATAAACTTTATTTGAGTAACTTAACAATAAGTGTCAATTTTTAAGCAGGTGCTTTCTTAGGAAAAGTAAGTACCCTTGGATTGGAACACTCTGATAATCCAGTTAACACCATTATTTCTTATTCAGATGTTCACATGGTAGCGATTCCTTACAATGACGGCACAACGTTATATGCACTCAAACCGCGAAAACCTCATAAGCAGAACCTAACAGAGCTCATGAACAATTTAAACTACACAAAGATTGACAATCTTATCAATAAAATGCAAAGTAGAAAGTTAATCATTAGGTTCCCGAAAATGGACCTAAACTTTAGTGCCAATTTAGAAGATCCACTAAAAGCATTAGGAATTCAATCTATTTTTATACCCGGGAAAGCAAACTTTGCTCTTATGATTGACAGTACTAATGCCTTAAACAAGACTGAGAATGAATTAATTGCAAGAATAAATTATTCTAAAGATTTAGACCTAAACTTGAAGAATATCATTGATGATCTACCGAATCCTGGTGTTTACGTAGATTCTATACTACATGATGTAAGAATAACGATAGATGGTGAGTGCTACAAAAAATAATTTAATATTGTACATACATATCTCTTTATTTCACTTATTAGTAAAGTTAACATTTTTTTAATTATATCTATTCTATAAAATTAACAGGCAGTTTCTAAAATTTCAAAGTCAGATTGACTAATCTGACTTAATACTGAACACCTATTGGTCGCGTATTGTTTTGATGGCTGCCATCGACCAATGAGTGATCGGCTTTTCAGAAACTGGATGTGAATCATAATACGACAAATAATAAGATACGTAGAGTTTTTTTAAAAAATCTATTATATATACGAAAGCACATTTTTTGCATCCCTTACAATAAATAAAATTACAAATTACTATGAAAATTTTTTTACTCTACAAAAACGATAATCCCGATAATATAATAGCGTACATTATTAATCTTCCACTAAAACTATTCTAAAAGTCTTTGAGAATAGTTTTTGTGTGTACAATTAGCACTTAAGTAGATGACCAAATTTGATCAACCGTTCTTACAGATCGTTTCATCGTTAAATCGATGTAAAAGGTGTTATATAGACGTCGTTAATAAATACAAACATTTTATAAATGTTAATCAGTATGAGATAACACTGTATATTTGTACACCTACATTTGAATCAGACAGTAAACATACACGAATAAGTTTTGCATTTTATAAATATAGTATATTATACACAGGACCGAGAATTTAAAATCATTAGCATTCATTAAACCTTATTGTTCTACTTACATTAATGAATATTTGAAACTATTCTAAATTATTTTATAGTTTAATCACGTCAAAAATCCAAAATAAGTAATAAGTAAGCAAAGTATAGCTAGTCACGTTATTTAAAGAATACAAAACACGAATGTGAAATGACTGAAAATGATTTTGTATTGACTCTAAATAATTATTATAATAGTTAAAGAATCACATACACACTCCCAAACAAATAATCGACATAAGTCGGTTTTAAAAACTCAACGAAGTCAGTTCTTATAAAAAAGGACTAAACTTTAAAGTTTTTCATTAATAAAGAGTTGACGCGCGTGACCTTGACCTTGCGACGCACGCTTTTGCACTAAAAACAGCTAACAGTTTACAAATAACAATAACGTCATTTCTTATATCAACATTCCTACAATTTACCGGCTTATTACAGGAAAAAATAGCTTAGTAAAATGATTATGGACAAAACAAAGCATTAAAAACAATAATTAATTATAAATGGTTTCACTTAAATATTAAATTTTAAATCAGGATCATTACAGGCTTATCCAGTCTTCATCAGCTAAAAACGAAAAGCCTGAGTGTTATTCTCAAGTGAACTTAATTTATCGCGAGATAGGCCTTTAAGGCGCGACCTTAGGTGTGGCATAGCCTTGTCTATGAAGGTGCCATTTATTTGTTTTATTCAGTAGGTTGTAGGAGGCACAATTTTGTATACTATGTTTGAACAATTTTATACTTAAAGTTTTTATGGTACCTATTTTTACGTCTTGTTGTTTATTTGAATCCGTAATCAAAGGGTTTAAATTTTCTCCAAATTGTACTTTCTGCATTACCATTAGTATTATTTCCATTCAAAAGAATTTTGTATAGAGAAGTATTATTTTAAAAATATGCTAATGATTTCAAAGTTATCACTATATAGCTTAAAACAAAATTATATTTAAACATAACATAAATACAGACACATACATTAAAGAAATTTTTGATTCATTGTCTGTTTTAAAAAAACTTTTTACATAATTCTGTTTGCTTGCAAGCAAACAATATTATATTAGATACATAGTTAGTATTAGCATATAAATAAAGGTACAAAAAGTTGTGTGCTTCTTTTAAAAATTTGGTACACATGGCAGAATCAATGGCTATTGTCTGGATCACCTTTTATTATCTTTGTGTTTCATTTACTATAACTGTAAACAACTGATGTTACTTTGTGCTTTACAGAATATGGAACAGAAGCAGTTGCAGCAACTCTTGGAATATTAGGTAGATCAGCTGAAATGTTTTATGCAGATTCACCATTTTATATGTTTATAAGAAATGACAAAACTAAACTTGTTACATTCAGTGCTGTTATATTTGATCCCACTTGTTAAAATTGATATAGCATTGAATTTATTAAATAATATAATAATATATACATGTATAATATTCAAATATGTTTATTATACAGATAATTAATACTGTATAATAATTAAAAAATATTTATTTTGTCTCGTTTTTTATTATTATAATGTGTTGAAAATGATTATGTTAATTTTATAGAACTAGATTTACATTGATTTAAAATTTGTATCATTTATAAAATTAAATGATTACCTATTGCTGCGTAGCTTTTCTATCCTGTCATTAAGTGTCTGTTTCCACTGTTCTTCCGAAATACTCTGTGCCCAATCTGGTATGGAATCTTGAGGTAAAGCAAAGTTGGCCATCAAAGACATAACCTGAAAAAGAACAGCTTTATATTAAAAAAATGAATGTTTCTTGTATGCAGGTGTAAGGCCTAATGCCATCACGGTACAATAGATATGAGTGAGCAGTATCACATGACTGTTTCCAAAAAAACTTAGAATTGCAATGCATGCCTGGCATATTTTTAAATGTAACAAAATTGCAATTGTTAGTAATTTATATGTAATTTGATTAATAATTCATGGAATAAGATACACAACACACACAAGGTGCTTTGTAAGACAGGATTATTGAACGGTCTGTGCATATTCAAAAAGTCTTTGTAAATCATTACTCATTTGCCCTTCAATCATTTTGAATTTAGTGCAGTGTTTTTTTTGGTTGTGTTAAACTATACCTCTAGTCATATACTGAATTATTCCTTTTCTGCACTCTTCTTCTCGTCCTTTTGCCCTATAGCTACATAAATGTAAATGTACCAACACATATAACTTAACATTCTATATGTGTATTTTTTAATTAAATATATTTTTTGAAAAGTTTGTGTTTGTCAATGTATTTGTCAACATGGAAATGTGAAACACCACATTACAAAAACGAGCATAAATTGTTGTCAGATGTCATATGTAGATTGACATTTTAATGTTGAAATGTTTTAATAAATTTTTTGAAATACCTGCTGTGCTCTCGCATTATCCATTTCAATAGGATCAGTGTGGCGAGGCTCACTCCAAACTTCTCTCGTTAAAGCATTTTCCATTGGCTCTATAGGTGGTACATTGCTAGGTGGAGTTGCATTGTGTTCATTGCTCTAAAAAATATGCATGCATTAATTAATATTATAATAATTGCTTGATATGTCATAAAGAAAATATTATCATTTACATCTTGTTCCTCTTCACTTTCTCGATCCGAAAGTACTAATTCAGGACCTTGTGGCAAGGGTTCGTAACCAAAATGATCATTATGTTCATCATCACTGTCTTCGTGATTACCATTGGCCATCAAATCGTGTCTAGGAGGAGGTATTAAGTTTTGCGGAGAGTCGTCAGGTGGGTCTGGGCCGTCACATACCATTTTTGATGAATAATATATAAAATTACGTTGGTTGCTCTGTCTATATCAATAATATATATTTGATAATGATTATACACAAATTATAATCATTTGAATGATTTCTTTGTAAGAAGAAAATCAATATTAAAAATCTCGGGATAAAAGATTAAAGCAAAAAGTAGTTTTAAATAAATTAAACTTAATATAAGAATTTGAAACGAAAAAAATTATTTTTTGACATTTGGCATACCGCATAGCAAATAGCAATAGTTTTAGTGATGTACATTCATAGGATTTAGGTTTTTAAACTCTTGGATAAGGTTAAGCTTAAGATCATTTAGAAAAATATAGTGATAAAATTAAAAAAATATATAAAATTAATTATTATATTTCGTCATTGTGCCTGCAAAAGTCACTATGTAATTTTTTTCTTATTTTTAGATTTTTATGCCGTTTTGATCGTTATTTCAATACGCACGTACTGTAAAAACAGTTTTGTGATAACTTCAATAATTCAAAAGTTTTAAAATTTAGCTATGTGACGTTCATACATGGATAGCTATATAAATTGAAACTTTATGACTGCATTCGCAAGTTTGTTTGCCACGTTGTAGGCATCACCTTCCAAATCATCGATAAGAATAATATTGCAAATCTTTTAGGAGGCATTGATGGTTAGTATAAAGATGATTGTCAACACTGCACTATTATACTGATCACACTATTCACTAGATAAATTAAACTTCCATGTTCTTGAATAACCCGCTTTATTGACTCGTATACGATATTAATAAGTAAATCATTTGTACAAAACTACGCGATTAAAAACAGCGCGATTTAAAAAACTAGTAATTCCATATATACAATTTTATGAGAAATAAAACTAATTGACATAAATGACACAAAATATTTTAGACAATGATCATTAAGTAATATTAGAAAAAAAAATAGTAATAATATCTATGCCTGTCCCAATCATGTTCAAATGAAATAAAAATTTTATGTACTCGATTGCAGCACCACGTACTAAGTACCCGGATCGAGTAAATCATCCAGGAACCCACAAAAAAATCATCGAAATCATTAATTTCATCGATTCTTTTTATTTGACATAGAAATTATGCTACTGAAAGATCTGCACTGTATATAATTTAATAACTTTTGAATTTATTTTATTAAAATAGGTAGAATGTCTGTACGCAAATAATAAGTGTTAAAGTATTTATTTTATTGAAAATATCTTTATTTTAATAGATTTTATTCTCAGGAATAAGTAAGTACAAGTGCTAATAATAAAAAAAACAATATCAAATTATTACAGAATATAGTAGGATAAAAATAATGATACTATAACTAGTACTACTATGAAATATTAGAAGCGAACATAATGGTCGTGATGGTGATACTAATTCTAGAAGCAGATTGATCAATATTTAAAAATTGAACGTAATCAAAATTATACATTTAAGATTAATAATTTTAGCTTCAATCAGATAGTCCTAAATCTGTATTAATCACTTTGGTCTTTACAAATCACTCTATTCATCTTACTGTTTGTGAGTAATTTTAAAAGTCTGCATTTGATATAATTGTGATACTTACATTTAATCGATACCTGATATTACATTAAAGATGTATATAATAAATATAGTTCAATATTTATCTGTGCCATCGACAAATAATTGTCTGTGCTATTGACTATCAAAGTGTCAAATAGATATTGTTCTCTTTACCACGCGTAAATTTTGTCTAGTCTAGTATCTGCTGAAATTCTTTAAAAAAAAACTCTCATTTAAAATTGTATGTAAAAAAGTAAAAGTTTAAAATGGCAGAGACAATGAGACAAACAGTTGCTACAATATTAAAAAGTATAGAAAGGTATAACCCAGCTAATCTTCACACGTTAGAACGCTACGTTGAAATGCAATCAAAGGAGAATACCTATGATTTGGAAGCAAATTTAGCCGTGCTCAAACTTTACCAATTTAATCCTGAAAAGTTTAACCCTGATATAACGTGTCAAATTCTACTAAAAGCGCTTACAAATTTTCCTCACACTGATTTTACTTTGTGCAAGTGTTTGCTTCTCGAGTCTGTTGTAAGTGCTAAAATAATATTATATGTATTTGTTTTTAACTGTAATCAAATTTTTATTCTAAAACCTTGACAAATTTATACACTTTCAGGTAGAAAATGAAACAATATCTCAAATTAAATATTTGGCTGACATTTTAGAGCAATGTGATTTCGCTCAGTTTTGGAACAGAGTTCATCAGATGCCAGAGCTTTGCAATCGCATTAGCAGCTTTTATGACTCCATTCGCAAGTTTGTTTGCCACGTTGTAGGCATCACCTTCCAAACCATTGATAAGAATAATCTTGCAAATCTTTTAGGAGGAATTGATGGTTAGTATAAAGATGATCATTAAGTAATATTAGAAAAAAAAGAAACTATGAACTTTCTGTTTTTCATGTGATCAATCAGAATGAATAATTTTTATATTAAATTATTTCCAGACATTACTTTGAAACATTGGGTAAAAAAATATGGTTGGCGTGATGAAGGAGATCTTATCTTTATAGCAAATCAAGATGAAAACATCAAGACCAAGAATATAACTGAGAAAATTGAATTCGAACACCTAGCTCCATTGATGGCTATTTTGTAAAGAATATTTGATTGAAAATAAATATTGTCAATTTGTGTTAGTCTACATTGCACAGTTTACATTAATTAAGATTAAATATTCTTAACTTACTATGCATTTTTTTTTATTTATTATGCCATAGTGAATTTAATTATCTTAACATTTTAAAATAAATATGTGCATATGTTTTAATATTTTTAAATTTTAGAGAATGTTGAAAAGAAAAGTAATATTTTTGAATCACCAGAAAAATAAGCATAATTAAAACAGATGGATCAGTTTCATAGTTTTTTTTACTGAAATACTCTCAATAAAAGACTAATATTTTAAAATATATTTTTTTTTATTTTATAAAATTTTAAATAACAAATTTCAAAAATGACTTGATATAATAAAATAATATAACAATGTATAAAGTATAACTTTCTGTGTAAAAACATTTTTATGCTTTCTTTCCATGACTGTACCCAAACTCCTTTCCTCCTGCATGGCCGCCCTTCTTACCATGGTCATGATGGTGGGCATGGTGCTCTTCATGTCCATGATGACCTTTGTGTCCTTTATGGTCTTCATCATAATGTCCTTTGTCATGTTTTCCTTTCTTGCCATGATGTTTTTCGTGATGACCTTTCTCATGATGACCGCCCTTCTTATGATGCCCTTCTTTATTGTCATGATGGCCATGGAAGTCTCCATGCTTGTGGTGATGACCACCCTTATGGAAGTCGTCATAAAACTTATGTTCCTTATGATATTCATCTTTATGAGATTTGTGGTGGAATCCAGTGGTCTTTGAACCCTTTTTGTGACCTTTTTTATGACCAAACTTGCCACCCTTATGACCATGTTCTGCCTCATGATGTTCGCCATGGTGGTCATGTTCGTCGTGGTGTTTCTTTTTGTGTCCACCATGTTCGTCGTGGTGACCTTCATGATGATGTTTGCCGTGTTTACCATGTTCTCCTTTATCATGATGATGGTGAGACTTATATCCCTTTTCACCCTTTTCCCCTTCTTCCTTGTGGTGATGAGCATGGTGTTCTTTCCCACCGCCCTCTTCTTTGTGGCTGCTCTTTGCCTCTTTCTTTTCCGTTCCTGCGAGCACTTGGTCTAAGGACTCGGATGCTTCTGGGTTTTCTTCATTTTCAAGATGACGAGTGTTTGCCAGTAACACACTGCAAACTAGCACCACGAGAAAAAATAAAGCCTTCATGTTTACTGTAAAAAGATTTATGTGTTATTTTTTTTTTCGCATAATTTAATAATTATTATACTTGAAATTGTCTTACCAGAAGGTATGAAGGCTTGCTGAGCTGGGCTCGTTGTGGTGTAGTCGTTGCAATAGTTTGCATTTATATTGATAAAGTCGCTTTCATCTGTTGTCGATTACAGAGTGATCTTTAGCAATCACATTGCTGTATATTTCTGGACGACTGATTCCGACGGTTAAGGTGACGACATCAGTAGTTTACGGTTAAACAAAATTAGTTCCGTTACAGTGCCTATTATATTATTAGATTGATTTATTATTATAACATTTTTATTTGTGGAATAAAAATAAAACTTCCCTTAAAATAATAACAATAATTATTTATTTACAAAACTATTGGCATAACAAAATGTAAGTAAAAAAATTATATAATTAATTTTTAACGTAATTTTAGAAATTTTAGTGTTTCCCATGATGGAATCCCCAGTGCTTGTGATCTTCGTGACCGCCCTTCTTTCCGTGATCCTCGTGGTGGTGATGATGTTCCTCATGTCCATGATGTCCTTTGTGACCCTTGTGATCTTCATCATAATGATGCTTATCATGATGGCCCTTTTTGCCATGATGATGTTCGTCATGTCCGGAATGATGATGGCCGCCCTTTTTGTGATGACCTCCATGTTTTTCATGATGACCGTGGTGCTTGCCGTGTTTGTGATGTTTTCCTTCTTTGTGGTGGTCATCATAGAAGTGATGGTCCTTGTGGTATTCGTCCTTATGGTATTTCTTATGGTAACCTTCAACTTCTTCACCCTTATCATGATGTTTTTTGTGGTGGTGTTTACCGCCCTTGTGATGATGTCCATGTTCGTGATGTTTGCCGTGATGATCATGTTCATCCCAGTGCTTTTTATGTCCACCGCCATCTTCATGATGATGGCCTGCATGATGATGTTTATGATGTTCATCATGTTCACCTTTGTGATGGTGATGGTGACCTTTGTGACCTTTGTGACCCTTTTCACCATGTTCGTGATGATGATGACCGTGGTGCTCTTTACCACCACCTTCTTCGTGATGATGGCCTTTATGATGGCTAGCCGCAGCTACCAAGTCGGATTCCTCCTTACCGATCTCGCGGCCAGAGCAAACAACTAAGGCGCATCCTAATAAGGTAAGGGCGACAAGCGTCCTCATTGTTACGAGTATTTTAGATAACTAAGCTTATGGTTTTACCACTGGGACTCAACTGACTTTACAACCGCTCGACAGGGCATTTATATAAATCATTAAAGTAGCTGATTGCAGCTGGTGAAATTACCGGGCAAGGACGTCGGAGCAACCGTTACGCCCGTGCCATTTGTTTATTACAACATTACATCAACGCACTTTATAATCATTTAATACAAATTTTTTGAATGCATATGTAATTAATAATAAAAGTTTATCTATTCTGTTTATGTAAAGCAAGCCAGAAGAAAAAGTGCTACCGAGGTCTTTATCCGCGTGCGTGTATGTATGTATGTGTATGTACTCTTACAGTCACAAACTAAAATTTATGGGGGCTAAGCCTAAATTGCTAGTTTTAAATAGGTAAGTAAATTGTATAGTTCAAAATTGTTTTGTTGTTTTAAAACAATATATTTATTAACTAATACTAGGTAGCGTCGTACAAAAACAATACAAATAGATACAAGTTTTATTTAATTAGTAGACTAATTACTTATTTATGTTTGTAAATATTAGTATGCAGAAGACCTTAACGTTTGAAGATATAACTTTTTTATTGATAGTTATCTAGAGTTCATGTTCGAATATTATCAAAAATATCCCGATAAAATATTTTATTTTTTCTTAAAGTTGATTATTTTTATCGATAAACAAATTATATAATACGATACATTGCAATAGATTGTACAAAGAATAAATTTTGTAATTGAGTAGCAGTACCTAGAGATAATTAGATTCTTTGTATGCGTTTAAATTAATCTGGTGAAATTCTATACAATTCTCAGCGATTTGAAACTTTGCAAGGTTTTTATGTAATTTAGTAATTCGAGTGATGATTCATTTATTGTACCTAATATCGACCGAATGAAAACTATGGTACAAGTGAGATTAGTGGATCTTAAAATGGGTCTAGTAAATTTCTTAATTTTGTGTTCATACGATTTATTTTGCCAAATTTAATCGAAAACTATTTTCTTCTTCATTTCGTATTGTACCTATATATTTTTTTATTTTATGAGATTACCTATTATAAAACATTTTTAAATGACTGTTTTTTTGCATTTGAATATTTGATTTATATATATATTCTATTATTGTAGATATGTATAATATATATTGTCGCCATTAGGTAGATCTTATATCTGGAAAAATTTTGAGAAAAAGTGTCAGCAATAGTTATTGAGTTACTTATTCGATTTGTTTTATACTCTGATTAGTCAGGGTGAGAAATAAATTTCATTGCATGTGGCAATAATTATATTGTTTTGGTATTAACTATAGGCAGTATAATTTTGAAGACATCGTTCCAAGCATTTCTGCCACAGTACCCATTCTTTACGGAGACAAGTAGCAACAACGATGTATCGTATCACAAGTAGGGATTGCAATCCGGCGTAATTTTCAGTCCGGCCGGATTCGACCGGATTCCCATCGAACTGGCCGGATCCGGTCGGATCCGGTAAATACGATTTGATAAATCTGTCTAATGAGTGGCACAATTACCATAATAATGAGTTTGTATTATAATTAAAAAAAAATAGTTTCAACAAATTACGGTAAAAAAAAATTAGGTTTTTAGCGGTAATCCAAAGTAAGGCGTTATTCTTTACCTGTTTCGTCTGTCACCTACGTTTGCAGTTACATATCGTTTTGAGTAGATAAACTTCTGCCTTAGAAAGATAAGGATGACGAGGATCAGTTATTGTAACTGTAACTCCTTGTTCATCATCATTCGTTGTGTCTTCATTTGATGTTGTTGGCGGTGTTGCCAGGTGGTTATCTGCCTTCTCTTCATTATTTTTATATAAAATATCGACCATAGCTAATGTGCGAAGCACAGCAGTTCATAACAATTCATAAGCTTACCTACTTTGACCACGACTCTTGCTCATGTCAATAATATCAGCTCAGTATCAAAACCGAAGATTTTTAAGCGGTGCTGATAGTATGTTCTGCAGTACATTAATGATGTAATTTAATGAAGCCTAGATTAAAGAGTTTTTAACAATTAAGCGCATTTAAAGTGCACGAAAAAATTTGGTTCGCAGTGTGTGTGAATTAATTAATTGATGCACTTTTTGTGTAGCTTATTTGTTAATAATTATTCAAGAATCATTTTTCACCTTAGATATAACATCTTACTTTTTGCTAAAACAAAACTCCACACCAGCCGTAAATAGCACCCAGTATCAGACAGTTTATAGTTAACCTCATGGACTTAATCAGCACAGGATAACTTCATCAAAGATGTCTACCTGCTATTTTCGTGTGTTATATATTATAATGACTCAATGAAAACTTTTTTAATAAAACATTACAATTACAATTACTTCTTCTCGGAACAATTCGGTCATTATTATTATTTTTGTTATATTTATAATACGTAATAAACTACGTTAACTTATCACAGATACTTGTGAGTACAAATCTTACTTCCTCCTACAAAATTATAATAGCAACGTAGACCAAGTACCATTAATATTTCGTTGACTGCCTCGTTGATTTATTTGCTAAATAGAAGGCTAGGTTCTGGGTTTAAAACCTAGATCAGGTTGAAAAAATTAATTGGGTTTTTCTGTAAAAAAATTCTCAGTCTGGAAGTTGGAAGAAAGTGTTCCCGTGCCTCGAAAAGCACGTAAATCCAGAGGTTCCGCATTCTTCTGGACTCTTTCCTCTCGTTGTCACGTCGGATTATGAGAATGAAGGAATTAGTGCACCAGTGTTTGCGCGCACGCACTTGGGCATTGTAATAGTAGCTTTATTTTAAATTGTTTGTTAAATGACGATTCAAAAGTGCTTATAAAAGCCTACTTGAATAAAGTAGATATATTTTGATTTTGTCCTGCGTAGTTGACCGGTTTCCATTGAGATCGGTGACAGTGATGGAAATCGGTCAGGACGACATTATCACCATCATATTTCCTTATTGATCAATGTTAAACAGCAATAATATATTAATCTTAACTAATTAATTACTTATTCAACGTTAGTGTTACAATTAAATAAATAGGAATATTATATAAAACTGATTTGTGATGTGTTGAACTGAACCTTCAGCTTCGGTTTTGGTCTAAGGTTGTATCGATGGCAGATTGATCGACTTCGGCTTCGTTCGGAAATCGACCTTCGCTCGGACACTTAAGAGTATTAAAAAAATAATGTCTTTACTTTGTCCCATAAGCGGTCCTTAAAAATTTATCCAATTTTGATGAACAGTACATTTTTGTGTAAATGACGGCGAATATTAATATTATTTTCATCAATTTAATGTAGGTATAGGCCATAACTCTTATGATCTATGGCCTATACCTACATAAGATGCCGGTTCTCCAGGGTGTAACATCTAATTCGTAAGTTAGTTTAAAATTAAATTAAAACATCACTAAATGTCTCATTCCAGGCTAAGGCCTGTTCTCTTTACTAGAAATATATGGAGATTTTTCACCAACCCGTATCGGCCATAGCTGCACAGCTCAGCTGCGGATAATATAGGTTGGTGTTAAATTAAAATGCATTTTGGAAATTACAGATTGTAAGGTGAATTTTATATTACGATATAGTTTATAGTTTTAAGACGGATGTAGCTTTATATAATAGTAGTAGTAATAGTTTTCGCCCGCGGCTTTGCTAGCGTATGAATTGAGGGAGTTGCAACGCGATCGTTTGAGTATTTAAGACGTGAAAGCGTAACAAACAAACAAGCAGACCCACTTTCGCATTTATAATATTAGTGTACATTTTTATGCGTTGCATATATTTTTTTAAGAAAACGTTACCTTTAGAGGTTCACTAACGTGTTTGTCTATCCTTCTGTCACAGCCTATTATTTTTTTTCACAATGTGTATGTATACGTATATCTGTATTATATCAATATATGCTATATATGTTTAAACACTTAGCAAAATTTGATCTTATCTATTGGGCGTATATACAAGACATCGTCTGAATTATGAGTTGTAGTTGTTGTAGTTGACTTTGTCTTAAAATACGCATGAAACAAGCAAAGTGATAATTTTTATTTTCAAAGAATTATTATTTACTATTAATTATAAATAAAAAAAGTGATCTACTACGAAAACTTTAATAATTACTCAACAGTATAACTTCAGCCATATTTATTTGCTGTATAAAACATATAAAAATTAACGATAACAAATTTCATAATTGGCAACAAAAATTCATAACAATAATTACGGTTAAGTATAATATTAATGCTTTCCATGATGGAATCCCCAGTGCTTGTGGTCTTCATGGCCGCCCTTCTTGCCATGGTCATGATGATGGTGGTGGTGTTCATCGTGTCCGTGATGACCCTTGTGGCCGTGATGGTCCTCGTCATAGTGATGCTTGTCATGGTGTCCATGTTTGCCATAGTGATCTTTATGGTGACCGGAGTGATGATGACCACCCTTCTTGTGGTCTCCGCCATGCTTTTCGTGGTGTCCATGATGATGTCCATGCTTATGATGTTTGCCTTCGTGGTGGTGGCCGTCGTGGAAGTGATGATCCTTGTGGAAGTGGTCCTTGTGGTGTTTCTTGTGGTATCCATCGACATGTTCACCTTTATCATGATGTTCGTGGTGACCATGTTTTTCACCTTTGTGGTGGTGACCATGTTCGTGATGTTCGCCATGGTGATCATGCTCATCCCAGTGTTTCTTGTGACCACCGCCATGCTCATGGTGGTGTCCCTCATGATGGTGTTTGCCATGATGCCCCTCATCACCCTTGTGGTGATGGTGATGTCCCTTGTGGCCCTTGTGTCCCTTACCACCGTGTTCGTGATGGTGATGTTCGTGGTGGTGATGGCCTCCACCGTGTTCGTGTTTATGGCCCTTGCTGGCGGCCACGGCCTGGTCCTCCGCTTCATGAGCGGTGCACGCCACTGCTACACATAGCACTACTAAAAGTATTAACACCCTCATGGTAGAGTGTTATTGTGACTCTCTATCGGAAGTCCGGTTGTAACTGACGTTTGAAACACAGATTGCCTATTTTATATTAGCAAGTGATCTACAGCGGTGGAGAAACATAAATATTCCGCAACAGTTTTATCGGTACTACTGGTTCAGGGACGCTTTTTTAGCTACCGCTCTAATTGTATTTAATTATAAACCAATAGTTTAAAAAACTAAAACCCTTGAAGTGTGATTTCGTAACACGTCGAAGCATGTTGCATTAATAAACATATAAAGTGCACACAACAAGTACCTAATATTAAATTTGAGACAATAAGGTTAAGCAACAATACTTTTGAGCTTTTATTAAATTTAATATTGAAGAAAATTTGAAATATTTATATTAAAAAAAAGTAGGCAGACTGGATAACGCCATGGTCTATAAGAAACTATAAGAAATATCAACCATCTCCTGCGTCATCAATCTTTTATTTTAAAATTATTTCCCTTATGCTCACTCATTCCACAAACCGCAAAACAACAATATTAATCACTGCAGTTTGGGGGCAATGAAGTATTAATGCTCATTATTGTTATTTAATTTATATTTTACAAATCATTTTACCTAACTAAACATGTTCATAACTTAACACTGTAATTCACAGATTAGAGTTTCTTTGAATTTTATATCTATTATGAATGTAAGGTATTATACACGAAATGTTTCTATAAAGTCAACCATGTTCGTAGGTCTCGATTCATGGTAGTTGATTGAAGGCGCATAATCCCGAACCAATCGTAAATTATCTGCTTAGTGGATTCTTTGAAAGGCCGCTATTTGGTTAGCGTTAAACAATTCTTCCGAGCGACTAAACTTGTTTAATGTACTCCCTTCCTGCATACGTCCTCTACATTATCTGTCTGTTTGTACATTCACTTCGATTATACACGCCTTTGAGTTTATCAGAGTGATTTTTTAAAATAGGTAAAAGATTATGACAGGATACATATTAAAAAAAAATCAAATTGTAAGTACGATGTGATTTTTTTTATTTCGTTTATTATGTTATAGTCGACGCCCGACATGATTTACGACGTTCAAAAATATAATAAATTGTCAGCATATAGATATTTATAAATATTAATTTTTATTATATCAAGCTATGTAATAGGCATAAGCTCTTTGCGCTTTTCATGCGATACGTGCAGTTAAAATTATTAAGCACATGAAAGTAGTGCTTTCCAGGATTTGAACTCTGGCTGGCTAGCTGGAACATTTGCACCTTTGACTGAGATTCATGTGTTTTAGCTGCTGGGCCATCTCGGCTCGAAGATTAGGTGATAAAGATTTATTTTATTTAATAATATATGAATGATGGTCGACAAAAAAGTTATTAACTAAAAACTATCGAATCTAGGCCAATTTTGTAACTTTCAGTACAATATAATTGTATAGATACTTCAATATATTTCATCACAACGAATTTATGCTTCAACACTGGACATTATTTTGTATGTTTATATTTATTTTTACAATAGTATCGATAAATTGATAATTTGATTTACAAAACGTTTCATAATGCTGATTATTATGTTATATTCTACTCATTTAGCGAGTTTGTTAATTTAATATTGGACATGAGACAGCCCGCTGATGCAGTTACACAACTGAATAAGTTCACGATCGACACGCTTCACTGAGTGCTTTTCTAAAGGCTCGCTTTCATTAGACGTACTGTTCTCAAGGTTATTGTAAGAGTTTTTTTTATACATTTTTATGTCTTCATGGACAATAATGAATTTTTGGTTTCGGAAGAATCTATATGATAGTTATTCGAAATGCAAGCGATTTATTTGTAACGCTATTGTTGTTTAATTCGCGTCGATAATTCAAACAAGACCTAGTTTTAACAAAGTCCTGTACTAAATACTAATACTCTTATACCTAGCATCGAGGGCGTCATGCTTATGCGTAATACCAAGTAGATAGTTAAGAAGCCTAGCCTACTATATCGCTAAATCCTGTTAGACTAACCACGATAATACTATTACGTTTGTAATATTGGATAATATTTTTTCTTTATTTTGTAATTAGTATAACTTGGCTCAGTAAAACTTATGCAAAAACTAGTCGTAGACTGTGAGCTAAATTTAGTGCATGTAAGTTTAATAAAATAAAAAATATACTTTAGAATGACGATTAATATCGATAATAACAATATTAATAAAACGTGCTATTGTTGGGTTAAGGCTTCATCTCTTTTTTGATATGACTTGGAGCTTAATCCACGATACTATCTCAACGCGGGTTGGTGGCATACTTATGTGGTGGGGGTTTTCTCACGATATATTCCTCAAACGGCCTTATTATTATTTATTTCGTGTACTTAATATACACACATCGTAATTCATCATAATTAAGCAGATGTAAATTCATGTTCATGTCCGGCTTTGAACCCGTAAGTTTCGTTCAACATTCACGTACTCTAATCACTGAGCCAACTCGGCGCTTTATGTCGATAATAATATATAGATGTAAGTTATATCTGACGGACATTTTTGCTCTTACATAACTACAAGATGGTATTATATTCAAGTTGCGCTTTTTTTATTCAACACTAATTTATTCACGGGGAGAGTCGCGTCTTGACTCGTCGTCGTCGCTTTAGCGTTTATATGCTTCGTCATATTAAACACGTGGCACGAAAATGCATACCGATGCACATGGTAAAAGATTCTTTTTGTTCTTTAAATCTATGCCGATCGACGGACGCACGTTTATGTCCTCGTCTTACGCGACTCTTATCGTCGTCGTTGCGTTCGCTACAATCTATCCTCATAAAAGCGTGTAGATATACTGTCGTTGATGTGCGACGTGTGACTACAGGAGAACTGCTACACGCGGAGTTTTTAAAAGATTCAGTGTGTTCATTTAGGATATATATTTTATTGTATATAAAAACGATCGTTTTTCAAACTCTTTTTTTATTTAATAATCATTATATACGAAAAAATCTTTTTTTTTTCAATCGTTTCATACTTTTTTCATACGTCGATCCCAATGTTTCACGATAATATTCGTTGAACAATAGTTAAGGGCACATCATGTCGAAGTCTTTTTAAAATAAACGATCTCGTTTAAAACGTTGGAATCATCTCTAAAGAGACGGACAATACGGTAAAATGTTCGTTTTATTTACTTATATACAGATGCGTGTGCGCGCCGATTAATAAAAAAAAAAAACACTATTAATATAAGGAACTATGCGTAACGATGTACTGACAATATTCATAGGCCGAAATAAAGTTCAACATATCGCTAGGTGAACATCACTCGATTTAACTAAAGATATTATTTTTTGAAATAAATGTACGTGCAATTTTATTAACATATTTTTATTTCAAAATATAAAATTCAATATATTGCATACATGTACCTACCTCTAACTGATATAATTTATTTTCATAGTATATATATTTCATATATATATATACCTATATTAACTTTGAAATAAAATTACAATAGGACAACATATCTATTGAAACATCACTAAAGACCCTGCCTTTTTTTATGTGTTTTAACATTTATTTAATGTAGGAAAGAAAACAGAAAAATGGGTCAAAAATGTTAAATGGTCCCCCCGCTCCTCATTTCTCACCGTTCATAGACAATATACTATGTTACACTCGCTTAAACCAACCCAAACCGGAACACGGTAATGTACGTATTGTATTAATGTTTAATAGTAGAATAACTGATTTGTAGGTCCACACCCCGTTTAAAAAGCTAGTTGGTGTACAAAGCCAGTTCATAGCATTTTTGGTTGGCTACGTTCTCGATAATTCTTAGGCATCTTAAATAGAGACAAGAGAGTTGGCTGTTGAGCCATTTTTAATGTTGATTAAAAAAAAATCAATCATTCGTTGATCAGAATACGATATTGAAGTTGTAAATATTTTTTATTTCTGAAAGAATAAACAATAGACTCGACTAGAGTAGTGTTTATAAAAAAGATATCTTTAAACTAACTATTTATATTTTATATAAGAAGAAAGCCTATGTGTGGGCTTATCGGTTTTAGATATTACATTTAAAATTGCATCACAATATACCCACGATAAATACTTTTTTTACATGTGTGTGATATGCATTTGTACAGTACATATCACACATACTTTGAAATTCGATAGATCACGTGAGCGGATTAAATGATTGGCAAATTTTCAAATTTATAATTTACTAGCCGTGAACCCGATTGAATATCCCATGAAACATAATTCGGAAAACCACCGAATTTTCTAAAGTACCTAAAGTAGTTTATTTTTTGGCAGTTTACTTTTAGTTTATTAGTTGCCAGGCCACGTGCTTCAAAGGACTGATTGCGGGAGGGAGAGAAAAGTTCTGGAATGGAATTCTACGACTTGGAAAAAGAAGGACAAGATGTCTCTAACGACCAGCTGAAGACTGCCTTAAAATTGAACCGGCAAATGGTTTTATTCAGAGGGCACATAATCAGCATTTTTGTATTTAGTTGAGCTTACGAAACTTCATTTGAATCGAATTTGAACTTGTTTTAGATTCAGTTGCATGATTTGTCCCACACACTAAAGACAATAAATAAAGTTAACTATGTGCCTCTAAAATATTTTTAATATAGGTTATCTCATATGAATAAACTGAACAAATTCTCTATTCACATTGATGAAAGTGGTGAGGGAATATGTACATTGTGGCGCTGGGAGGTTAGCCGGGATAATCCCTTCTATTGTTAGATATTTTAATACTTATGCTCTTTATGCGAACGGCCGTATTAAGTTATACGTGGATAATCGCCGTATTATACGCAGTTAATTTTGCATTGCCGGTATCAACGGGATTGGCAGCTGCCCGCTTAGCGACACAAATCGTTGACATCTATACATGCTATAGCTACATTATGTACATGACATTACATTTTGTCAACAAAATGAAATCGATATTAATTCATATTAATTTTAATTCTTCGGTGAGAGAAAATTATTCATTTATATTATGCATTCAAACGCTTGTGATTCTGGAACATATAATTTCGAAAACTCTTAATCTTAAAAATGATTTAGAATTTGTACAATTGAATGGTACAAATTATATATTGAATAATTTGAACAAGGTTAGAATGCGGGTAAGGCTACATGTTTACTTGTTATATTTTATATATTTTTTTCTTTATACACCTGTAGAATGTCAAATCTATAGCCAATGGTCGTCACGCATCAACGAGTGTGACCAATATTTGCTAGAACAGGACACCGTAAAGATGTTTCCGGTTCGTGAAAGTATCGTATTAACTATTTAAACATTAAATGTGAGGTTTTATCGTCAGCAGCTGGTCGACACGACTAATTACATCAATTATAGGCAAACAGAAGCGCGCTCGGGTTTCTGGCTCCCACCTTTGTCAATATTTGCGAAGAGTTGCGCCGCCCGTCGCCGCCTCCGCTCCACTCTACTCCGCGGACGCGAGATTTTTACAATAACAGCTTTTGCTCACTTAATGAATGTTTGCTTCTGGCTAAAACGATCGAGGCACATCAGAGACTCTTGAAAGTCTGCGCTGATTTCCATGCATAATATATGTATAAGTTAATATAGTCATTTAAGTTTTTGAAAAGAGTAACTACCAAGTCTCTAGCCGGCTCTTCTCGATAAATCAGTTTATCGAGAAGAGCCGGCTAGAGACTTTTACTAAATACGACCTTTACTAAAACTTTACTATAATCTTGTAAAATGACGATTCAAAAGTGTTTTTAAGGACCCACGTAAGTAAGGCATAGATATACCTATTTGAATTAGATTTGACTCAACATCGCTTGTCATAATAAGATAGAAAATTCTACTCCCAGATTATCTGGGTTTATAATTGTAAATTATATAATCCCAGATTATCTGGGTTTATATAATAATTATAAATAAAAACAGCAAAAAATAATCACATGATAAATAGATTCACGTGTTCATTATGCTATTATGCGGTAGATGATATTGGTTTGAAGTTGATGTTTTTTTTAATTATGAGGAAAAAATAGGTAGGTAAAGGCACGTACATCATTCTGCAAATCAGAGAATCCTTTAGTAATATCATTACATTAAAAGTTGGTACAAGGTTTGCTAGTTTACTATATAAAATGACGATATTGTTTTTAATATAATGTCTATACATACCGGTACATAGGTACTTATATTACTTATCAAAACTTTGTGGAAAGTTAATATAACATTTGTGTTCGTACCAGAACTAACATCTTAGAGGCTTTTTTGATATGTTTTTTTTTTTTTTATTTTGTTCGTAATCTAATAAATCTGAAATAGACAAAAATCAGCGAGGAAAGTCATACAATATAATTTAACTTAACTCTTATTTAATTAATTATATTAATTAGCGTTAAATTGGGAGTCACTAACAATATAAACTATATTACAATTTCCAATTGTTTTATAAGGAAAACCTAAAGGAACCGTTACGAGTTTTGAGGGTTACCATCCAAACAAATATTATAATTATAATCATAAAAATTGTATTTCCGGTATGTATCAGGTTTTCACTTTATATATACTCAAGCTTTAGTAGCATACGTAAAAAAATATAATGTAATTGTCCTCTAGCGTAACGTTGTTTAAAAGATAGAATTTTAAAAGTCCGTTCTTTTTTTAGCTTGATCAAAAGATACATTATAAGCATAAATTAAGTATGTGCCCATATTTAGCTCGAGAGTAACTAAAAAAGTAATAAGTAAAATATGGTAATAACTTGCATTCGTTTCGTTTGATTTAAAAAAATAATTTGAAGTGTTGCCAGTTTATTTTTGTATAAACTTTTTTATATTAATCCTTGAGGCATGTTTCTACATTTTTTGTTTGTTAAAAGGACATGTGTCGTTTATTGACATGTAGGTATGCCTGTATTAGATATTGTTGTTTTGTAAGCTGCAAAAAGGCGAACACGTCGTGAAGGCCGGGGGCGCAACATTCAGCAACTAAGCCTTCGCTCAATTTGTTGGCTGTTAGATGATGTTAATCCTCGCGTCTTACAATGAGCCCTGTGTGTGGCGAAGACTGATTCACATAATGTAATGTGATTGGTAGCTCAGATTGTGTAATTGAATAGTCTTTAACGATTTTATAGACAGTTTTTAATATGGAATTTATTAGATTCAGCAGATAAATAAATAATTACCTATATATTATTTTAAACTTTTCGATGTCAAAAAATAATTAATCTTAATAAATTAGTATTAAAATTATTTAGAATTAAAACGGATATATTGTATCGATGGTCATTGAAAATGGTCATAACTTTTTTGTTAGTCAAATTTGTTTTTTTTTTTTTTAATTTGCAGCACTTATTTTATAATTGCTCATATAATTGATTTCTATTTCTTCATAATAATTATTAATTCTCATAAGGTTTGGTGATATCAAAGTAGTAAATTGTCCTCAAAATTACTGTTACTAAATTACTCATATACCTATCTCGTGCTCGCATTGTATTTTTTTTGTTGGTTGTACATTGCTGGTTGTTCTAAGATTATCTTCAATATAAAAGCACTTTGCAGGTTATTATTAAAGAATCATTGAAAAGATAACCTTGTACTAAGTCTGTAAAAAGTATATTTTATTAATTAAGGTACAATTTAAAGTAGGTATAGAAGTGCATATATTAACATATTATTTAACTTAATATTATATTATCATGACCTAGGCAGCTAAGTTTGTACCTATTGTAATGTACTTATTTAATATAATAATCCCTATTATAAATTTATGCACTGAACATTTAGATTTTCCAACTTATAATTCAAATTCTAAACTTTATATTCAAATCATTACATTCCAAAATTTTAAAATTGCAAAACAATACTTACTTTGTTTCTTAAAGGTCAAGATACCCAATTCGTATTTGATATACCTAAAGCAAGAAACTTTATTGGCACCAAGTAGCTTTACCAACAAAAACATTTTAAATAACAGGTATTTTTTTTTAAATTAAATAATTCAATATATTATTTCTCGTGTATTATACTATTATTAAAAAAGCAATTGACATACAAATGTTTGTCAAGTCTAACAATATAATATTGACTTCATTGCTAACAAACTCCGGGCATGTCAAAAGCGCACAACAGATATAAGTATTATCAAAAGGGAGGGATACAGATTACTATTATTAGTATTTGGGAGCGTCGTATTGTCACATCCATTAAGTTGCACGGAGGGCGGGGCCGTGGCACGCCCCGGCGCACGCCCCCGGGCGGCTGCCACCCCACGCCGCGCCGCGCACCGCTCCGGGCCACCACTCGAATCTCAACGCGACATCTCACTAAAACGATTTGCTCGCAATCGCATCACGCGTTCACCCTATTATCTTATCATTTCGGTTATAGTAATCAGTGAGTTTCCGGTTTCGCGTACATATCACGAAAAAGCTTTCCTTGTAACTACAGTTTTTCTATATCGAATAATATATTAAGCCCTTGAGCGTAATTATATACTTAAAAACTACTCTGTGTTGTCGTGATCGGATATCGCAAAATGGTCGTAAGTAGCGCGAAAGGAGTATGATGAGGTGTGGTGTATACGAGAGGATATCCTGTGCGGAGTGGTGCGCGCCACGGCTAGGACGGTGAGGCAGCGTGGCGGAAGGTGCGAGCAGCCAGCGAGAGTGCGAGAGCATGGGCGGGCCGGGTGGCTGGCCACGCGACGCGCCCGCGCTGCTCAGCACGGCGCTGCTGCTGGGCGGTGCGGGCGGTGGGGCCTCGTTGGTCGACCGCCCGCCGCCGCCGCTATTCACCATCGACAGCATCCTGGCGCCGAGGCCGCAGCCACCGATGCCGCCGCTGCAGCTGCATCATCTAGCCCATTCACCTTTCCACAGAGCTCACGATATTTTTGGTACGTCTAGATATTTTTGCAGCATGTTATATGAACATCTGAAATGTGTATATTTATCTAATTTTAAAAGGAAGTCATTTTTTTAATTATTAATATATTAGACGTAGGCACAGATTATACTTTTAGTTACGAGTGAAATTGTCATAATTGTAGACGTGTAAATGAACAAATAAAAAAGAGTCATCATATTTTTTGTAGAGATTATTTAATTATGTTAGCAAATTCCTGTGAGCAAAAGTGGCCTTTGAATTTACTGGCCATTTTATACTATTATATGAACACTTTTATTTCTTTATTTATAAACTTGCACGCTACGAGTAAATAATTGAAATACCTAAGTGAAAATTGAGTAGGTACTAAGTGGTGTTTCAGATACCAACTAAGCTACACTACAGCTACATATTGGTGAAGTAAATAAAGAACAATACGTCTTTCAATTACAGACTTAAAATAAATGATATGTAAAATAAATATAAATGTTAATTGTATACCGTAAATAGTATTGTTCTCGGGTTTCATGGACCCTTAGTTTAATCACAAACGCTTAGTAGGGATACTAATATCCCTAAATTTATTTACAATCTATAATTATATAAAAGATTTCGGATTAAATTAAGAATGATTTTCTTTTATATTTATCCCCTTGGTTCTTTTTGTCCCAGTCTAGGTTCTACAGTATATAGATTCCTAGTCAACTTATTTACATGTACTTATAGTTTATTGTAAATTCAGCGAGGCTACGGAGATCACGCTTTGACACTTCGCTTATTCCATCCCAGTAGAAATATATTTTCACTGAAAAAAGTGTATCCGAATATATTATATATATATAATAAAAATACATCCTTAAGTACGTATGAATTTAAATAATTAATATTGTACTGTGTATGACATATCAAGTAGATACAGTAGATAATACACATATACAATATTAACAAGAAATCTATAAGGGTATTTATTTAATTAGTTAGGTAGTCAGGTGTAGCCAGTTATTAGATACAATAGGTACCTCCTGCTACTTATATTTCTTAATGTATTTTAACTTATAAAATTATGCAAGTTACATAATTTAAGCTTGTCTATAATATATATATATTAAATACTAACATTTATTTAAATGTTAGTATTTAATTTCAACTTCAATAAACCGAACATTCATTATTCTGTAAAAAATCTATCTATTAAAATGGCATTATAAAAGAGTTTCTTAAGTTTTTTATTAAATTTCCAAGATATTCTACAACTTTAAGCATTACTTTAAAGTTTATTTTAAGTAATAGAATATTAAGTATATTCACATTTAAGCTAAGTAGCGCGCATAAGTTGCCTCGGGCTATCCGTGGCGAGAGGGATCGTGGGGTGAAGACAGGGTTTATCCCAATTAAAGTCTTTCTTTCCCTGGAAAAGTATTTAAAATTTGAAAAATATCTTCGGGCTTTTATAAAACGCAACCAAAAAAAACACAATTTATGTTTAAAATTTTTATTCGTTTTTTGTTTTATATCCCTTACAACAGAACATTCTAAATTATTATTTATTGGGGAATCAATACAACAACAATAATAATAATAAGTGCTTTTGTTTATCGAAAGAAAATCTAGTAAATAATCTTAGCTATTTAAATAAATACGTCCAGGTTTTGGTTTTCAAATATTGGGTGAATTTTGACCACAAAGGATATGTTTATGTATTCATGCGAATGGGAAGGAACGTGAAGGAATATCATAATTATTATTAACGCAATAAAACATCATTATTATTAATTAGCATTTTACGCCAATTTATACCTTTTCTTCCATTTTATAATTAAATAATTTATAAGTATTCTAACGAATCAATGGTGTTCCTTTTTAATAAAACATAGGGTTTTGTATTTGTGCTTTCCTATAGAAATTTGCAGATGTTTTTGCTACATAAGGTTCCTTGATAGATAGAGCCTTTTGTGAAAGAGTCTGTCTGTTTAGCCTAATGTTTATTAGCAGCCGTTAATTAATCTTGTTATTTAATAAAATTTATCCATTTCAATTTCAACATTAAGATAATAAATCTTTAACAAGATAGGCATAAAATCCATATAAAAAAATTAGTATATTATTAAAAACTTTAAAAATTTTGGTTGCTCTTGTTATTCATACTGTAAATATAGTAAGAATATTCGACCTGACAGCTAAATACTGGCAGAACATTCAGTACGAACTTTACGTAAATTCATAGTCAATGGCTGGAATTGATAAATAATAAGTAGTATTATGTGAATTATATTCGTAAACATGAAAATGACAATTGTAGGATTTTTATTTTTCTTTACGTTTAAACATAAATCATGTAGAAAAAAGCTAATGATAATGCATAGATGTGCAGTTTCTCCACTTCATATAGAGTTATCTCATGTATATACACTCTAAGAACATGTTACGATTTTACATTCGACAAATGTCCTTCTCAGAGACTAATAGCGATAAACGATTATGTAATTGGTTAGTACTTTAATTAACCTTAAGAATACTTAAGGTTAATTAAATTATCCATTATTAAAAAGCACAGTGATAGTTATGTTATAAATATTTATTATAGCTGAAAGTAAGTGATATTATTATGAAGGAAAATAAAAAAGCGTTCGAAACATGTTTATTACTCACAAATTTATGTATTTTACTTAAATAAAACAAAAACTAGAATTTTTGTTTTTATTATTACGATATATTTTTACAAATAAAATACTTATATGTTTATAAATGTTTCAAACAACAACAACAAATTATAATCTAGAAGCTGTAATGATAAAAAGTTTTCATGCAAATCAATTGTATGAGTTTTTTCGTAAATCTTTAAACATGAACATACAAAACGTTATAATTCCAATAATAAGTAGATGCAAAACGAAGTACAGAAACAAACCCTAATACGTCGACTCGCATCATGTTACAAGTAGCCTAGTATTTTTAAATCAATACTGCTTAGACGGGTGCGCTCTCGTATAAATGTGAAGACGGTGAGTCAAAAACCATCGATAGTACCTTAGAAATACGCTGGCGGCCTTAAAAGCTTTTACATTTTATTAAAAATAATACATTGTAATACCCCAGCGACGCCGGAAGCATGCAAAAATATTGAATTTTTCTTTATAGCGTTGTATTTGGAATCAGTCAGGCAGTTTCAACCGCGTCTAGGGAGCGCTTATATGTCCTTAAGCTCAGATATTCACGGGTCGACTGCTTTGCTGTTCGGTTAATTCTAATCGTCCACGACGTCTTCAACCTAATATTTTTATTTTGTATTTAAATTTCGATGTTTATTTTGTACATGGTGCTTTAAAAAAATATGCGTGTAAGTACACATTTAATATATTGATGATACAATTGGTTTTAATTTTTTATCGGCGGCTTGTGATTATTTAATCATGTTTTAGCTGTGTATTATTTTATATTCTGTAAAATAAGCGATTTAAAATTGCTTATAAAAGCCAACTTGAATATAATGTATTTTTAAACGAAATTTGTTTCAGTACTTACGGCAGTAATAACGTGAAAGTTCCCGACTTTCTACCACACGTTCTATATTTTTATCTACCTAGTTATACATAGCCTTATTAAATATGTAATTAATTACATCGACGCGCAGTTATATGATAAGATATTCTCATTTACTAACAGTTCGGCGATTCAAAAAGGTTTTTTTATAATATATGTTGACGGATAAATGGGCCACTTGATGGTAACCACTACTCGTAGACATTGGCAGTCTAAGAATTATTAACAATTCTTTACAAGGCCAATGCACCGCCCATCTTACAAGTAAAATGATGCTGTGCCATTACACTGGCTCACTCGCTTTTCAAATTGGAACAAACACTATGTATTAGTGATTAACGATATAATAAGATAAAAATGTCTTGTTTTTGTCTTAAGAGTATCTTTACTTTTGCTACTGTATTAATATTTTAGATTGAAAAGATTTTTAGAACGCCCTTATTTCCGGCAACTAGTCCGATTTGATAATTTTGGTAGGCATTGTGTGCGATATTAATTCAAGTATATTTAGAGTATTTCTATGAACAAATACGTAAGCGTTTAAGTAAACAGATCGAAACTAAAATATGTTTTAAATACCCAAGCATACGTTAGAGTGGACAGTACTATTATACTCAAAAACAGATTGTTTTTTGTGGTGCAACACAGACAAAAAACGTAAAGCTTAATTTGACTTGTTGTATTAAAGATTTAGCATTGAACTGTTCAATTTTATACGGTAATTTTGCACTTTTATCACCGCATTAGCTAATGCCCGCGGCTCTACCACCGTTATTATTTATTTGTGCAATTTTTATATGTATGATGCGAACGGGATATAGGTATGTAGTCTCATTAACTAAATGGAAAAATGAATGAAATCAAAATAAATTTTTGAAGTTGCATTTTTGACTTATTTAGAAAAAATCTAAAAAACGCGATAAATCAAAAATAGTTCACTTTTGCATTATGCATATGGTGGTTAAAATTATCGCAAATAGTCACCCCTATCACCTCCTAACGAGATTACGTCGAATTACCAATAACCCTGTATAATATGAATCCCAATTTTTCTTGGCCACGGATCCCGCGTGAACGGCTGGACTAATTTCGCTTAATTTTTTGTTATGTTCGTTATTGTTAGGAGAAGGTTCTTACAAAAGAAAAAAAAGAAGTAAGTTGCTCTCAACATTAAAAAATTAAAGAAACCTTAACTATCATATTAACTTTTCTAATATAACCACCGTTGATGTAACCGTTTGATATAACTGTCAGTTGTTTGACAGTTGGTGCAATTGACAGAATGCGCATTTCAAATATCGTTTATACCTAACAGATGCATCGGTCGGAAATATAGTAAGTAAATAATTAATTTACGATTTCTTAGTGCATTTTTCATAGCCGGCTAGCATTTGCATTGTCCCGCAATAAATCGCAGGGCAGTCGTTAAGTGTGTGTGGCATAAATCTTGAAAATCCGCGTTTTTGCATGGCCAGTTGTATGTAGCCGTGTCGTAAAACCAACAAAACTATTCAAATATGCGGCTAAAAATGAAACTAAGAATGTTGTGTATTATAAAGCATAATAATAATAAACAACACGTTTTTGAAAGCAAATTTCTCTTTTATTAATTATATCAAATCGAATTGAATATTCATAGCAAAGGCAGGTCAATTTTATGTCTGGTTAGCTTGTTTAATATAAAAATTGGGGTTTCGATTTACGGTTGAACCGGATATGTGTTTTATGTTAATACTGATATTAGTTTGAGTTAATTGTATCCCTTGTAAGCAGCCCCCTCCGTTATTTCTAGTCAAACATAGCCAGTCCCACATTTTATACTATGTATATAAGGTACCTGTTGTTGTAGACAGGAACCTTATTATTATAAAAAAATATTTAAACTTCACCTGCTAAGGTTTGAGGTGCATTAAAGCTAGTGATTCTAAAAACTTATAATACTATGTATGGACATAGCGGAGTCTTACTCGTGTTTACTTACGACACTGTTATGAAGGAGTCATTTGAATCAAATTGAGAGTCAATTGAATTTAAAAAAATAGCAACTTTATATAAAGATATCTATCTATATATATATAAGCCATCCCATTGACTTAAGTAAAATAAATAAACAATAACTCTATTTATAACGGCACAATAATGAAAAAGAACACGAGAAAAAGAGGGTAGGTACATCCTCATCTTATTCATGTAAATCGGAAAGTTTGTATATAGTACGCAAGTAAATTTGTTTTTGTAATTTTGATTTACTCTTATACCACTGGTATCAATTGGTTTAATGGAAATCATTCTCCGCAAAGATTCCGGAGTGGATATTACAACTATTTTCATGTTAATAAGCATTTCGGGTTATAATTTAAATATAAATCCTTGCGAAAACTCGAAAATTTTTGTTAACTGACTTCAAAAAAAGAATAAGGTTGTATTTCAATGTTAAAAAGAGTAACTACTCAATATCTTTCTATTTGGTTGCATTTTTTTTTGATATTTAATATATCAGAACTCCGTCATCTATAAATCGATTTGAAAAAGTATTTTTTTGTTTGAACCAACATACCCATTAGATATACCTACTACTATGTTTTACCATTTCAATTTGACGAAAAAAATTGTTTATCAGTGATTTTTTTTTTATTATTTTAGTCTAAGATGACGATAAGACAAATATATATCCTTATTTTATTATTTGTTAATTTAAAATTTTTAAAACCTAAAATATCATGGACATCGTACACTGTTGACAAGGCAATCAAGGTAAATTTATATTTTTCCAATTCCTCATCTCGAATAATGCTCGAATTTCATCAAAAACAAATCGGGGAAATTGATCAAAAAAACTTAATTAAAGTTAATATTAACTTTAACATTTTCGTGATGTAGCTAGGCAACACATACCCACATATGTGATTTATCATAATATCATATCATGTACATATAATCTTCGATTAAATTCTGAGTTCAATGGCTTCTACTTGTACGCTTATAATTCTTATCACCCTTAAATAACACAGGACGATCTATAGGTATTTCTTACTTACCTATCCAACTCGTCTTCACACGAATACAATAAGGGTCCATATACAAATTTTAGATTGAACAATATTTTTTGTTTTTTCGGCCTTGTATTCTGAAATTCTCAGTTTACCTGTGCTACGATATCCTACCATACTTACTATTGAATCACTCTGTTAATTGATGAAAGTCGTATTAATATTCGTTGAGTAGTTTAAGTGATCTAAGCGTACAGACGTACAGACAACTTGTGTTTTATACTATGTAGATAAATCGTATCTCGTATTATTTAAGCTGTGAACCTATTGAACTATATAAATCTAACTATCTTTAAATCAGATAAAAGACTAAGAAGATGAAATATCTGTTTGTCACATCGTTAGACTAAATTAAAATCGGTTGAAATTGCGAAGCGCAGCTACTAATAGAACAATATTGATGATTATATTTAAAAACCTTCTCCGAAAGGCGCTGCATTTGGTTGCAGCTGGTGCAAGATTTGTGTACATTTTATTATAGAAGGGGTTTTCAGTGACGCGTACAAAAAATACGTCTACTCATTTATTAAAATTACTTACATAGTATTTATATATCCATTACGTTAGTATTTATGTGAAATCTCTGTAGTTTAAAGAATTTTAAAAAGAATTAGTACCTAATCTGTTATAGTAAATGTTCGGTTACACTATTTTTTGGATATTAAGATCAAAATTAAATATAACTACTTACATTAATGTAATCACAGCATTCAAAGAGTTGAAGGACAATAATTATGATGAATAACATGTCAGCCTGTCATATAGATAAAATTGTTTTATAGTAAGAACCTTAAATAGTTCTTACCCTCAATGTGTAATACTCCACTAATCACGGAACAGTAATAAAAATATATTAAAAGAATAAAAATAAAGTAGAGGTGGCCGTGCGTTGAGAATTTAGTATTAGTATCGGCAAGGGGATTGTGTAGTGTATTATTGATTTGACTATGCATTTTTAACTTTAACTATAAGCCCTCTTAACCGACAACAATGACCAAAACGTCGACGTTCATGACTAAAATATTGGTCCGTGAAGACTAATATTATTAATAAACAAATAACAGTATCAATAAATATATATTTTTGATCAATTTTTGTAATATATATATTTTCAAAATTTGGCGAAAGAAAACATTACTAAAATATTTATAAATTGCACAGGTGTCGGGAATGTGGTGACATCAGCCGGCGGCTATGCGGGTTTGTACGGAGGTTACGCGGCAGCTGCTTTAGCTGGACTTTCGGGTCCTCCGCCTAAACGCAAGCGCCGACACCGTACCATCTTCACAGAAGAACAACTGGAACAGCTAGAGAGCACCTTCGACAAGACACATTATCCTGATGTTGTTCTAAGAGAGCAACTGGCGTTAAGAGTCGACTTAAAGGAGGAGCGGGTTGAGGTATGTAATTATAGAATTTTATTAATTATATATGAATACACCTAAATTAAACAAAACGTACATCAACCCTCAATATTTATAAATTCATACTGCATTCGTCATTTTGTATTCTTACAATTTTTTAATTGTTTAAATAAAAAGAACAAACTTCGGTGACTTAGGCCGAAATGCACTTCCACGAATTCTAGTCGTAAAAAATACCAAACAATAGGATATTTTATATCCGTTTAAACTGTAATAATGTGCTTCAAAAATGTATACAACATTAAAATATAACAATTCATTTTTTATTTATTCTGTAATTACAGCAAAACGTCCTATAAGCAAATCGCCTAAAGCTTAATGGGTATCAAAAACATTATGTATTTTAAATCTGTAAATGTTAGTTACGATTTTATGTTTTATTATTTTGATTTTGGTTCAAAAATAAAAACTGTTCACAACTTTACATCATGACCGCAGTTGAGATTATCTGGACCAACAATGAATCAGACTGGCGGTCACCAGTCGAGTCAATAGGTATACCGGTGTATTACATTATTTAGATTATTTTTTTTGCGTTTTTGTCTAATACTTTACTTTATTAAATTAAATATTATCCTCATATTGGCACTGGCATTCAAGCTTTTCCTGAAATAAGTTAGTTATAGCATAACTAGCTGTATCCCGCGTCTTCACTCGTTTTTGTGGTTGGTCGTCAGATGTTAGGTATAAAAAAGTAACCTATGGGGCTCAAAGGACCCTTGGGGTTCAAACTTGCTCCATAGTAAATTTCATGAAATTTGTTTTAGTGGTTCGGCCGTTAAAACGTAACAGACAAACAGAGGTACTTTATCATTTATAACATTAGTATAAATTATTAATAGCTCTGAGTGATTTCACCTACATTAAAAGCAACGTTACATTATATCCTTTAAACATTTTTCAATAAATGGGCTCTAAAGTCAGAGCAAAAAATCAAAGTAAATCGGACTATTAGATCTTGAAATCAGGTCGTTCAAATAAACTCTTCAGCTTTATAAAATAAGTGTAGATATGATTACATTTTCAATTTTATATGAATATTTTGGTATAAAATAAGATATCTTTAAGACTTTTAATTACACTTACATTTGGATGTAAAAACAAACATTTTTTTTTATTAAAAATTTGTATCACTTTATTTTTAAAAATGTTTGATTGATTTACTGGGCATAAGCTTAGATTAGCTTCGTTTTTCTTCTATCGGGAAGCAAAGCGCAAAGTTTAGAAGAAGTGAAAGGGTCGGTCTTAAGTGTCAATAAAGCTGACGCGGCATTTCGTGTGCCAACAATATGTGGGTGGCCTGTACCAAAAAAATAAATCCCATTTAAAGTACCCTATTTAGTTGTAATCTCTAATTTGTTTTCAAAGTTAAAAAGTAGTAATACTTCTAAAAATACTTTTGAGGATAATAACTTAATAAATTATTCACGAATGTAGGTACATAATTTTATTCGAACATTGACCATTTACAGTATTATCACAAGTTAGATAAGAGTTTTAATTTCTAGGAATAAATGTATCTAATGTTAAAGTCAATTATCTTCAACATTGTACATCAATAGCTTATGAGTCATGGATCATAAAACAGAATAAGGAAAACACATTTTTTTTTTTAAATATAAAGTACAATAAAATAGTATTAATTTAATTTAAAAAATATTACGAAATACAATATCTACGGTTTCGTTACCAGTTGTTGGTTTTCAATGCCTTAAGTAAACTGTTACACAGTGTGTTTATGTAGCTTAACTGTCCGGTCAGTATTTGGGCCATCGGTTGTAAGCGAGAGATGTTTGCGGGCTACCGGTGTTGCTGGAGTGTGTGCCGTCCACTCCACTTCTTCATCGCCACCCAGACAGCGATTCAGCGGTTGTTTACATGCCCGCATTTTTACTACTTTTACGCAAATTTAATTATATTTTTATGCGGTTTAATAAATTATTTGTTTAATTCAATTATATATATATCTATTATAATACTTGGAACACTAACGTTTCTGTCGATATGGTACTGAGTTTTATTAACCGATACAATTTATAACCGGCTATCATAAAGTCGACACCACCCACGTTTTTTGGGCCGACGGCCGTTCATATTCTTTCAGTTTCTACATGTTACTTGTAATATTTAGGTAATAAAAATATACGAATAACTTGCTACATAAAAAAATACTTATTTAAGTTATTTCTTTTTTTAACGAATTTTTTTATAATTTTGTATTGACTCGCTCACACTTTGAAATGAGAGTGAAAAATAAAAATGTATTTTTATTCAATGGAACTAGCAAATATTTTAGAGAAATTACATGAACAGATATATGACACGGCTTCACTCTGATAAAATAAATAAATTTGGTTAATTCTGCAGCATTAACTGGTACTACGTTATTTGAAATTTTTTTTGTTCATTTTTGTTGCTGAACTAAAGTTATAATTGATTACGTCTTGTTTTTCTTAACATTAAAATGCTCACTATGGCTTATTTTATAATAGGAGTAGAATAAGAGTCTACATAAAACGTTTATACCGTTACACGTACGTACATATATAAATATCTTTATTTACGCGGCGCACGCCATTGCTGCCCCACAGTCAGCATCATACTTTTCGACGTCTTCACACATTTTTACACAAGACATTAGTGAATTATAATACTCTTGAATTTTTCTTACCACTTTATTATTACATAAATGAGTAATCGTTTTTGAGCACAGACAGAAGTGGCGGAAGACATGAAATTTGAAGGAAACTAAAATTTTAATATAGGAATGTAGAATATCTTTCATATTTTTTCACCAACAGATAATACAGACGGACAATTTTTCTCCCATTGAATTGACATAACAACCTATATCTCAAAGGATATGCATCATATCATAATATGTCTGTTGAGACTATAAACTATCATAATATGAATCAGGAGATCGGAATTGCTATCCAAGGTGGTCGTGATTTGTAAAGTAGTAATTTTATTTTTTATTTGTATATAATATAAGTTCTTACTATAAAAATCATAAGAAAATTACAAGAATAAAATGTTTATTACTATTAGATTAATAGTTTTTTGTGAATATAGAAAATAAAACAAACTGCAAACGGGCTAAGTTAGCCCGTTTTAATATTAATGTAAAGTTAATTTATCTAAAGAGCATCTTAAAATGTGTTCAGGTAGCAAATGTATTGATATATTACACCTAAACAAAAAATCGAATTAAATTTTTTTATTGCTATAAAACAGACACATTAAGATCAAGTATAGACATTATGTACATTCATATTTATAGCCCCATCTGAAGTTACCTACTGGCTAAAATCCGATCTACTTGATAAGGACTTGGAGTTATGAGAGCTTAAAGGACAGACAGTCTCATAAGCATAGATAGACAATACTGTGATATTGTAGAGATTGTACCATAAATACTGAAAGAAAAATATCTATCTCATTGTTGTGGTAAACGCTAATACAACTATACACAGAAATATACATACCAAAAATTTGAAAAACAGGTTTGTAGATCTCTCAACTGCCTATGATCTCTCAAATGAATAAGTCTCCGTAATCACAAAAAAAATATGTGGGAATTTTTATGAATATTCCTTCTGAGCTAAAAATAATATTAATTTGTATAAAAATATATTGATTTAAACAGTTGAGTAAATAAAAATTAAAATCTCACGCTATTCAATAGGAACACGTGACAGAAATGAAACCCTTTGCTTCAAAAACGTTTTTTTCTTTAATATCATATACACAAAAGTTATTTACGATTTACGCCCAAAGAAGTTTCATTTACAAAGTTACCATACATAGACGCATAGGTAATAGAAAATGGCATATGGATTGCGATAAGATCTAGGTGACAGTGTTCATGACTACTCAGGCAGAGCGATCACTTACACCGAAAATGTAGTATAATATTGGCTTAAATCTTTTTATATGTACATAAACATCTCTTGGAGTGAATCAAAATTATAAATGTCTACTACCTACACTGACTGTAGGTAAATTACATTTTGTAACCCGCACACTTTAAGGATCACATAAACTCCACAATTAATTAAAGTTTATTTTTACTTGAGTATGGTTAAAAAGATCAATGTGATAAATTTAATCTTATTTGTACGGCTTCTCGGCTAAAAAGTATTGGGCGACAAGTATAATTTGTTAAATGTAAACTTTTTATTAAAGAATCCTTATAAAATCACCGCGAGTCGAATAGAGAGCTAAGAATTTTACCTCGGGGCAAATAAAAAGGGACGTTCGACGGCGGGTGAAGCGGCGCCGCGAAAATTAATCTGAGTTAATTAAATTTGATTTATTTATGTTCGACTGAGCTGAGGGCGCCGGGAACGATAAAAGTACAACAATGAGGCTAATGAGGGTCACTTATAAGGCTTTTCAGAGGATAACTGTGTTTTTCCGATTTGCGTAACTCGTGACTCAATTTATCGATGAAATATAACCTTTGTGTGAAACCTTTTCCGTCGTATAATAAAACAACATAATTTCTGCAAATCCTTCAAATCTTTTCGACTCTTTTTAATGTTATATATTTTTATATAATATTTGGATGTGGTTGACCTTCAATTAATCTATCAAAAAATAAAATAATTTAAATATCATGTCATAAAAACATTTGTATATAAGGCATGTTACTAAATACAAGACTATATTGATGATACAAAAGCGAGGAAAGTAGTATTTGTTGATTTCCAGGCAGAAAATATATAAACTTGATTGTAATTTATTGTCATAAGCTCTGTTATTAAAATGGTGGAAAAGAGTAATTACTGAGTATCTTGCCGGTTCTTTTCAATACTGTAAATTGACCTATAAAATGTGGTTTTATGGGCCTACTTAAAAAAAGAATATTTTAATTCCATAAAAAATCGCACTTAGCTTGGATCATTACGTTATACTACTATGTAGGGTATAATTGTATCGTCACAGTAGCATGCGAAAGCGATCCTGTGGAACCCCCTGAAAAGACGGAGAGGGTACCGCTGGTTTTTCAGTGGGTATTCCGGTGTACTTAGCGTAAGTCCTGGGCACCGGCGAGTCCCACATACCCCCACACTTTACTGGGGTAAAGGCGTAATGCGTTTTTCCAGCGAGAAAAAAAAGGGTATAATTGTATACTGTATATAATCACTATATCCTAAGATCAATACAAGCTAGACGGGGTTCGCGTAAGCAAAAGTGTTTGTGCGTGACCTTGTGTCCTTTAATACTGCCATGCCACAGAATGTCTGTCTATTTATATAGTAATTTTTGCTAACGAATGCTGAACTAGCAAAAATAACTTTATATTCTTTTAAAATAAATTTATTTCATGTATGTTAATTAGAATGAAATAAAACAAATATGAATGAAATTTGGCACAGAGATAGATTATTGTCTGGCATATAGGCTTTTTATCCCGGAAAAATGTACCAATCACCTGCAAAGTCCCTTCAAACGGGCCGAAGTCGCTAAAGGCGGAATCTAATATTTCATATAACCACATTAAACTGTCTACGTTTTACATTAAGTTTTGTTTTCGTTATAAATATAACCAGTATTCAGTTTTTTTTAAGTGACTTATATCGTATAGTCTTACGATTCCGATTATTCGTATCGCAAGTGATATGACACACTACAAGAGGAACTTGAATAAAGACTGCACTAGGATATAGTTTAAAAGTAACCCATATGAAAATTACCGTTTCAAAGCTTAAATAAGTCTAGATACTACCACTAACCAAGACTTATACTTATAAAGTATACCTAAATATAATTATACTTTATGTTTATATATTTAAGCTCTTAATTTTATTAATTCTTATGTTAATAAAACAATTAAAACTTTATTTTACATTATTTGCATAAAGCTCAAACAGTACATACAGTTAAAAATATAGGCCAATGAAACTTTTACCTACTTGTTGAAAGTGATTTAACATATATATCTATTTATTAAAAATAGAAATAATAGTATAGGTTTGTAAAAATAAAATACAAAAATGTATAAGTTAATTATTAGTTACGATTACTTTTATAATCCCCGATTAATTCAATAATAAAATTAAACGGTCGCACGTACCCATCGTAGAGCTTAAAGTGTTAACGGTAAACCTGTACAAAAGTACGTAAAACAAACCATACAAGCCACATATTAAAAAACATTACTTTTTTGGATAATCGATATTTATACAGCGAGGTATTTTAAAAATGCTTGTTTCCGCAGTTGCAGAGCGTTGTTTCCCCGCTATTTGCGCAGCGGCAATTGGAAACTGCATTATTAAAACGCTTTTGTTTAGGCATCACAACACTTACTGAAAATCGAGTTTACCCTCACAGCCGAGTGCTTTGTTTCATTGTTCTGAATTATTTAAAACATATCTTAACTTTTTTAACGTAATCGAATTTAACTGCTTTCAAATTCTAAATTGAAATCTTAAGTAAGTTTAGTTTAGGACAGGGCATGAACCTCTCAGATAAATATAACTATCTATCTTTGCGCGCCAATAGTGATCACGTCTATAATTTGAATTTCAGAATAATATCTATATATTAAAAATAATTTATCGAAGTTACATGTTATAACTTTCATTGAAATTATAACTTAGAGTCAAAACGAAATATAGGTACCTACTTCTCATAATGCAAAAAATAAAAACTAGCCTATAGAAGGTTTGAATGAAGTTGCTCTGCAACGGACCTACGCGAGGTAGAATTTCATTTGACACAAGCAGGTTTCCTAAAAATGTTTTCTACAAAGCTAACCTGTATATTAATTACGTATTATTTGGTTTAGATGCCCAAGTTTACACTGAGTAATGTCGGTTCCTATTTATGATTTATGAGACACAGTCAGTCAGCTATCAACAATATACCCTGCAGCCTGTGATTGCGATTTAATTTTTAATCTAAAATTTACGTAATTGCAAGTATGGAAAATATTACAAGTTATAGGTAATCACTTGCATTAATAAGCTATCACACTAACAATAACACGACGATATTAAATAAATAATCTGATAATACGATATATTTTTTCATATCATCAGGACTGCTTCTGTTGCTCCAAGTAGGCAAATACAGAGGTAATAACAGTAGAACGAGGACATTTTTAATTTCTTTGTTTTATAAGATGATGAACAACGCTGTGCAAACGAAAGACAATGAAGGGGTGGCATTGCTTTGTTTAAGACTCAATCATTGCATTTCAACTCTTTACATAATTAATAATTAAAGAGACACATAATCTCGGCGGTCTCAGCCGCCATCGCCCCGAGCATAAGGTACGACGTGGAGTCACTGTTGATCTTTACTTTGAGAACTGTCTGATTAAATCGAAAGCTTATACTCACATTATGAATCTTTGCAAAGTACGTTATTGTAATGAAATTATCTATTTATGCAATACTCGTTTTATGGAAGACAAACGTCATGTTAGAATTGTTAAATAAAAACACGTTTTTAATTAAATGTTGAGAGTTGTGTATGTTTATAGCTTATAAGAAAGTTGATGGTAACAATGAAATTAAATTATTTAGGTACACTTCAATATAATAATTATTCTCATAAATATTCCGCAATTTATTAATATTTGTATTAAGCAGTAATGATTACTTACTAATAAAAATATATATTGTTGAAATGAAACAAAATAAAAACCGTACTGTTTCATTGTATATAAATATATATTTTTTTAAAACCTGAAATAATATAAAAAACGTGGAAACAAGTACAACTGAATGACAAAGCACATCCCCAGATAGCAATGAACAAGAAAAAGTGGGCGTGTCGCTCCGCCCAGTAGCAAGCGGCCCAACGTCGCTTCCTAGTCGTATGCAGCCTCCCTCCGGCAGGAATTATCTTCTAGCTATAAAAGAGATACGCTCGCAATGTGTTACTAAGTAATAAAGCGGCGCCATTTTGTCTTTTGCTTCCGCGTCGACTCAAAGCAATAACGCTTTTATGAGCTGAGCAGTGATCCGACGTCGCTGATCAAAGAGTTTGTTTCAGTTCATTTTACGCCTGTTGGCCATACCTGAATGTCAAACGATACGATCTAACTTTCAATTGTTTTGGTAGATTACATCATTTTATACGATGTAAATGATTTTAAATTACAATATTAACTTAATTATCTTATTTTATTTAATCAATAAAATTATGATGATATCTGATTTGATTAGAATTTAAGCAGAGAAATTTGACTTCAAAACCATCGAACATACATAATTGATATAATTGGGTTTAACTTATACAGGCCCAGCCAATTAGTTTAATTAGCCTTTTAATTAACAGCACAGCAATTTTAATAAGCGGTACCATTCAACGAGCGGCCTGAATGACATTTTAAAGTCTCCTAGATTACGTCTATGTCAAAAATATACAATTAATTTAAATATACTATGCTAATGTTGAGGACTGTAAATTTCTGAGTAATTAGGATACCTAATTAGCAATGACAATTTTAAGTAGGTAGTTACACCCTAAAATTACAACTTATAAAACAAAAAATACTAAAAAATAAACAAAATTAACCTCATTATATAAGTATGATAAAAATATTCTAATAAAATAATTATCAATAGGATTCGAAGTTGGCAATTAGCGCTTTTGAGTTTCAGAAAACACGCAAGTGTAATTATAAACACAAAGGTCATAACATTGCCAAGTAGATAATGTTTCTTAAACTGCCAATGACCGGTGGTGACCAGCACTTACCATCAGGTAGCCCATTTGCCAGTTCGCCTACCTAGTATAAACAAATAAAAAAGAACACTCATTTCGTACATCCCAGTTATTTCGTTATGTACGTAGTTACATATATTTTGCTTAGATTAATTAAAGTCATCATCCATGCGGACGCATAGTTGCTCATACGTTAGAGTACGCTTTATATCCCTATTTGATTTTTTAAGGCTTCATACGTTGAAATAAAAATATGAATCCGTATACTCCGACGTCCGGCTCTCGGTATAGTTAAATTTTGAAATTAAAAAAAATACGGACATTTCTTTTAAAACGATATAAAGTAACGCAATAGAATTATTATGGAATATTGGTTTAGGAAATCTCTCGTCGAACTTCTAATTTCATCTTATTCTTTTACTCGTTGTTGCCAGTTGATTCCAACTAATCAACTGGTAAAATCCACTCAACTGAAAACTTGAATATAAGCGAACAAAAAACTTTGTTTCCAGTAGAGCTGTTCCTTACGCACAAACTCGAAACTCACCGCAGAACACGAGCGTGAAATGTCAGAATTTGATATGCGACATTGACAATAATAATTTTATAATTTATAGGATACACATATTAAAAAAGGCGTATGAAATGTCGAAAATCGCGCTCCTATCGTTTTAAATTTTAATAGCTACACAACTATTAGTAAAGTCTTATACATAACTTGTCAGAATTGTTATCGATTGAATTTAAACAAACATTAAACTATAGTTAATGTTTTTTCTATAAAGATTTGTATTTATCCAAAGCGACTCCGAATCAAAATCAAATTCGCAACTGTTAGATACATTTATTTATGAGACTATTTATTCCTAAGAAATAAAATAAATAAACAAAGTTATTAAAAGCTCTATGTTATCATATAAATTATTGTAAGTTAAGTAAGTGTTAATTTAATAATATCTAATCGTAGAAATGTAGGACTCTTGGGTTCGGCTCTGGCTGAAGTATCACTCTATTATTTATAGGCGCGTTCGATACGCAATACAAATTATTGTTTTCAAAGTATAACGTTTAGGGGAGCTCGATGTTTGTAAAACGACCCTCCGGGGTACCCCAAGTTATGTCACAGTTCGACAAAAGATCACCCTTATAGCTTCGACTGTAAGTTTTATTTTACTTCATAATATAAATGATAAAATACTTTTTTGATTTACGATATAACTGAGGTACTATTAATGCAATCTTTTGACAACTGAATTTCGATTTGGTTGGCGCATTGTGTGCAGATAGGTCTTTATGGCAGTAAAGAGATGCCGGCACGGTTGTTTGCGTGCGGTAATTGATATGAAGTGACAGACACTGGGGGTTACTTTTTCAGCCTCCGGCCGCGAAGAGGAGTAATGTTTTGACGTTAACCGAAAGGAGATGGGTGTGATTTGAAGTGCCCTTTGTGGAATTATACTCGCGGATGGCATATTTAATATTGACTAATGCATTTCACAGCTAATGGGGAGTCGAAATACGACAGGTGTGAGAGCTTTGCAGTGGCTTAGAAGGTGATTTTTCAATACAAATAGCGTTAAGCTTTATTAGTTTTATTATTAAATGTCTCCAATTAAATTGAGTTTCGTTTGTTTTTTATTTTCGTAACATTTTGTCATTATGAAGCTCTTTGATTTACTTCATGTTCGATACACACATATACCTATATTTTAAACGAAGGAGTAAATTTATTAATAATTATACATTTATATATTTGAATTCTAAAAAATTAAAATCTCGAAAACGAATTTTTTTCATAAACTAAAACCCGATGACCAAAATAAGCGGTGAATGTAAATTAAATCGACATTAAAGTATCAGAGGCGGATCAGGTGGTCCATTAATAAATCAGTTCGCTAAAACCGTAATTGTAATCTCAAACAAGGCTTGCGGAGGGAGCGGCAATGTTTGTTCTAACAACATTATTACAATAAGTTCGGGTTCGGTTCGCCGCGGCGCCCGTCCGCCACTCAACCTCACCGCGTGGTTCACACGATGCTCTCTTACGACTATATTGCTTAACGTTCATCTCATTTTATGATCCAACCTTACCTAAACACAAACTTAAGAACTATCTTATCATAATCATTTTTTCTTTAATAACACATCACAGAATTCCCATTCTTTACTGGAAAAAATATTTTTTAAAGGTATTGTCCAGCAAGCGTTAATCTACTTTATGCCATCTATTAATACTACCTTAAAAATTAGAATTAAAATTATTTGTTGTATAATGAATATTCCATGTTTGTTAGTTAATTTCGATGTGATTTCAATATTTCCAATTTAAATTGTATCAAACAACATTCTATTGATATCAACAACACAGCATTTCCTCCATTAAAGGAAATTCAAAACAAGCTTAGAAATCTAATGATGGTTTTAGTATAGACGCCGCCGGCGTTTTGTAGATATTCAGACGACAGGAGCTAGGCGTCGATGCGTGGAGCGCATAGCCGAGGGCGAAGTCCGATTCTCCGACATCATCTGCGTTTCTTCCCATACCACACCACCACTAACCATTTCAAATTACATAAATAAATAAAATCATCATGTCTTGCCGATATTCATAAAATTTGATAGGGGGGTTGAACTCTGGCCCAGAGACAAAAAGTACTCAATAGCTTTAATTTAAAATAAACATACGATATTATAGGTATACAACTATATATGTATACAAATTTAATTAAAACCCAAAGGCAAATCGTTATAATTCAATACTAATGTACATATAATACTTAATAAAATTTCTGATTTTTTAGGATGTAAATTGGAGGTACCAACATGTCTTAAAGGTATAATTTTCTATACGTTGCGTTATAAATTGTTTAATTTCTTATTATTTTAATTAATATTTGATTTTTTTTAATATTTTTAATTTAATAATAAATTATTTAAATCTGAACAACTAATAAATTTAAAATTATCTCATTTGAGACTAATGTTTCTTAATGGTTCGTATTCTTTGTAATCTCTAATAACGATTGACAATTAATGACTTTTTGAGAAATTGTGTATAAAGTCAACATCTGTATTAAATAAAGCATTGAGCTTGCTTATTGATTCAAAAATCTACGGCTAGGAATAATGCATAAGATAATTAAGATAATTCGATGAAGGTTTTTTTTTTTGTTTAATACGTAATATATTGCTTACGATAGTATATTATATATAATATATAATATATTGTTTACGAAACTGTATGGAGATGTTTTTTGCATTCCTACGATGTTTTATCATATATAAAGTCATTAGTTTTACATAATGTTTTTGTTTTAAATTGCAGATGATAATTGTTTTTATACATTATCTGCGATCAAAAGAGAATTACTAATGTTACGTAGTCGGTAGCCACAAGCAATTGTTAAAGTTAAACATTAAGTCTTTATTTTTAATATATCGAGGAGTTGCCAATAAATTTTAATATTTTAACATTGAGAGCAATTAATCATAGTTAATGTATATGATGAATTGCTCTCAATGTAAAAATATGATTAAATATGAATATTGTTACAAAAATCCTTTGACTGGCTTCTAGATTTTGATTATTGCTAAGTAATGTTAAATTTATGTTTATTTAATAAATTTATATATAAGTAAATCGTTCTAATTATGGCAAGTTTTTATCATTATGGAGCTTTGACCATAGGTAATGTTAATAATTTCTTACACCGTCTATAATCAATTCTTAATTAATTTAAATCTAGTAAAACATTTCTTCTTTACATTTGGAGAGACTTGCGATGTTTATTTTTTATAAAAACATATTATTCTTAAAGCAAATGGAATAACATCCAAGGTATAAGTGATAAACTTACAATACTATAATTAATAGATATGGATCATTTGTTTTCATATGTCACGTGCCTCTCAATAGCCTTTTTTTAAATTTTCCTAATGAGTTATTTTTGCCAATAATTGTGGTAGAATTAGCTACAAATAAAACAACCAAAAATGTTCAGGCTACTCTTTTTTTTAAACAATTACGTAAAGAGTAGCCTGAACATTTTTCGTTGTTTTATTTGTAGCGAATTCTACCACAACGATTGGCAAAAAATAGGCTAGGTTTTGTTTCCAAACATCCCACTTTTCTAACTATACTTTCCCGCACCGTCAGGTTAGAGATTTAGCACATTAAATAAGTGGTATTTGTACATTTGCACGGCTTTGGAACACCGGATTTGTTCCAAGAGCACGTGTTTTATCCGATAGATCATCCCGACACAATTAATGTTATCATACTCAGTCAAAGTTATTTCATAAAATATAATTATTATTGCAGCAATAATAAGTACAAAAATATTTGTTGTAAATAGTATATTTTTTAAAACAAAATAATATAATAGTGAAATACTTATACATATTTCTAAAATATTGTATTTATTGGCTTAAAGCATTTGGAGCCTAGGCAGGTTAAATGCTTACGACACAATCTCGTTAAACCGGAACAAAGGTGAAACTTATACACATTTACTATGCAGTTTAAAGTTTCAATAAAGCAATGTTTGCCTCTGGTATAGTAGGAGCTATTAATAACATATTAAGGTAGGTATGAATATCAGAATCACTGCAGCGCCATAATGGAATTTGGTATATCTTGGACATGAAACAATAGCGACATTGGTCTCTATTATCCTTAAACCTGAAAACTGACGAATTTACAATAACTCATACAATATAACATATAAGACTTGATAATAATATACAAGACTTTTATAAATTAATTATTAATTCATCCGTCCTATGTAATAAATGTTTGTATGAACAGAATGGGGGGGCGGTTGGTTTTATAAATTGGTATTCAATGAAAATGAACAATGAGCATTAACATCGACTAGTATGAATGGCGTTCAAAAGACGTGGGTTAGTTAATCTTGTTGCGGGAAGGCATCGACAAAACACGAGAAATGAGATAAGCTGAAATCATGCACCGTGCCGAGTGAGGAGCCGCCCTCGGGTCTGGCGATGGCAGCCGCCATATTTGCCGCATGAACGCCGCACAATGTCAGAGCACCCGATAAGTGCTAGAGCATCTCACTCATTTACCGAAAGTTAATAGGGCTATTGTTGGGCTAGCCACCGACACTTGTAATGCAATTAACTCCTACAATGGTGGTATCGTTAACGAATTAATTTTAAGCTCCCAGCTTCGATAAAATTCGGCACACTTTAGGATTGCTCTTTGCCGCTTTTGTTATAATTTATTATTTTTTATTTATTATATACATTTAGAAAGTGGTATTTTCTCAATCTCATTTGGGTTATTTTATTACTAAGTATTATAATTGAATATTATCCTACTCTGTTTATTGTCTGCCTGATGCAGTTACCTGCTGTTAAAAAAAGATTACTAATTCATTCATACTCTTTTGTTACCAACCATATAATTATTAATTTAAAATTTTACAAAAACGGTTAACATAGGAATGTATAGGAATTAATTTCGAATAAAACAAAAATAAACAGATACCTACATATATCTTCAATGGAATATAAAGAAGTATTTTCGCTAAGCTGTAGTACATTACAATAAAAATATTGGTATAGTCCGTAGTCATGAATGAAGAATAGTTAAGGCCTTCACTGTTGTGACATCTAACTAAGTCGCCGCGACCACCCGCAGTCCGGATCCCAACGACACTTGTGAGTGGCAAGTCGAGTGGAAGCGACCAAGACGTACTGAGAAACATCATTGATTCCAGCAAACAACATTTTTTTTTTACTCCCGGTGTTAGTTCAGTAGCGCGGTCAATGCTGTGTAAAACTGGGTCATTCAATTGTCCATGGATCACACACCACATTAAAATGTATCTATTATTGATCACAACATACGAATGAATTTTACTGGCGTTTGAATGCATTTCATATTTGAAAGAGCCATTGAAATGTATACGCTGTGTACTTCACACTTGAATTATTTTGTAAATATCATATTTAAATTGAATATTTTTAGTTTTCTCATTGTAACGAGAATGTTCATAGAACATTGTTAAATATTCTATTATATTATCTGAATGTAAATGCTTTATTAGAAATATTACTGTGTTATTTTTTTGGTCAAGTTAATGAATACTATTTATTATTTAATTATGTGAAGAAAAAAAAATATGGATATTATATTGTAAATTATATAAGAAGTTAAATATGCACCAATTATATTACGATTCTCACATAGGTTTACCTGTACCTATTCTTAAAATCAATACAAAACCAATAATATGTACACATAGGTATTATATATTTTATTAACATAATTAACTAATATTTGTGTTAAGATCCAAGCAATAAGAAAAATGTTTTAGTATTTTTAGTACAAACATTTTCTTATAATATGTTTAGCTGGTAATTATGTGCGTTTTTATAATTTATCTATATATAGCCTTTCTCCTCTGTTTCTCAAACGGCTGTAGTGTCAACAATAAAAAAGTGAAATAAAAATTTAGTTTTAAAGCAATGGTAAGACATTTATTAAAAATACCGGTGTGATAGAACTAGATCGTGCAAATAAATTCTTGATCACCACCGATAGATTCATGCGTGGGCGCGATTTTGAACTGGCAAATACAGTGTATATTTATATATATATTATTGTAAATAGCTGTATATCGAAATTTTAATGTAAAACATACAAGACTTAAAATACACCCACTGTTTAAAAAAAACAACAAATTTAAATAAATTTTGAATATTTTTATTAAAAGTTTGCATTTTCTTGTTTATTCTATAATCTTGATGTAATCTAAAATTGTATTTTAAAATTAATGGTCGATGCGTTGTGCGTTCGATGCAATCCCTGCCTAAATTGTGTTATAAATAATTACATTTGTGACGAACAATTTTATATAAAAAAATATGTTTACTCTGAAATTTATAAATTAATGTTATTTGCAGGTTTGGTTTAAGAACCGACGTGCGAAATGGCGTAAACAGAAGCGGGAGGAACAGGAGCGACTTCGTAAATTGCAAGAGGAGCGCGCTTGCAGCCGCGCGATGGTGTCAGCGCGAGCGCGCCTCTCGCCGCCTTCTCGACTGCCCCCTGCGCCGCCCACACCTCGTCCTTACACCGACGATTCCGAGGACTCTGATCTGGAAGTCGCTTAAGTGCTAGCATTAAAACATAGAGTGAACATAAAAGTGCAAGTCTTTGGAAGTGAATCGGTGTCATTAATAAAATCGCCATATTTAAATATGGAAAAATACTTTAAAACGAAGTGCACAAACGTTTAGCAATAAGGACTCAACATGACTTCGTAATAATAACATTTTGATTACTGAAGTAATTATTGTTATATAATTAAATTAAAATTCTTGTATCTTCTAGAGTGTATCTATAGATATATATTTATAAGTTATTTTATGATCGTAGTGTATCTAGTTAAATGGACAAGTACCTATCTACTTGTATCGCAAGCTTTGATGTCTTGAAATTGTAATATAATAAATATATTCTAAGTTGTATATTTCTTCTTGCATCTTGATATGTAAGTGGTAGGTACCGTAACCATATATTTACTTGTATTTGTCTCATATCTTCGTTTCCAAACTTATATTTGATGCTATTGTGAAATTACATCTGGATTTGTGTTGTATTACATATATTTTCAAGGCAAAAAAAAATTAAGTCACTGATTTTTTCTTTAAGTATTATGCCCAGTACAAGAAAATAGCTCACCTCAATCACTCGTATTCTAGTTAGAAATATAACATTATATCTGAATATACATGAATGTTGAATCATGAATGCCAAATAATTGCTTTTCAGATATTTATCTCAATTAACTTCTCTTCTTCAAAGATTTCAAGCTATTACGTAAAATTCTAATGAGTCATGTTTTTGGAAAGTCACTCTAAAAACAGTATTCAATATCCTATGAGGATAATTTACTTTTAAAAGAAGTGTATTGTAGTATACAAAGTACTGAGGATAACACATGTACCCAATTTATAAAATAAAACGTGACTGAGGTGTGCAAAAAAGCGTCAATATTTGTCTATTTTTGTCTTAAGTAAGTTCAAGTAGATACATTTTTATTGGTCATAACATTATATCAACTACCCGCTTCATGCAATAAGAATCTATGAAATATACCTTACTATTGGCAATATATTCTAAAATAATAAATAAATAATCAATAAGAGTGAACGTTTTTCATTAGGATTTGTTTTATTTTTCGGATTTATACACTAATTTTTAACAGTCTAATTAATTTTATTTGTTATTAATTTCGCGTTAGTTGTACTTTGACGGCCTTATTCCAGAAAAAAATATGTTTAAAGTTCTAACGCATGACTGATCTAAAAACGCATACGACAAAAACAAGAAAAGCATTATTTAAAAACATATATATAAGAATAGTTCTTTTAAAGAAAAAATATTAAACAGTTGTACTGTTACTAATAAAATACGTTTATTTGTAACACGTAAATCAATGATTTTAGATTTCAATAGTGCGAGTAGAACATTTAAGTACTTAATGTACTTAATACACAAGTCGATCAGAAAAGTGTTGAAAAATTTCGTAACTAACTAAAACTCAATCGCAAATTGGCATAATGCGATTCGACTTTTATTATATACCAGTGCGATGTTGTTTGTCATATATTACACACTAAATCCTTTTTCTGCTATCTTTTTTTGCATATTGGCTTAGCAGTTTTTTCAGTTAACACATGTTTCGGGACCTTAACCTTAATTAGCTTAACGTATGATACGTTAATTCGGGTTGAATATCGATTGTGAAATTTGTTTCTTTCGGAATAGCTATACTGGTCGACGCGTTGAACTCTAATATAAAATAATATTCAATAAATTCCTTAGTTGGTTAAAAAATAAAATAAATTGCAGTTGATAATACAGGGCGTTTATATCGTAATACATTTCATTAGTAAGTATTCGTTATTCGCTCGCACTGATTCCATTCACTTGGGATGAAACTGGAAAAAATAGGATACAAACTTTTTTAGAAACCCACTTGGGAATGCTTTAAAATTAGGATGGTTGTTATGTTGTTAAGACTTTAGAACGTGCGATTACAACAAAACAAAATATTTTCTCTTTATCAGAGAGAGCTCTGCAGCCACGGATTGAGCTGACTTGGTTTATTAAATAGGTATACCGGAACCACTCAGCAACGAAATTTATAAAATTTTATCAGTTTATCAGAAGAACAAAGTTTTAAAAAGTCTATTACACAAAAGCTGTTGAAATGTCAATCGAGTTAGATTAAAGTTAACTAGGAATTGCAAAGTGGACCCTAATAGAATAGAATACAATAGAACGTATAATACACAAGAACCTATGAAAGGGGAAGTACAAAAGTTCACGGAATGGAGGGGATGGGGTGGGGTAGGATTACTTGTTTAGTACAATTCTAATTGCGAACTCATTGTTTGTATATGAGTTACGTTTTAAGCTCCTTACCTCATTAACTTACGAGTAATTGCTTGACAGACAATTAAATCTGGAAGAAAACTGGAACTGTAGAGAAAAATGAACACCGCGCTGTCAGAAAGTGTCAGACTAAAGCTTAAATTTAAACTTAAGCATGATCGTAATTTAAAAACAATTACTTACAGTGTAAGCGGTAAGCGTTACTAATGAATGAAGATATTTTTGTCTTCATTCATTAGTATTTCATTGTTATTTTTGATATCGTTTTCGTCGCTTGCATATTCAGTAGGCAATATTGATTTTTTAATAAATAAATTATATCCTGATTATTATTTTTATAATAATTCAGAGATTCGTTTTTTTCTATTATATGCTATCTTACAATGCTTTCTTTTTTCTTTCTTTCTTCTTCTTTCTGTCTAGTCTTGATGTGCTTGTTGATTCCCCAACTGAATATATTAATCATTCGTAAAAAATATTCAAATTTCTCTAATGTGCAGTTGTTTTGTTCCCATATATTTGAGACTTATATTATATATATACATTTTTTTATTATTCAATGCGAGTGTACATAATACTTCAGTTGGTTATATGAAGTTTAAAATTCGAGTATATTTTATTATATCATATGTCAGAATTTTATCTGATGCATGATTAATTAAAAACATAAATGAAGAAAATAAAAACGCAATGGTGCTTGCCCGGATTTGAACCTTTTGTCTTCTGTTAGCCACTGGGTAATCTAGGCTCTTTAAAACAATATCATAAGGAAAATATGTTCCAATACAAAATATATTGGAACATGTAAGTTACATGGAAATATTATTGAATATATCAACTTATATCAATCACACTGACACTGTCAAATCGGTCTGATCCCTGCATACAAATGATGGGGAAGACCACGATTGGCTGCGTGACCTTGTACATACTATTATTATTCAATAACGGACTGTATTGTGTCATGATCCTCAAATAGTAATGATGAGCGATTATGTGCGACAGTATTAACTAATAACATTAACATCCGACTTTGTGCCATTAAAACTACATATTAAAAAAATATTTTACTAAATTTTTAATCCATATGAGGGTTAGACTAAATTTATTATATCTTTCTTCATTTACAGACATTTGCGTTGGTAGCCTTGTGATTATATTTATTGTATCATACAAATAATGAGTTTTTATAGCTAGGACTGTATTAGCTATACACAGAAGGTAATTTGATAAATATTAGAAAAATAGCGGAGATTAATAAGCAGAATTAATACATTCATATTAAATGTAATTGTAATAATCTAACTTATATTATTTATCACCAGCCAACACAGTACTATTGTTCGAAATATGTAAGTATTAAAATAATCGATCATCAGCATAAAGTTGATATCACCATCGTTTATTTAAATAGCAAAAGATAAAACACACCTATTGATGAACACCTGACTCTATATACTGCGAGACGTCAAAAAGATAACAATCAAACTAGTTACATACAGAATAACTAAATAAATGTTTAATTCGAAATTGTCTATTTATAAAATGTCAAACTAAACTTATTTATATGTTTGTATAAAATGTATACAATCAGAACATATTTAAATGACTGCCTCGTTGGTCTTGTGGTCAGGACGACATCATCATCATAAATAATAGATCAGTCACAGTTATCACGCATTTTCGCATACGAAGTGTGCAATAATGAGATCATAATTATTATTATATTATCATGATGCAGTGCGAATTTATTTAATACCTCCTTTGTCAAACAGCTATTTCAAGGTAATTGTAATGAATTGAATTAAAAGCATTAAGTGCCATAAGGACTGACAATGCTTTAATTAAGGATTCCAATCTGTTAATCAATTTAAAATGTAGCATATATTATTAAAATAAAAGGTGTTAAATAATTAGAAAAAAAAAACCTCTATTTACTTAAGTATATATTATATTTATATCTTGAAGAATAAATAAATAATATTTAGATTTCTTTCTCGACATCACATTTTTTTTTTTTTCATTAATATTATTAGCGCGAAATAAACACTGATCATATGTATATAACTATATTGTGTGTATTATTATGTTTTAAAATATAAACATATCACCCACAGCGTAAAGCTACGTTTCGACTTGGTCCATGAAAAATGAAATTACTACTAAAAAACACAATTATTGCATAACGATGGCGATTAAATAAAATCGTTTATAAAAATCGTAATTTAGTAATACGCTAACGGGTAGGAATAAGGGTAAGCGTAGGCGTATGGGTACGAGTAGGCCAAGGGAGTGTTGTAGGATGCGACGTAGGCAGGCGCGTAGTATCCGTAGTCGACGAGAACTTGAGGCTTTGCGGAAACTGGTGCTACAAAGAGCATTGCCGCGGCGATGAAAAGCAACATCTACGAAGAAAAAATAATTTTGTAAGTACTTAAATACATTTTATTTAATGAGTAATTTCCGGTTTCTATATTCAAAAAATGATTTGTTTTGTATATTACGGTACGGTCCGATATATTTGTCTACATGGCGTAATTGAAAAATGACCTATTAAAAACTCTTTCTTGACTTTCGAAGCTGCATGTATGTGACGTATAGAAACAACCCTCCCGTTACGCAAAACGATTCGTCACTGATCTAAAATAACGATTCGTAATACTTAATACAATATTGTGTACTTATTATAGGTGTAGAGATAGTATAGTTGATTATCATGAAAGTTTTATTTACTGATTGTATATATTAGTTTGTGAAAAAGAGTAACTATTGATTTCCTTGCCAGTTTTATCATCGGTAGAATTTTATTTCCAAACCGGAATTACATTCAATTGAATTCTTGAGTTATATATGCATCTACTACGTATATTTTGATTATGATTTTATTATTATAGATTTAATGAGGCGCAATCTATCAATGCGATTGCATTAAGCAAAACACGAAGAGAAATAGTTCACTTTTAGTTTATTTTTTTTAGTTTATTTAAAGAAGTAACTCTAAGCCCAAAGTTGACTCAAATGGTTTAACCGAAATTTTCCTGGAAACTTTCTAATTTTATCAAATATTATATTCACGTAAATTTGATTCTTCAAATTTAATAGAAACCAAACGTGAAAAGTACCCTTCAAAACAAACAATATTATATGCAATAGAGAGGTAACGTATATCTAATAAACATAAACAACCTCCACCTTTTTTAAAGTCGGTTAAAAATTAAACAATTCCGACCGTAGTGGCGTTCAATATCTAGTTTTGTATGAAAATCAACTGAAACAAATGTCCCTTTCACCTATAAAGTCACCACTTTATTATTATTCCATTAACTAATAACGCAAAATAGTTTTTGAAAATCGAATTTGTTAATAATCTAATCTAAAAAAAAAATCTAAATAAAAATTCTTACCAGTTTGAACATGTTGAAATGTATTCAAAATCCGTTTCGTTAAAACAACAACGTCGAATCTAGAGACACTAGACAGGAATGTTGTCAGCTGCTGTGACTATAATGCTGTTTGATCCTAATCCCAATTCTTATATATACGAAGAACAATGTCCCGTCCGTGATTGGAAAAACTAATCACCACACCGTCTTGGACGTTCAATGATACCGGACATCTACCTACTATACACAATGTCACATTAAGCGTTAAGAGAACTATGTCATTTACATATTCAACCCGGATCACCGTAACAATAGATATACCTACGTGGAGGACTCAAAAAACATTTATTTTATTCGAGCCAACAAGGAACACGGATAATAAATATATAATATGTATGTAAGTTTGTTGTACGTTACTTACGCTTCTTATACTGTCTGTTAGTACGTACGTACTCCGTACTATCGTTATTGTAACAAAATTTATTACTAAAAGATATGGAGACCCAACTACTAAAAGTAGGAAAATAGGTGATAAAGACTATACCTACAAATACAAAAAACCAAAATACCTTATCTTTTATAACCTTATTTTTATTATACCTTTTATTTTAATTTTTATAACATAAGCACTTAGTTTATACATTTAAATTAATGAATTAGAAATGTTTTAGTTTGACCTTAATAAAAAATACTGCATCAATATTAATAAAACTTACAGCAGAAAAAGCAGTGCGTTTCGAAAAAGGTTGCATAATTCATGGCAGATAAAGTCAACCAACAGTTTTATTTTTAGTAATATAAAAGGGTTTCACGTAGTTCATTTAATTTCAGAATCCATTTATATCTACAAGTCAATATACATATTTATGTCAATTTGGAATGAAAACAATCCTCAGAATAAAACAATGCTATTGTCAGTGGCAACCTTGATATGTATCGGCTTTTTACATTACAACTTTTATTGCTTAAGATATTTATATTAATTAAAGAAAAAAGAAATAAGATTACCAGGTTGATTTATGTTCATTATAATATATATATTCGAAGTTGGCATATAAACTATAAATGTACACGCAGATTTTGCACGTTTTATATAAATATAAGTAGCAAACAATAGAGTCTAAGGGCCAGAAATGAGGGAGATCTTCACTTTATATAACAAAATAACACATTGTATGAAATTTAAAAGCCTTTTTAATCCTATCGCGACTTAAACGATCACTAAAAAAGGATTTTTGCATATTTCAATTTCAAACGGTTTGGAAATGAGAAGCGTAACTTTGCATCTCTGTGTCAAGACGAGAAGCTAGAGAAATAAATTAAAAGTATTGTAAATTTATTAAATATCAGGTTCATCATTTTTTTTCATCCGTTAATTTTTATAAATCAGTAAATAGCTAACTAAAATTCAACATACTTTCAATATGTTAAACGATTTATTTAATAGAACAACGATATCGCTGGCGCGTAATAGATGGAAACTCTGACAACTAAGAAGCTTTGAATTATTTTAAGCGCTCGCCACCAATTTTGTGAGTGCGAAGTCCTACAAGGGTGGGTTAATTACAATGTTAGAAGCGGGTTTCTTTTTTAATTTTTTAGGACTTATATAAAATATATTAAAATTTGAATAAGACCTAGCAATTAAATTGTAATGTAGATAAATACTTAAATTGAATCAATACTGAAACTACATTTTCCTATTGTATAAAATTAATATAGTAAGGTTTTACTATCCCTATATCAAATGTCTTCAGTACCTACACATTTCGTAGTAGTGTTACTTCGAAGTGTGAGTACAGTACCTACTAAAAACTTCTGGTAAACATCGAAACAACTTTAAATGTAGGTACACATTACAGTGGATAATAAAATTGAATCTGTTTAGGGTTGCTTTATATCTAATTAGTATTAAACATTGTTGTAGCAATTTTTTTTAACTAGTATATAGGAGCACAAGCTGCCGTGTTTACATTACGGTGTAATGAACCATCATTAAATTAATTGTAAAGAATCGATAATATATCTATAAATATATCGCTACAGCTCGTTTAACCTCAGGAGATACATAATAACTAAAAAAACAAAAAATGTAGAAAATCGTAGGTCTTAAAAAAGCCTACACAAAAGTCCGCGATAGTATCTATCTATCTCTTAAGGTCAACTCTTTATAACTATTTTCTATCTACTACAACTAACTGTCTATTACAAATTAATAAAAAAATATAGGTTGTTTGCGAAGCTATTTTCTCCAATTCATTTGTAATCCTGATCGGATGATTGGAAGATAACGAAGACAATAAAATTACTATTCATATTTCTCATTTATAAAATATTTATATAAAGTAACCAATAAATAAATATTCCTAATAACTTAACACTTTTTTGCTAAGCGCCCTCCTCATTTTCTATCTTAATTCTATACTGATATTATAAAGGTGAAAGGAACTCTGTCTGTTTATCTGTTATGATTTTGTGGCCAAATCATAAAACATTTTTTTACCTAACACGACTAACTAACCCCTAAAGTTAATGCTAATCAATTGTCTGCGTGCGAAGCCGGAGAGTGTTGCTATTAGTGTTATATAGGTTGTGTTTTTGTCGTATTATAGGTTACACCTATAATACGCCAAAAACTAAATAAAATTGGAGTGTCTGTTTGTAATATTAAAATAACCGATTTTTACTAAAGGCATATGTATGCGTTTACACACGCATACATATGCTATTTGTATACACGGTACATATACCAAAATAACATTTTTTACAATTTTTGTATGTCTGGCTGGAGTTTGACGGGACTTTCACTGTTAGATAGCTGATGTAATAAGGATTAACTTAAGCTAGGCTTTTATATAAAATAATAATAAAGTTACGCTGCAATGACCATATACTGTCGAGTACCGCGCCCAGCCCTCGCGCCGCTGTTACGTCGGTTTCCTCCCATTAACGACTTAATATCACAAAAGCTGCCTTATACAGAATTAATAAGATATAATAAAATCTGCGAACAGAACAATAACTTTTTTGTTAAATTCAAAAGCGCACGAAGTCGCGGGCACAGTTAGTATATAATATTTAAGGGTAATTTTGCCATTCTAATCCATTCTATTCTATACAAGTATATAAGTGCATACTTGCAAGTCCTTACAAATCCTAACATCTTTCAAGCTTTGGATATAATAACATGATAAGTAGTATAGGTAAGGTAGTGATTGAAACATTTTACTATCTGAAATCGACGGAATTAGATTTATACGTTTTAAATTTTTGATGACGACTTTTTTACTATACCATACTTTACCTATTATTTTGTTTATGTATATATTATGTATATGTATATTATATACATATGTATGTAATAAGTCCGATGTTTTTCCTAAGACTTTTATGTTACCAGGTTGATGAAATATTTAAATTATATAAGTAGGTATTCATTACACAATCTCCCAGATATTTCACTTCATCACAAACAAGTAACCTCTGCTATCATTCATATGGTATAGTTATATTAACTGGCATATCCTAATACGATAATGAATTTCTACACACGTCCTACTAATTGAGGCCAATTAAGTATGCGTTCATTTAAGACTACCTATGTGCCTAAAACCTTCGATGTGATTTAAAAGTTTTGAAGATAGAATAATTAATACCTAGGGCTCTCTCTTTGCAGAAAAAGTATTTGTATTTAAGTTTCGATTTTCACCTGAGCCTTTAATAAACATTAATTTGTTATAAATTCTTTTGTAAAACGTACGGTAATTTATTATACTTATTTAGTTTTGGACATATATTATTATTGTGATAACTATCATGTTATTTTCATTTGGATAGTAGCAAATTTATTACCTAGTAGCTAATCCCTTGACGATTACGTCACTACCGACGAAGATGTAGAAAATTTTAAGCTTTTTGTCTTCCAAATGTTTCTGCAAAACAAGCTTTTGTTGGCGTCAAGTTGTTTTTGTTTCAGTTTCTGTCATTTTTAAGCTTGTTGCGTGTAACAGCGTATGTGTGTATAAGCACAACTAGTATAGTCAGGCGATACAAAGCATCGTGATGCTATTACATTATTTTTTCCGTATATATTTTCTATGGGTTATATTTACATATTCATTTATTTCATAATGTATAGAAAATAAAATGACATACCAATCATAATAAATTATTGGAATAATTATAATATATCGGAAATACACACTAATATAAATAAAAAAAATTAAAACTTTGAGTAATATTGATTGTCACTCATAGTAACCGTAAATATTACGATGCTTGCGATTTGTTGAGTAATTTTATTATCAAATTTTGACGTAAACTTTTGTATGATAGGCAAATTCTACAAAAAAATTATTACTCTTTAAGGACACTGATCTAATTATAAATGGCAATTAAATTATGAGTTTATAAAAAATAAATACAATAAATTAAAGACAACAAGGTTTTTTATTTGTTTATTTGAGGTAGGTGGTAGGTTAAAGTACCTAAAAAATGCGGGGTTCCTGCTTCTAAACAAACAATATTACAAATTCAATTTAATTGAGAATCTCATTTTCATTACGTCCTCGGCGTGAGTGGTCGGTGCGTTATGCCAATTTGGACGTTGCGTTTCAATGGTAATAGATCATTTTGAGTTATTTTAAGTAACTGATAAATATTAAATTACTATGGGCATCGCTTAAACATTCCTACCCTTCTCAATAAGTTATTTTAAAATGAGTCCCATGTTAAAAATAACGTTGATTAATAAGCAGATATTCTACCGCCAAACTTCAATATTTAGTATATCTGTTTTCCAGTTTGAAGAGTGAGTGAGCCAGTGTAACTACAGACACAAAAAGCATATAAAATTTTGTGCGAAATTGGTGACATTATCTATGAGCGGTGGTAACCGCTTAGCATCAGGTGGCCCATGTGCTTATCCGCCTACCTATATCCTAAAAAAATGGCCAAAATTCGATCAGGAAAACATTATATAACATATATTACCTGATATATTATAATAGCAGATCTAAGTTAATCAAAGTAATTAATAAAAACTTGATCGAGTCACAGTCCGTCAAGTCAGATATTAAATGCGAAAAAAAAAGGCATACCATATTTAATAGGCTAGTTCGTAATGTTTGCCTATTCAATTAAATATTTTAAGCAAATATACCTACTTACCTTAGGCTTTACATCATAGCGTAATTATTCCTTAGCCTACCAAATAATGAAATTCTCAATTTTAGAAAATCATTTTGTTCTTAGAAAAATTGAATACGACAACTAAGATTTCTATAAAACAATATAAAAAGTAATTCCTAATAAATGATTTTAGTTTATTAATTTTCATAAGGCGCTAATGTCTATGGGTAGTGGTGCCTTATCATCAGGTGGCTCGTCTGCCTACCGATGCCAAAAAAAAAGAAAAACTATCATCTCATGAGCACCTATAAAAGTTTTCTTGCAATGTTTCTAGCATTATTTACTATTTCAATTATTTTTAAATATTTTATGACCGTAGAAGTTCATGAGTGACACCAAATGCTCGTATTGATTTGTTTTTTTTTTTTTATTTTGATTTATGGTTATTGAGCTTTCAACATACTTTTTTTATTAACGTTAAGTCTATCTATGACAATGTTAATTATAATATTTTGAAAATTATGATTATTACTACTTCAAATAACAACATTTAATTGTTACATTTATATTTGTAGATAAAGGAAATTGTAATAAAAACGTATACTCTTCACCTATAGATACTTGTTAATCAGCTAGATAATATTATTCATTCTGTGCTCACTTATTACTTTGTAAAGAGTAGATTTTATATATAGTGTTCGGATAGTGTACATAATGTCCGGATGTATAACTTTCGCTGTTAATATTATATATTACCTAGATAGTCAAAAACGTCACTTCCCTTATAATTATTTCGCTTAGATATTTTAAACTATGCAAAACCGATTTTAATGTGACTTTCATCAATAAACAGTGTAATTCAAGACGAAGATATATATGCATAATACTTGCATATTATAGTAGAGAAAAATTTCAACTTTCCTAGCCGGAAAAACTAAGATATTTTCTTTTTATGTTTGTTCTTCAATCTAAAATGCAGAGACTGATAGCAAGTAGTAGGGTATAAACTATAATAGTTAAACAAGACTTATAAACATAATAGTGATAAAGTACAGTAACAAGTTGTTTATTTAAGAAGTTATATCGTTTTCACATTTATAATCAACCTGTACTCAAGATATTGAATTAAAATATGAAATTTTGTAGCAAATGATAAAACTATTATTTTATTTTAATTCCTTTGGTTAGTTTAACTAGTTATTCGCCTGAATACATAATTCCAGGTATGTTCCAAGAGCCACAAGCTTTTTTGGTAGAACTTTTAAAAATATATAGGTACATTTCATTTACTTGTTATATCAATAAAAATAAAAACAATTATTTAAATCATATATTGTTTTAATCGTCGTCTAATTTTTGTCTCGCATTGCGCTTATTTAATTTTCTCTTCTTAAATTCAACTGGACCCTCACCCAGTGACTCTATGCGCTTTTCTTTGAATTGTATAATCTCTGGTTCCATCACAACGGGTGGCGGAATAATTTCCTTTTGCGATTTTGGTAATTGCAAGTCGATTTTCACCTCTGGTCTGAAAACAGAGATGTTGTAAAATAAAAGTAATGCTTTTATAATTTTATAAACACTGATGACTTATTCCATGCGATTTTGCGAACAATTCTGCTATATTATGCACTACAAACAGCTCATATAGTTATAGAATCATATTTCTTTATTTATGTTGCAGCTACTAAAAATTAAAATCCACTTCAATTTAACTTCGAAAGTTCTAATAACAAACGCCATCTTTTCATTCAAGTTGATAAGTTATGGTGAAGGTTGAGTGAGCCGTGGCATTAAAAGGTAACATTTAACATTATGGTTGGTTATGCGGTTGATGAGTAAGGAATAATTTGTATTTCTCACAATTTATATATCAAGGGACAGAGGTGACTGTTTGACCAACATGAAGTCCATTTGATAAAAGTAAAAGTAAGCCTACAAATGTCCCACTGCTGGGTTAGTGCCTCCTCTTCTTTTGAGCAGGTTTATTTTTTATTCCACCAATGCATTTTAGTAGATATATAATTATGATATGTCTAGTCTATTCCAACCTTAAAATAGGAGAAAAGCAAAACAAACATTTGACAGCAAATTGACGCGATATCATTGGTCGAGAGCTTTATTAATCTATAACTCTTTGCGAAAAAATGGCGTTTTGAACGTCGACGAAACTGTAATCGGAATTTTAGAAGTAAAATTAAAGTGGATATGAGTAGTTAAGTGTAATAGTGATGTATTATAAATAAAGATATATTAATCAAAACTCTTAGAAGAGCAAAATATAGCAAATCGCATGAAATACATAAATGTCAGATTTGTTTATCTTTATTCCTACTTCGACTGGAATGGGCTATGCACTCAGCAACATAACTAGGTTTGTTTAATCTAATATTTTATTGTTATTTGTGTATAATTTATTGTTTGTTCTTAACAAACTATATTTTTTATAAATCTAATATTATAATTTACTCACTCTTTCACAATCGGTTTCCAAGACCCATAAGGTTTACTGATAGGTGCTGGTCCAAAATGTACAGTCCGACATGGTGGAGGCTTGTCTTTATCAACAGCTAACTCTCTCATGCTTTCTCTTGACATATGAGCTTTAACTTCCATTATAGCTTCTTTTTGCTTCTGTTTTCTAAGGAAATTATTTTTTACTAATTATAAAAGCATTATACAAAAAATACTTCAGACCAAAGAACCAGTGGAAGAAACTCAATTGTATTTTTTCTTTTTATATTAATTTATCATTATAATGATGAATTATTATTTTTTTAAATGGCCGGGATGCTATTGTTTTAGCTGCAAATTATAATAACCTTAATTCATTCTGTAGTCATTATTTTATAACAATTTTCTATATTATGTGTATTCTAACACATAATATAGAAAGATGTTGCTTATTTAATTACTAGTAATTTCGTTTTTTTTTGTATAACTATATTAGAAATACTATTTCAGAAATTTTTATTATTACTCTTTTCGTAATTCCTTCACCTCAGAGCTTTATAATCAAATATTAATTATAACAACTTAAACACTAATTATTACTTTATTCTCTTCTCACGCTTCTGTGTCTCCTTCTCCTTTTCTTCTTGCTGTGCCAATGATATATAATTATCTGGAGGGTCCCAGGTTGTCTCTGAAATAGAAATGTGCAATCTTAGGTACACAGTATATATGATTTCTTCAGTTACGTATATAAATGACAATATAAAACCTAGTAGATAATAAAAAAGTGGTAAGATTTATAAGTCCGTTATTGATTACTTTACATGTTTAAAGTTAATTTTATGGAGCTTAGTTTAGTTTCAGTTGCAGAGTACAAGAGTGCCCCCAATTTATATAGGGCAATAATCGGGCAGACGGATGGTCATAACCCTTTGTGAAATATGTTTTAAGCACTGAACAAACTCCTACAAAATCCACAGCATAAGCGTAGTTAAGTCATATTCTATGTTTATAATTTTAGATTTACTAAAATAAAATGTTTTTTATAGAATCATCTTTATTATATTTACAGTTTTTACCATTCGTCTGAGTATTCCAGAAATATGTGCCATCTTTCTCTTCATTTTTAACTTCTTTCCATAAGGGCGTTTCTTTTGTGCTAATGTTACTGGATACCACAATATCTTTACTATTGTTTCCACTTACTTCCAACATTTCATTGATGCTCTATACGATAAAATAAGATTATCTTGAGTAAAACTATAAAGTAAATTTGCTAATTGTATGAACATTATAATTACACTAAATTGCTGTCAACAATGGTATGTTATTTTATAATCATATTAGTAACCCATACATACAATCATTCAAGAGGTGTAATTAAATATAATGAATATTTACTTGTGAAGTTAGGTCAGCATTATTCTGTATGTCTTTCAAATACGCAGTCATCGCGGCCGCTTCCATTTTTTTAATATCATCTTCGATTTTCTCCTTCTGTTTAAATTCCTTTGCACTTCTTTTACTCAGTTGATTAATATGCTTCTTAACACTTTCTTTGTGCTTTTTACCATTTTCATGGAATGATACAGACTAAAAAGATTTTTTTTTTAATTATTACCAACAATGAACGAGGACTTGTTAACGGAAGAAATACTTACAACTTTATTGTCAGCAAACCAGCATTTGCAAAATTCGCAATATTTACGATCCTGCGATTTCCAGTATGTAGTCCTTAAATGATACAAGAAAAACACAATAATATTAAATATTTGAATACACGTTAAATATTTGAGTATTGATTGTTCCATCAAAAATAATTATATTATTGGGTTTACTTACATGTTAAATAATTACAATTGCAATTGTTATAAATTAACCATTACACTATAGGTAAATATAACTTAAAACTAAAGTAATATAATAGAGCTGAAAAATATAAAATACAATAATAAATAATTGAAATAAACTTTCATGAACTTGTAGAAGTAATGTCACTTTTTGACAGTTCATTCATGAACCATACCTTAAATATTACAGAGTATACATTATACAGTTCAACAGATCCAACAGATACAAAGCGAATATAATAGATTCTTCAAATAATGAAATGTATGCACATAATAATAAATTCTAGCTACACGATGTGAATCAAACAATGTTATCATTTTATCACAAAAAAAAACTTCAATTTTGCATAGGTATCTTATACAATGTTAAATAAATGATTGAATATAGATTTAATTATTATTATAAAGATCGCAGCACATTAAATAAGTTTTACATAAATTGAAGTCTTATTTAAATTGCAAAACAACCTGTTAATTCGTTTTAGATAAACACCGTATCAGCATGTACTATCCCTCCATTTTGTTTACCATATCTTAAATTACCGTAGTGAGAAAAGTTAGACGTTTCGTCTTATTGAAGATACTAGTGTTTAAGTTTCAATCTGATAATTGTTAATAAAAAAGTAACAGCGTAATGTGATAAGAACAAATAGTTGATCGATATTATTATAATTATTATTGAACCCTCAATCGATAACAGTGGGTCATTAAACCTTTAAGTTGGAACTTAGAACTCAGCAGTACAAGTGAGTATAGACATCAATATCATATTTAAGGCTTAATTGACATATTAATTGTAAAAGTCGTATAGTATTATAAATATAATTTATATTAGAAAAAATATATTTACTAATATTTTTCGTTTATATATATATATATTTTAAATTAAACTCAAAAACAAACCTTCAGACGATTAATTCAATTATTAACTACATTATGTGTGGTAAAAATATACGTTGAAATACTTCGTAGTGGGTACAATAAAAGTTTAAAATATCTATGATTGTTTAGTTTTAGCATATAGCAACACATCTGCTTGCTTACTTTGTGATGTCGTCTTCGAGTATCGAGTGTCGTCGTCTTTTTTAAAGTTTTATCAAGGTGATTTTTGTTTTATTAATGATATTTTACTATTAAATATTCGCCTTAAAAGTTTCTATAACTGAAACTAAATATACGGTGCAATAATTTTTACCTTCATTTAACTGTTTCTATTTAATAGTTTATATGGCGGCCATATTAAATATAGAAGTTCTTTTGTAAAATTAATCGCAGCAAATCTTCTTGATCGATTGCCAATCTCGATTAAATAGTTTTGGTAATTAAGATACGTAACTTTTTTTTAAAGACTAAAGTTTTAGTTACGTACATTTTTATTATTGTTTTCATATATAGTAGCTCCAGTTTAGTAAACGTATATTATGTCTTATAAGTTGATGGTATACATTGCTTGTTGACGCGTCTCAAATGTCTTTGATGGAAGCGTACTTTGAATGAATTTTGTAATTTGCTTACTGTTGCAAATATTTTCGGTCTCAGTTGGTAAATCTGAATAATTTGTTTTTGTTTGTTACAGATATTTCCGGACTAAGTTGGTTAACGTGATAAACTTCTAAAGTAGCATATGTATTTAAAAGTGACTTATCGTGAAATTTGTTTAGTGTTGGACTCGAATAAAGATTTGATAAGTTTCTAATTTTAGTCACCCATAGAGGGCTTATTTGGTAAAATGATGACCGAAAATAGAATTAGTTCAAGTAATCACGTCGGAAACATGAGCAGTCAGAAAGGGTAGGATTATAATTTTATTTTCTTTTCTTTGTTTTGTACAACCAACTTTCTCTAACATTCTTTTACAATTATTACAGAGATGTTGATAAAACTGTGGAAGATATTGGGTGGAAATCAAAATTAAAACTACCGCCTAAAGACAGAAGAATCAAAACCAGTGTAAGTTTACAAAGTACCCACATCTTAAAAAAACAAAATTTTATTTTAAGATTTATTAAGTTACATGATTAAATTATTTAATAATTGTTCCAACAGGATGTGACAGACACAAGAGGAAATGAGTTTGAAGAATTTTGTCTTAAAAGGGAAATACTGATGGGCATTTTTGAAAAAGGTTGGGAGAAACCATCTCCTATTCAAGAGGCTTCAATTCCCATCGCACTTAGTGGTAAAGATGTATTAGCAAGGGCCAAGAACGGCACTGGTAAAACAGGGGCATATTGTATTCCAGTTTTAGAACAGGTAAAAATTAAAAAAAAATATTTTCAAACCTGAATCAAACATGTCTCTTTTAAGAAATGATGATACTTTTGGATTCCCCTTCACTTGATCATAAGTGAGAAAAAACAGTTCTGATTATGACATTTTCATAATTCTTTTGAATAGGATTTCAATTTTATTTGTTTCTTATTTAGTGTGTCTTGGTTGTAGGTTGATCCAAAAAAAGATACTATACAAGCCTTAGTTGTGGTACCTACAAGAGAATTGGCTCTACAAACATCACAAATATGCATTGAGCTAGCAAAACACACAGACATTCGTGTAATGGTAACCACGGGAGGAACAAACCTGCGAGATGACATAATGCGCATTTACCAAAATGGTAATGGGGTTTGAATAAAAATGATGTTAATTGGTCATAATAAAAACCCATGTTTAACCCATTCATTGCTATAGAAAATGCTTAAGTAGCGATAAAGGAACCATAGATTTATATATAGCATGCTATTCGCTCTAGCTCTATATAGTGCACTACAAACAGTTCTTGATTAATAGATATTTATAATACAACAATATTCCACTTAACTACTAATATGCACTTTAGTTTTAATTGCAATGGTTATATATAAACATTGCCAACAATTAAGGTGCAATTTTTATTATGTGTCCTTTATAAATACCAAAGAGTATTCAAGATCTTGACTAATGAAAATGGTCATGTCAATTTAATGTTAATATAGTTTATTGGTCTTTACTACTTCTGTGTGTATTTGGAAGAGTCTTAAACTGTTAACAAATATCAAACTAGCCATATAATTTTTGCAATATTCTTTCAGTTCAAGTAATAATTGCCACACCAGGGCGTATGATTGATCTCATGGATAAGCAAGTTGCAAAGATGGAAAACTGCAGGATGTTGGTTCTTGATGAGGCAGATAAACTTCTTTCTCAGGATTTCAAAGGCATGCTGGATACAGTTATTTCAAGGTTAAAATAATCAATGTTTTTTTTTTATATTGCCTATTATCTTCTTAAATTTGTATTAATTTCTTTAATACATTTTTTAGACTACCAAAAGAACGTCAAATATTGTTATTCTCAGCAACTTTTCCGCTGAGTGTTAAACAGTTTATGGAGAAACATTTAAAAGAGCCATATGAGATTAATCTCATGGAGGAATTAACATTGAAAGGTGTAACACAGTACTATGCATTTGTGCAAGAGAGACAAAAAGTGCACTGTTTAAATACATTGTTTTCAAAGGTAAGGCTGTCTAACTATTCAATATTTTTAATATGATAATTATTTATTGCCTATTTTCCAAGTAGAATTAAAATATATTTCAAAAGTTAAAAGTTTTATAGTAATGATAATCTATATATCTATGCCTTTGTCCTTAATACCCTACAATAAATAAGTAAAAGACTAGGAAATGTATAATTAAAAAAATAAATAGTTTTATTAAGTCTCCAATACATTTTTTTTAATTTTTGACAGTTGAAATAGGAAAGAAAGTAAATGAAATGTGTTATTATTAAAAATAATATTATTCAGCACACGTTATAGTTATAAAAAAAGTATATAGTATAAAATATATTTTCTGTTATTTCTGGAATCAATTTATTTGACCAAATTTCTTACTAATTTGTAAAAAGCCTTTTCACATATCTCAATGTTCACAAAAAAGAAAGGTAAAGTTCTATTGTATTGAAAAATTGTGTTCTTTTTCTCGTTTTATTTATTAGCCTTTAATTTTTACAATGATGTTGTGCTTCTTGATGGCTTAGTTATTTGTAGTGGGCTTAAGTAATACCATGATTTATACACTGTTTCTAATTAGAATGATATTAGTTAATTAAGCTGGACCTTTTGCTCTTGTCCATAACTTAATATCATGTATAACATGGTGCCTTGCCTTGCTTTCGTTGCATGCAGAGCTTACAATGCAACTGAATTACACTCTGTGTAATTACATTAATATTGTCACTTGCACAATCGGTCCAAATATGTGCTCCCATTATTCCTCCTGTCTTTTTTAATTAATTTTTTCCAATCTTTAAAGTTTGGGTTATAGCTAATAAAATCCTCCCTTAGTTGCTTTAAGTTGCAGAAGTCCTTAGCCAACTTTGTTGCTATTAGTAATGGCTTATATCATACACAGTTTTTTACACGTTTGTAAATAAATGATAAATTTATCATTTATTAACTTAATTATTTAAAACATAACACATAAAAATCGAAATAATATGTTTTAGTAATTTTATAAGATTGAATCAAATTTAATATTACCAAAAAGTCAGTAGTTAATCTTTGTCTACAAATAAATTAAATAATATACAATTATATTTATCCTGCATGAAAATCTTATAATCTGACATTATTTAAGATATGTAGACTTAATTTGTTAATGTGCACTATAACCAAATGTGCACTTTGTGCTTCCCTTGCTTTTCGAATTATGGTCTGCAAGAAGTCTCAAGAGATAAATGCATACTTTATATTTAAACTGTTATTTGTTTTGTAGCATGCTGTGTGCAATAATTAAATAAATGATTTTAATAATTGTGTTGAAATTAGCTTTTTAACATGAAAATGATTAATATTTTACTAATGCTAATGATCTGTATAAATTTAAGATTAAAAAAAAAGAAGATGTATATGTGGTGCATACAGCATGACATGGTTATTGAATTCTAAAAACTTTATTCGTTTTGTGCTCATGATTAAATTGGAAAGATTGAGTTTTATAGTATAAACCAGGATAGCAGTGTCCCAATTAAATTAAAAAAATACAAAATCAATCATGGTGAAGATATTCACAATGAAAGCAAGATAGCTTTAAAATTATAAGTCTGGTAGTATTATGCTTTGATCGTCAATTGAATGGACAACACACTTGTTTCTTATCTGGCCAATAAATTATTTTTGTGAACATAAATTAGTTTATTTCTGAACTTTTGATAACATTATTGTAACAACAACAAAGTTTCATTTAGTGCTGAGTTCACTGACTAAACAAAATAAATATGAACTTATCTGAAATGAATTAGGGTTATTTATTTTATACAAGTAGTTAAAAATTTTAATAATAATTTTATACATTTTTATAATTAATTCAAAAACAATGAATATATAATAGTCGACAAAGAGCAAATAAATATATATATAATAAACATTTAGCTCTATGATAAAATATTTTGTTCTGATTTATTTTTATAATTAGTTTTTTTAATGTTATTAATAATCTTTATTTTAATTAAAGGATAAATTGAAGAGATATTTTCTTTGTATAAAAAAAATATTAACATTCAATTTAGTATAAAAACATACATTAATAAAATAAAAAGTTGTTTATTATAGTACTGTTAAGATAGATGGTTGACAACAATTTAAATGCAATTTTGAATAAAATTATTTATTGTGTGTATTAACACAATAGTGGCTATTTATCCTATGTTCAACTTTCGCCATCACTAAATAGTCTTAACCCTAAAGTTCACAGATTTTAGTTCAGCATTATTTATATGTACATATATACATTTTAGAATTTAATATATTTTTAGTGGTTTTCAATCCATACAAAGCCTTAATGACTAGTTCGGAATTCCATCAATGTAAAGACTTTTTATTCTCATTTACGATATATCATAAAAAAATTGTGTATTATATTTTTACAGCTGCAAATAAACCAGTCCATTATATTTTGCAATTCAACGCAACGTGTGGAGTTGCTCGCAAAGAAAATAACCGAATTGGGTTACTGCTGCTATTACATCCACGCGCGCATGGCTCAAGCGCATCGTAATCGAGTGTTCCACGATTTCCGCGCGGGCCTCTGTCGCAACTTAGTGTGCTCCGATCTGTTCACCAGAGGTATAGACGTGCAGGCGGTGAACGTGGTCATCAACTTCGACTTTCCGCGCATGGCGGAGACCTACCTCCACCGCATCGGCCGCTCGGGACGGTTCGGGCACCTCGGTATAGCGATCAATCTGATCACGTACGACGACCGGTTCGCACTGCACCGCATCGAGCAGGAGCTGGGCACGGAGATCAAGCCGATCCCGAAGGTGATCGACCCGGCGCTGTACGTGGCACGCGCGGACGAGGACGACGTCGGCAAGTAACGCCGCCGGCCCCTTCGCCTCCTGGACTTACTGACTGGTGAATGGAATTAGGATAAAATTACAAAAACAAAAAACTTATTTGTAAAAAGTGTAATGAATTTATTGTAACGATATGTGCGTGTATATAGTTTATCGTGAAATAAGACTTGAACCTAGAAAAGGTTAATTTTTTAAAAGTGTATATAATAAACATCGGAACTTACGAAAGGCACCTTGCGCTCTTTGTCCATATTGGATTCTGTGTGCGGTTTCCTGCGATTGTTAAAAAGTAAAATATTTATCTGATTATCCTACTTTGTGAGAGTCTATCTAAATTTGTCAGTGATCAAAACATAAATTGTGGTAGACTTTTAACTTGTGCAACTCTACCTACCCATACTTATGTAAAAAATTTGAGCTAGCACATATTTAATTTAAAACTTCACATAAATTAACATTTATATTTATCCGCGTATGGGTAGGTAATAAGACTAGCTCAAATACAACATATCGAAAAATAATTCATTGAATATATCAGCGTCATAGTTGTTGTTTCTGGCCGCTTGAAACAATGCATTTACTTCGAGCCGTTCCTATTTGAAATCAGGTTAAAGCAGCAAATTGACACAAGATTTTAAATAAGCTAAAAGTCACAAAAAAAGAACTAGAATTACCTGTGATGTGATTATTTATTTGGATATAGTCATTGTTGCATTAACTTGATTTTGCAATTCTTATATTTTATTGTTAATTTAAAGCGGTAACAGTCACAATGTAAAAAGAAAAAAATGTAAGGTCTTGATCTAGAGAATGGGTTGTTCAGTAATTTTCAAAAAATTATATTGGCATAAGGGGTACTTTAAAGAACAACAGTCTGCCTACTGACAGCCCTTTTCTCAAATCAAAGATTACAATTGAAAAGTTCACTTGTGACAAGCTAACAAAGCAGGGGAATACATTCATTATGTTTAACGGCTTGCATTATGAATATTGCTCTGCTTCTTGAGGGGTTATAATGAGAGCCATTTGTGTTCAATTAAATTTAAAAATGATGAGCTCTCGGGGTTTAAAAATTTGGGATGTCTCGTGAAGAGTTATATAATTGGTCACAGTCAAGGTAAATCTAAATGCATATTATATTTATAAAAAATATGTTCTATAAACACATTAATTGTATACTGCCATTGTTTGACATCATTGTTTAATTTATCTTAAAATATTCTCTGTATTGCCTTGTTTTAATCTTATAAATATTTAACAGATTTTGATTTTAAAAACAAAGCAATTGTTAGAGAGAGAAGTGTCTAGATTGTTGAAATATCTGTAACTGTGATATCAAATTCATCACCAGGTTATACAAATATGGTAATGAGATGAGATGTTTTATCTTGATTTTGTCTTCCGATTACTCTTTAAATTAATTGGGGTAAAGTAGTTAATTTCTATTTAAAAACAAAGTGACAAATGTGCTATAGTTAATATAAATCGTCTTATTCTTAATAGTGATATTCGATTAGTACAAAAATATTAGTGTTTTGGATTGTCTTAAGAATGGAATAACTTACATTTTAGACGTCTCATCTGTTTGCCAAGTGAAAAAAGGCAGCATATCATAGATATTTTTATAAAATTCTATTTCAAACAATAAATCATGAACTTAAAACCTAAAAACTATACAAGAATATATCATAAAAGTAAATCCTATTTTTATTGAGCACATCAATTGAATTAAAATGTCATTAACAAGTTAACTAAAATTGTTTTGATATTGTTTACATTACAAAAAAAAATCTTCAAAACTTCCAATATTCAGGCTTAAATATATACAACATAAAACTTCAAGCTAACCTTTGCATTTCATCCAATTATATATTTCAAGATGTTGATTTTTTCTCACATTCGTTTAAATGCATAGTGAATTTACGAGAAATGTGGAAATGGAAATATTTACACATGCTCTACGTCATGTGCAAAAATGTTTGTAATATCATAAATATATTTTTGTTAAAAAAATGGGCCAAAAATAAACTCTTCACATAATGTTTTTGTTTTAATTCGAATTTTGAAATAACATAATTTTAATCATTCGCGTCCTCTCGGTGTCGCATACAAATTGAATCCAATATTTACGCATGTCCCTATAGCTTATTTATCTATTAATACTAAAGAACACAACAATTTTCGATGAGTTGTTATATTATATTTGATAGTACGTGCAGAAGAAGACTAAGAATAAGATTTATGCCGAAGGACTGAAATAAACAGTAAAATACTCAATAGTATTTACACTATAGTACTCACAATATAGTTAATTTATTAGCAAATCGCGTGGTATACGTAAATCGAAGGTTTGTTTATCTTAATTCCTTCGATTGGAATAGACTAGATTATCATACAATTAATCAATCTAATGATAAAGTTGTTTATTTGTTAGAATAGGCTAACTAAACACTTACAAGAGTTAGATAGCTTCCTTAAGCCTCCTTATTGTTCTTACACTCACGTTTAGTCCACGCACCACATTCAGTTCTGTTTTAATGTTTACTGATGTGATTATATCGTAGGGAAGTTGAAACAATCTAAGCAATCGGTCGTCACGACGGGTTGTTGCTCAAGTTCTGCCGGTACCAGGTCTCCTTTTCTAAGAACCTGCCGCTACAGACCTTCAATATACTCTAGAAACCGTAGACTGGTTTAAATTTAAATTTCTAGCAATCGTTCGTTGATCCAAGCCTTTCCGCACGAATGCCACAATTTGAGCGGTTTGTTCGAACGAAGTATTCATATTTATGATCACAAAAATTTTGTTGAATTTAAAAGACTATTAGTCAATACTGTTATTGGTAACAATAATTTAAATTGTAAATGAAAAAAAAGAAAGAATTAATTTCTAACTTTACACATACACGACATGAATTTGAGACGGCACACCTTTTATTTTCCCGCCTATAATTTTATATTTTACTGCAGTTTGCATACTTATCAAAAGTATTAATTCGAAAGTAATCCTGAACTTGGATGCAGTTTCCTTCAGTGTTTTATTTTTTAAATAAATTTTAAAGTAAATGTGTAATCAAGTTTTTATTTTTGGAAATGGAATGAAAACACGTTCTAAATAAATATAAGATATTTATTAAGCCTTTTTTATTAATATTTATAAAATCATATAAATTCATCAAAATACTTAAGTCAAACTGCCGGAAAACGGCGACTGTTATCTATTTTATTCGCACTTATAATATAAGCGATTTAATTAAGTACAGGTTAGTAAATTTTTGTGGAACACAGTAATTTCAGTTAAAAACAATATAATAATACAAAATTAAAAACAAATCTAAATATAAATATTTTTGGGCTTTATTATAAGTCTACATTTTGAGTCAAATGGCGTCAACGTACAGCGTTGTTAAATGAAATAAAGCTGCGGTTCGTAATTATAATTTTTAGAAATTTTTCCACAAGTCCTTGTACATATATTTTACTTAATAATGTTATAAAATTATTAATCTCATTAATAATTATAGGTTTATTAATGAACATGAAAGTTTAGTATTAGAATTTTTCAGCGCTGTACGACATGTTATTAATATAATTAAAAAAAAATTCAATCTTTTATATTCACGTCATTTTAATTGTAACAGTACGTAAATTTACGAAAATACCCACGTTAATAATTTTTATTCGGAATTAATTGCTACCGCGAAATACGCAAACACAACAATATAAACTAAAAGTCCGTAAAGAAAGCTATTATATTTAAAGATATTATATATATATATTGTTGAATACTGAAAATAAAATATATAAGTTTGAAATTATAAAAAAGTGACTTAGGTACTTAAAATTAAACTAGTCCAAATATAATTTAAGGTTAAGAGGTGGGAAATGGAATATTTATGTTGCGTTGTCAGGTCCCCTAAATTTGAAGTGACAAGAAATTTCAAGTTAAATAAAAAGACAAAGTATACAAACATTAAATTATTATAAATCGATTCCTTAATGACATGAAAAACTGCTTAAAATTAAGTATTAAATAAAAATACAAACTCCTTAAAATGAAAGTATGACTTAGCAATTTAACCAACGAACATATACTGTTTTAAATATGAATTAAGAACTATGTGTGTGTATATATATATATAGTAGGTTCTGTGGGAGGGCTTTGTACGCTGATATCAATGGATATGCCATGAAATGCGGTCAAGGTAGAAATGTCATTTTGTATGCCTAGGACATTTTTTCAATGTTGTGTGAAGATATTTTTAAATGAGTGTCGGTCATGTATCTGCATTTGTCTTATGCAATGGTATTTGGGCGAGAAAATTTTACTTGTTGGTGGGGCTTGGTGCAAACCTGGATAGGTCATTAGTTATTCTACCGTAAATCAGCAAGACATAGTATTCTTATGTGCCGGTTTGATGGATGAGTGAGCCAGTATAACTGCAGATACAAGGCGCATTGGTGTGGATGTACGGAACGGTTAATGTTTCTTACAGCGCCAATGTCTAAAGGCGGTGTAGACCACTTACCATTAGGTGGCTCATATACCAATTTACGTACCTTTTACTTAAAAAGCAGCGAACTAATACGTGATTATGACGTAGCTTTCGGATATCTGTGGTTTTGTAGATGCCAAGTTTAGTGTTTTACGTTGTAGTCGTAGTTTTATTGTTCCATACTTATTCAGAAAGTATTTTGATTTTTTAAGAGTCCACACCTATTTCTATAAAGATAAATAATATAATAATAATACATAAATAAATCATTAACACGAATTACTCTAATATATATATATATATTATCAATATTGAATTAAGTCATGAAATGTTAAATTCATTGTCATTTTAAATTCTTGGATAACATTACAATTTGTTGCTAAAACTATCTAAAATACATTACATTCATGTAGACTTGACAAGCCATTATCTTATGTATAACAACATCGAATAATATATTACATTAAGTACATTGGCATGGCTGGACGACTGACAGGAAATCATTCAATTCAAAATACTATAATAAAAAGTTAAAAGCAGTCAGTTATGTATATTTAATTTTATCGAGGCAAAAAGAAATATATAAACAATAGGCCCTTTTAAGATTCGGTAATATTTGGAACGAAAGTTTTTTACGCGGTTCACAGTAGAGTGAAATGTCAGAAATCGTCTCTTAAGGAAAAAATCATTATGCGCACTCAAGGCGAGCTTTCCATTTAAAATATTAAAAAAAAATAGTTTTCTTTTTTGTTGTTGTTTTATTTCACACTTGATTTTTAGTAACAATTTTGTCATCGTCAATTAAATATTCTCAAACGTTGTTCATTAATTTTATCGTGTCTGTTTGTGTTATTTTATATTTAATACATAGTGAAAACAACTTCGTTCGTTCTGTCGTGGGACACCTTTCGATTCTCTTTTTATTTGCGATTTTCCTTTTAGTATTCGAATAAAGAATAAATGCAACGCCAATGTAAACTAAATACTATCAATATAATATTGTCTATTTTTATATCAAAGACGGATATTTACATGTTTTACGAACGGAATCATAACATACGCTGTACCACGCGGTTTCACGCTCGATACATTTTGATTATACACGGCCATTAAATACAGTTTTCCGTATTTATTACAACTTCGCTCCTTCTTCAAAAGAGTCATAAATTGAATTTATTTAGTTAATATTATCGGAATAAATGTATCCTAGTATAATTATATTTCGTTACATTCAGCCGTGATTGTTACTTATCTTTATTAAATACATAATATTAGTACAATAACTAATTAGCCTCGACGCTGAATCTGATCAATTTATTGTATTGTTTGTTAGCAATTATTTCAACAGAAATTTCCTTTAAATATATTTTATCAATGTTAAAAGTAATGATACACTAGAAAACACAAATGTTTTAATACTTATTATTATGACGACATCTTTCTGATCAATTTTCGTCACTCCTCCGTGCAATATTTATATACAGGGCACATTTTTATAGTGCGCAAACACACTGTGTTCCTTCACTCTCCTAATCGACAGGCGAAGGACCAACAGTTTTGACTAATATGGAAGAGTTACTTACTCAGATTTTCTGTGTGGAAAAACTTACTAGTTTTATTTATTTCATTGGCCTATAGGTTTTAAACCAAGGACCTAGAGTTATGCAGCCTTATGAGTTAGCCGCTAGAACAAAGAGGCAGTCAAACGAGTCCAGGCTACTAATAACAGAGCTGATACATTCATTACTTTGTATTACTCTTGACAGGCGAAATATTTTCACTAACAATAACTTTTTAAATATACAATATGACGAATGATATGCGAGTGGCAAGTAATGAATGTTCAATCAACATACGATTATATATATTTGACATAATATAAATAGATACTGTCAAAAAAGACTGTTTCACTGGTAATATTGTTTTACCTACAAGATATATTTACAAGAATATGCGCTCTATCTGGTCACTGACCTCCCAAAAAATTAACATGGCGGGTTTAATAGAATAATCACGAGAATTTCACGGTGTTGACTTTGTGAAGAAAATTATATATGGAAATGGAAACTAAAACAAATAAAAGTCAGTCAAACGAGTCCAGTTTAGTCACATACGTGTACGTTTTAAGTCTGTTTATATTTTCGGGTTTTGTTTGTCTTTCGATTCGGGCATTTTTCAGCGCAGACCCAAAGCCCACTCAGTGGGAAGGCAGTGAATTGGACTATTTGTAATAATGAACATTTGAGTCCAGGTAAGCACAGGAATTTGTTATTAATTGGCTCATTACTGGGCAGGTTTCGGTGATTTCCTCAACTGCGACACATGCGTTGCTTAGGTACAAACAGAGGACAGAAAGAAGCGATGCAGCATGGAACCGGCCGATCGACGGGCGCGCTCAGTCCGCACGTATATAAAGCGGCGGCGAGCTAGTCGTCGGCCAGCGCGTCGGCCAGCAGCGCGGGCGGCGGCGGCAGGCCGGGCTGCAGCGTGACGGCCACGCCGCGGTTGAGCGACACGGCGGGGTACAGCGCGCCGCGCAGCCCCGTGAAGGCCACGTCGCCCTGCGGCACGTCGTCCACGGCGAAGCGCAGCGTGCCGCGCGCCAGGTCCAGCAGCACGCCCACCGTGCAGCCGCGCGCGATGCCGCCCGCCGCGCGCCCGCCGTGCGCGCCGCCGTGCACGAACCACGAGCGCACGCCGTCGATGTACATGGCCCAGCCCAGCGCGTCGCTGCCTGCGGGCGCGGGTGCGGGAGTGGTGAGTGGTGCTCTATCGAGCCGCAGTGGACGTTACGCGGGTGCGCATTAGTACAGATCTACAGTGTGCGGGGCCCACTCACCGAGCATCTTGTCCCTGGCGACGTCGGCTCGCGCGATCCCGAAGGCGGGGTCGGCGTCGCCGTCGTACTCGTCGATGCGTAGACGCCAGTAGTGCAGGCCCCGAGCCAGCGGCTGGTCGGCCAGCGCCACTCGCGGTTGCCAGCCGCTGGCGCGCGCCACGAGTCCGTCTGCGCCGATGGCCAGTCCACCCTCGGCACTGGCACATCGGGCGTCCCAGGTGAACCACGCCACTAAAAAGGAGATCTTTTTAATATTGCGTGCTAAAGCGTTTACAGAGCAAGGGTTGAAATAATCACAGTTTCCTGTGTGGTCAATTTCTAAAAATACATAAATAATTTTCACTTTTCAATCATGCTGGGAAAGTGACGTTGTCAAACCCATGAAGTAAACTATTTATTTATTTAAAATTCTTCACATGCGTACTTCACAGGCGACTCATTAACTATATTCAACGTACAAGCTTAGACTGTTTTTTTTTATGTTAGAGGTGGCAAACGAGCAGGAGGCTCATCTGATGGAAAGTGACTACCACCGCCCATGGACATCTGCAACACCGGGGGGCTTGCAGGTGTGTTGCCGGCCTTTCAGGAAGGAGAACGCTTTTTTCTTGAAGGTTCCCAAGTCGTATCGGTTCGGAAAAACCGCCGGCGAAAGTTGGTTCCACAGAGTGGTTGTGCGAGGCAGAAAATGTCTTAAAAATAGCGCTGTTGTGGATTTTCGGACATCTAGATGGTGCGGGTGATATTTGGAATTTTGACGAGATGTCCGAAGGTGAAATTCAGCAGCCGGGATTATTCCGAACAATTCCTCGGAACATTTCCCGTGAAAAATTCTGTAAAAGATGCAGAGCGATCTCTACGCAAAGCCAAAGAATCAAGCAGATCGGAAAGGGCTTGATCGTCGATAATTCGAGCCGCTCTACGTTGGATACGGTCAAATGGAAGGAGCTGGTACTGGGGAGCACCCGCCCAGAGGTGAGAGCAGTACTCCATGTGTGGCCGAATTTGTGCCTTGTAGAGTCTTAGACGATGGGCCGACGTGAAATACTGTCTTGCCTTGCTGAGCAGTCCGAGCTTTTTTTGATGCCAATTTAGCTTTGCCTTCCAATTGACCGCGGAACTGAACGAGGCTCGAAACATCGACGCCAAGTCTTCCGATACTAGCTGTGGCGGCTAACGGAATGTTCTCAAATCGTGGAGATACGACAAATGGTGTTTTTTTAGCAATTAACGCGCAAACTTGCGTCTTTTTGGGGTTGAAATGGACTAGGTTTAGCTGGCCCCAGTTCGAGACTTTATTTAATGAAGACTCGATTTCAGACACAAGTTTGTTCCGGTTTTCTTCGACGTTTTCCCGAGAAATATTAGCACGGCCGGTGTATGAGGTGTCCACGGTGCTGTCGTCTGCATAGCAGTGAATGTTACTGATTTGCAACAAGTCATTGATATGCAGAAGAAACAGAGTGGGTGATAGAACGCAGCCTTGTGGAACACCAGCATTGACGAATTTTAAGTCAGAGCATGCACCGTCGACAACGACTTTGATGCTCCGATCTGCCAAAAAACTGGTAATCCAATTGCATAATTTCCCGGGAAGCCCATAGGAAGGAAGCTTGGAAATAAGCGCTTTGTGCCACACGCGATCGAAGGCCTTCGCTATGTCCAGACTGGCTGCTAATGCCTCCCCCTTGCTCTCAACTGCTTCCGCCCATTTATGAGTCAGGTAAACTAGAAGATTACCGGCTGAGCGACCCCGACGGAAACCGTACTGGCGGTCGCTAATCAGCTGGTACTCCTCTAGGTACCGCAGGAGCTGGCAGTTTATTACCTTGGAGCCATTACCTTGGAGAACAAGGAGGTGATGGCTATAGGCCTATAATTGGACGGGTCTGAGCGGTTGCCCTTTTTAGGGATCGGATGCACCAAAGCAGTCTTCCAGGAGTTCGGGACGACGCCGAATGCATAGGATTGCCGGATAAGACGCGTTAAGACCGGCGCCAACTCGGGAGCACAAGTCCGTAGCCCGATTGGAGAGATGCCATCGGGTCCACTCGACTTATGAATATCCAAGGAAAGAAGTGCTTTACGAACTTTTGCATTACGAACTTCGAAATTTAACCTCCGGCATCGTGGTATCACACTGCGGGATAGTTGGTGGTGAATTTCTTCGGTCATCCAGAGTCAAGTTCGCCGCGAAGAAAAAGCCTAAAAGATCAGCTTTCTCCTTCGCGGTATGGGCCAATGACTCAGCGTCCCTGTGCAAAGATGAAAAAGAGGGCTGACAGAAATTCCCTAAGACAGCTTTAGCGAGAGACCAGAACGCACGTGTTCCTGAAGGGAGGCGCACTAGTCTCTCGCCAATTCTGCCAATGTACTCCGTCTTCGCCTTAGCAATCACGTTTTTGAAGGACCTAGAGGCAGAGTTCCGTATCTCACTCACCCGGTGATGTCTGTAAGCCTATAACTTCGCTGTACGGTCCCTCCCCTGCTCCATTAAACGCCTTCACACGTGCACTGTACAGCGACGCATAATGTAGACCGTCAATTGTGCACACCGTCTCCCGACCGCAGTATACCTCCTGGAAGCGATAAAAGGTTTGTGAAAACAAGGCAATGCTGTGTTCTGATTTAATTGCTGGGTGAGCTAGTGTCATTACGAATAACAGACACGAGGAATATTACGTAGTGTGATTTGCGATTGGATGAGATAGCGCATTCATTGTAATATTTCAAAAGTTAGTAATTATTAAAATCAAAGTCATGCCTCGCTTGTTAGCTTAGCCCGACTGCAATATTACACTAAATAAAAAAACAAACACTATATGTATTACAATGTAAAAATAATAATCGATATAATAATAGGAGCTCACCCGGAAGGGCCCCCCCAGCCCGTCGTCCAGCTCGAGCACGTACCCGCGCACGGCGCGCGGCGCGTGCGGCGCGCGCCACGCCAGCGTGCACGAGCAGCCGCGCGCCGCGCACGCCTCCACCGCCATCTCGGGCGCGCCCGGCGCTGCGAAACACATCTCTATACTAGCGCTCTCTGTCGAGTCCTCCAGGCCGCTTTCGGCTGTGGCGACCGATCACGATGATCAGGAGGATCGGATCTCCTTCCATTTGATTATGAAATCTCAATTTAAATCCGAAACGACCGAAACGAATGTTCATTTTTTTAAAAGTATTTCGGAATTTCCCATTGGCAGGACAGTGTTAGGAGTGGTTCGTACTCCTTGCACTGACAGTGTCTATGAGGAGAGGGATCTTATCATTGCGTGACATAAGTCTCTACTTGTATGCATTCCCAAAAAAAAACATAAATAAATAATATATATGTTCACTTTATAAAAATAAAAACAATTACAGGTTACACGCTAAGTACGTACGTAGTATAAATAGAGTGTGTGTTAAAGATAGTGCTTGGATGTCATAAATTTTTCCAGTTTATCGAAATACACTTACTGATAACTGTGGGTACAGTTTGTGAATCATTATTATCATATTGCTTTATTATTGTATTGATTAATATACGTACCTAACGCCTATACCAGAGTTTGGGGATAAATTTAGTATAAGCTTCATCTATATGATTTGTTAAATCATACCTGTTTGACAATTCGCCTGCAAGGTAGATGACCCCAATGTTTACCTACACTTATATTATAAAAATGTGAAAGTAATTCTGTCCGTCTGTCTGTCTGTTAAGTTTAATAAAACTTAGCCCAAGGAAGGACGTAGACTACATTTTTTATATACGACGGATAAGACCGAAGATAAGGATTATGTGAAATTTTTCATTTTTGTTATATTTCCTAATTGTTTAGTAGTAGTTGGTAGTTAGACATACTTAACTTAATCTTATCAGATGCTTGTCTGAAGCGTTAATAATGTAGGAAAAATAGTTTTTAAGTAATTGTAATGTTGTGACTATTTTACCCGCTGTTTTCATTTCCTTCTCTGGAGCTGCAGTCCAAATGTTAGCGAGAATAAAAACAATTATATAAAATAAATAAGCTTGCAATCTTTGTCTTCGTGTTATAAAGTAAAATATTTCTTTGGACCAACTCACGTATACATTCTATGAAGTTCATCGTCTTTACAGTGCGTAGTACGGGCTCGATGTCCAGTGTGAGCGCGGATGGAGCGGGCGGGGCGTCCAACGACGACCGCAGGCCCGACGTGGTGTCCTGCGCACGCGCAGATAGAATCCTACCCACCTACGGGTACGAAATCGATAAAATAGCCCTAATTAAAAGTGTATGCTTACTACAAATTTAATAACTGAAAATGTGTTGCATTTATAGTATATTCATTATTTTCTATAATAAGTACATTGTACAATAGTAAAAAAATGCCCGTGGGATGGAACGCATTTCAATTTGGAGCTCATTAAAAGAATATATATGTATATATAAGTTAAATAATTAAACAAATAAGTCGATCCGAAAGAAAACAGTAAAATAAAAGGGAAAATTGCCCATTGTTGTGAGATAAAATTTCTGGCCAAGCCAGAATCATAATCATGATTTACTGGTGTTACGGTATTTTTAAAAAAGGTTAGGAAACGGTGGGAGGCGTCTCTCGTCTAGGGAGACACATACATCAGACAGGGTAACAACAACGACCGTTTACAAAAGAATAGCCTAAAAAAAATCACAAATATCAAGATCTTACTTGGAGAAATGCTGCATGATCTGATTCCTTCAAGGCCTCTATCGAGAAATGTAGTAACGCGGTCGCTTCGCGTAGTTTTTGCGCGGCTTGTGAGGTCAATGAGCGCATGTTGGTGACGGCTTGAGATCTTGTGTTACGAGCTGCTCTTATTAGCTCATCCCGTCTTCTTTCTATTGCTCGGGTAATTTCTGCACATGCTTGATCTATTTGCACTTCCAGTTCCTCGCATGACTCCTAATTTTATTTATTCATATTAATTCATATTTTAATGTAATTAAAATATATATTTTTTTATTTAAATACTTTATTGAACACCACAAAGTAAATGGGACAAAAGACAGACTTAATGCCTGAAGGCATTCTCTGCCAATCAACCTTTAGGTCAAACAGAAAACCATGAAGGCGACATGTAATAATTGACAAAACATAACAGTATACATATAAGACGATAAAAACAAACATACATACACACAAACTATATGTAGTATCAAATCATAGGTATTTTAAAACAAAAAACAAAGAATCAGCCCACATACATATGTCCTACTGCTAAACAAAAATCTCTTCAAGAAGTTGACAAAAAATACCAAGCTGTTATAGTACACACCGGTAATTTATGTATGTGACTGAATTAATTTACCACATTGCTTTTCTTCATATAATATATTATTTTATTATAATAATTTCTTCAATAAATATAAAAAACAAAATCTTTGAATCGATTTGATCTTCTAACTTCGATTATGATTCTATTCATTGATACTTTTAACTATTTTAGTAGTATAAAATAGAATATTTTGTTTTGTTTTACTTACATTAATTTTATCTCCTGATCCTTTGACTAGTTGGATGTATTCAGTCATAGCCTTAGCTTCTTCAGACAACTGATGTAGTGTTTGTGATAATTCAGTCTAAAACAAATTAAATATAAATATAAATTAATAATTTACAAAGATTTTTATAAGACTTAGTATAATATGGCTAGATATAGTATTGCTTAGCATAGGTATGTTAGTACGAAACAATGGTCTAACAAATGCCTGTGATAAAATAAGATTATAGAATAACGGGCTGAAGAGTCTGACCTTTACTACCATTTGAAATAAAAAACAAAAAACATATCTTAGGTGACATTTTTAGTTTTGTTTTTATAGGTCTATAAAGCTCTTTTCATATTACTGATTGTGAAATTAAATTTGTCCAAAGTAATTTAGTACAGTGTACATATAATGCTTTTATGGGATTTCAAAAACATTAATATAAGATGAATTTACCCATTGTTACTCCTACACATTGGTGGACTACTATCCTAGTTTTTTTCTCTCGGTGGTAAATTCAATTTTTTTTTTTTTAAATTGTGTGTATAATGTAGGGCCAATGTTATTTTTTATTCTCAAAGTATGTAGTTTTAAATACTTAAAGGTTTAACAATAGAAAATTACATCAAGAGCAACTTTGAGTTGTACTATTTAAATATTTGTTGTGTATGTTTATTGATAAAATAAGCATTACACTAAAGAAAATAAAGAATCTTATCTATGTAAATAAATAAATACAAAACAAAAACATTCATATCAGGAATGATATGAGATGATAGTAATTAATTATATCAGACACTATCAGTTGTGTAAGCAGTTAATAATGAAAATTGAAGATATTATTTTGTCAAAATCGTTTGTATAATGGAATATCACAAACAGTTAATGCAAAGGAATTAAATTTCATACCCAACATTATAATAACTGGTATGACAATTGGATTTTGGACAAATCTAAGAAGCATAATTATTATGATGTCTACCTTATGTGCCCTAGCTGCACTGGATAATTGCTGTGTCTCATGTGATGAATGTCTCTCTGCAACACAACTTTGGCAAATTGGAACTAAACAGGTATTGCAGTAAAGGATAGGTGTAGAGCCATGGTCGTTACATGTAGTTCCTAATGCTCTCAACTCATGTTGTGCAAGAGGCCCTCTCGTGGGATGCCAGGCGTCTCTGCAGCTTGCACAATACCGAACGGAACACTGCTCACAACGCACTATAGCTGCCCTTCTTTCTCCTTCGCACATTTGACATGCTTCTTCAGCAGGAGGTGTCACACTGATTCCGCCAAAACGTTCTACAATGGTTCGCATAACACGAAACGGTGGAAGGCCTTCTGCTCCATTATCATCTAAGTATACTTGCTTATTACAAAGTGGACAGGTAATGCTAAATGCCGCTGAAGAGTACGCAGTGGCAGCGGTGGCACCTGCGTAACTATTGGGTCTTGATCCACAAACAACACCACTATCGGTTTCACTCGAAACAGATGCTTTATCAGCTTCCTGATAATCAGTCGTCACAGTCGATGTATTGTCTGTTTCATGGACATGAGTTTGTAAGCCCACAGCACAAATACGACACAAAGCATGGCCACAAGGAAGGAGAACAGGTTCTCTATAGAATTCTTTACATATAAAACATCTCAATTCTTCTTCCATTTTCGATCGTATAACTTAAATAAATTGGATATTAATATAAGTACTTTTTCAGGTATAAAAAATAATTTACTAAATTAAATAAAACATTATTGTACTGCATTTTTACTTAGATGTTCACATTTCAAATAACTGTCGTCTTTATAGTCGTAAACATAGTAAATAAATAATATTAAAAAATACAAAAGCGAAACATTAAGTTCACCTGCAGTCACAAAGGCACAGACAATAAAATTTAGTGTTGCATATCGATAGACTATCGATAGTTAAGGTGTAAGCGATACTATCGATAATACTATCGATAGTATCGATAACTTCCCATGAGCAATGCTATTGACACTATCGATAGTTTTGCAAAAACCATTACTTTTAACCTAAACTATCGATAGTATCGATAGTTTTGTGCTATCGATAGCCAGTAATTTCCGATAGTATTACTATCTCAAGATAAGTAATTTAAACTATTGTGTATATTTAAATAAATGAAAATAATTTACAACAATATTTGTTTCTAGAATTAAGACATTTGTGCGGAATAAAGAATTTTTTTTTGTTTTTGATTTATGAATAAACATTATAAATACTCATAACATTAAAAAAACTTTTAGGAGGACGGTGGCATTACAATGATACTTTTTTGTAGTAATCTTGAGTGTAGCGATTAGAATACATTACAAATAGCTTATTTACATTAAAAAAGCAATACTATCAAAAAATCGCTGGCTATCGATAGTCCAAAACTATCGATACTATCGATAGTAGCAATAATATCGCTACTACCAATAGTATTGCTTACAGAGAGCTAGCGATAATACTATATATAATACTATCGATACTATCGATAGTATTGCCACTATCGATAGTATCGATAGTATTGATCAATACGATACTATCGATAGTACTATCGATATCCTGAATAGATTTAGAGGTCAACTATCGATAGTCAACTATCGATAGTTCTGCAACGCTGCAATAAATTATCTACTCAATCAATCAAAGCACAGACGTACATATGTATTTAATAATGGTAGATATTAGATAATTTAATTTATTCCTATTTTATTTTGTTACTTATTTTTTATATCCACCTAAGGAATTAAGGATAGACTTAAAAAAACTTCCTAGAGTTACTTTTTTTTTGTTATATTTGCTATCACAGGTAAAAGATTCCATAATGGTTATGTGCAAAGTCTTAAAATAATATGGTTATTACTTGCAGGTACAGATTGTGAGCAATGCCATATTAACAGCAAATATGTTAGACAAATCAATGATTAAAATATTGCGTGGGAATAAATATATTTAACTTAAAGAATCCTATCTTAAAGAAGCTCTTATGAAGTATTATCATTTAATCGAGCTAGGAGTGCAAAACAGCTTGCATATGACCATACAAGTACACTAAAATGGTTTAATTAATTTTTGTATTGGAACATAGTCAATTATTTTCATTTTACTCATGTAACTCTTAGGAAAATATTTTATAAAATATGTGGCTGTATAAGGTATGCTTTATCGTTTCTTATTTTTTGTTTTAAAAACGTTTTGACACTGACAAGCGAGATATCGTAAATAATATAGTTTTTGTTTATGTGTTGATAGCGGTTAAAATGTTATGAGATTACCAGAATAAATTATGCTTAATTGAAATGTTTAAAGCCAAAAATTTGCTAGAAATAGACACTGATTTCTAATTGGAGTGGATATAATTTAAATGTATAAGATTTACTTTTTTATTTCATTCAACTAGATTAGATTTTATACCAGAAAAGATAAAGATAAATTTTAACAAACGATTTTTTTTATAAAGATTTTATTATGGACTCAGTTTTGTCATCAGACGATAGCTGTGATCATGATTTAAAGAGCTTAAAAAATCAGTTGAGCGGTTAGTGTAACTATATATAATTAATTTATTTAATATTCGGCAAATATTACTATCGTTAAAATTATTATTTACTAGAACAAGAAAATATATTGACGAAATAATAGTAAAATAATGTGGTTTTTTTTATAGAATTTGGTCTAGATGAAGATAATTTAAGTAAAGAAGAAATGATGGATATACTTAAGGCACTTAATTATTCAAAGGCAACAGTTCAACCAGATCAACCACCACAAAAAGAGGTAAAACAAATAATTTGTATTATTTTAATTTTTGTTCTTAATGTATATGTATTATTATAAATAGTTGTATTATTTGTTTAATTTATGTAGAAGGAGGAAAAACCCGGCATCACTCCACCCAAAATAATGACAAGACGATATTTAAATGTGAGAGACAGACGCATGCCTTGGAGCCTTATTCCCCATACTTTAGCACCGGCCGAAAAAGCTAGAACTCTTGCTGTATATATAAAGTTAATGTCAATAAATTCATACCGCCAAGCAAGGCAGTCATCAAATATGACTGCTTGGTCTCCGCCCATCCAAATTGTTGAGTCAACTAGAATACAGCCCCATAGATCAACAAGAAGTGGTCGTTCTGTTCCACTGTATGCTGATTATGATGATGACTCATCAGACTTTGACTGTGTGATCACCAAATCGAAGAAAAGAAGGGTATCAAATACTGACCAGACGGATACATGCATTAAAAAAGGATTAAGCTTAAAGCGTAAACTACAAAAGGATGAAAATATTAGGCCAGTCAAAGAAGCCAAAGTCATACATGAAATACAAAGGTCTGATGATGAAAATAATTTAAAAGTTGATATTTATTCAATAGTTGATGACTGAAAATGATAAATAGAATTTTTTTACATAATAACTCAACTTATGCAAATACTGATCATTTATAAAATTGAATTGTCTTTGACAAAATACTCATAAATAAAATTTGTAGCAATGATTTAAACTTTATATTGCTCATAAAAGAAGCAAAATGTAAATAGTATTTGCACAAATTATTTATTTCATTTATCAAATATACTAGTTTAGGTGATAGTCAAAAAAAGAAGAATATTTATTTTTTGTGATATTTATAGAGATAGATAAAGCAAGTTGTATGTTAGAAACGCGATGTACACTTCTGCAATGCACAATTTCGTAAACAGACAGTATTGGCTTTACATTAACATGTCAGGCAGAATTTACAGTAAACTGCAAAACCTCGTTCAGAGAATTGTAGCTAGACAGTAAATTGTTATAAAAATACCTGGAATTTAATGTAAAAGAAATTATTATTTTATATCGAAGTGTTTCGTTTCGGTTCTACTATCATCAATGAGCAATTAAGTTCCGTATCCATTGCAACTTTAACTCAACACACTAAATTTGGCGTGTTTTTTTAACACGCAATGTAAATGAATACATTTGAAAATATCGTGTTTAATTTCACGTGCGGGGCAACGTATCCAATATTGCTGTAGACAGTGTTGATACACTATGAATGATCGATATTGAAACCAGGAGGTACATAATACAGTGTAAACTATATAACGACACTCAAGAGACTGTGTGTATTTGGACGTTATAGAGAGTTGTCGTTAAATGGAAAGAAGAAAAATCTGTATTAGAAAAAGAAAAAGTTTATTACAGACTAGTGTTAGTAATTAAATAAAACAATTCTTATTTGAACGCTTTTGACGTCTTTTGCTGCACCAGTAGTTTTGTTGTATTTTTTTTACTTATACATAACGGTGCAATATTGAGTGCGATTTTGCTGCTTCTATAGCTTCTTTATGGGCATATCAATCAAATCAATCAAAATTTGTAAACTACAGAATGGTTTTCTTAGAAAATTCGGTATGATCCCGACAGTGTATTACGGGTTAGGATAATAAAGCGACAAAAGAATAACTATAAAATATATATAACTATAATTTAGGCAACTAAAAATTTTTTTATTCTTTAATGTGTCGTTATTGAGACTGGGTGTAACGCTATATAAAGTGTATCATTGTATGGAAGACAAGCTGAACCAACCAATGTCGAGTGATTTCGACGCTTTAGGGAGATTGTCGTTACATAGAGTTTACACTGTATATTAATTTTTAGCTAAAGAATATGCTTTGTGATCTTTAAATAAAGTTATTATTTTTAGGGGCCGTTACTGTATTTTTATTTTTTCGATACTCTAACGATACTCGATAATATAATAAAAATGTCGAAATAAGATTTGCTTTACACTAACATATAGCACAAGATATGTTGGATACAGTTTGATGAAGTTAGCTTAGCTAGAACAGAAAGGATGAACGACGTAATGTATTTTCAACCCGAAACTGGTTTAAGCCGCCTAGTTTAACTAATTCATGAGATTATTGTGGTTTTCATTAGTGGGCTCAAAATGGCGTAGGTATGCAAGGTAGGCAAGGTGTTGCGGTGCATCAGGCATGACCTGTAAGGTGAGTGGATAATTTTATGACTTATTTATAAAACTATATTATATTTCAAAGCTAAGTTTCTGCAGTGTTTTATGTCAATGCAACACCGCAACGATTTCATCTGTCTAGCTACGCCACTGGTTTTCATACAATTTTATGCATTATAGTATCTGTCTCTATATATAAATAAATCTGTGGTCTTAGACTAAAAGTTTTATTTAAAAAAAAAGTAATAAAGGATGCATAAGTTCTATCAAACATTATTATATATAATTAATATTGTCACAATGCTTTCATAAAAAGAACTCTGATGTTTTGATACAACTTAAAATATTATAAACGTTAATATAATAAAAGTGTATGTTTAGATTATAAAATAAATAATAAAGTATCCAAAGTTTTAAGATTAAGCAAATTAGAATATAAAGTTTTAAATATGATATACATTAAAAAAACGTTTTTTTTTTTTACTAAATTTGTAGGTGCTTTATTTCCTAGGATAAGTTATCCTGAAGTAATAATTACGGTGTGTTTATGTTTGAAAAAAAATGACAATTATAAAAATAAAGTAAATAGAAAATTTTCTTTTAAAATTATTTCTATACAAAATATTGAGTATGGAATACATCGAATGTAGATATAATTTAACATGCCGACGTACATAATTGGAGAGAAAGTCCTCGGCTCCAATCGCTGTCAAAACTATAGGTAAAATATACAAAAACAAACGGGCCACTTTGTAATCTAAGTGTGCGCGACAGCTACGGTTGACACTCGCAAAATTTAATTCTATTAAACTAGTGCGTGTATTAGTGGTCAAGAGTTGGCCACTATTTGACGCGTTCTCAGCTTTGAAAGTCTATCTAGACATTCAAATAATCTAAGACAAGCAGTTAATTTTATATATATATAAAAATCTTAGGTTTACATGTTTCAGGCGATTTGCTAATAACTCAGCTATATTGTGCGATACTAAGAGTTTGTTATTAATATATCTTTATTTATAATACAACACAATTACACTTAACTACTTATTTACACTTTAATTTTACTTCCAAAACTCCGATAATAGTAATTCATCGACGTTCCAAACGCCATTTTTTGGCAAATCCATAGTGAATGTTATTTTTAGAGAATGTCATTAAAATGATTACTATCATTTTTATGACAAAAAAGATGGGCAAAAACTTAAGTTTAATTTAATAACAACAAACATTTAAGTTTAACAATAACAACAAAAATTTAACTAACAAAGTTTTAAGTATATAGATTGGTAAATAGATAAGTTGAGGAAAGGAATGGTGCTTGTTTATATCTAATTTCATTGGTTTCAAAATAACATGGAATAAAATCCTTATTTTACGGGTATGTAATCTGGACGAGTAGATACTTTTACTATACTAGAACTTTTTTGTTAGAATTGCACGCGGTAATGCGCTGACTGACGATAACGCGCGCTCTGCGAGGTTGCTACACGAGTTTGTTTTCGTCTACCTCCATTACAATTTTATTGTCTTTATTACTTTATAATTTATTCAATCTCTTGGCACAAATAAAAGCCAGAATAAAAAAAAAAATCAATATGCTGCGAAAATCACCAATTATTACAATTGGGCATTACAATCTTTGTCTTATATCCAGGAGTAAGTTATTATTTAGTAAAATAAGTAATTGTTCCAATTTACATTCGATATTTGTGTTCTTTCTTTTTTAATTGTTATACAGGACTTGCTGGTGCCTGCGGCTTTTGAATAGAATTAATAATGTTTTAATTAATTTGAAATTACGTTCAAGTTGAATATATTTACAGATTAACTTAATATAATATGTTAATTTAAGACTTCTTTGTACTTCTTTTTTTTATGTCATAGGTTGGTGTTCGAGCATATGGGCCAACTGATGGTAAGTGGTCACCACTGCTCATAGACAGTGGCGCTGTAAGAAATATTAACCATTTCTTATATCGCCAATGCGCCACCAACCTTGGGAACTAAGATGTTGTCCCTTTTGGCTGTAGTTATACTCGCTCATTCACTCTTCGAACCGGATCACAACAATATTGTGTACTGTTGTTTAGCGGTAGAATATCTGATGAGTGGGTGGTACCTACCCAGACGGGCTTGCACAAAGTCCTACCACCAAGTATACCACATTGGTATGTATTTCACCTCTTAGGGTAGAATATCCAGAAACGCTTATATAAACGCTTGTAGGGGTACTGGTCCCTAGCTTACTTGTTGTTACTATTCGTAGATATTTCTTGAGTAAAAGAACACTTTCTTGCTGGTCGGATCGGAATGATTTTATTTCAAAAATGTGTCGATATATATACAAAAACTAGGAATAATATTATCCAATGAAATAATTACAGTGCATATTCCTAAATTCTTTCGTCCAAAGAAAACGCTTACTTTTCTACCAATAGAAAGTTACACAATTTACAATGATAAAAATTATGATTCAGCCAATTAAAAGTTATACATTACAATTGAAAATATTTTGGAAATTAAACTACGAATTAAATGTTCGATTTTTCGACCAATGACGACGTCGCAATTTCGTATGTTCATTTCGTGTGTTGACACGAAAATCCGATAGAGCGCGCTGGGTAAGCGCCGTATGCGCTTGCCGATTTTCGCGTAGTATAAATAGCTCCCGAATTTGGTTTTTAATTTAGTCGGAGCGCGTCTCTGGACGTCGACGCATGTATGAACAATAATGTAGAATGCAATTCCTACACGCTTATATAACGCTTACATATCTATTCTTTTTTAATCAGTAGCTCAAACATAAAGTTTCATGCTTGAAAATTAACGGACTTCCAGACTAACCTATATACGAAATGTCAACCTCTATTTCACCCCCTTAGGGATATATTTTTCAAAATCCTACCGATTTTGATCGATCCTACTCACCAAATTTCATGGCCCTAACTTTAATAGTTTACGCTCGGCGATGATGAATGAGTCAGTCAGTACATGTTTTCTTGTAAGTATAGATTTGTGGAAAAAATATTTTGAAATAACCGTCTTCCGTCTCGCATTTTTAAATTTGGAACTATAATTCTTGTTTTAATATTGATAAATAACCAATTTTTAGTCGTTTTTATAAATCAGATGAAAAAATGATATTTTAATCGATACTTTAATTGAAATAAATTTTGAAAATTCAATTTTGACTTGTTTTAAAAAAAGTCCAAAAAACATAATAACTCCAAAAGTGGTGCACTTTTGCATGTTGCATATGGGAGTTAAAATTATCGCAAATATCCACCCAATTACCTCCTAAAGAGAATACGTCGCATTATCAATAACCCTGTATTAATGCTGTCATACTGCCCGTATCTTTGGTGTATTTTTAAATTGTATTTTTTATTTTAGTTTATGTAATGTTACGTTTTTATTACCAGACAGCATCATAATAATATATAATGCTTGACTAGATTCGACTGCCACTTGATGGTAAGTGGTCACCATTGTCGATAGACGTTGGAACAGTAAGAAATATTAACCATCCCCTAGATCACCATCACATATATGCGCAACCAACCTTGGGTAATACGTTGTTATGGGTCTTGTGTCCTTAATTACACAGTCTCACAACAGTTACTAGAATATAACGTTAATAAATATCACTGCTTGGTGATAGACCATTTCGAGTCGAACATTAAGAGACGAGATGAACATCAGGAGGATCGTTGAATAAAGTTAGAAATTATTTTATTTTATTTAAAGTTATATGATTACTTGCAATGTAATATACGACGTATTGAAATGTTACATTTCACCAGTCTGTAAATTGTATGCGTAATTTGCAACCTAAATTGCATAATTCTCGCCATTTTTGCATAATTACATAGGTAATATGTCATAAAAATATATGTGACGGTGGAATCATTATACCCTACTATTTTTAATTCTAAAAAATTCAAGATGCAATGCTGCATCTTGCAATTATATATTCAAAAGCAATTATGTGTAATTAAAAATAATAGTCGTGAATAACGCCAATATGTTTTGTAATGATTATTGTGTAACATGAACTTTCGCGTTATAAAATCTTCTATAAATATTAATAAGTAAATTTTGAATGCGCAACCAATACTTACATTGAGTCAATTTGATCTCTCACTATATAAAATATGGAATAATTTTTTGTTGGCATTTAAACAATGTTTAGACTGAAAGAAAGGTAAAATGGCGTCATTTAACAAAATAGAACTAGCCATTGTTCATTGTATTTATTACATTGTATATATACGTTTTTCAAAATTTAAACAATACATTCATTATTTTGTTGTTGATTCAGACTATAAAAACTATGTATTTTATATTTGGGTTAATTTTAACCATTCATTCAAAGTCAGCATTTTGTACATAAACTTATTACGAACATAACAGATTAATGATACAAAAAATCAAATTTTCTGAATGTAACAAGATATATATACACTTAAATATTTTCATTGGCATATTAGCTGGGTCCAAGTAATTGTAGACCAACACAGGCGGCCAGCCGTTGGCCTAAAAATAATGTTACTTACATTATTTTTAGGCCAACGGCTAGGCTAGGTTGAAGAAGATAAATAAATAAAGAAAATATATACCCTACCAAATATACATAACAATAATTCTTTATTCAATAATGTATTAGATACAAAATAAGTTAAACATTTTTTATAGCAAAATTTTAGTACAAAATAAGTTAAACTTAAATATTATGAGGAAAGAAAGTAATAAAAGCGTCCATGTGCTTATCCCAATAAGTAATAATGACGTGTATTTGTGATTAAATTTCTTTTTAAATTCATCCATTACAGTGGGACAAAATATCGTCAGGAAAATCCGAAACAAACATAATTATATAATTTATACCGTACCTATCGTGGTGTAATCTTAAATATTATCAGCCCTAGGATTCGGAGCATCACATTTTAAGGTTCCATGACTTAAATTATAATCAATGATTATGTTCTTTAGGACCTCGACTATTTATTACAGTTTTTATAAATAATGGCGATGCTCTCTTCAAGTCGTACGCCCAACCAATTGATGCGAAACAGTCGATATAAAATGTCGTCAAGTTCAAAAAGTAGGCGAGCTCTGCCGCTTTGTAATCCCATGGGAAACTGTGATGATAATTGTGCCACCCTTCGCCCATCGCTACTAATGACACTTTCCAATTTTCCGTTGGCATTATTTTGCTGTAATACAATCAAAGAGGTGAATAAGTAACTGAATTTATAACAATTGAATAATTTGATTTATAGTATTTCCATGTCAAGATTATTGTGATAAATTATTTGAAGCAAAGTAGCAGATTGGAGAAGAGGAGAGAAAACTATCAAGGAGAGGTACATAGCTTGTGATTGTCATATTTTTCAGATATGAAAAGACATGAATTTGGATCTCGAAAAAAAAATCTATTCATATTTCAATGATCTCAAGATCGTTAAAAATAATTAAAAATTGACAAAACAATGATGATCAACATTTTGGTATTGGCTTATTTATGTCGGGTTTAATTATCGTTGTCGGTTAAAACCGGAATATGTTCGGCTTTTTTACGGCAGTGTCCGGGCTAATTTTTATGTGTCTGGTTTCTGCGGATTTTATTAGGCCTTTCTCATTGACAAAAGGTCTAATAAAATCGGTATATAACTGAGTGTAATGCGTCACTTGCGATGTAAGCGAGGATACGTCGAATATTATTCAAGTGATGTGAGATTTAAAAACGTACTTCCGTTTCTTATACTTTATATTCTATTAAATTTTCGTTTTTAAAGCCTGACAACATTCAAAGAATAATTTCGTGCTTTTGCCCAAAGGTTAAAAAAATAATTAAATATTGAAAAGTGAACAGCTGGTGTTATAACAAAACATTAATTTAATTTTTGTTTATAAGATAATGAATATTTAAAATAGTATAACTATTCTTTTAAATATTTTTTACTCTTAGATATTATTAGCTACATATAAGGTTATTATTTGATAATATGATAAATAAGTAATATACTGTACTCACACATCGTATGGCTTATTTCCCCATAAATGGGCAAAACTATTAACCGACCATGTAAAATGTAAGCTAAGCAAATATCGTAACAATGTGTTTCCCACGGCTAGTTTTATCGTTTCGCCCCAAAGAAATACTGGTATGAGGGTTGGCAGTATAAAACATAATAGATATTTCAAAACGTTGAAGTATCTGAAACAAAATATTTTAAATGATATATATATATTTTTAAAGAACATATCAAAATAAACAATATACTTAAGATTAAAATTAAAAAAACTTGCAAAATGGAACAAATTTAAATTTTGTTCTTTGCTGATAAAAAAAAAAGATGAACCTATGCTATTAATATACTATTTACCTCTTTTAGTCTAAAACCCAGATTTGAGTCACTAAAGGTTATTGATTTTCTCTGTCGAGATTTTTTTTATAATGTAACATTCTTGTGCCTTGAAAGGTACTTAAAGCCGATGGCCCCACACTTAACCTCTTTTTCCTTCCTGACTACAACAGGACCAGGCTACTTCCCATTGGATTAAAAAAGTAATGTGTATATTACGGGTATCGTTTTTTATAATTATGTTAGCTAAAAGTATTACTGCACTATTTATATTATTCATTGCCAAATAGAAATAATAATAACACAAATATCTTATTAAATAATAATATTATCGGATACGGTAAAAGTTTACAACTTACTTTGTATGAAATTTGATTAATGGATCGTTCAGAATGTCACTCATGTAAATTTTGTTGCCTTCTCTGATCACATGTGGATGCTTTTTCATCATAAGCCATCCCATGTGTGCGAAGAAGAACCCTCTGTTGGCGTCGTGTGGATCCGCAGATGTCTCTGACATTTTGTGATGTAGACGGTGATCCCGCACCCAATTGGGAATATTGTTCTGTTTGGAATTACTATTTTGATTATCAATCACTTTATCAAAAAAAGTAATATTGTTGTATGGGACACTGAGTTTAGGAGTGAGATTATTAAACAAATATATTAAAAAACATGTTTAATGTTCATCGATAAGTGGAATAGTGAAAAAACTTCTCCTTAACGGGAAATAAGGTCTTAGCCCAGCAATGGGATATTTAGAGTTACATTAAGTAATAAAAATCAAATATACCTGTCCAGCGTGTGAAAAACATATCATCATTATAATTTGCAGAGGAATTTTAGCTTTAAATGACCGGTGCGTCCAGTATCGATGCACACCTGCAGTTACACCGAAGCCGCTAACACCTCCGCAAAATAATGCTAAAGAAAATTAACCAAATCATTTAAAAACGAATACCAAAATTAAACTGTTGTATATTATATATGTCTCAGATCTTAGAATTGAACAGTAATGTGGCTGCACATTTAATGAAATAATTTTATTTCATGATATGGTCTGGCCAGGGTCGGATTTAGGGGAGGGCAACCGTTTCCGGCAACGCATCTGCAAACCCTCCGGTGTTGCAGATGTCCATGGGCGGTGATAGTTACTTTCCATCAGGTGAGCCTCCTGCTCGTTTGCCACCTATCACATAAAAAAAACCGGGGCAATTGCCCTGGGGCCTCCGCATGAGAGGGTTCCCCACAACAGAGATTGCGACGAGTTAACAAATATCTAGATATAGTCAAATTATAATAATGTTACTAATAACTGTTTTACAAGTTACCGATACAAATAAATAAATTGTAGCTCACTGATTGAAATTAAAATATTCTAATTAATTCATATATAATTATTATTATTATAATTATTAACTCCACGCCTCTGTTGGTATAGGGCCACCAGACCTTTAAATCCAACTCAGGGTTTGGCTAGATTAGTAAATAATCAGCGTTGTTAGTGATCATATCGTAAAATAATGACATTATCCACCGGAAAAGTTATAACTGGCCATGGAATGAAATACAACCATTTCATGATATGGTCGGCCAAATTATGAAGCAGTCAACGTGAAGAAGTTGAGCACGACATATATATCATTTTTACAGTTTATAATGTTGCAGATACTGAGAGGCATATAAAAGGGAAATATTAAACAAAGTCACAGAGTAATGTAAATCACGAACATTGATAAAATTAATTCGTGTGTATAATTCGGTCTCCTTTTTGTGTATTTTTGTCTATTAAGGCATTATGTTCTCTAAATAAGAAGTGAAATTGAATACCAAAGTACTTTTAGGTAATCGTTTAATTATATAATATAATTTTACCAAGTCCCAATGTTAAAGTCCAATGTCCAAGTCATAATCTGGATTTATTTTATTTTTTGTTATGATTTACATAAAATGCTGTGTAATTGATATGTACGTGTACATTATATGCATACGTGTGTTAAGCGAGTTGTTATTTTGTTTATGTTAAAAATATCCTCAATTAATTTGTACTCGTATTGATTGTGATGTCATCAATTTTACAAAATATAAATCATCATTGCTTCCATGATGATTATCATCATTGATTCCATTATCTATAAAATGTTTTATTCAATTCGAATAGTATACATAGTTTTGATTTGTATTGATATTTAAATTAAATTCAAAAGGAAATGACGATTAAATGACGAAAACGTATTAATTATATTTCAAAAAATGCGCAAAAAGGAGACTATACTATATATAGGATATTTTTTGGATCGCTGATTCTGATTAATATATAAACAATTCAGCAACGAAATTGTGTACATAAGTTCTTTTTGGGTGTATATAAAAATATTATTTTTTATTATTTTAAACTATTAAATAAAAACGTTTTTGAAACTTACAAAACATTAAAGTTTTCCAAAGAGGAGCCCCATCTAAAGTAATCGCATGTAGATTATAAAGGACTACTACAATATGAAATAACGTTATGATCGTAGAACTCGTCCAACGAATAGGGGTTACGAACCCCATACGCTTTTCCCATCGCCTTATTGGTGCCATTAATTTAAATTCATTTTTCGGCAAAGCTTCGTCATAATAATCATTAATTTTGTACGCCATATTTACGTCCATTTTGTCCCGTTGCCTGGCTTGTAGGCTGCATTCAATACTTTCACCATCATCGCAACTTTTCTTCGTCAGAGTAATGATCGAAGACGGCATCATCTAAAAAATAATAAGTTAAAATTAATATTAAGTCGCGATGTTACTGATAATATTTTTACATTAAATATATATATTTTTATTATTGTTTATCGCCTTTATTGACGATATGATTGCTACGAATATATCATATTAGTAAGAAGATGGGTTTTTATCTATGTTTAAATCTCATTGTATTTGATTAGATCTGTAGTAATAAATTCAGCATGTAGTGCAAATTGTGACTAAACATGACTAAAAACTCAATAGCGATAATTATATAATGACATTGTTTCTATACAGTATTTAAGTAAGACAAAGGTAAAATTCGATAATCTTGCTTTTAATATAGGCCTCCCATAGATTCTACCACAAATCTCAGTCTTGCTCTACGTATCCATAGTCAAGTACACTGGATACGTAAAGCAAGAGCTGCTGAAGCTCGCCCTCATCTATTAATTTCTTTTGAATACCACATTTATGTCTTTGGCACTATTTTCATTTTTATTTCATATAGAAGCACTTCTACATTGTAATAAATCTAGCAAGATATACTCGCCCCAAAAATTGTGTAAGAGCATTAAATTTACAAGATCACAGCTAATTTTACTTAAAAAGTTTTATATAATATTCCGTTTACATTTTTTCGATAACTTCCAGTCTTACAAGTTTTATTACAATCTAACGTAACTTACAAACAACACATTACATATATTCATAGTGATTAAATAAATTGGTTACAGAAGGACTGTTACTTTCTTATTCGAGCATTTTTATTACTATCACGTCGTCATGGTGTGTACGGTAGATGTTTTTATATGTGTTTAATTGAATCCGAATATAAATGATCGATATTCAAGAAATGCACGTGTCCGAATTGTAAACCTACCTAATATCCAGATTATATCCAGCTTTATCCAGTTGCTAAACCGCCTACAAAAGTTTAAGATATAAATGGAAATATCTTTTGTTATCCGACGTCCCATCGACGTATTTAAAACAGTATCTGATTTATTAATAATATGAAATATACTACGATGATGTTAAAGTTGTCAAGAAGAAACACGCTCCATTTATTCTGATTCAGTACTTTTCCTCATTTATTAGAATACTGAATATTTTAAAACACATAATATACCATAAATAATCTCAAAATTCCCATCAAAATAACGTAAATATTTTTGTTCCATATTAAAAAACTTTTATTTTGTATGGAATCTAGCGCAATTGAAAAATTGTGAAAGATTCAATTTAGAATATTACAACCCATTTCTGTTGAATTATTAATTGAAATAATACCTACTAACATAAAATATTATTAACTTTCGAAACTTTTTGTGTTTTATTGTAAATTATATGTTCCGTTAATAATTTTTCGATAGCTTCCAATCTTACAAGTTTTATTACGATCAAACGGTATTTAGGAACAGAATATTATATATATGTAGGTAGTCTAGGTGTTAGTAATAGGTTCATTTTTAATACCCTGAGAGTCGTAATTCAACTGGGAAATAATTGTTATTAACATAACATTATTGGCATTATCTAATTCAAAACATTAATTACAGCGCCCTTCTTATTATTCAACACCTAATATAATTAAAGAGCGTGCAAGAAATACTTATACAAAAAAAAATATTAAACTTAAAAATTCTGTAAAATTTACTTCGAAAAGCTTACTTGAATAAAGTATATTTTATATATAAACTGTACCTATCTGTATTTATAACCGTCGGGGGTTATATTAATAACATTTAGAATCATAGCACAGGTGAATCTTAACCGAAGTTGGCATGGTCAAATCCGAACAAGTATCGCAAGTTTCGAAGTGGTTAATTAGATGTTGTAATTTATATTGCACTTGTTGGTGAAGGAAGATGAAGGAAGATGAAATTATCTTTCGATCTTTTTAAGGGTTTAAAGGTTAACTACTTCATTTTCTTTTTCATTATTTTTATATAAAAAACTGTAATAGTTCAGTATTTTTCTATTAAATCTATGCAAATTATCAATAAAAACCGTATCATAACCCGATGAGTAGTTTGGAAAAAAAAATTGGAAAAACAGTAATAGACGTTTTATATTATTGTAAAAAATATATAGTGGTTAGTTATACTAAAGTTACTACTAAACTATATTATGTATTAAAATTTATATTCTCTGTAATACTTACATTATATTGAAACAATATAATATTCACTTATTCTCTATGTTGACACAAATTGCACTTAGCATTTAGGTACGTCCGTTCAGCCGCGCTCGTGCGGATTCTGGTGTATGCTCAAATTGTTCAAAACGGTCACGTTAATTTATAAAAATGTGTTAAGTAATTATTTTATATGAATATTCAAACAGATTTATTTAATCACGTACTAACGATTTTATACTGAACATTTATGTAAAATATATATTTGCACGAACGAAATTTCGGCATTGATTGTAATTACTTTTGTATTTTATCATATTAAATAATTGAAGCTATTTTCTTTGTGGCTCTGTTTTTTCACGAAACTATTTGTATTATGTGCGAATATGACTCATAAATAATTTATAATCTAATCCATAAATATATTTATAGTTATTTAATTTACATCAAAATATAGCTGATTCTAACTTTGTTAGTTAGTCTGAGAACAGTCGCTTTGACAAAACTCCTACCCATAATTAGTTAATTATATTAATTATTAGATATTATATACTGTGTGAATATGACTTCGTTAAGAATTCACACTATCACTAAAAGACGCATCAACGCTAATTTATATAATGATAATATTATAAAGGTATAATATGAAAAATTATAATCTTGATACTTTACTTACTTATACGTAATCGTTGTGATTATAATTTATAGGAGTGAACAAAATTTGAAACAATAAAATTAAATAATACGTGTCACCAATCGCCAATGATGACTACAATATCGTACTTTCAAAACGTCTGACAAGAGTTTTTAAATATAATATTATGTTTATTAATATTATATTATTAAGTAGGGCTGAATGAAAGAAATGTTAATTAACAGCCTTAAATTTTTTACCGTCAATTTCTTACTACTCAAGCGTTTCATCTTAAGGAAGAGCTTCAAAATGTCTGTTCAAAATATCTATTTATAATGGACTCCATTACATTCAAGTTTGTTCACGATGTTTTTACCGCAAAATACATGCTTACACATGAGTACAAGTTTTTATTTAACTTGTAATGTAAGTACATTTGTACGGTTGAAATCTTGCAACTCAATTTAGAAGCAGATATCTTTAAACGATTCAGCTATAATTTTGTATACACGTTCAGTTTGGAAGACAATGCATGGTAAACTATGTAACGTCATTCTAAATGCTGCATGGAAGAACATCAATGGTGGATAATTTTATTTCATTCATTCCTACAATATGGGTATCAAATGAAAGAGCTTGCTGAGAATAAGTCAAATAATAAAGTGACGTTACTGTAAACCAATATGGCGGAGTAAGTTTTTAGTTGCCTATAATATGCATATCAAATGAAAGGACTTACTGAGAATACGAAAGTGAGTTTAATTACTAAAAAGAAAAAAATAACCTTCTACACAAAAACTTTTACTGTTAACTTATAACGTCATTTCGCATTCGGCATATTTGACACAATTTGTATGATATAAAAGCTTTTTGTGAGATTTACTCGTGTAGATAAACGCCGATGTGGTACTTCAGGGTAGAGAACTGTTCATTCCGTATTCTGCGGTCCCCATCGGTGGCAAGTCCCAGTCCTGGTTTGGTTAAGAATATTGGCCAAGACTGGGCTAACGCATCGGCGTCTCGTGATGTAAATACCAGCGCATTCAGAAAGAAATATAACTCTGCCTCTAGGTCCTTCAAAAACGTGATTGCTAAGGCGAAGACGGAGTACATTGGCAGAATTGGCGAGAGGCTGTTGCGCCTCCCTTCAGGAACACGTGCGTTCTGATCTCTCGCTAAGGCTGTCTTAGGGAATTTCTGTCAGCCCTCTTTTCCATCTTTGCACAGGGACGGTGAGTCATTGGCCCATACCGCGAAGGAGAAAGCTGATCTTTTAGGTTCTCTCTTCGCGGCGAACTCGACTCTGGATGACCGCGGAAAGTCACCACCAACAATCCCGCGGTGTGATACCACGATGCCGGAGGTTAAATTCCGGCAAAGTGCAGTTCGTAAAGCACTTCTTTCCTTGAATATTCATAAGTCGAGTGGACCCGATGTCATCCCTCCAATCGTGCTACGGACTTGTTGCCTCCGAGCTGGCGCCGGTCTTAACGCGTCTTTTCCGGCAATCCTATGCATTCGGCGTCGTCGATCGGCCGGCGTCGTTCCAGGAGGGAAGACTGCTTTGGTGCATCCGATCCCTAAAAAGGGCAACCGCTCAGACCCGTCCAATTATAGGCCTATAGCCATCACCTCCTTGTTCTCCAAGGTAATGGAGTCCATTATAAACTGCCAGCTCCTGCGGTACCTAGAGGAGTACCAGCTGATTAGCGACCGCCAGTACGGTTTCCGTCGGGGTCGCTCAGCCGGTGATCTTTTAGTTTACCTTACTCATAGATGGACGGAAGCAGTTGAGAGCAAGGGGGAGGCATTAGCAGCCAGTCTGGACATAGCGAAGGCCTTCGATCGCGTGTGGCACAAAGCGCTTCTTTCGAAGCTTCCTTCCTATGGGCTTCCCGGGAAATTATGCAATTGGATTACCAGTTTTTCGGCAGAACGGAGCATCAAGGTCGTCGTCGACGGAGCATGCTCCGACTTGAAATTCGTCAATGCTGGTGTTCCACAAGGCTGCGTTTTATCACCCACTCTATTTCTTCTGCATATCAATGACTTGTTGCAAATCAGTAACATTCACTGCTATGCAGACGACAGCACCGTAGACACCTCATACACCGGCCGTGCTAATATTTCTCGGGAAAACGTCGAAGAAAACCGGAACAAACTTGTGTCTGAAATCTAGTCTTCGTTAAACAAAGTCTCGAACTTGGGCCGGCTACATCTAGTCCATTTCAACCCCAAAAAGACGCAAGTATGCGCGTTAACTGCTAAAAAAACACCATTTGTCGTATCTCCACGTTTTGAGAACATTCCGTTAGCCGCCACAGCTAGTATCGGAAGACTTGGCGTCGATATTTAGAGCCTCGTTCAGTTCCGCGGTCAATTGGAAAGCAAAGCCAAATTGGCATCAAAAAAGCTCGGTGTGCTCAGCAAGGCAAGACATTATTTCACGTCGCCCCATCGTCTAAGACTCTACAAGGCGCAAATTCGGCCTTACCTCTGGGCGGGTGCACCACAGTACCAGCTCCTTCCATTTGACCGTATCCAAAGTAGAGCGGCTCGAATTATCGACGATCAAGCCCATTCCGATCTGCTTGACCTTTTGGCTTTACGTAGAGATGTTGGATCGCTACAGAATCAGATCTTCTACAGAATTTTTCACGAGGAATGTTCCGAGGAATTGTTCGGATTAATCCCGGCTGCTGAATTTCACCTTCGGACATCTCGTCAAAATTCAAAATATCACTCGCACCAGCTAGATGTCGGAAAATCCACAACAGCGCGATTTTTAAAACATTTTCTGCCTCGCACAACCATTCTGTGGAACCAGCTTTCGCCGGCGGTTTTTCCGAACCGATACGACTTGGGAACATTCAAGAAAAGAGCGTACTCCTTCCTGAAAGGCCGGCAACGCACCTGCAAGCCTCCAGTGTTGCAGATGTCCATGGGCGGTGGTAGTCACTTTCCATCAGGTGAGCCTCCAGCTCGTTTGTCACCTCTAACATAAAAAAAAAATAAACAAGTAAAGTAAATAGTTTGATGTGAATAATTTTATTTATTAAAATTTTCAAACTAAGTAAATACGAGTATTTATATCTCGTGACAATTGTACTTTTACCGACCGATATTTAATATCCAAAATTCATAATATTTTTTTTATTCCTTTCTCTTTTGTCATATCTGTGTTCCGTAATCTATGTTGGCCTATCAGCTGTACTATTCCTTCTAATGTAAATCTAGTAACGAGTAGGTGTAATGGCAATTCAAGATGTATGTCGTTTTATGATCCACTACGCGAACATTGTCTGAATTTATTAAGAATAAGATTAAATCGCTGCTGTCAACAATCATTAGTTCCTCTCCGTCGCTCGAATTCGACTGAATAAGTTGTGGTTAATTGACCATTACTTAGAGCACAAAATCCTATTTCTGAACAGCACGTCTAGTATTATAATATATACGTAGTATTACATATCAGCCAATGCAATAGAATCATAGATTCAGCGACTGGAGAACATTACATCAATTTGACTGAAAACAGTTATGCAATGAGACAAGAGGGAAGTTGGAAGAAGAGCTATTCTGCAACCGGATGAGATCCTGCGACTCCAAGACTCCATTCTGCGACCAGACGAGATAGCGTTAACGGTGAAAGTGAGTTACAGACTGGAGATTACTCTCTTTAGCTTTAGCGATTTAGCTAAATTTGTTGAAACATTAAAAAGATTTGACCATCATTGGCAAGGGTCGAGGCGCCTAATAAAATGCGGTGCCTGGCTTTTCGGACCCCATGCACTCTTGATCAAAGCTGGCCTATGTAAAACGAAATAAATCCGTCATAGTACTTCAAATACTCGCTTTTGTTGATTCACTATAATGCTCTCTACGCTCCATCTGATTTTTGTTTTTTTTTTAATCTGAGCGCTCTCAATACTTTGTAACATACAAGTAGCACATCAAAATAACATAAATAAAATTATAAATAAGAAGAAACAACGACACGGACAGGACGTCTGTGGAGCTTCAATAAAACCATTAAAAAGTATTGTACTGTGTAACAAAAGTAATTTTCCTAATGAGTCTTTATTTTTAAGCATATTATACGTTTGTATGAATAGTTGACGATACCTTTTAATTGATTAAATTATTCACTATTGTTTTTTGTAGCAATGTGACTAGACAATAAAGTAAAATAAAATACCCTATACCTATCTACAATTTTAATTTTTAATTTACATATTGTTTTCCTAAATTCAAGTCAAGTTATGCAATAGTATATAAAATAAAATTAATTAGGTTATTCAAGAGTCAATATATTTAATGTCAGAAATTCTACAGATATATAAATAGTAATTGTTTTTTTTAATGTTATTATAAAAAAAAAATCTGAGTTTGCCCGGTATTGGGCAAAGGCCTCCTCCATATATTTCAATTTTTGTCTGTCGCTCCCTATCCGCTGCCATGTTATCTGTCTTCCGCGTGTTCGTTTTCCATCTCGAGGGTACCTGTTTAGGATCCTTTCACTTTATCATGTCGTTGGTTCTAGCGGTGTGTCCTGCCCATCTCCGCTTTAGTCTGAATACTTCTAGAACGTCCATTAATTGTGTTTCTTTTCTAATTTCGTTTGTTCTTATTCTGTCATTAAGTTTGAGGCATTGATATCTCAATTGCTCTCTAGAGTGATCTCATTTTTTTGAGCAACCGTTTGAGTTAAGGGCCAACATTGACATACGTAGATTACTGTAGGCAATTTTGTACTATCCATTGCCTTTTTCTTTAGAGGAGTAAGTATGTCATTTTTAAAAATTTCTTTGCACAACCAATATTTTTTCCATCCTAGTGCAAAATTTCCGTCAATATATTCGTTTATTGCGTTGTTAAAGTAAAGTAAAATTAAAGCCTGTAAATGTTCCACCGCTGAGCTAAGACTCCTCTCCCGTTAAGGAGAAGGTATAACAAATTATAACAAAGAGTTTTATAACATATTAAGCACATGTCAGTTTGCCTGCCTGCCTGGGTTTGAACACGTAAGCATCGGTTAAGATGCATGTGTTAGATTTATTATAGATACTTAATAAATTATGTCAGGATATTTTAAGAATAATTTCTACTTCTTTATTACTTTATTATATTTTAAGGTTATAAGACAATAAAAGATTATATATGAAACATAAATATTTATTTAACCATTATAATAGCTGTAGAATCGTAATATTGTATTAATGAATGTTTACAGTAACACCAATTACCTTAATATTAACATTGTATCTTGATAATTGCAAAAAACACAATTCATATATTTCATCAATAATTTAACAAGTAATAACAAGTATACTATACTAGCTGTTACCCGCGGCTTTGCCCGCGTAGAATATGAATATATTTACAAATTAACTTAAAATGTTACGTTAATGTAATACCTCTTTGTATACCACTTTGGTGTGTATTTCAGCCCTTAGGGTAGAATATCCAGAAACGCTTAAATGCGAATCAACTCATATTTAATCGGTAGCCCAAAAATAAAATTTCGTCCTTCTAACTTCAAAATGACGGACTTCCAGACTAACCTGTATACGAAATGTCAAACTTAGGCGTAAAATATCCAGAAAAGCTTATATACGTATCTACTCATTTTTAATCAGTATCCCAAAATCAACTTGTTGTTTTTAATTTAAAAATTACGGACTTCCATAAAAACTTCCATCCCTTATTTCACCCCCTGAGAGGTAGAATATCAAGAAACGCTTAAATACGTATTTACTCATTTTTTATCAGTATCCCAAAAATAAAGTTTCATGTTTGTTACTTAAAAAATGGCTGACTCCCATAAAAACTTTCAACCCTTATTTCACCCCCTTAATGGTAGATTATCCGGAAAAGCTTAAATACGTATCTACTCATTTTTGATCAGTGTCCCAAAAATAAAGTATCATGTTTCTATCTTAAAAATGACGGACTTCTATACAAACTTTCAACCCTTATATCAGCCCCGTAGGGGTAGAATATGCAGAAACACTTAAATAAGTATCTACTCCTTTTTAATCAGTATCCCAAAAATAAAGTTTCATGTTTCTAACTTTAAAAATTCCATACGAATATTTCACTCATTTAGGGGTAGAATATCCAAAATTCCCTCCCGATTGGGTGTCATGATATATTATTTTATAAGTATACAGCCTAAAATATAAGTTTTATGCTTCTAGTTCTAAAAATTCTAAACATGACAATACTTTCAACAACTTACAACCTTTCATCCCCCTTTTCAACACTTTACAGCACTTTTTTCCAAATAAAAAGCCTATGTCCTTTCTCAGGCTCTAGACTATTTGTGTACCAAATTTCGTTTAAATAGTTTTGGCGTGAAAGCGAGACAGACAGACAGACAGACAAAGTTACTTTCGCATTTATAATATTAGTATGGAAGTATGGAATGTTATTTCAATCGCTAGAGAGCTCCGATAATAACCGCGTCCGATCGCTGCTATATTCAAAGTGCTACCGGCTACAGGGAGAACCGCGGCCTTCGACGCGCCTATAGCACGCTCCCGCCGTCCAGGCCGGCCGGTACCACCGCAAATACTACGTTCCGCAATTTTTAAATCTGTAATATCTTCGAAAATATTCATTTAAATCATATGCTGTAAAGGGCCATATAGATCAATATTAAATCAACAACGTATTTAAGGTATTTCATTGGTAAGGATTAATGCTGTATAGGTTAAAATCGCTTCGAAAATTAGCCAATATTTGTGGTAAAAAAATAAATAACAAAAAAATGTTATTGTGGGTTATCACTTACAGATAGACACATACCATCGCGGACTATTTTGTAGACATTTTTGAGGTGTATTGTATACCTCTGTACACATCTGTAGTACATTATTTTGATCTATCTCATAGTGTTCAGCCAGCGTTTGCAATATATGCGCAAAAAATGTGTCTTTTCACGACATCACATTAGAAACCTCTAAAATTATCAGTGTTTATCTACTATATTGTCCACGTATTATACATACAAAATCATTCTCTTTAAATCACTCTATCTATTAAAAAAAACCTCATCAAAATCTGTTGCATAGTTTTAAAGATTTAAGCATAGACAGGAAAAGACAGTCAGCGGGAAGCAATTTTGTTTTATACTATGTAGTGATAACAAATAGGTACAACGTACACAGTTTTCACTCATTAGGAAATACAAACCGCTATGTCCCTGCGTTTTAAAACTGTAATATCTTCGAAAATATTGATTTAAATTACCTACATGCTGTAAAGGGCCATATTGATCTATATTGAATGCACAATTTATTTAAGGTACCTAATTGGATAAGGATTGATACTATATTGCTTAAAATCGCTTCGAAAATAAGCCATTATTTCTCGTAAAAAATAAACGATAAAAAATGTTTATTGTGGGTTATCTTTAAGTGATAGACATATACCATTGCGGACTTTTTTATATACATTTTTGAGGTGTACAATTCTGTAGTACATTATTTTGATATATCTAGTACTGTTCAGCCAGCGTTTACAATGTAAGCGCAAAAAAAATATAAATTTACGACATCACATTAGAAACTTTTAAAATTATCAGTGTTATTTAACTATATTGTCTATATATTATATACAAAAACCATCCTCTCGAATCACTCTATCTATTAAAAAAAACCGCATCAAAATCCGTTGCGTAGTTTTAAAGATTTAAGCGTACAGAGGGACATAGGGGCAGAGAAAGCGACTTTGTTTTATTCTATGTAAAGAAGATAACAAAATTATATCGTAGGGGAAGTACGGACAAACTGACAGGGTGTTTTGTTTTTTAATCATATTTTTTTTATTTAATGGTATTATAATCTGTCCCAATCCTTTTTATTCATCTTAGGTTTCTTGACTATCAGTAACACAGTCTTTTAATTAAGTAGGAACTATAATAAAATATATAATTACTAATCACAAAAACCATTTTGTCCATATAGTACTGACAAAATGACATATAAGGTAAGGACATAATGATATTCTAATTTTTAAGAACACAGTTCACAAATAAATTGTTGGGACATCAGCACATTACGCATGAGCCCAAAGGAAACAAGAAATACATCGTATCCAACTTTCTATTTCTTCTCAGAAAGCCTTCAAGACATTCTTGTCCAGCACGTTTCTTGTTCTTGTTGAAAGGGTGATCGAAAGCATTTTTTTCGGCTAGTTCAAAGGCAAGCTCTTGGATCGATGTAAGCGTCAAACCAAAAAGTCGTGTTTCTAAAAACTTCACGTGTTCTACTAACTCCTGCTCAATTTCAGAATTAAAATGTTCTTCAATTCTTAAAAAAAATTCTTCAATTCCTAATCCTTTAGAGTTAGAATTCAAGGTCTTGTTTATATTGAGTGCATGCCATCTAAGTTTCACCTGAGGAACACCAAATGTTTTTGCGACCAATTCCCATCCAATTTCTTTCTGCTTCCATGCTTCAATAGCCATACTCCTGTATTCTTGGCTCCAAGACATGGTATGTCATTTTGTCCATTGTATATGTCTGTCATTTTGCCCAAATGTAAACAAAAACGAATAAATAATCATACTTCCATCAAACAACTAATGATTGCAATAAAGTTAATCGAAATCATGGAGTACTGGCATAGTTCATTGATTTTAATACAAATAAACTTTTAAAGCAGCAAAACACGTTAAAATTACTTACTGCGACGCGACTGTGACAATAGCGCTCAACATCTGACAGGATTTTAAATATGCCTGTCGTCACGTGATACAGTAGCGGAGACGTAACTAAAACCCGCCATTTTTTAAATAAGGTGACTATGTCATTTTGTCCATGCATGTCATTTTGTCCGTACTTCCCTTACCTTAAATGTAACACCTTGCTGCTCCAGGAAGAGTAAAGAGTAAAGTAAGTGTTCTGTACCGAGCTTCCATCACTTATATAAGCCTCACTACAAATCACGTGACTCACAATAATGAACAGAAAAGTCAAAGTACCATCTTATTTAATATCAATTTTATCAACACAATTCAAAAATAACTTAAATTGAATTATTATTAGTACAGAACTGATTAAAACATACAATATATAGTGTAAACCTTGTTTGTAATTGTCTAATTATTTATTTATATCTTACATAATCTGACACATGCATTATGACCATTGAGTCATCTCGGCTGAAGCAATGTAGCATATTTCCATAACCATTTAAAATATAACTCACGAAAGAGTGTTACAAGGTCAACGCTTCAACTTATTGACTTTATTTATGTATCTAATAAATTTGATTGTACTTTTTAATTATTATTTGTTTGTCGTATAAGTTTTTGTTTATTCTTTCTCAGTTTAATTTAAATTGTTGAACTTAATGAACTTTTTTTAATAATAACCGATTAATATATAAACACGTTAATACTATAAGCGTTATTTATGTATTCGTAAAATTATCTAGTATTTTTGAAAATATTTTCATAGATTTATTATTACGAATGAACTTGGTAATAGCGTAATATATTTATAAATCATTTTGTTGTCATGGGTTATGGGCATGGCAGGGCTTTGTAATAATATATTTCAATAAAAGGCAAGTCTGTTTGTAATTAATCAAAATAATAAATCTACCAGGTTATTTTATTATTAATCTATTTGTCTTTGAATTGGAAAATTTATAACTTGAAAATTGGAGAGACTAGTCACTTCCTTCTATAGCAATGAAGTTGAAACATATATTTTTTGCTATGTCGTTTTACTTGTCGTCATTTACAAAGGCGAAATGCCCGGCACCCGTGCTGTTATCTATGGGATATATAGTTGAACATGCAGTTTGGCGCGGATGGCATCAGGCAATTATTTACACGACTGACTTGGAGTCAGGTATTCAAATTTAAGTAATATTTTTTTAATGTCCTAATATGTATTGATTGAGTTGAGATGGCCCAGTAGTTTAGACGCGTGCTTCTTAATCGATGATTGCGGGTCAGCCCAGGCAAGCACCACTGAAATTGCAGGTGCTTAATTAATGTTTAAAATCCATCTCGTGTTAGGCGATCGATTTTTAAGACATTTTCTGCCTCGCACAACCACTCTGTGGAACCAGCTTTCGCCGGCGGTTTTTACGTCCCGATACGACTTGAGAACGTTCAAAAAAAGAGCGTACTCCTTCCTAAAAGGCCGGCAACGCACCTGCAACCCCCCCGGGGGTTTCAGATGTCCATGGGCGGTGGTAATCACTTTGCATCAGGTTAGCCTCCTGCTAGTTTGCCCCTTATAACATTTTAAAAAAAGGCGGTGAAGGAAAACTTCTCGGGAAAACCTGTATGTGTCTAATTGGAATGAGATTTTGCTACATTTATATTTATCAACCCACATTGGAGAGCGTGTTGTTAATAGTTCTATACCTTCTCCTCAAAGTATACATATCAGTGTAAATGGAAATTTAAACTTTTACCTATAAAAATGAGTTGTAAGTTATTTCTGTACAACACTACATAAACGAGCAGATGCAGATGAGAATGTAGTGATAGATAAAAATTTATTCCTATATAATTTTTGACAAAAAAAGAATGAAAACCAGGCTAAATGCACAGTATTAAGCTTCAAACTTCATGTATCAGTATCAGTACCTACAGGTACAGCGCGTTTCACACGTTTTGATCTGAAGTATTTCTGTATTTATTTTAACTAAGATATATTAAACTTTTTCAACTATCAAGTAATTGATATTTTTTTATTGACAATATATATTAACGACTTCAAAAATTGAGGCTTTTTTTTAATATAATTGTTTTGGTATCATTGTTTGTTCAGAATCATATACCACACATAATATATTAGGTACTTTAACATACCTATCACCAATATGAAAATAAAATAGGTAAATGCAACCTTAGTGTCTTTAATTTATTGTATTCGTTTATTAACTCATAATTTTGTTACCATTTATTATTGACTATCATCGTCCTTAAAGGTTATGGTAATATTTATTTTTGTAGAATTTTCGTACGGACTACAAACTTAGACGGCAAAAGTTGATAATAAAATTACTCGAGAAATCGTAAGCAGCGTAAAATTTACGAATACTATTTTAATATTTGATGATTTTCATATTTTACTCAAAGTTTTTTTTTACATATGAACTGTGTGTATCTCCCATACATTATAATTATTTCAGTTATTAATTATGATTCGTATATCTCTATATCTATACAATTGAAAATAAAACCCATAGACAATGTAAACGGAATAAATAATGTACTAGCATCACGATGTTTTATATTGATTGGCTTGACTATAGTAGTTGTGCTTATACACACATACGAAGTCACACGCACACAAGGTTGAAAATTACAGAAAAGGAGAAGCGGTAATTGGAATAAGCGCTCTCAATAATGAATATTGGAGGCATGTGCCTGATAATTTAGTATTGTATGATTTTTCAAAGTTCTTAAATTACATCTGAAATCTCATAAAATAAATTACATCTGAAATACTGTAGTACTGATAGAGCCAGAGGTCGAATACCCAATTTTATTGAAAACAGAGCATAAAACCAGTTATTATCTTTGTCAATGTTAATCATTCTAAGAACGATATGAATTTCTAAGAATTATATGATATATTTCTAGGTAGATAGTTCTAGGGCTTGGTCATCAGTTGGTAGGCATAAAAAAGTAGCCTATTTCCTTCAACATTGCTTCATACCAAATTTGCTTCATATCAAATTCGGTTCATTGGTTTGACGGTGAAAGTGTAACACAGACATACAGACAAAGTTACTTTCGCATTTATAATATTAAATTAAAATAGTAACTTTATTTCATGCTTTCCAGTCCATCGAATTACGGTGAAAATTGAGACTCGTATAAGCTCCAACTGAATTGTTACGATACCGTATCTTATAAATTTTAACACAGCACTTAGACAAATTACACACTAATACAGTATAATATAACGAGTAACGCTTAATGGTAGGCTTATCAACAAATAAGCTTTGTGGAGTTTCATATTTGTAACTATGGCAAAAGATCTTAGTTTAACTCCTATGTTTGACAGTGGTTTAAACTGATTATATTATTTAACATCTCAAATACACATTTTGCTCACAGATTGTAAGTGGAGCATACTAAGTTTGGTCAAATGTCTTGGCATAAACGGAATAGCTTCAGCTTTGAATGTAAAGGAAAGAGCAAAGTTAAAAACACATCTCGGTATTGTGATGTTTCAACGCACTCTCAGATTGAATGCTACGAGCCGATTTATAGCGACTGTCAATCAGGTACAATAATTTTATAAATTTATAGCCGTTATTTAGATTTACTTGAAATAAACTTATAATTTATCGTTATTTTAAAAAAGATATTTTATAATTTAAAAGTAATAAAAATATTTTTTAGATTACAGAATTTGAAATGAATGAAGCGCCTTTTGATTGGTTGATTATGCCCAAATCAATAGAAGGTCTTAAGGCTATAAGTGAATCGTTAAACGCAACTAATGTGCGATTTGATCAGAATATTGTTGTAGCTTTTCCTGATCATGGGGGGCGAAAGAAAGGAAATCTGGGTTTATGTGACCATAACTTCAATTACAATAAAAATAAAATCAGCAGAATTCATAGATCACAGAACATGGATAGTAAATGTCAAACGAGCTCTGGGCGATATGATAAATATGCTCATAATAATTGTAATCAAACTAAATACGAAACAAGTTACTATCGAAGCACAGGACGATTTACAAATATTGCAAGATATAGGAAATTCAATACGTACCAAAGCACAGAGATCGAGGTTATACTTCCGCTATGGAGATCAAGTATTCTTAATTACAATTTATCGAGAAAATTTCGAGTAATGAAAACCGAGATATTTGCAAAGGAATTTCAAATTCAAATGAATTTACACAATGCTTATTTTAATGTTTATGTTATTCAAGTTTTTAAAATGCGATTGAATTCAACTCTATTCGTGGCTTTTTTAGGTAAGATTAATCATAGTGAATTGATTGTAGAGAACAATAGTATACTTCCTACATGATATGGCGAAATAAAATAAAAGCCATTTGAGTAAGAATTAAATTGATAATATATACCGTTACTAATCAGTCTGTAATCGTAAAATGAATTTACACTTTTAGTGTAACACAGAGTAACTTTGTCTTACATTATTTCTGGCATCACTCTTACAGTTTATTCAAAATATTAAATTTATGACGGCTTTTTGTTAAAGACAATAAATTCAGAAATGTGCATGTTATGTGTTAATTATCTATTGGGTAACAGGTCGATGGCATAGCTGAATTATTTTGCTTAAAAATCTATAATTAAAAAAAATATATATATTCGACCAGTTGTAGGCTTTTTAAAGAATGGTGAAATTAAATATATATTTTAATACTTTAGTTTTTTCTATTACTGTTATTTTAATTTTATATAAACAGTCAGGTGTAGATTAGCAGTAGGATTTTCGAAAAATCTACTTGAGTATTAATTTCATTTTATTTCAGTAGCTTTGTTTAGAGACTCTTACCTATATAGTTTTATTTTTATTTGGCTATAATACGATGACTAATTACAGACGCTTAGGGCGACGAATTAAGAAATATCGGCGAATAATTTTTACTTTGCTTTTCAACAAAAATAACAGTTTTCTTAGTTTTTATTATACCATAAGTGCCCGCAATTAGCAATTTTGTATCGCTATGGCTACTGTGGCTCACTGGCTGTATCAAGATAAATTGTAACCTGAATGATTTTAGGTGAATGGAATCAAAAGCAATCGATGCGTTCTGTCAACGCTCCTTATCCAGTTGAGGCTCGCAACTTGATGGGCGAGATTTTTATCGTTGGTAGATGTAATTCTTCTAAGGGTGGCTCAACTTTATCCGACGAAGAGGCTTCTTCAACACCAGAATTATTAGATAACGTTTTGGACTTTCTGACGCAGCGCTTAAATGCAACGTAATATATATTTAAGTATTTTTATCGTAACTCTTCAATTATCTCTGCGCTATAACTAAGGTTATAGCGCTGTGATTAAAAACTTAGTTTGTAGACTAAATAAAAATTATTTTGGTTGGTTTCTTTAGTTTTATATTATCTTGATTATATATTTTTTATATATTTCATTGTAAGTAATACTGTCATGTGCCCAGATTTGCGTTTGATTAATATATATTATGATAATTGAAACTTTAATACCGCAAATTCCTATTTCAAATATTGTCTTATAACGGTTAGCCATTCGAAAGTGGTGCCACAAATAGACAAATTGTTCTATGAATTGATTAATGACTGAATAAATCTGAATGATGTGTACATGATATTATATTTAATCGATTCGATTGCTGTTATGTTATTTATAAATTGAAATGATTAATGTATTTATGTTTTTACATCGTTATAGCATGGATGTGGTATAATTACGTTTATGACGTATATGAGGTTATAAACTATATAATACAATTATTGTATGGCTTACATACGTGATACTGAAACATTCCATACATATAGAACATCTTAAATTTGGGGCTAAATGCTAGATGCAGAAAAAGTGGCTGCAGCACTACGGTTGCATTGCTTTGTTAATTTACATTTAAATAAAAAACGAGTACAGCGCTACACGCAAGTGGGTTAATAGATCAACTAGTAAATCGATCTAAACAAAAATGAAATTCAGATTGAAAATATTGTTGATGAAGTTGAGAGTCGTTCAGTTATATTGCATCGAGATCCGACATGGAACGCAATAAAATCAAATAGAAAAGTAATTGTTTCAAGAGTAACTCTAAGAACAGTGTTTCTTAGTCGGAATCCAACTTAAACTGGATGTTTGCACATCCCGTTTAAGTTGGACTACTACTCTCGAAACCACCAATAGCAGCGTGAAAGCAGCGTTGTAGTGACATTTTGTTTTCGGGCTCGTTTTTAAAAATTTGAAAGCGCTTATGTGCTTAATATGATAATAATTTGAATTATTTAATAATAATATTATTTATATTATTATTAAAAATAATTTATATAGTTTTTATAATACTAGATCACTATCTCGATACTACGTCAAACTGGGTTACCGGTCATATGAAGGCGCTTGGACTGGACTTCTCGGGGCCCTGATGGAACACTCAGTGGATATAGCCCTCGAGCCAGTAACCGCAGTAACATCGCGACAATCTGATATGGATTTCATATTTCCCATTACAAGAACAATGTAAGTAATAAAATAAAAAATGAAACAAACGAATGTTATCATTTATACCTTTATGCTCCTACCGTTTCACTCAATTATTCCACTATGAGCTCAAAATTTTGATGTATTGAATTTGGAGTGCTAATGTCTATTAGTGAAGGTGACGATTTATATTCAAATGGAAAAACCACATGACATTCTTTAAATGAATAAAAAAAATGTATATTTTCGTTATCGTTTCGGAAAATATATTAATATTTATAATAACTTTAATAATGTTACTGGTTTATTTGTAGAGGAGCGGTTGTAAGGTGTTTTATATTTTGTAATTGTTCAGGTGCAACATATATATTCGTCACCAAGAAACGTCTGCTGTACGGGATATTTTCTTAGCTCCATTCAGCCCTCAACTAATAGCCTGTGCCGTTTGTGTGGCTTTGGTAGCTTCCATAACGATGATGATAATAAGCAAAACATGTCTTACGGCTAGATATATGAGCTTTACTGATGCTATTATTTGGTCCATGGGTATTCTCTGTCAACAAGGTAAATTACATGATAAAATATTTATTCAATAATGTGCCATTAAAACATATATTATACATGTTTATGTGTACCTACGAAAAAGGTCTATAAATTTACAGTTTTCATTAGACCTATTTGCAAAAACGCCCAAACAAATCAAATTTATTATTGGCCTTCTGCGGTCTACAATCTGATACTTAACAGCAGCAAGGACGGTCGTCTACTGATAACGAGAAGAAGAAGATTCCTTCTCTGTTTTATCGTCTCTAAGACAGCACCAATCTAATTGGTTGCTTTTAATCACGGAGTTAAGGAATAGGGAAAAGGGGCAGTTTCCTTTTTATGGTTCTTCTTGTCCAGGTTGCCTTATATTTCGCAGCTGTTGTGCCGTTTCTACTTCCCTCTCCGGTTTCCCCTTTAGTCGCGGGTGTTTTTCATTAGACCCGAAAATATTTATTCATTGAATAAAGACATTTTCGTATTGACAAAAATATATATGTTTTGTTTTCAGGTAGTTCTTGGAGACCGAGTAATGCAGCGGCGAGTGTTGTATTAATAGTCAGTTTATTATTCGCATTGGTGATATATAATGCTTACGCTGCATTTATAACGTCTGTGCTCTCGGTTCGCGTCGCTACTGTAGCGTCGTTAGCAGACGTACTGCAGTCATCTAACATAAAAATCGGATACGTGAGAAATGGAGCAGACCAAATGTATTTAATGGTATGTGAACATGATTTAACGCATTAATAGATACAATGAAAAACAGTACAGATCATCAACGCAATCAGAATATAACTTTAATTTAAAAGTAAAATAAATAACGACCTGTAAACATTAATTACAATTGCCTTACACTATTTTTAAAAGGAAAATATTCTATTTATTAATGTTTATACTACTCTAAAAACAAAATTTTTAAACAGTAGAATATACATTAAAAGTGAGTAGTCATATAACTAAACAGGATTTTTTATTCAAAGGGATTTAATGTACTGCAAAGCTCTTTGAAGGCGATGCCAAGTCCATAGAATTAACTTTGCTTAATATAAAAGCGACTACTTTTGTCGAAAATGTATCTTTTCGGAAGGAAATACCATATACCTAAAAAACTTAGTCGAATTATTTATAATTGAAAATCGGATGATTATAATTAAGAATCGAATATATTTATATTGAAAATTAGTTACCCTAAAAACTTTACTGTTATTATACCAAACTCATTAGAATTATACCAAAATATTAGATGTTTAAACGGTAAAATGCAAGCTTGAATTGCACCAGTTACCAACTATTTCCAAAACCGTGGATCAATTACACTGTTTGATTTTGAGATAATTGATGATCGATATTACGAGAGCAGACTAATTCTAAGAATATCTTCATTAATTCCCTCTGCGCACCTTATCCCTGACACTGTGCATGCTTAACTAACTTACTGAGCATGTCTTTTGTCACCGATGTTCTTTAACCTCACGTCCGCACTCATTTCATACATTTCGCATCTATTCTTATTCTTTTTACATTGTTGTTTTTATGTATATATTTATTTATTATATTATTTCTTTACATCTGCATAGATTGCAGATCTAATATTTACTTTACTATAAAACAATTATCTATTTAACTCCCTAACTATCCATTGACCCAGTCACTAAACTACCTGAAATATGAGAACAGCATGAGAAATTAGAATCGTGATCAACTACAATGATGCATTATTTTTACTATAATGTAAAAAATAATAAATATATTAACGGCTGCTTAAAGAATATACAAAAATATTACATAAAACCTGACGCGTTTACTATTAATAAAAGAAATAAATATAAATTTGTAACCGCTGCTTTATGCTTGCATATGGCACAAAGAACGTTTTTGGTTTTTTGCTTCGTAACGGTGGTATTGTTTAAATATTGACGATTCCACCGTCACGACGATTTGAGATAAAAGATAGTTTATGTTTGATGTTGGCTCTTTTGCTTACATTTTTAACAGTTTTTTGCACTTATCCGACAAAATTAATCGTTTGGATATTCAAAGACATTTTTTTCTATAAACGAAAAAATAGAACTATGATACCAAACACTTAATGAGACTAATATACTTATAGATTTATTTAGTAATTATAATAAATAAAATATGTATATGTATATATAAATTACTTATAATATTTTTTCAATGATTTTTTGATTTTAAATTTCAGTCAACAAAAGATGTACAGCTTAACGCATTCTATATCCGTGGTTATTCTGAAGCCGAGAATTTAGTCTCGTCAACCGAGGAAGGATTAGTTCGCGCCGCGATACAAGATTACGCATTTTTCTCAGGCCAGCGAGCGGCTCGGGCTACTATTAGGTTTTTAAATGATTAATTATTCGCTGATTGTGATTTGTAATGATATATTTTAGGGAAGTAATGTAAATTATTTTATTTTATGAGATAGGTCTTTGAGCCAAGCACGTGGTCGTTGTGCGCTACGTGAGTTGCCAGTGTTGTCGACGCGTGCGCAGGTGGCTTTTCCTCTTCCTAGTGGCTCGCCATATGCAAGACCTGTGCTTATTAGGTAGAAGTTATTTGTTTATGTCACTTAGTAGCTGTAATTGTTTATTTAAAAAGTTACATTTTTTTAAACTGTTGTTGCAGCTGATAATATTTATTATATCATGGTCTTCGTTATTAATTTATAATTATTCAATTGTTGAGTTTTCAGTTTACTACAATTACGGAGCGGAGGTATTTTAGCACGGCTCGAGGCAGCTTTGGTTCCGAGTATGCCCCAGTGTGAACCATCTTCAGGTTTCGCTTCCGCCCGCGCTGCTGACGTTAAGACAGCACTCTTTGTCATCCTCACTGGATACGTTATTGCGATTCTTATAGGTAAGCTTCTTTGGGCACTTGTCAATTGAAAAGTGAACATTGTTCGACAATTGTACAGTCGTCATGACCAGTGATTACAAGCTCCATATTTATTTTTCTAATTAACGTGTTTCATGAAATTATATGATAATTTATTGATTGCCCCGTTGGTTTAGACTGAGATCCCGAGGTCCTAGGTTCAATCTCTATCCGGTTATGCCAGCAGTTCTTATTATAAACAGGAGGGAGTAGTGAGCGTCTTTGCTAGCGCACACACTATTGTGCATTATATCATGTCTAACAAAAACGGTCAGGGAAACATCACCATCATCATTTATAATTTTTTTTTTAATAATGGACATTTTGTTAATAATATAAAATTTCTACGTATATACTTTGTTTAATAAAATAAGAACAGTCGAAAGCTAATTACTGTTCCTAAATGGATCAGAATAAAAACTAGAATATTTTTCTATTAGTACTATGTCCACATTTTTTTTTTTAAATTAAATTGTGATATATAAGGAAAGGCTAATTTTACACTAAGGCGGATTCGCGAATAAATATCTTTTTGATTTTCTCATATATTCATGGAATATATTGAATACTCATGGAATTCCTCTACAACATACGCAATTGTTATTCGATATTTTTATAAAATCAAACAATATGTTTAGTGTATGTATGGATGTGAATATTTTGAAAGTTTGTTCAATATTATATTTACCCTCGATATTATTTTACAGGTATCGCTGAATATTCGTGGGAAAATCGAAAGGGTATAAAACGGCACTTGAGGCGACGCTGGCGACAGATTTTCAATTCTAAAGATCACATTGTCAACAAAAATTCATCTCTTCAATAGCAGACAATCACGGTTGATTTGTTGTTGTTTGTTGAAAATTTGGTAAACATACATGCCATAAATATCATCGAACATAAGTCTAGCACTTAGGACTATAAATTTAAACGCGATTAAAAAATATTGGCATCGAAATTGTAAATTGGAATAGATAATAATAAGTAATATTAATATATATTATACAACAGATTTGTAAAGATTAATTGTTTACAAAATCATGATCGAACAGGATTTTAAAACCACAATTAATTGAAATATTAAAAAAATATATATATGTAGGTAGGACTTTTTACCGACTTATAAAAAGGACGCCATCAATATTAACCCAGGACTCCTCATTTATGAACAGATTTGAAATTTTGATAATTTATTTTTTTATTTGGAGAGAATATTTCCCGTCCCATTTAAATATGTAATAATTTTATAGTATTTATCCTAGAAAACGTTATATTTTATTTTCGGAGTTTTTTAATATTATCTTATATTATAAATAAATAAAAATCTTAATATTATACAATTATTACGAATTTAAATATTATGTAATATTATTGTCGAATATCCCTGACATACTTAAAAAAGTTTCTGCATGTCTGGATGTAGCAAAATATTAAAACTGTTTGTGTTAAGGTTAGGTGCCCTTTTCCTTAAGGCAATACTGTTCCTTCCCTTCAAGGCGGCAGGGCTGTGGACCACGTGTTGTGTTTTTAAATTCGAAAAAGGAATAGCATTCCTGTGGTTTTTACCTCATAAATTTGCCTTTTTGGCTCCAGTATTTTCATTTTTTGATTACAACAATATAAATATAACAATATTAATCGTTTTTTTTCCGTGATCTAATAAAAAATTAAAACAAACTTTGTATTATTATGAATATGTTCAATTGTAAATGAGACGAAAGAGAAAATAAACATCCAAGGAATCTTAAAATATAAACTTTGAAAGGATCAGTATAACTACTACTTGACTAGTGTTGATACAAAATTTTCATATTATCTTGTTTTATAGTTTTAATTTGGAAGTAGGGTTAGTGTTATTTGTAGTTAAAATGTTCAAGCAAATATATTAAATTTTGAATAATTCTTAACAGATTAGAATTCCTTATAGCACGATTTCACTTGGCGTAGTGTGTTTTTGTATTGATTGTTCGATTACTGAAATGTGTATAACTTGATTTTTCCAATCACAACAAAAGTTCTGCCATTAACCACTCGTTCGAAAACCAAATAATTTCGTCGACCGTCACTTGATTTACTAAATACTCGGTAGCATTGCACCGCTCTTACTTTCATTGTTATTTTACTATAAGGTCCATGTGTAGGTCATGTGCTTATAATATTTGTAAATTCACTAATGATTTGTCAAATAAAGCGATGTCGCTGATAGAATACGTTATATAAGTTAAATACTGCACATGTAGTTACGTCACTATATATTTAATACAATATAATATTATAAATGCGTAAGTAACTCTGTCTGTTACTCTTTAATGGTGAAACCACTGATACGAATTTGATTAAACTTAATATGAACCAAGCTTACAAGGAAGGACATAGGCTACTTTATATGCCTAATACCTGACGTTCAACCCTTAAAACGTGAGTGAGGCCGCGGGTTACAACTAGTATTCTATATAAAAGCAAAAATATTGAGTAATTTGATAGATAGTGAAAAGTTTACGGGCATTGACCGCGACTTCACTCATAATAGTATTATATATTTTAAGTTTTAACTTACTGTAAGTTAAAAGATAAAACAGAACAAACTTTCTTTTTTTTTCATCTGTTGTTATGTGTATCTATTATGATATATATCTATTATGTGGTTTATAAAGTTCCAACTTTTAAGTCATATTTATTTTATAAACATAAAAAAACAATTCAGATAATTTAATAATTATTTAATTTAATAGAAAATGATCTTCTGCTAGACTTTGCTTAGAAATAGCATCATTAAGACATTCTTTTATTGGTCGCTTTGTTTTTGCAAACTCGGCTAGTGCCTTCTGTAATGTACTTGATTTCATGGTTGAAAGGTTTGTAGCATAGCCTAGAGCTGCGAACACACGGATGAAAGCAGTCGTACATCCAGAACCTGAAATAAAATAATCTAGATTAATTGATGTATGTTAATTAAACTACAATAAGGTAAATATCGTGTTTGAATTATGTGCAATAAAAATAATAAAAAGTAAAAATAAAATCAATATTGTTAGTAAAGCGAAAATTGTTTATTTAAATATATTATTATGATTGAATAGCGAAAAATTGATGATGAGAGATTTCATGGTGAAGCGAAATGGCTCAGTGGGTTTAACAGGTGAATCTTAAGCGAAGATTCTTTGTTCAAGCCCGGCGAGCACCGCTCAATATGTAGCTGGGCGGTGAAAGAAAACATCGTGATGAAACCCGCATGGGACGGGAACGAATAAAAATCTGCCATAAGCCACTTTCATATCCGCCGTGCAATGTGGTGGCATAAATTTCAAAACCATATCACAAGGAGAGAATGTTTTATCCATCACTACTTTTGGGATTTGCATTATCTCACCATAGGTTCCGTATTCCCCTGATTTGTAATCGTGGGGATAAATATAATGATATTCAGGCCAGAAGGTCCTATTTAGTAAGAACACCGTGTTTGAGTCTGGTGGGTACCTGGAAAATTATTTCAAAACTTAGTATGTTTTTATATTACATTACGTAAATTTTGAACATTCGTATTAATTATTTTAATTAAAAAAAATACAAAATATATCAATGATAAGGAAAGTAAATAAGAACAGCAATCTTACTTTTCGCCTTCTTTTAGTCCCCAAAGGCAAACACCGCTCTCCAATAGCCAAGAGCCGTGTAGCAAAAGTGCATATCGGAGGAAGCCTATCACGAATACTGTACTTAAAACTGTCTCATCCCAGTATTCTAGCGGCGCATTCAGAGGAAGGAGCAGAAAGAAGATCCCGTATAGTACCCAATAGAATCTGAAATGAACTCATTGTTATACCATTTCTAATTTTCTGTTGTACTTGAAATTTTAAATTTGTAATCAAATATAAATAGTAGTTTATCGTCCATTATGTAAAATATATCTTATGAGATTTTTATCTTAAGTAGGTAGTACCATAGCTGTATAATCAATTAGACATTGTAATGTACGATTTAAATTAATCTAGCGTAATTGAAAAAATGAGCATAAAAAATTTAAGTTTTAATGAAAAAAGTTTCGCACTTTTTTTAATTAAATATTTTTTTATAAAAATAAATTCATTATTAGCCGTTTTCATGAAACTTGTGATCCAAATATTTATCATATGCCTAAATAAAAAATACTGCACAAAATTTTAATGTCATTTTAATAGAATCATTTGAAAAATTCTAAATAAACATTACTGATATTTAACAAATTATTTTTTAAAAAGGCATGTAATGAGGTGTACGTTATTTCTGTAAATAATATATAAACGAGCAGATTGCCTTCTTTAGAATGTACAGCTGTATTCCTGTTTACATTTTGAAATAAAAAAGAATGAGAACCAGGCTAAATGCAAAGTCTTAAGCTTCAAACTTCATGTTATTTCTACAAAACGACATCGTTAACCAAATTAATATTGTACTTATACAATTATAAAGTTTAAAGTTTTTGATCATTGAATTTTTTTTTATTTAAATTAGTTTTAATTATAATTTATTTATTATTTTAAAACTACCATTAACATTGAAACGTAATGCGCATATTAGCATACTGCGCCGAGCGCTCACCAAGGGAGGATGTATTGACGAAATCAGTCACGCGGTTATACGTGGTTACAATTATATCACGGCAAAGACGTTTGATCTGAAGTATTGACGTATTTATTTTAACTTATATTAAACTTATTCAACGATAAAATATGATATTTTTTTGATGACAATACATTATAACTGAATTCATAAAAAGGAGGGCATCAATTCAATTGTATTTTATATTGTATTATTGTTCAGAACCAGGTAACACGAAAAAGAAAAAAGGAAAGTTAAAAAGAAAACCTTATTGTCTTTAATTTATTGTATTCATTGATGAACTGATGAATGATTATAATGAGACCAGTACCCTTAGAGCTTAGGGTAATAATTATCGTTGTGGAATTTTCGTGTCATACAACATTTGGACTAAAAGTTATGTTTAACTTTAAATTTGCGGTTACTCTGAGTGACAATCGATTTTAATAATTTACACAGTTTTTATTTTTTATCTATTAACTGTCTGTCTATATATGTATTATAATTATTTCAGTTATGTATTATAGTTCGTATGATATTTATTTTCTATATAAATGCAAATCAAACCCAAAGAAAATATATAAATAATGTAATAGCATCACGATGCTTTATATCGATTGACTTGACTGTAGTAGTTGTGCATACACACATACTCATTACTCACACAAGCTTAAAAATGATAGAAACTGAGAAGCGGCATTTGGAATAAGCGCTCTTTGATTTTATGTATATTGTTAAAATTTATATAGACTTGTTTTTTTTTAAAGTGGAAGTAATATATTAATACATTACAATGCATATTATGGTTATTAGTTAAGATCAGTAATACCAGAATAATTTCATGTTTCACCCGCGCGTCCCTTACACGTTCCTCTTAGTACGAGATCTCATTTCTATGTTGATTGTATCTAGACAACGACCAGTTTTGAATTTTTTTGTAGGTACTTAGAAATTATTGTAAAGAAAGTGAATTTTAATAAGATTATGAACTATGAATTATTATATAACGCAATCAGACTTTTTATCGTTCTCTTCTCGTCTCAATGGATGAACTTATTTAAGATACATAAAATATATGTATGTTAGAAATACCAGTGACTTGCGACAGATATTAACTTTTTCGAATAGAAAATGTAGTAAGCTCCAAAAGCATTTTTTCAGAATAAATATTAATCAAAGGGAATTCACAAAATTTCTAAAGTCAGCCCTACATTATGAATCAGTACAATCAATTATCTGGTCTTTCTCTCAATAATTATAATTGCAATTAGTACTATATGGCATTAAAAGTATAAATAAAATAAAATAAATTGACTACAGCTCGTGATTTTTTCTCACCAAGAAAATATTCATATTTTATATTTTGGATATTGGTTGTATTTCGTTTACCATACAATATTTTGTTTCTGACTTTGAACTGGATTTTAACATGCAAAACCGTGTCAGTCATTTGCAATTACGTTTTTAATGCCTGCTTTTAAGAGCCAGTATGTTTAAAACCTCAAATAAAGTCAGAGAATTACTTGCGACTAGTTTAAGATTAGTGAAGTACATAGCCATATACGAATTGATATAAACAATATATTTACCTTTTTTGGAACATAACAACTGAGTCTTCTTCAAGGTCTGACATATCGATAGAGTTTTTCAATGCGGCTCCGTATTGGCTAATTGATCTTATTCTTGTAGCGAAATGTGCGTGGAAAAATCCCTTTGTTGTGTCATAGGGGTCTGAATCTGTCTTAAAATATGCATGATGAAATCTATGATTTTGTACCCAATTGTATATTGGACCCTGTAAAATAAAAAAACGCGTTGTTGAGGCACGTCGTTTTTATTAGAACATAGTTTTAAAATTTAATTTCTCCGTTTGCTAATTTTCACAATTTATTTACTTTTATTAAGGTTAAATACGCAAATTTGAATGTAATTAATGAATGTAAATATATATTTTTAAGCAATAATTTAACTATGACTAGTAGCAATGACATTGAGATGGAACATTGGAAATTTACTGACTCAGTTCAAAAATGATGATCAATATCGAAACAAAAATGTTATATTGTTTATGCGTATAGTAACAGCACTTTTAATGTTAAATACAATATAAACGATAGTTACTAAAGTAAACGACATTTATGCAACTTACTAGTCCGGCCATAGTTTGACAAATCATAAGTACGATTCGCAGCTCTACGCTGGCTTTATATGTCCGATGAGCCCATAGCCTATGTGCACCCGCCGTTACGCCTAATATAGGTATTAGTGTAAGAAATACCACTGAAAATAAATATAATTATTGTCAAGTTATTGTTAAATATGAGATGTATTGCGATACTGTAATAATAATAAACTACACGAATTTAATGTTCTATTGAAGCTATACCTAAGAATGAGAGTCTGGCTGGTCAGAGAACATAATACGACAGGAGAATAAAATACGAGTAATGACAAATTTAAATTTAATTTTGATACTTAAATATCGTGATCTTATTAGTTAAAAATGTCTCCTTTCTACGGATGTCAAATTTATGACGATATAGAGAAATCATCGCTTAACAGAACACTACCAAGTATGTCAATTTAGTTTAAACGTCTAAAAGTAAGACCGACATATATATATAAAAAAAAAAATGTTGCATACGTAATATTTAAAAGTAATGTTTCTTCTTTATTAGTTATTAATCTTTATTTAAAATATGTATTTGTTCGCAGGTGCAGAACAATTTAATTGAGAATGCTTCAACTCATCGTGGGAAAACTTATGCATTCTATAGTTAGAAGATAAACAAGTGAAACTTTGATTATGCATTGTGTATGAGTTCTCTGTATTAGAGAGTTCTCTGTATTAGTTGTTATCTTATAGGATACAATTTAATAGATTTTCTAGTAAAAATAAATTTGTAACGATAGTGAAATGATACTCACAGAATATGGCGGTAAGTAGTTTCGCTTCGAAGACAAAACACCAAATGCCATATAAAGACAGAAGGTGTATGTGTATAAAGAAAAGTACCGCCGGCCAATTGGGTTCTTTGGTTTTACTCAGCTTCGACAGATCCTCTGTTGATGTTGCAGTCATTGTTAACGGTGTATCTGAAACTGTTGTAAAAGATAATTTTGTTAGAATCAGCAGCTATAGAGTAGTTGGTTAAATCCAGCTATATAATAAAAGAGGAAAATATTTTGCCTAACTCAAAGAACTATAATTATGTACGTACGGTTAACGTACAACATTTTTTTAAGTATATAATTTGGCCAGCGTTTTAAGTATCAGTTTTACCGTCAGCGCAAAGATTATCGAGTTGACCAAGAGAATGGCGCGGAATAGTATTCATACCATACCTAATTAATTAAATCTTAATATTCTTCATAAGTTAAATAATTAAACCTTAAAATTCTGGTCAATTCCAATATATGAGCACACCCTTGGATCCAAAATAATATACATTATACAAAACACTATACTTAAAATACATAAAATTTATACGAGATGAAAGTAGAAACATGTAATTAGCTCCGCTTCGCAGTTATGTTACACGCTTTAAGACTATTGATGCGACAGTTGAGAACTTCGTGTTCTTGTGAATTATAAACGGCCTATAGTAAATAACTTAAATAGCTTATGTTTTGCTTTTTAGTTATTTTGATTTAACTAAATATTGTGAAAATGTATCAAACAGCAATAATTAGTAAGTAAGTATTGTTCTGTTCCGGCTTCAAGGCTGAGAGAGCTAGTGTAACCAAGTGGTAGCTACCCAGACCAGGTACCATCCACTCATCAGATACTCTACCGCCAAACAGCAGTATTGTGGTATTCCGATTTGAAGGATAAATGAGCCAGTGTAATTATAGGAACATCTTAGTTGCCAACGTTGGTCGCATTGATGATGTAAGGAATGTTTAATATTTCTTATAGCGCCATTGTCTATGGGCGGTGGTGTCCACTTAACATCAGGTGGCCCATTTGATCGTCCGCTTACCTATAACATAAAAAAAAAACTACAGACACCAGGGACGTCACATCTTAGTTATCAAGGTTGGCGGCACATTGGTGATGTAAGGAATGGCTAATATTTCTTATAGCCCTAATGTCTTCGGGTGACCATTTAACATCAGGTGGCCCAACGTTCCGCCCAACTATTTAATAAAAAAGATATCCGTCCTGAAATTACAAGAAATACATAAATTTATTCCATATCGATTGGTTACGTTATTTTTGTGTCAATCTAAAGAACACACACCGACAAAACCAATCTTTTCCGTTATAAGTATATGACAATAATGCCTACAGAGTATTCTGTTGTTAATGAATAACGTTACGTAAAAACAAGAAAGAAATATGCCGTGTCAATGATCATTCCATTGAAATACTAAATATATGCTAAACTTTATACGTATTGTCAGTAAAATTTGAGAGGTAATATGAAATATTACAATACAAAATTCAAGTCTTAAGTCAATGTACTTATTATATATGTATAAAAATACCCACGTCACGTAGGTAACGTAAATTAAATCGATCACTACCTTGATTTGTATTTTCTGGACTTCATTTAAGTATAATATTTTAATTGTAATACTGTTAATAATACAAGACGTATGTAGGCTTACAGCCAATAAAATGTCACAATTTGTATAAACATCAGTATTTTTTTTTAATTGCAACACTTTAATGCTAAGTATTGCCGTTTGACGCTGAATATTTGATGACGGTCTCGCACAAGGCCTATCGAGAAAATGCTATTACTAATCCTAAAAATTACAATGTGTTGCTGACTGGAAATATTATCATGAAAGAACGTTATTTAAAACAAAAGAAAGTTAGAGATTAGATCATTTGAAAAACATAATAATTGTTTCGATAAAACTGTGATTCCCTTTGGCTTTACGGCTAGAAATAAAACCATATTTCTTTATTGAAAATGAATATTGTATAAATAAATCACAATGTAACGTTAGTGTGCAAAGGTATTTTGTATACCTACTTGTGATTAATTCTTGTGACGGGCAAATTGTAACGATAGGTTGCAATAAACTGACCTTTGTGTAATAATTGATTAGTACTTACATGCAAGACGCGAAAGCACTTTATATTATTCAAATCATTACAATTATTCGACTTAAGTACATAACACAAGAACAAGTTAATCAATCGATATCGATTCAGTGAGAAATATATTTGTGTCGAACACAAGTAGGTCGACTGTCTTGAGTCGCGTGTGGATGTGTGCAACTGTAGCAAAGCACTAATTTGTCGTAGGTATCGCAATTGACTTTTATGTATACGTATGTATGTATCGTTAGGTTGTTATATTCAAGCATTGTATTATGCAACGGTGGATCTTTTCTTGAGTGAGTTTTTATTTACGCTGATTTTACAAATACAAAAATTTACGAACAATTAAGTATTTTGTTCACTACTAAATTGTTCTGAAGGTGTTAATTACCATATGATAACAATTTACTTGGACGGTGTTATTTATATTGTATCTATCTTACCGTTAAATATGGTAACTGTGACTTGTCTATAAATTACAGAGATATTACGATTCTGTGGAACATTGATGCCGCTCTTAAGGTTTAGTCACCGAGAGTTATTATAGCGCTTAGAGATGTAGTGTAACAAGTTGATACATTCATTTCCTTGTTATTTTTTTTTTAATTGTTTAGTATTTGTAATTATACAAATATTAAATTTTGTATTAAATAATAAAGTCTTCCGGATACAACCAAAATTACTTAATTATGATAATCCATCCACATAGTTTGACTAAAGGCTCAATGGTGAATAAGATATGTGATCCAAAAGTTTTGATAGCGAATAATAATAACTTTTTGAAATAAATGAGTCACAATACGTGTAAAACGATTATAATATTACTAGCGATCCGCCCCGGCTTCACACCGGTACAATTTATTTATATATAAAATATTAAATAGGTATTATACCTTATTTTATAACGCTTATTAATTTATTTCTTGTTGTATAATTAAAGTATGTCACAAATGAGAATTATGAATCATATTAAAATTGATTTTATTATAGCCAGTTTACACCATTCGTTCGCAGTAAACAATTTTTTTGGTTGCGCGTAATTTCGAATCGGCAATATATCTTCTTAAGTATTCATTCGAATGATAATTATTGTGTTAAAGACAACTTTAATTTATATTAAATACTCAAGGTAACTGAAATGTTTATCTGAATAAGAATAATAATGATTGAAGAAAATGGCTTCGCAAATACCCTATAGTTTTATTTGTCATCTGTGATAGACAAAAATAGATAAAATATTATGAATGTCCCTTCGTAGATAGAGACGCTGTCGCACATTCGTAGACTTTTTTGAGGCATACAATTTTCTAGATAATTGTAGTTGTTTGTATAAATCTAGAGTATATGTAGATACCGTTAGCCATGTAAGTATAAGAAAATAGTTTTTTTGGATAAAATACTGTCATAGTTTAGCCATTTTCTTGAATATATTTTACCGTACGACTTTGTTCTATACTATTATTGATCTACTAGCTGTGCTCGCGTGAAATCATTTTGCAAAGTCAAGAATCTTATTACAAATGAAATAAAATATAGAGTTTATAACTTCTGGATTAACAAGCTAGTAATATTGAAATAATTATTTAAACAGGTTTAGTTTATCGATTACAAACAAACAGATTTACCCACTTTATAATGTTAGTATAGATAATTCGTATAACAATATAATTGTAGGCGATAATACTCAGCGACTAAAAATAACGAGCGTCTATAAAACTAATTGGTTTATTTAATTAGTTGGTTTAATTATACAGATTTGCATCATAACCATGTTATTTGAATGAACGACAAATTCATAAAAATATTTGCTTTAAATATAACATTTAACTTATTATGGACTTATGAATTGTAATAACTTTATTTGTTATAACAATTCATAAGTCACTTGTTTTACGACGCAAAGTGCGAAGATTCTCAGCTATTTCAAAAAAAGTTATTGATGAGAAGTATCTTCAAATCCAAATTCTTCTTCTTCTTTAATTTACATTTACAATCACTCGTTCATATACAAATACTATAGTAGTATTTGTAGTACGAATTCGGGCAAGTAAGTAAGTAACCAGTAACTAGAAGTAAAATAAATCATTTTTTAGATTAAATTTTAAGCAAAAACCGAAAATTTAAAGATTAAATTTAAGTCTTATGAAAAATAACAATAATCAATTGCATATAGTCTCAAAAAAAGGTCGTTTGTAGATGAATTTTGCAAGAAGAAACTCGAAATCCACCGGAGAACGAGAACTTCAATTATCAGAACACGATATGCGATATTGACTAAAACAATTACTAAATGTATATGATACACGTACAATCACCGAAATTCGGTTGTCGACATTTCAGAAGTGAGATAAGAAGTGAATTCTTACAGAATCGCACTGGAGGTGTATACATATGTATAGGTGTATTTATACAGGGTTATTGGTAATTCGACGTATTCCCGTTAGGAGGTGATAGGGGTGACTATTTGCGATAATTTTAACCCCCATATACATAATGCAAAAGTGAACCATTTTTGAATTATCACGTTTTTTAGATTTTTTCAAAATAAGTCAAAATTGCAACTTCAAAAATTTATTTTAAAAAGAAGTATCAATTAAAATCTATTTTTTTCTTCTGATTTATAAAAACGATTAAACACTGGATATTTTTCAATATTTAAACAATAATTATCGGTCCAAATTTAAAAAAAGCGAGACAGAAAACGCAAGTGGAGATACCAAGACAGCAAAGACCACTGTATGCATTACGCAAGATAACAAATGTCTTAGGTTAAGTACTGTTTCAACAAAATGGAAGCTCGTGGAAAGCTTGGTCACAAATTGTTTCAGTGTTTAGCCGATAACTTGATAAGCAGCAGACAACTTCGATCTCTGAACGTCCCAACACGGCCGTTGCTACGCGCACCCCTGTAAATTACTACAAGTGTGGGGTTGAGGGTCATTTGGCATTGCGATGCCCAAAAACATGGTCAGTTGCGGGCACCAGCACACAGCAGGCCATCGCACCCAGCGTTGTGAAGCAGGTGGGTATGTGGTATGAAACCTGTCACGATAATACGCAGTTTGGTGAGCAGTATTCATTCTGTTTCTTTTCATCGAAACTTTTTATCGAGTAATTACTTACCCGAGGCTAATAGCACACCTGTTAGCGATATTCATAGTCTTGATAGAGATAATTATGTAGGAGAAAAACGCGTCAATATAACAGAATTATCTTCGGGTTGGTTGCAAGTGGAGCAAAGACGAGACCCCGAATACAATGATATTAGTAGTAAATTCGAAAGCGACAATTTAGACTTAGAAAATTTTAGAATTTATGAATCACGATCTAATTGTATTCTACAGAAAAAAATCAAAGAAACCATCGTAACGTTTGGCTATCAATTGTACCTAGAGCTTTTTGTTGGTCAATTATAAATCATATTCATGAGTCAATTCTCCATTTGGGATGGGATAAAACTTTAGAAAAGGCATATCAATATTATTGGTTTCCTAATTTGTCAAAATACGTTAGAAAATTTGTTGCAAATTGCATTACATCGCGATTTAGCTACTCTACAGCTAAATCGCGAAGTGGAAAACAACAGATAGAATTACACCCCATACCAAAAGCTAATATTCCTTGGCTTACAATCCACATCGACGTCACGGGTAAATTCAGTGGCAAAAATGATGAAAAAGAATACATTTTTGTTCTGGTAGAAGCTTTTACCAAATATATCTTGTTCAGGCAGTCTACAAGAATTAATACTGATAGTGCTATCACCGCTCTCAAAACTGTCATATCTTTCTTCGAGACCCCTATGTGCGTTATTGCAGATCAGGGTAGATGTTTTGCGAACAAAGATTTTAAAGATTTTTCTGCCAGTCAGAATATTCGACTATTTTTAATTGCAAAAGGTTCTTGTCGCGTGGTCATATTTTGTAGTGTTTTCTAGTTTTAATTAATTTTTTTATATATTTTATTTTAATATTATTTTTTATCCAATATTTATATTTGAAAAGGATTACTTACGATATGCGACTATATACTTATGATATTGTAACTGGATTTTAGTTAAAGTTATTCCAACCAAACACCTTATTTAAATACAATAGTTTAATTAGTCTTTAGCCTTTTTTCTATAACGGGTGACGCTATCCAAAGGTCATTAAGAGTAAACATTGAAAGTTTAATAACATTACATAGATTATTTTAATTAAAAGACAATACGATCGATGCAAAAGTGATGAAAAATTATCAACGATGATTAATAGATGAAAACTTACCAAAATAATACTATACGGTTTAATAAAATATAATAATTTGAAGAAAATCAATATCCCTTAAATGTCTCACTGCTTGGAAAGTACTCCTAAGAGGGTTCTTGAGGCTTGGAGCTTATTCTAACTGTGTCATATATAGCAGAATATCATCAGATACAAGTTACCTCACAGAAGGAAAACATCTCCTTCCCTGATAAGCATGATGTTAATATAAGCACCAATAAACCCTTGGTAAATTCAGAGGTGCTCGCTAGCTTAGTCCGTAAATTAGATTGTTTTTAATATACTAATTTATATATAGAGAAAGATATAAGAAACTAAAAAAATGTACATATAAAAAAATATCAATATAGATAATATTTAATTTTTTGTACATAATATTATCCTTGAAATTATAAGTTAGTAATTCAAATGCATTATTTTGGTTTAAGAGAACATTTAAGTTTATTTACTTAAAATTTAGTAAAAAAAGATACGTGATTTACTTACCCATACCCGTCTTAGGCACCGTTGAACGCGTCCGCGTTTACTGTTTTCGTCACTCGAATAGTAATACAATGACTGGTACAAAAGTCGTCAGTATTAACCTAATAAATATTTATAACTAAAAATAAGGCAAAAATTACACTGCAAGCGATGATATAATATATATAAATGACTTACAAAATTTTGGATCACCAAATACTATAGTAATAGATTATGATAATAATCTAGATATTCGATGAATTTTGGGGTTTCGCTATCGTCCTTGAGCTCTAAACATTTTCTGTACTATATTCTAGTATTGTACAAATATAAGGTATCAATAAATATTCTATACCAATATTTTTATTTAAATAAAATTGAGTCATCCGATGGTAAGTGTTCACCACCGCCCATAAAAATCGCCGCGGTGAGAAATTTTAAACATTCTTTCAATCAATCTTCAAAACAAAACACAACTATACTTAGTAAGTATTGCTGTTTGGGGATAGAATATGTAATGAGTGGGTGGTATCTACCCAGACGGGCTTGCACAAAGCACTACCACAAAGTTAAAATAGTAATTTGAGTAACTAAATAAGTTATTCAATATTATATGAAGTAAATTGGTTTGTTATAATTTAGTTTGGTCTTTATACGAACTTTTAATTTGATACAAGCATAAATTAAACACGACGGTTAAAAAAGTCAACGGACTCACATACAAATATTTACTTATTTTATACCTCAATAAGTTCATACATTATTTGGTTTTAAATTTTGTTGTTCCGTTGACACCAGTACTGCGATCTAAAATCACCGCGCGCTTTTTTTTAACCTGACGTCGCTTCATCTCCTACAGCTGAATCTATAACACAGGCATTCGATTTCAATCATAGGCGTTCTCTTAGGGTCATTATACTGTGCAAAAAAATTGCGCAGATCAAGAATTACTCAGGGATACAGGTATGTTTTCTAGCTTTAGGAGCTGAAGAGTTGGCTAACCCGCTCTTTTCAAAGCTTAGATTGTATGGTCCCCTGAGCTCCGGAGCCCTGGTGCACTGCACCACGTGTACTACGCCACTGTTCGCAACCATGATGCAGAAAGCGATGCTGATTGCTGATAGACTTTGTTAGTATAGTTCAGTTGGGCAAGGAGGTCCAGTATATCCCTCGAGACTTAATAGAAATTATATGTATTTCTATGTATCTAAGTAAACTGATAATTTTATTTAGTCGTGAGTCTATATTTTGTATGATGGTTCCAGAGTTTAAGATATAAATAGCAAATACTATATTGCATACTTTACAGGATTTAATGATAACGATTGTGTTTATTCAGTTTCACATAAAAGAAAAATAAATAATGTAAGGAATTCGGTACGATAGTATAATAACGAAGCAAGTCAATTTTTTTGTCGGTTTTCACGCAAACACTATATACAGTATAGAATTCTATATTATGATTGCTTATCTAAAGCCTCAGAAATCGATCGATGCCAAAAGCTGTAATGTCAGCGCTATTCTATAAGAATTCACGTCATATGTCACAAGTGAAATGTTGAAAGCCGACTTACGGTGTCGCGCTATTTTTATGCGTGTATGTTTTAAATATTATAATTATGCTAAAAATATATAACGTAGCTGACTGGCTGGCTCATAGTCAATGCTACTATTCTATCCATATATTATTTATACATATTTACCTAAGCTGCCATTTATGTTTGAAAAAATGGGATTAAGTATACAAAAATTAGATTCTTAAATTTATTTGTCACATCAATATCAATCCTTATAAAAAATAATAGCATATTATATTTTGTACGTTTTCTATTAACGATTGTAGCAAATCGGACAAGAAAAATATGTCGATATATTTTCTATGTGAATTTTCTATTTTATGAAAGTAATGCCAAAACAACAGAAAATATTATAGTAACTTCCTACGGTAAAATTGGATGTTCAATATCCGATACGTTCCCTTTGTCAAAATATATAATTTTCACTAACGTTCCATGACACTTTTCACGTAACAATAATAATGCAGTTGAAAATTCTAAATATTGGTTTTAAAGGTAATACAAATTCACGCTCTCTTATGTTCTGCGCAGAGAGCTTTATGTTCTGATAATATTAAACCTATTGATATATAAATACTTCCTATGCGTTTACTAATATTTTAATTATTATTCATAAAAGTGATCGCGCGCGGTTTCGCTCACGTTTTAGGGGTTAGTCGTCAGGCGTAAGTAATAAAAAATAGCCAATGTCAAAAAAGTTGTCAAAAGATGTTGATTATCGGAAATAATTAGCGGTTAATTTTTATAAACAGCAACTGGCTTGGCTGTTTGATTTATACTTAAGCTTACGGTTAAATTATTTTGAAACTACAACAAAGGACCAATAGCCTGAAGCATCGAAATAATTACGCCTTTTTATATTTTATTTCATAGCTTCGGCAAATGGACCTACTGACTTTCGTTTTATTTAATTACGATGGAGTGACGAAACTTGATAAGGTTTGAGCGAGCTCCATTTCAAACTTTGTAAGCAATTGTATTTGACACTACCTACCTACTACTCTAATTACCTATTTTAGGAGACGATTAATTATGGCAAGCCTGATAGTCATACTTGCTTATCGGACTTTGTGCTATCCCGTTTGGTTAGATACCCACTCATCATGTACTGTATCATCAATATTGTTGTGTTCCAGTTTGAAAGGTGAGTGAGCCAGTATAACCACAGGAATAAGGTACATAATGACTTAGTTCCAGGTAAGCGGCGCATTGGTGATGTTAATAATGGTCTATGGGCGGTGTTTACCACTTACCATCACCTAGTAGTACTGCCACTGCCTATTTACTCGTTCACCTGCTTATTACATAAAAGAAAAAAGTGAGAGAACATTTTAAAATCCAAGAGGCATTGGCTCTGGAAGAAGTATAAACCACTAAAACACTGCTTGCCCCTGCAATGGCGTCATGGTGTTCCAGAAGCACAAAGCATCATAAGTTAGCTGTAGATTAATTGATTAATGGTACATACATAAACGGGTCGATGAAGGGATAAGTCTTAAGATATTAAAAGGGCAACTGAGGTCACATTTTTTATTATTCGAATTTTCGTATATCGCACTAATAGTACAAAAAATACCATTACATTCCTTATCTTATTTAATTGTTATTCTTAAACACATTCAAAAATTAAAAATATATATTATTACATACGAAAAAATTTGCAAATAGTAACCTTTTTTAAGAAAAGCTTAAGAACTCTTAAATGTCCGGTATACATAATACGCACGCCATCAGAATGGGATGCGACCTTTTACAACTGAGATACGCGTGGTCCGCCCGATGGTGCTAGTTTCGGCGACTTCGTATCGATGCGAATGTTATTAGTACATATGTTGCAATGTTTTTCATGCTCGTAATTTGTTACAGGATTATTTTAAACATTTTCAACATTCGATTATTTTAGTGATTACAATAATTAAATATGAATTATTTATCTAAAACCGGGAACATGTAACATTTTGAGAAATCAAATACATTTAGTAATATGGACATAAATATAATTTTATTGTTCAGAAATCCAACGCTAACGGACTTTTATTCGAGAATTTCGAATTTTATTGTCAAAATTCCATTCTATTCTGAAAGCGCGTAATAATTATTATGTGGAAAATGTATTGATACATACTTACAAATTTGTAATACTACGAACCTTTAAAATACAATTTAGTTGGCGTTGATCATATAAATAAAATCATATAAATAATATATTGGTAATACATAACACACCCTTATAAAATATATTTTTTTTATATTTCGCTAATAAAATTATATCAATAAAAGTAATAACCTTAATGACAATACATATAAATTTATATATTTAAGGTACTTGTCAAAATTCGGAGTTTACGTATTTATAAATATTTTTTTACAACATTTAACCAAATGCTATATTGCATACTTAGATGTTACGTATATTTAATGCTAAAATCTTGAAGATTTAACGAGTGCGCGTTTTCATCCATAGTCCCGTATTTTTACTTATTACAATAATCGAACTAGTATATACACATGTAACTAATCTTATTATTAATAAATTAAATAATCACACATACCCACTTTAAAACTTACTAACATATTATCAGATAATAAAAAAAAAAATTAATACCCTGCCAAACACATATTTTATTAGAAATTACTATATTAAAATTATAATTATTATTAACTAGCTAGAATATTAATATATTTACAAATTAACTTAAAATGTTACGTTAATGTAATACCTCTTTGTATACCACTTTGGTGTGTATTTCAGCCCTTAGGGTAGAATATCCAGAAACGCTTAAATGCGAATCAACTCATATTTTATCGGTAGCCCAAAAATAAAATTTCGACCTTCTAACTTCAAAATGACAGACTTCCAGACTAACCTGGATACGAAATGTTAACACCTATTTTTCCCTTTAGTAATAAAACTGTAATATCTTCGAAAATATTCATTTAAATCATATGATGTAAAGGGCCATATAGATCAATATTAAATTATTATTATTATTATTAAATCAACAATTTATTTAAGGTACCTAATTGTATAAGGATTAATGCTATATTGCTTAAAATCGCTTCGAAAATAAGCCATTATTTCTCGTAAAAAGTAAATGATAAAAAAAATGTTTATTGTGGGTTATCTTTAAGAGATAGACATATACCATCCCGGACTTTTTTGTAGACATTTTTGAGGTGTACAATTCTGTAGTACATTATTTTGATCTATCTAGTAGGGTTCAGTCAGCGTTTACAATGTAAGCCCAAAAAATGTATAAATTTACGACATCACATTAGAAACTTTTAAAATTATCAGTGTTACTTAACTATATTGTCTATGTATTATATACAAAAACCTTCCTCTCGAATCATTCTATCTATTAAAAAAAACCGTATCAAAATCCGTTGCGTAGTTTTAAAGATTTAAGCATATAAAGGGGCATAGGGACAGAGAAAGCGACTTTGTTTTATACTATGTAAAGAAGATACGCGTAATTAAAATTATTAACTCAGTACTTCTGTCGATTATTTTTATATTACTCATTAACAAAGTCTGATGCGGATTCAGACCACTTACGACTAGTTTAAAAAAAAAAACATCGTAAGCTAAATATTGATTTTAAATATTGACACTGAGTAAAAATAGATATTTTTATTTACAGGCTACTAAATTTAAATCTGCTAGAAAAAAATCGCTACGAAAATTTATGTTTATTTAGTTCTTTGTATCGTTTATAAATATCATCTAGTATAGATTTAAGAAAGCCACTATTAACAATACTAAAAAATATATTGACTGGTCGTTATGCCTACAATTAATATGTAAATGTTTTGATTAAACGTTATAATTTGATTATATACATACATTTATATATACAATATAAATATATTATTATTTTTTAAAACAAAGAACACATTGCATTGCAAGCGACACATCTTTATAGTTACGTCTAGACCTGTATACCCAAAAAAAAACCTGTAAACTGTGAGTTGGGTGAGCTTCAATCCTATTCGTCACCGACCAATTCACGTAACATTGTTACAAAATATTGTCTCATGCAAAATAACAGAGATATAACGTATAGAAAATATAATGTTAAAAATATTCCGATTTTTTTTTTAATTCAATGGTTTTCCCTATTTTACGCGTAATAACTTAACTTAAGTAAAATTTTACTTTTAAATACATTGATTATTTAAATTGCCACAATAAAATCAGGATATATAAACATTATATAAATAAAGTTACGTATAAAGTAGGCTTCCCATGGCCTGATTTGTACGTAACGTGTTGTAACGTTTGCTGTCGGAAGCGTGCCTCCTTGGGCGCACACGCCTGTAGCAGGAGCCCGTCATGTCCATCAAAATTGGTTAACTCAGCTTAACATGAGAATGAGTTTTTATATTTGTGTTATCTTTGTACATATTAGACATAAATCTGGTGGTAATTTGTTAAACCGCTAACAAAAAAATATTGTTTTTTTATTTATACAGTTTTTTCCCAGCTAATAAATATTGAATATATTTTAATTTAGTAAAGTTGAGATCACTAATATCCAGCTCTATGGTATGGTAGATTGTCTACGAGGCGTTTTTTTAAAATCATCCCAATAAAGATACTTGGTAACTTACAAAATCGCATGTACAAGTATGCGACGTAAAAACTTAGAAGAAACGCTTTAACTTATCTTTACCCGTAAATCAAAAACAGTCGGCTAGTACAATAACGATTCGTTATGTAGGTATAGGAACGGAGCCTTTAATAGACGACTTAATAAAAAAAATTAAAAACTTATACATTTTTAATTCAACAGAGTTTTAAAATGTACGTTTGATTGGAGTTAAGTGTGTAGTCTTGAAGATAAAACTCTTTGATTGCTTTTTTCCTTATTTTTACAATTCCGCGATCGGATTGACTGCTAATTGTTGTCCCGTCTAATGGAGTCTCGTTTCAGTTTTTCTTTATTTTCTGAAAAAATAAGAAAAAATTGAATATTGAATTCAAAAATGTTAAGTTTTATAATGATGTAAAATATATTTAATACTAAACTTACATAACATTCCTTATAGAATATATATGTAAATAATAACATATGTAATATACCATTACAGCGAGTCATTCGTTAGAAAATTGTCTTTTTCTTTGAAATGCCAAAATAAAGAAAGAGATAATCAGTGCTCAACAAATCCCCTATTTATTTATTTATTGATTGCATTACTGATAGCTAAATTTATAGTATGTGTTTTAATTGTAACAGTTCGATTATTTACCTTTGTGTGCGGGTTTCAATGAATTCACATGTCGGGACAATGGCACGGTTGTGTAGGAACAGCGCTGCACGATGGGAAGGTTTTTACTTGGGCAACAGCACCGTATTATTGTGTTCTGAAAGCAAGACTTCATATAAAAACTACTTAAACACCTAGAGAATTTCCGCTTTAGCTTAATATAGTGTCACAACATTGATACTCGAACATGTTAACTTTTGTCTAATAGTTTGTTTACATTATATACAATATAAACATATTCCTTTTTTATATATTATTTATACTAAATATTATTTGGAAATTACGCCAACGGTGTACGAATGGTTTAAACTAATTTATAGACAAAATAATAAAGGATGTATCTGATTACGCATACATACACGTTTATTAATAATCACTAAACTTTAAATAGATTAATCACTTTTAATATATTTGTTTTCTGTAAATAGATTGATATTAATATATGTATATACACACATACCTTAAAAGCGTCCCTAAACTTGTTGGACATAATGTGATAGAATATAGGATTTATACATGTAGATATGTAGTAGAAAACTCCGGACAAGTAGGTCAAGAAGTAGTATACGGAGAGTAGAACTGGCGACTTGGCGAGGTGGTCCTCTGAGGTTCCATAGATAGCAACTAGCCGTTGCGCGTGGAATGGTGCCCAGCAAACGAAAAATGCTATGACGACTGCGACTGCAAAATACAAAACTTTTAAGGAGAACATTTAAAAGGGTCAATTATCTATGTTTTTGAGAGATACAGTCCATAATTGTGTGTGTAAACAGGGAAGTTACACAAATAGGCTATACCTACAATACAACACAGGATCACTTCGTTTTCCTTCACTCTTATAATCCGGTGGGACGTCAATTTCTACACGACCTACGATTTCTACCTTACTAGCTCAAAATTGTAAATATTACAAAAATGTAATTATATTACTGCTTTTTAATATATGATTTAATAGGATTTCAAAACTAATAAGTCATATTGTGATTTTACATAACTATGATATGTCGAAATTATGTTTTTGTCCTGTTTGCTGTTGAAACACTCTGAACTTGGAGTAGTAGTGCAAAGACCTTCATTAAATGTATCTCACCTCGCCTTATTGCCTTCACCTGGTGACAGGAGGGGTGGTTCATGTTTGCCAATAGGGTCGGAAGTGCTATTCAACGGGGAAATACTGCCAGCATTCTTGTCACTATTCCACGCGTTCATCATTTATACTCTAACTATTTTAGTTCTTATTTGTATATAGTAGAAGATTTGATGTTAATGATTCTTATATAAATAATATTTCGATTCATATTTGTTGTTCTATTATAATTATAAATAGTTGAAATAAAGAAAATCCAAAAAAAGTTACGAAATTCTAATGGATTTTATAAATAAACGTTGACCATCAAGAGAAGTTTCATTTTTAAAATAGAATAATTTCAGCATTATGCTATTCCTGTAACGTGTGAGTTATTTTCTGAATACTGTATACTTTTTTGTGTATAGCTAAATAGGGCTGTACAAAGATTTATAGCTGAGTTATTTTAGAAAAAAAAAAATAGTAATAGTAAGATTAGGCAAGGACGTCAAGGCTTTTAGGGCACATCACTAACGTCGGATTTTTTGTTGTACTGTTCGGCTGATAAATTATCGGCATATTTTATAGTACAGCAAAGGTAGCTGAAAAATACAAATTGTATTATATTTTTAATAATTAAACGATAATAATATCACGTGGTGTGGTGCGCCTTAACCTTTCATATTCCTATTTTTTTAAATATTGCATTGATTTCTAACTCTCCAGTAATAAAATAGTTAATCTAATATTTTCCGTTCATTTTCTTATAACGTTGTTGCTTTTCCATAAAAACTTCTTTAAATCCATCATTTGTGTACTTCCTCTTCATCAATTATTATACTTATGTATGTTAAAGAAGGCAGCTTAAGTGTTAATTTTATTACTTTAGATATATATATAAATATATATATATATGTCGCAGCGTCAGATAATTAAATACTTTGATTGTAATCTCTAAGTTTTGAGATTTGATTCAAGATGGCCAGTGAAGTCAATAACTCTTTGTAACGTTAGAAAAACATAAAATGTCAGTTGTCAAGAAGGATAAGACAGATGTGGTCGCGGCCAATGAAATATTGTAAAAATCAATATACGATAATCCAGCTATCGATTTGTTGTCTTATTTGTGAATATGTATTACGAAGATGATGACCCCGAACCAAACAATATTGTCGGCTCGCCGTTATCAGAAGTGGGATGTAAGCCACCTCACCAGCTGCAGCCTACCACGAATGGTAACAAAGACAGACGGAAATCATTATTGGAACAGCAAAATCGAAACTATTGCTCTAATTCAAGCTATGAAAGCATCGACGTCAAGCGGTCGTGTCCATCTCCCTACGTTTGATCCCAAGAAGACAAGTGTAGATGCCCGTGCTTGGTTATCAACCGCACACATATGTATGGCTGATCAACCGCTATCTGGAGCATCATTAATGATAGGTCTCAGCAATGTATTGAAAGGACAGGCATCGGCTTGGCTGCCCCGGGTATCTTTTCCCGTTATGACATGGAAGGATTTCCAAGAGGTTTTCACCACTCGCTATAATATATCAGAGACGGCTGCCGTAACACTCATCAATCTTTACAACAGCTTGCCAAAAGAAGGAAGGGTAACCATCCTACCGAAACAATTCACGGAGAAGTAAAAAAAAAGGCCACGACATCTTAGAAAACGACTGGTTGGAACATAATTTGCTACAACTGCCGGGGCACGGGAAACTATGCATCGAGATATCCTCAAGCTACCAACACGGACGCAGGTTCAACTGCCTCTTCCTCAACTATCAGGCTGGTAGATCGGCGTGTAGATGTCTGCGTCATCAGAACCCTGGAACACTCCGGTGAGCTCTATTCATTTTGTTTTGACTCAGGGACAGAGTGCTCACTTATTAAGGAAACAATATAATTGAAATTTTGTGGTGAATGAATGTCTAGTTTGGTTAGAATGACCGGTATTTGGCAAGCTAGCGTTTATAGTACCTCGCAAATTAAGACCGTAGTTAATATTGATAACAACGGTATTAATATTCTGTTTCATGTCTTACCAGATCAGTTTTTGTTACATGATATTATGATTGGACAAGAAGTGTAGTCTTTGGGAACGCTGGTGAAACCGCAGGACGAAAGTAGTAAATAAAATAGTAAAAATAAGTAGTAATTATGGTAAAATTTATTAATTTAAACAAATTTATTTATTTTATTAAAAATCGAGTATATCCGCCACCCGTATCAATCACAGCTTGTAGTCGCTGTCGCATTGATCCAAAAAGGCGAGAGCATATATCGGTTCTTCTGAAGTCCTCCCAGACACTTCGGCAATGTTCTACGACAGCTGCTTTGGTTCTATCGTTATTATTTATCCACCGCTGCACCATCAAACCCCATAGATTTTTGATAGGGTATATCCGCTGCTTTTGCAGGCCAAGGTATCACCATCCCTTCCCGGTGCCGATGAAACCACTTATCACACGTCAAGTCACTACATTAACCGTCACTTAAAATAGCGGCCGAATAATATTACAAGAGTTTTATTTCTAAGATTTCAAGTATTGCAAGAAATTTATGACAATGACAGACTTTGACAATTCAGTAGAAGATATCATATCTAATTTAAATCTTGTAATGACTAATTAGGACATAAAAAAAAGTTTTTATGTTGATATGACACTAGACGTAGTCCAAAGATGTAACACTATTTTGAACCAAGTTATCATACTATGTTAGTTTAATTTTATATGCAGTTGTCTGTTTAGTGCTTTAGATTAAAAAGGTACTAAGAGTTTATACTTGATAAAGGAATGAATTTAAAAACTGACGAAGGTTTTCTTACTCTGACTGTACATATGCCGCTGGTTAAGCGATGCCGCTGGTTAAGCGATGCCGCTGGTTAAGCGATGCCGCTGGTTAAGCGATGCCGCTGGTTAAGCGATGCCGCTGGTTAAGCGATGCCGCTGGTTAAGCGATGCCGCTGGTTAAGCGATGCCGCTGGTTAAGCGATGCCGCTGGTTAAGCGATGCCGCTGGTTAAGCGATGCCGCTGGTTAAGCGATGCCGCTGGTTAAGCGATGCCGCTGGTTAAGCGAAGCCGCTGGTTAAGCGATGCCGCTGGTTAAGCGAAGCCGCTGGTTAAGCGATGCCGCTGGTTAAGCGAAGCCGCTGGTTAAGCGATGATTGTAACTGACCCCATTGGTCAGGTATGGCCGAGATAGTGGATATGTACCTCAAATTATTTCTATTTCAGATATACCACACGAGGACGTGTGAGGCGCAGGACGGCCGTGTCGCAGCGTCAGATAATTAAATACTTTGATTGTAATCTCTAAGTTTTGAGATTTGATTCAGGATGGCCAGTGAAGTCAATAACTCTTTGTAACGTTAGAAAAACATAAAATGTCAGTTGTCAAGAAGGATAAGACAGATGTGGTCGCGGCCAATGAAATATTGTAAAAATCAATATACGATAATCCAGCTATCGATTTGTTGTCTTATTTGTGAATATGTATTACGAAGATGATGACCCCGAACCAAACAATATTGTCGGCTCGCCGTTATATATATATTAATACATAAATTTAACTAAAATTGTATGTAGAAAGTTACATTTTTCAAGAGGTGCTGTGACTACCAAGAGTTATGGCAAGAGATTAGGACATTCAATCCTTATCGCTACACCGCCTACTGTTTATTAAAAATAGTTGTTATCGATATGATTGGAATTCATGGATTTTTTTTTAATTTGCACCACAGACGTACCTCTATAGTTTATAAAATCAGATAACACCAAAAAACGTATAACAAAATTATAAATATATATAAATTGTAATATTTTGCATGATGCACTCTTGTGCCGTCGTGTCCCCTTTCGATTGTTGCTTTCTACTCTCTTGTTTGCGTGACACGTTCACTTTATAATACTACAATAACAAAAAAATATTTATTTTACAAGTAAAACTGTATATTTTTTTATTTATTTTACTTCATATGTTGCTAGTAGCTGGTATACAAATTATTTCAATAAACAACAACTTCGATGTTGCACATCCGCCGGGCGTCCTGGGATGGCCAACATTTTTTAAATGAAAATAAAGTTTAATTCAGATCAAAACAAAGCGATACACAATTTTGCCTCTGCTGTTTTTACGTCGGTGGTACACCCACCCACACATGCGTTATTACATAGTGACATTACTTATTTCTCTAGCATTATGTATTAAATACTTTTAATGTTCATTAATAATTGGGCACATCACTTTTTCTAAATTATAAGATAAATAATTAATTTGCGTAATGAAGTTTCTTTTTTTCTTAATGATATATTTAAGTATGGCTGTCTCGACTATATTCCTTACTTTACCTTATTGATATTATAAACATTACTGTAGGAATTAATCAGTTAATCTTTTCATTTAATCGAAATTCGATTTTTAATACGCAATATACCTATATTTTTTTTAAATTAGTTTATTGTCTTTTATATATATATTGGTTATTTAATTAAGAATAGAATTCCTAAATCAGATTTATACAATAAGTATACAAAACAACTCGTTTTGTTAAGCGAATAATGCATTTGTGTGCAAAACAAACGACTGCGAAAAACGATAAATTTATCGACAACAATTGGACTAAACACATATATTATATAAATATATCAGAAAAGGCTACTAACCTAACATTTTAATAACTCTTTTTGTTGATTTAGTGTTATTTTTTCGATGTATATTTTTCACTACACTTGAATTCCTCCTCGCTTCTTCTTCGTCTTGTAGATCTCCACTCAAATACGATTTATTTAATCTTAGTCCTATGAGGGAGTATAATACAGTTATCATGATCATTGGTGCAAAGAAGAAAAAGAAAGTAGAGATCTCAAACGAGTGCTCGATAATTACCCTTGTTTGTAGGCACATTGTGACTCCTTTATGGATTCTTATCCCGAATTGAAGGGCTTGCGGTAAAGCCAGTCCAAAAGATACTACCCACAGTATTATGATATGTTTTACCGCTCGTGATAACTTCGACATTTTGTGAGTAGCAAAGGGATGACATATGGCTAAGTATCTCTCGACAGTGAATAGAGTGATTGTCAGGACACTAGCGTTTGTCGACGTCTCCGCCGCCAAGCCGCGTAGAACACAAAAAATGTGTCCGAAGATATAAGGCCATTTCGACCAGATAGAGTACATCTCTTGGGGCATGCCACTTACTAGTAACAGAAGATCGGATATTGCTAAACTAAACAAATAGTAGTTTGTGGCTGTGTGCATGCTTTTATTGCGAATTATTACCACACATGTAAATAAGTTTCCAAATAATCCTGTGATGAAAATAAGAGTATAAATGATCGTTATAGGGACCACTATAAACATTGAATCTCGTTGAGGACCGAAAATAAGGGTGGAATCTACAACCTGCGATTCATTCAGGATTGTTTTTGTCACATTTGTGATCTCATCTATAGAAGCCATGACTGTTTTATTATGTGTTTACATTCTCACTTCTCCTCCGGAACTACGTGTACCTGGAACAATAACCTTTATTTTATACTACAATCAAAGAAATAGTATTCCGTTTTAATATACATGACCGAATTGGAATTTAGTTTGGTAATAAATTATCATAAATATGGATCTTTATATACTCTTATTCTCGAATAAATATTGGAAACATCCTTGTTGTATATATATTTTAGTGTCGTTACTATTTTCTTGAGAAAATATGCTATATTATACATATTACTGATTTTATCTTAATATTATTCCATTAAAATATTTTCAATAGTGCAACATTTAAATAATTAAGTCCCTTCAGGCTCTTCTCTAAAGAATATACGTTTCGAATTTGGTAGCTTCCATTTAATATAATTCTGTACAATTATATCACCAACACAAAATTGTTGAATACAAAGTTTAATCAACCTTTAAGCGTATTCAAAATTTACATTATTCAGAAAGACTGTTGAAAGCACATTTGAATTGTTATTTTACGAAATTGAACGATAAAAGTTAACATTATTAGCAATACTCGATATGACTTAATTGCATATAACTAGAGATAGTTGGATGGCATTTCAAGGCTTCGCACTTTACATAATATATATATTTATATTTATAACGCTATAAATACTTTTAACGATCACCTTTATGTCTAGCAATACAGGTGCACGTTTCAAGATGGCTTTCTAGTGTAGGACATCTTCTATCTAGTAGCCTTTGTTCAAATCAAATCAAAATAAACTTTAATCAAAGAGGTTCTTGCGAACACTTTTGTATGTTTTTTTACACTACTGCTTCGGAATTTATATTCCACTGAGAAGAACTGACAAGGACCTTAGTAGTTATTATTTTCCGACGATCAGTAATGCAGATTATTCAATACAATAAATGAATTAGTTCTAGTACATTTTGCAAATATTAAACTACTAATGCAAATTAAAAATGTATTAGACCATTATTCCTTTAATCAGAATTCTATTAAATATAAATTTTAGATTAGTATACTAATCTAAAATAGTAATCTAATACTTAAAAGTATATAGAGATATCTTTTATCTATCTATAAGTATAGATAGATAAAAGTATAGAGACCTTAAGTGGTTGACTCTTTCTATACTGTTAAGTAGTTACCGCGACTTGTTAGTTTAGTAATATGTTCATATTATTTTATGTTTAACTATTTTCTAGTCGTGGTGTTGCTACCACTACTGTGTCTTGAGACATTCTTGTTTAACGTCTGCATATGATTCACATAGAGCCAAGTTTTATCAGTGAAATCGACCGATACTCGACCAGTTTTCTATTTTTGTTCACTTGTCATTATCGCCATGAAATAAAGTAATATTTTTCTTATGCAACATTTATCAATAGGAAATCAATTTATATCAATAACTTTGCCAAATCAAATTATCTATTATTTTACCCAACAGCGATATTACCCATTATTTTGTAAAGTTTCTATTGGATTTGTATTGTTGATTCTCTTTTCTTACGCGTTTATTGTATACATATATGACGAATAGCGCCAGCCTTTAACTGTCAACAGCTGTCACTTTACGGGTCTGTTGGACTATTCTATAACAAGAAACTCCGAATATCTCCGAAGGAAACGAACGTGAAATGTCAGATTCTTATATTTGACATTGATTATAATAATTATTAAATCTATAGGTATCCATCGCACGTGATATGGCGAAATAATCTGTGCCCTCTTGGCACAAATAAAAGCCAAAATAAAAAAAAATCTAAAGGTTACACGTATTAAAATGGCGTATCACCGTATATCGATTGTCAACATTTCAAGAATTAGATACGAAGTGAATTCTTACAGAATCGCACTGCTGAAGTTATTTCTTAGCAAAGATAAGTTCTATGCCATTGCTGACGTGGATTTCTTTGGTTATTTGTACTCGCCACTACGTCACTACGGCCTACCGGTTCATTATTTTCAAATCAATCACGATGCTGCTTACAAGCCCTTGCCTTTTAAGTCCATTCGCATTTTACAAGTATAAAACTTACTGCGACGAACGATTAAAACTTATCATATACTTAAATAAAGTCGATTGCTATAAGAAATCAAATCAGTAATGCCATTAAGACAACACTAATGGATGGTAAAATATTTAATGGTATTGAAAATCGAACTATTAATATTAGCAATTGGCTCTATCAAAACTGTTTAATTTTTATCGCATAATGTGTTATAATTAATATACACACATGTCTATTCTACCGCTAAACATTGTAGTGTGGGTGAGATAGTGTAACTATAGGCACGAGGGACCCTAATGGATTCCCAAAGTCAGTGGCGATAGGATGATAGGATTTAGTTAAGACTAGTTGTCGCCCGCGGCTTCGCTCGCGTTTTAGGGGTTGGTTGTCATGTGTTAGGCAAAAAAAGTAATCTATGTCCTTCCTTGGAGTTCAAGTTTGCTTCATACCAAATTTCGTCAATTTCGGGTCATTGGTTTGGCAGTGAAAGAGCGATAGATAGATAGACAGACAGAGTTACTTTCACATTTATAATATTAGTATAGAAGTATAGATATATATTTCTTTACAGTCGCAATGTATATAGGTAGTGGTGACCACTTTTTATCAAGTAGAAAGATATGAAAGTCGGGTAAATAATAAAAGGATATATTGAGTAAAGGACATACCCAGAATTCAATTATGAAAGAAATAGAAACGTAAGTAACACTTATTAAGTTCATAATTTTTACTTACGAATATAAATTTATTTACATTAATTTTAAATGTAGTAAATTACAAATGTACGTACCTAAGTGACTTACTGTAAGAAAATAGCGATAAAGTTTGAAAATTAAATCGAAAAACAGTTAGACATTTTCTAAAGTATAAACATTTTAAATTTTAAATTGCTCTATTATTTAATATCTTTTGGCAGATATTGACATTATGTTGTAACTCTTATTTTGCTATTGAGTGCTTACAATTTCGTTATTATTTTTGTACAGGTGATGCAAATTATTCACGAATAACCTGAATAATTTCCAAATACTCGAGGGTTAAACAAAAAACTCTTGCAAGAGATGAGTAATCCTGCTAACACCGTATCTCGATTCATATTTTTTGGATGTATTTTATCGTACACGATTCACTACTTAAAGGACATTTACGCTGGTATTTTTCCACCTCAGAAACAGTTTCATTCTAATTAATTGTTTCTATTCATATATTCATGCTTAAATTTGAATTACGGAATAAACATGTATTTAGAAATTATATGCATTATGTATTTACTTATATTAAAACGCTTATATTTAATATAAAACGTTTTATAGTGCTCCCTGGGCGGTAGGGCTTTGCGCCAGAACGTCTGGGTAGATACAATCCACAAATATATTACCACCAAACAGGTATAATCAGTATTGTTGTCCGATTTAAAGGGGAGTGAGCCAGTGTAAATTCAGACAAAGGGCCATCTTATTTCCCATGATTGGTAGCGCATCGCTAATGTAAGGAATGGTTAATATTTCTTCCAGTACTATTTTTTACTGTCGATGCTGACCACATATCAGGTGCTCCATTTGCCTGTCCATTTACTAATTATATATATAACGAAGGTAAATGAGGACTTCTTTATCAGATTCGAAATTAGATGGATGATACATCGTATCAAAATCAAATAATAATTTACTCTTTTAAAATCGTTTATTCTCTTTTTATATTTTTGATAATTCCTTAATTTTTCAATGACGGCTGGCAACCCGTGACCGACGCAAATTCAGTCGCCGCCGCTTCATCTACTTCACTCCAGCGTACTAAAGACGACATTGTATTTTAAGTGTCAGATACATTTATACATAAAATAATATATTATAAATAATGACTGTCCTAAAAATTTCACTAACATTTTTTTACAACATTTGAAGTGTACATAAAATCTCAATTCTGCTTGGCAGGATTTCAAGAGGAATTCCACTCAGTGAAGATCTATCCTTAAAGCTCTCAGATAATATTTCAAAACAATAACTTACAAGGAAGATGAAACGTTTAAATAGAATAATATACTATTCAGAATTAAATGGAATAATTGGATTACTTTGTTCTATATTAGAAAACTTTTCACTTGAACATGAATATATAATTATTATTATGTGTTGTTTGTATACAACTTCTGGTTTTATTAACATATTTGTATTAAAAAGGGAACGATTTATTTTTACTAAATGACTTTTTATAATATTTTAAAATATTTAATGTTTTATTTTAAGACTAGCGACCCCTCCTGGCTTCACTAGGGTGTAATGCTGATACTAAATATACTACATATTATCTTTATATACGACGTTCACAGTTTTTTCAGTCATTTTTAGCTGGATATTTTTTTTTATATGGATCAATATTAACAATTTAATTAATTAGATAAGGATTAATACTACATTGCTTATAATTGCTTCATAAATAAGCCATTATTTATCGTAAAATACTTTATTAAGGATAAGAAATGGTTATTGTGGGTTATCCCTAAGAAGTGGATAGATATATACCGTCGCGGAAATTTTTGTAGCCCTTCCTAAGGTGTACACTACTGCAGTACATCATTTTGATCTATCTTGTAGAGTTCAGCCAGCGTTTGTAATGTTAGCGCAAAAAAAGTGTTTATTTACGACATCAAATTAGAAACCTCTAAAAGTATCAGTGTTTCTCAACTATATTATGTATTTATTATACATATAAACCATCCTCTAGAATTACTCTATCTATTAAAATAAACCGCATCAAAATCCATGACGTAGTTTTAAAGATCTAAGCATACATATTGACAGACAGACAGCGGGAAGCGACTTTGTTTTATATTATGTAGTGATGATTGTTAGTACATCTTTATGAGATTTATACATTTCGAATTTATACTTTATGTTGACGAAACTTAATAATTCTCACGGCTTTGCAGTGCACTGACTCTTAAAGCTGTTAACCAGCTGCCATGACAATTGGTATACGATTGCTGCGTCGGTCTAGTGGTCAGTTTATCAGGCCGTAGATATCGAGGTTTCCAAACCAATATAAATTTATTGGGTTTACACTAGTAAATTAATGGAATGTATAATTCTAGGTTTGTTTATCTTTACTCTTTGTCTCATTGGAATAGGTCGTGTTAATATTTTTGCTATATGATCTCATTAAAATCTTGACAACATATCTTATTTCTCATATATATTGTTCTAAAATTACTATACTTTTTTATAATATAAAGTTGACATTGGCGCTGTAAGAAATATAAACGCGCCATTATTTGGGAACTGAGTTGGTATGTCTCTTGTGTCTGTAAATAAACGGGCTCACTCACCATTAAAACCGGCACACAACAATACTTAGTATTGCTGATGGGCGGTAGAATATAGAATTAAATATTAAATCAGCCTTTATTTTTGTATTATATGCGATTGATTCTTTGCTAATTAAAGTATTTTTTAATGGTAAAATCGTCGGTCAACAATAGGATGAGATACAATAATGACGAGGTGAGATAGAAATCGTAGTTTATATTTTTTCCTTTAAAACGCTCGAGAAAGTTTTCGCTATTTGAAAACTTAATTCAACGGGCTAACAGTAATTGTTCGAAATAGGTAACAAGTCATGTCTCGATTTATTGGAAGCATTATTAATATTTATGTTAAATTAGGAATAGTTGGTGTTCCTTTTCGATTTATCAAATTAATGATACACCTTGGTCTTGTCTTATTCATACAGAGATTAACACGTCGAGAATACTTGGTCAGGCTGCGCAGCATTTCGGTGAGTTATTCCAGCGACTCTGCAATGATTTGCATTCGTCAGTAAATCGAATGTGTGTAATGTACTCGATATTATTCCTATCGATATGATATCTCAGCTGTCTGCAGACTTCAAGAACTACCCGGTTTCGATAGTATCAAAGTCTCATAATAGTCGCATAATCCACAAAAACATATGCAGCGGTTGATCATTCTCTTTGGTCTTCTGCAGAATTTGCCAAGCAATCCAGATGTGGTTTATAATGGTGTTAATAAAGCCGGCTTGTTCTGAGTGCTGGAACTTGAGAAGTCGTCTGGCGAGACAGTTCATGCTAACTCTTTAGAACAGATTATATACTTGGCTCAGGAGAGTCTTTGGTTTTCCTTCTTGAAGAATAGTACCACCTCACTCTTGCTCCACTTTTCCGGAATCTTGGCTTGTTTAATGACATAAAAGAGATCAGCTATTTTTCAAGAATGGAGCCCTGTCTGCGCATTCATCGGAGCTTTGATGTTCCTATGTCGTTTCGTCTTGGCTAATGTTCAGAGCTCCTGTGAGTATGAGATGGGCGCGGTGGTCGTCGACACTGATGAATTTTATATAATATAAATTATACACATACAAATTTAGTGGTGTTTTCGGAGATTTTGAATAGCAATTATCAGTTTAGCTTCACGTGCTCTAACCACTCGGCCATCGTGGTCACTGTGGCAAGGTGATTATCTTTTTTATATTTCATATTTTTTTCAAATAAGTTTTTTGTTTATTTGTTTGAACATTATAAGTCATTTTTATTATGTTTTTCTGATACGATTAAATTGCACTTATAATTTTTTTTTTTTTATATTTTTATATGAATAAAAGATTGTAATATATTTAGAATCGGTTATACAGATTTTTCCATTTATTCGCATCGCATCACAACGTACCTTTTTATTTGGTTCTAATTGTAGCGTTTTGACAGCTGTTTAATTACAAATCGCTTATAGTTTGAAAATTTTTTTTTATTTGAAAGTAAATGCGTAGAATTAAATGTTGAAATATTAGTTTATTTTTGACGACAGATTTGTCAGTAAAAAATAATCTAAAATTAAAAAAAATATATTCAACTATTTCTTAGCATATACATATGTATAATAATGTATGTATGTATGTATGTATGTATGTATGTATGTATGTATGTATGTATGTATGTGTGTATGTGTGTGTGTGTGTGTGTGTGTGTGTGTGTGCGCGTGCGTGCGTGCGTGCGTGTGTGTGTGTGTGTGTGTTTGTGTGTATGTATGTATCTATGTAGGTATGTATGTATGTATGTATGTATGTATGTATGTATGTATGTATGTATGTATGTATGTATGTATGTATGTATGTATGTATGTATGTATGTATGTATGTATGTATGTATGTATGTATGTATGTATGTATGTATGTATGTATGTATGTATGTATGTATGTATGTATGTATGTATGTATGTATGTATGTATGTATGTATGTATGTATGTATGTATGTATGTATGTATGTATGTATGTATGTATGTATGTATGTATGTATGTATGTATGTATGTATGTATGTATGTATGTATGTATGTATGTATGTATGTATGTATGTATGTATGTATGTATGTATGTATGTATGTATGTATGTATGTATGTATGTATGTATGTATGTATGTATGTATGTATGTATGTATGTATGTATGTATGTATGTATGTATGTATGTATGTATGTATGTATGTATGTATGTGTGTATGTATGTATGTATGTATGTGTGTATGTGTGTGTGTGTGTATGTATGTATGTATGTATGTGTGTATGTATGTATGTATGTATGTATGTATGTATGTATGTATGTATGTATGTATGTATGTATGTATGTATGTATGTATGTATGTATGTATGTATGTATGTATGTATGTATGTATGTATGTATGTATGTATGTATGTATGTATGCATGCATGCATGCATGTATGTATGTATGTATGTATGTATGCATGCATGCATGCATGTATGTATGTAAGTATGTATGTATGTATGTATGTATGTATGTATGTATGTATGTATGTATGTATGTATGTATGTATGTATGTATGTATGTATGTATGTATGTATGTATGTATGTATGTATGTATGTATGTATGTATGTATGTATGTATGTATGTATGTATGTATGTATGTATGTATGTATGTATGTATGTATGTATGTATGTATGTATGTATGTATGTATGTATGTATGTATGTACGTGTGCTAGTTCAATTTTTTTATTATTAATTTAAGAGTGTATTACTTTTTATTGTAATACCTGTAGTGGACACTGCACACACATTCACACTGCATTGGACCGTGTTCTTTTGAATGCATTGTTTTTGTGAATATGTCGATGGTGTTTCAAATAAATAAATAAATGAACATAAATGTCAAGCAAAGTGTATGCGGTTTGGTAGTTATTTTCTGTTAAACAAAAAAAAACATTTTTAGTAAAGATAGATAAGACACAAAATACTATTGATAGCAGAACTCGTGGTAGTACCATTGACAAATGTCTTCCTCCGACAACCATTTTGTTTTAACGTCTTACATTCCTAACGAAACAACTTATATAGTTAGGTATATGTGTCATTAATAAAACGATTTCATTTAGTAGGTAATTTATTTTAGACAAGGAAGGCTTTCAAGGTCTAGTTATCGCCGTTCCTATGGGTTTGTCACCTATATCGCCAGATTAATATTTTAAAATCCAAATTAAATAGTATTTAGTTTTTAAGGTTTGGATTTTGATTTTACATACGAATAAAACGTGCAGGTTTTACGAGTAGTCATTGGCGTTTAGTTAATTACTTGAAAATTTTAAATTATTTTTTTAGTTCACGTATTTACTATTATGATTTATAAATAAACCAAATTAAATATTTAAAACTGATTTATATGGTGGTAGGGGTTTGTGCAAACTCGTTTGGTTAGCACCCACTCATCAGATATTCTGCCGCCAAGCAGTAATACTTGGTATTGTTGTGTTCCGGTTTGAAGGGTGAGTGAGCCAGTGATGTGCATATATAGACACAAGGGACATAACATCTTAGTTCCCAAGGTTGGTGGCGCATTGGCGAAGTAAGGGATGGTTAATAATTCGAACAGCGCCAATGTCTATGGGAGGTGGTGACCACTTAACATCAGATGGCCCATTTGCCGGTCCGCTTACATAACACACAAAAAAAATTGCATGTACATTGTACACGGTGAGTACGCTTAATATTACATATATTTTACATAATTATTGTAATACATATTTAAGAAGCCAATAATTGTTAATTGTATTCAGAAAACATAACATCTTAGTTCCCGATATCGGTGGCGCGTTGACGATGTAAGGAATGGTTAATTTTTTACGGCGCCAATGTTATGGGCGGAGGTGACCACTAACCTTGTGACATAATTATCATATACTATACTACATTTTAACCGATACGTCCGTTCGGTGATTAAGTGTTGAAGGCTATTAATCTCAACAATCTATAATAATTCGTTTTTATAAGCAAAATGATAAAAATAATGCAACTACTCTTAACGTAGTGATGAGTTTAGAGTTATAAAAATCCACACAATAAAGGTGAATATTTTGTTTTTGATGTAATTTATTATATTTTTCTTGATATATTTATTTGTAATTATACAAAATATTTCAATATAATTAACGGTGAAAAAACTAAATTAAATAAGCAGGTAAAACAATTATGACCATGAGAACATAGCAGTAATAGCAGCCTTTAACACGTGTTCAATGAGTGTAATTATTTTTCAATAATAAATCGACGTAATTTCCTATTATTATATATTAACTAGTTTATATCCGTGTCTATGCTTGCTAATAATGTAGATATATACAAAGTGCTTAATACGTAGGTAAGCATCAGGTAGTTTTCTAAATTAGCGAATAATTTCGAACTAGATGAAAATACAAGTTATCTAAGTAGGCTTTTACGACCACTTTTGAGTTGTTGTTTTACAAGATTATATGGAAATTTAAGTTACCACCGGTTCGGAACGTAGATTCTATCTAAGAGATGCGGCAAGTTACTTAGTAGATTTTTTTTTTCTGACATTATAATTACGTAATTCGTTAATTTCCTCAGTCGGTATATCTCAGGAATAAGCAGTACTAACAATATTTTCTATCGTTTCATTTGGATCAGCCTTGTAGAGTTCATGTAGACAAAGTTCGGATAATGGTAATAAGTTATTGATCTCATTTGTTAGTTTAGTTATCCTGTAACTAAACTAACAAATGAGATCAATAACGGCATATAATGGTTGCATTTTATTTCGGGTACTCTCAACTCACATTTTGCAGTCAAAATTAAAGATTATTTATTTTAAATATTTTGAATGAATTTAATTTCGAGTTCCTAGCTTAAAAAGGTGACATAGAACAGCAATTTTTTGTTTTGGAATGACGTAGTTGTGGCAAAACTTTATAACAGGTGACATTGAGCAACGATGGTTTTATTTTGTATTGACATGTTAAACTAAACCATTTGACAATAAATATCGAATAGAGATTTTTTTTCCTCTTTTCACACGGTAAAAGTGTGTTATAATGAAATTGAAACATTTAATTTTTTTATCAATTATTCCAAATAATTACTTCCCCGGTTACATTCACGTATATTTTGTTTTAATTAGTTCGAAAATAATAATATATGTGTAGATTCGTAGTGATATTATGAACAGATTAAAAATTTGCAAAATCGTATTAGACCTCTTGTCTCTTACAACCCAAGAAAAAAATTAAGGTTTAATAACACGATGGTGCAAAATGTTCTTAGTTTGAATCTGCTTTCGTTATGAGTGTTTTTTTTTTAATTAGAATAATATTTCAATTATTAATAGACGTTAATGTAGTAGAGTTTTAGATTTAGCATAAAAATCTCTAATTTATGCTCTCGCTGGTAAAATACCTTAATCCCAATGAAGGAGAAAATAGATTCTTATGGATTCGGATTTCATCATGCAACTCAAGTACAGACAAGTGACATCATATTATACAGTTTCCTTTCGAGATGAAATTATTCTTCGAAATAAATCATGAATATTCAGTAGCACTTGTCCGGATTTGAACCAGCGATACTTTGTTATGGTCGACTTGTGTTATGTGTCAATTATATTGAAATATAATATGTATAACGAACATACCTTAACAAAATAAATATGTCAACAAAATAGTTGTCGCCCGCGGCGTCGCACACGTTTTAGGAGTTGGTCGTCAGTTGTAAAGCATAAGAAAATAGCCTGTGACCGTCGCGTCGGATGAAGCTTGCTTTATACCAATACTTTCTCAAATCGGTTTAGTGGTTTGGCCATGAAAGACCAACATACGGACATACTGACAGTTAATTTCGTATATATATTATAAGTATAGATAAACTTAAAGTTGCGTCTATTACCTAATATATATCGAACAAATCGTATCGTTATTGAAAATTTGTATGTATGGCTCTTCGAGGACGGTATAAGTATGACAAATTGTGTTAGAAAACATTTATCTGTAGTAACATTCGTTTTTTTATCGATTAAATAAAATAAAAAGTTGCTACTTGAACTTCCAAAGTGCACTGCAAAGTTTATTAACACGTACCTAGAATATGTTAATAAAGTTTAAATAGTTTTTGTGTGTGATTGAGTATCACTGGCAAGTTACTCGAGGATAAACAAATAAACTTACAAAAATGTATGAACAAGCAGTTTGAGGCTTACCTAATTCATTTTTAAAAATTAACTTACACAATATTTGTTTGCAATGTCTACTGCATACATAATGATATTAAATGCATTTGACTCTCTTAATATTTTTTTCACACTCGTTGATATAATAATAACAATATTTTTTTTATTTTTATGATATGGGTTGGCGGATGAGTAAATGGGCCACTTGATCGTAAGTGGTCACCATAGTAAATAGACAATGGCTCTGTTAAAATATTAATCATTCCTTACATCGCCAATGTGCCTGTAGTTACACTCTTCAAACCGGAACACAAGAATACTGAGTACTGCTGTTTGGTGGTAGAATGTCAGATGAGTGGGTAGTACCTACCCATACGGGCTTGCACAAAGCACTATATATAAAATCAAAAATCATCACGATAACGCGCACACCGAAACAAGTTCTTCGATTGCATATATAGATAAACAATGATGTGATATCAAAAAATCATTTTCGATGAATACTTTTGTAATTGAGATTAGTTATTCCAGTTATCAAAAAAATGGCAAGTGCAGTACAGTATAAAAAACTATGTAATACATTAATATTATTGTTCGACAGCTAATTATAATATAATATAATAAACTTTTCGCTACACTTCAGATTTATTCAGGTACTTGGGATTTATATGAGCGTTTTTATTTTGTATTTTGTGGCTTTGTATTATTGTCTTAGCGGACTTTTATAGATGAAGTTAAACAATTACTAGGTGGTAGGTGAAAAATAATACTCCAAACTGCACAATACTTCTTTAGAATCATGTATTATCTCAATAAATCACATAAACTCAATCAAATCACTACCGTTACAAAAACCCGCATTTCGAGAGAAGGATGACGTTCTTTTTTTTTAGATTCCAAAACGTTTCGTTTGACGTTAGGGTTGACAGCCGGAAAGGAAACGACACAGACTGTTTAATAAATCATAGCTAACGTAGGGCTTGGTGCATGTCCGCCTGAGTACCACCCACTCATTATATATTCTATCGTCAAACAGTAATATTTAGTATAGTTGTGTTTTGGCTTGACTGCTGAATACAGGCCCAATGAACATAAATACTAGCTCCCAAGGTCGGTGGCGCATTGACGATGTAAGGAATGGTTGCTATTTCTTCTGGTACCAATACCACGACGGTGATCACTTATCATCAGGTATCGCATTGGCCCGTCCTACCTAGTCTATTTATGCCCTAAAAAAAAGAAAAATAATAATAATTGATGCCTGATTCTGCCCCACCGCATTCATTGCGTGTTCAACAAAAATCAATTCACATAAAAAAAATATTTCCTATTTTTTTGTGTGAATGCCGGTGTATTTACTTGTACGTTCCGAACAAAAACTGATTTGAAAGAGTTTTTATTTGAAAACATTCTTTATGGATTTTAATACATGATTTAACAATAAATATTGCGCTAAAACTAATTATACTTTTGATTTTTGCTTTATGTTAGAAAACGTATCTAATTGAAGGACGTAATTGTATTTATTTTAATCTACTTGATAAAATACGAATGTTTTGCCAAAATGACATTAGTAATTAAATAATAAATCAACTGCTCTCTGTGTACATTACATACCTATATTTAATTGTATTTAACTAACATGACTATATTTTTAAATGTTGAAAATGAGTAACTACTGACTGACTGACTCTTCTTGGTAGAATCTACATTCCGAACCGGTGGTATCTTTACTTAATATATTTTGTTAAATGACGGTTCAAAAGTGCTCATAAAAGCTTACTTGGATAAAGTATATTTTGATTTGATTTGATTTCATATGCATAGTTTGTGTTTGTTTTTTTACGTCCGATATTTTTATTCACTTGTACATCAACGGGATCCTAAGAGATATCGTTATAATTTACAACGCATATGAAAAGCATTATGACCATTGCAACAAGTATGTTAGTGAGTTTATTTACTTTTATCGCCGAACTCGTATAACGTTGTATAACAAAATATTTCCAACGAGACAGACATCTCACCTAATGCTCTTTGGAATCTGACATAACATAAATTTCTGTTTCGTTCTTAGATTTACAAATGAATATATACTCTAAATAAAGGAATGGCACGGTACAAAATGTTTGGATTTATTTTTACTTATTATTCATGCTACAATAAAATGTTATAATAACAAGTTTGAAAAATCTATTTTTCGGACAAGATCATTGTCAGAAACATACAATGCCGTAATTGAAATTTTCCAAAGAATAATAGTTGCGACACATAAACTGCACGAATGACAAACAATGCGACACAAAGAAGATGAATAATTAGCTAGAAAAGAAACAGCGTATCCGTTAACCCGATAAAACCCCCTGAATACTAAGTATGGGAGTGTTACAAGGATCAATTTTAAGTCCTTTCCTATTTACATAATGTTTACGGTGAAATCACCAATACAAGATTGATTATTGCGTTGGTGATAGGTAATATAGAAAAATATGTTTGATTATGAAGTAATGCATTAAGAACTAATATAAATTGTTAACCAAATATAATTTTAAGTTGTGTAGGCGTTAGATATAGTTAAAGTATTATTTGTATAAAAATGGTATACCTACTGGCCGTGTTTTGTGCAAACCAGTCTGCATCTTTACCGTCATCAGATATTCTACCGCCAAACAACAATACTTTGTATTATTGTGTTCCGATTTGTGTGCCAGTTAGCAAGTGAAACTACATGCAAAAGGGACATAATATCTTACTACTGAAGATCGGTGATGTGTCGGCGATATTTTTACATCGTCCATGTTTAATTAGCCATTATAAAAAAGTTATGACAATAGTTGTTTTAGAATACGATTTTAAATTAAAAAAGAACTGAAAGAAATACATATAGGTAACAAGCATTCCAAACATTATTTTCTCTTTCTAAAAATGTAAGTCATTTTGTAAGAAAAAGACGATGAAGCAACTTGGTATGTGGAAATATATTCAGTTTTATTGTTAATTATATTTATGTTCATCGAGCTTCCGGGTCAGTGAGCAGTAAAGTAAGCAAGTTATAGTGAGTTAGAATGCATTCAATATTTTATAATATAATAGTAGAATATAATTATAATATTACTAATAACATTTTGTGAAAAGGATATATCTATAAAATATTATAAAGATAAGTCTGCGAGAGCACACTTACTGTGGTCGCCTCCGCCTATAGACATTGGTGCTGCAATAAATAATAATTATTCATTACATCGCCAAATTATCCTTCGGAACTAAGATGTGCTCGTGCCTGTAGTTACACTGCCTCAGATAAATAAATAAAATAATAAATATTAGACAACATCACATACATTACTCTGATCCCAATGTAAGTAGCTAAAGCACTTGTGTTATGGAAAATCAGAAGTAACGACGTTACCACAAACACCCACACCCAACACAACATAGAAAACTAATGAACATTTTCTACATCGACTCGGCCGGGAATCGAACCCGTGACCTCGGAGTGGCGTACCCATGAAAACCAGTGTACACACTACTCGACCACGGAGGTCGTCATACCCTCAAAACCGGATTCAACAATACTAAGTAAAGCTATTCATATTTAGAGTCTTTGTGTTCAGGTTAATAAACATAGACCTATGCAAATTCACTCGTGTATAATGCAACGCAGCAAATTAGTCCGAAGCGCATATACGATTTCATAAACACATTTGTCACTATATTTGCACAATGAAATAAAGCTACAAATTGATGTTGTATAAAGCAGATGCTATCGGAAACCTGATCCTCTTTTTTATTGTTCCCTACACCCATAAAATGATCTCAGATGATAATGTTTTTGGACTCAGTTTGTTTTATGTATAATAAATTGTAACAGCTTCCTAAATAGCTATTTATGTCATGTCAAAGTGTTAGTAACTTTGCAATATTCAAAAATATCATTATTTGTGCATATAAATTAAAAAAGGTACTTGAAACTGTTTGATAGATTTTTTTTTTTATGATATCGGTAAGCGGACGAGCAAAGGGGCCATCTGATGATAAGTGGTCATCACCGCCCATAGACAATGGCGTTGTAAGAGATAATAACCATTCATTACATTACCAATGAGCCACCAACCTTGGGAACTAAGATATTACGTCCTTTGTGCCTGTAATTACACTGGCTCACTCACCCTTCAAACCGGAAGATAACAATACTGAGTACTGCTGTTTGGCGGTAGAAAATCTGATGAGTGGGTGGTACCTACCCAGACGGGCTTGCACAAAGCCCTACCACCAAGTGATTGTTTATATCAATCAGTTTCTCGAAGGGCTTACTTGGTAGCTAATGAGAATGTATTACTTGAAATCCTGGGTTCAATCCCCCTAGTCTAGACAATAAGAACTTACTGAGCTTTTTTCGCATTTTCGGTCAATCAATACTCAGTAGCATTTTTGCGTTTAAATTAATTATTGGTCATGTCAGATCATGAGGCAGCCTCATATGATTACGAGAGTGAGGAATAGAACTTGCTCTTGTGTTTGCGGACGCACCTGTGCGCTACAATTTCTGCGCAAATGCAAGTCTCTGTTGAGATTTGCCGCCGACGCCGTCATATAAGATAAGAATATAAGAGTTTTTATTTTTTAAATATACGTTTTTGGGCAAATCAGAAAGTATAAGTAATATCGAAAAATTAAAGCGCTATTTGATAATAATTAAACCGCACTATTAATTTTTTTTTAAAGAAAAATCTTTGAATCTATTTTACCTTTGGAATTGGAAAAATTGTACAAACATTGATTCACCAGCCGAAAGAGTTCGTAATAAAAAAAGGGTAAGAAGTATAACTAAATATCAAACCATAAATAGATGTTCAATTTTGAAAAGTTAATTATTTTTTTCATATTATCATCATAAATTTGGACTCGACTATTTTATCCGCATTCAGCATTACTATAAGATTTTCTAATTTCAAATGTTTATCTACATGCGGTTACATGCAAATAAACGGCGTCAAAAATATAATTTCCTGTAAACAGTTTGATTGATGTGGCGCCAATTATTTTTATTGAACAACTCGTTCATTACTACATCAGTTGGGGTCAATGACTCATTTTAAGAAAATACAATTTTAACGTCTTTAGAAATTAAGCAGTTATTATTATTATTTTTCATAATTGTAATTAAATATCACCTCATTATTAATGTGATATATAATTAAGCTTTGTTAGTTTTAGTTTAATAAATAATTTTAATTAATGTTATTGATACTTTTCTCGTGTATTCTGTGTTCTCCACAAACGGGGGTAAATTCCATTTAAATACAATTTATTGCTAATTTAATAAAAAAATATATTCTTGTGTTAAGCTCTTATTTAATTTAAGATTAAACTTTGATCACCCTAAACTACTTTTAAGTGCTGCTAAAGAAAAAAAATGCATTTTATTCTTCTTAGTTGAAATTAAATTCAAGTATCGATTTGTTATTTCCATTGTCTTTGATTGAGTAACTTCTCTTTTACCATTTTTAAGTATTTTCAAAAAAATATATAAAATTTGTCAGTTCAATGAAAAAGAAAATTTAATTAACAACATGAAAAAATCATATTTTTTTTTTTTATAAATAAATAAATAAATAAATAAATAATACTATACTACAGTCTTGTCGGACGGACAGTTGAATACGGTTCAATAATCTGGTCTCCGTAAGATACAATACGAAAGCGTTGAAGCAAAAACGATCTCTTTGGAAGTTCAGCAGGCGATTTGGTTTGGCACATAGACTTAGATAAACCTCGAAAATGGTCAAAATTACTTAGATAATTTTTTTGCTGCTTAAAATGTCCTGGCCATATATCATTTTGAAAGAGATGAGCGAGCTCATGCTGATTAATCGTCAATGGTAGACAATTGAACGCTGCTGGGCGAGAATTAGTATTTATGGCTATTTATTTTTTAATAACTTTTTATGTACATCATCATTATTTAACTTACAGAAATTCTATAAAAAACAATAATTTATAGCAATCACTGGTTCAAATAATCTGGTAGACTCGAGAATATCCGGTAAGTAGTAAAAATTTTGGGTAAATAGTTAGTGTAACACTTCCTTGTTGAATTAAAGTATTATTTTTACATCACGGCTCAAAAGGGAGTGTAATATTTTTAGGGTTACTGTATATAATCTGACATATGAACAGCACGGGCAGCACACAGCAGTCTGTGGATAAATAATAAAAAAAAAACCACGCGCGAAAAAAAAATATTGTGGTTTCGCACCAACGTAACCACGGGTATAGCTCACACCGCGCCGCGCCACATCCCTCGTTGTCGCCCACTGTTGATATATTTGCACTGAATTGAATTAAAATTTAATCAAGTTTTGAATTGACCACTCAATGCTATCGCAATGTTGCCCATGGGTAACTTCTATACATAATATTAGTATTTCGCTAAATGAGGCAAATGTAAGCAATGTATAGAAATATTTTAGTTTGTTTTTATGTACTTCAAGCAGTGTAGACATATGTTACATTCATCAGAACAAGCTGATAGGACCCTACGAAGGAAAAAAACATGTCGGCATAATATGCTCTACTACCCGTGCGAAGCAGGGGTTAATAAGTTTCTTAATAAGAGTGAATTAAACAAATCTTGATATAACGCGCCTGAGACACTTATTTGTCTAACGAATACCTGTTTAGCAATTTTTTTTATGGGGCTGACTATTTTCGAATTAAGGTAGTTTTTTTTTTAATTTATTGTGCCATTAATATTTAAAGAGCGTGTGATTACAGTCCCACAAAACTATGTGTCTGGTTGCGAGATCGATAATTGGGTATCATATTAAATAATTTAGTGTTTACATGCTTATTATGAATATATAATACTCTAATTAAGTAATAATAATGTAATTAGGATTTTAACACATATTACTATATGAAAGATAAATAAAATATATACAACAAACACCTTCTAGGGCTTAGACATCAAGTAAACTTAAATTGTATTTTCTTTTCATACAATATGTTAGCTGGTAGAGCATTATGAAAGTATAGAATGCGTCTTTTCAGGGTTCTGTCTTGAAAGTAGTTAGTGACTCTGGGTACGTTAAGTTTACCAGCGCTTATAAACGCATAATATGTTTGTTCTGTACAATAGTTATGTTCTTGATTGCCGTGGTTGTTAACAGCTAGTAAAAACGTATGCTTTAAGTTTATTGGTAAGATTTAAGTTATGTTTAATAAGTTATGATATTATTCGTGAGTTTATTTTTATTTTTATAACGACGAAAGCTTTGAGCTTTTACTACATTTACTTTTAGCAAAATAATCTGTAGCATATCGTCTGTACTTCAAACATAACATATTATTTGATTCCTAAAGACTTATATGTTGAGGCAAGAGGACTATGACATACCCCGAGAACCCCCTAGGAATTGAAGGCCCGCGGAGTTGGTTTTTTAGTGGGTATTCCGGCGCCTTCAGCGCCGGCGAACCCCACATACCCCTCCACATCATATGGGGGAAACGCGTTATGCGCTTTTCCAGCGAAAAAAAAAGAGGACTAAGAGGACATAGCTTTGTAAAAATCATCATATTATAGTTAAAAGTAAGATACAGTTTATTGAATTATCTTCAGAATATTCTGTAAAATATGAGCAACAAAAATAATTAAATACAACAATGGCTAGTGAACTTACGACATTGAAATAACTAACCTTATGGTTAAAATTTCATTGTTATTTTAAATTGTATTCAAATGAAGTATTATTGATTTATGAACGTTTAGTCAAAGGTTATTTCCGCCTTTTTAGGATTCCGATGCAATTAGCAAAAACCTTATTAGTATCTCAAATTACTGGAAATTAATTAAGACAGATTGCTGCAACAGATAAATAGACTGATCTTGTAATTTGCGAAACCATTTGGTTTATCTGACGCGATATTTTTTTTCTGACTTAAATTTCACTTCGTTTTGCCATTTCATAGATAAGTTATAAACTTATATTATTTATATTATTAATACATTTTACCAAAAACATAACATACTTGTCGTATCAAGAACGCCATGAAACGTATCAATCACTGTGAATATCAAGCTGGGGAATATTTAGAGTAAATGTGTACATATTTATAATAATAATAAATATATTATAAATCATAATCAGCCTGAAAATTTCCCACTGCTGGGCTAAGGCCTCCTCTCCCTTTGAGGAGAAGGTATGGAGCATATTCCACCACGCTGCTCCAATGCGGGTTGGTGGAATACACATGTGGCAGAATTTCGTTGAAATTAGACACATGCAGGTTTCCTCACGATGTTTTCCTTCACCGCCGAGCACGAGATGAATTATAAACACAAATTAAGCACATGAAAATTCAGTGGTGCCTGCCTGGGTTTGAACCCGAAATCATCGGTTAAGATGCACGCGTTCTAACCACTGGGCCATCTCGGCTCTCCTATTTACTATATATTTATATCTTATTGACTTTTATAATCTTTATGTTATCGTGACCGATTTCGAATAAGGCGGCTATTCTCAAAGAAATCTCTATTCCCTCACTCTTGAAATCCGATGAGAAGGAAATTCCGACGTGTCCGGAAATATTTCAGAAGCAGGACTAACGGCTTCATGTGCTTTCTGAGTGTATACACTTCAACTTCCTGACTTGAGGCTGATACGACTATTTTAAAAGAAGAAAAAAATCAAAAGCAGAGTAGAGATACCTTATTCAAGATCTTTGTAAACACTTAAATCGTCATGTTATAGATAAGCTGAATTGTATATACTAATTGTACCTATGATCGTTTTATCAAACGTTCTACTAATATTTCTACTAAAGCGTTCACATATAGGTACATAGTTATTTATATTAAGTAACAGCTTGAAAATGTCCCACCGCTGGGCTAAGAAGAGGAGTCTCCTTATAAGGAGAACGTTTGGAGTTTATTTCACCACGCTACTTCAATGCGGATCGGTGGATACACATGTGGCAGAATTTCATTGAAATTAGATACATTCCAATTTTCTCACGTTTTCCTTTAGTAAATTAAGCACATGGAAATTCAGTTATGTTTGCCTGGATTTGAACCCGCAATCATCGGTTAGAATACACGTACGTGCATGCGCTTTGACCACTGGGCCATCTCGGCTCTCAATACATACTTGAATTGTTTGACGTTTATTCATTATTTTCGTTAGATTAAGGTTATAATGACAGATATATGGTGCAATACGAAGTACTTACAGTAAGCAGTTTCTTATATATATAGGCCAAAATTAATAGGAGTTACTGTACTAATCATGGCTGTGTGGAATGATCGCAAGAATGCATATAGCATTTATCCGTACCCGAGTATCCGAATCATAATTGTTTCTCTGGACGAAAGATGAACCAACACTCCTTTTACCGATTGAGCAATAAGACGGATTGTTATATATTTTTTTTAACGTAAAAAGGATATATAATTAATTCTAAATAATAATCACAAAATATATATAGTATGTACCTCTTTGGTTCGACTTTTTTTTATTTGATACATCATGATCAATTATAAAGTCTCATAAAATATAACCAGAAAAGGGAACATCGCAGACCGTTGCTCAATTTAGGTTTTACAATGTAATTTAATATAAGATTTTTTTTACTAACTACAAATGTATCCGTGTGATTGCAGACAATAAATAGACTATTTAAAGTACTTTTGAATAATAAGAAGCTATAACCGGTTAGGAACGTTGTAACCGCTTAAGTTATCTGATCTTACCTGACAATTACGAAAAAATGTAATACATATACGTACCTACTACGCTTAATGTATTAAATCAATCAAATATTGTTTCACGTATTTTTTAGTTTTATTATAATGTTTCTGTATATGAAAATATCATAAGTATTTTTAAAATAGAAAATTTTATGTATATTTTTTATTTATTTATTGTAAAATACCGAAATAGTTTTTAAGAAAACTAGATACAAATAATTTATTTGTAAAAGAAAACAGTTTGTCAAAAACTTGTGTATGGAATGTTAATTTATGTTTACATACAATAAAAGGTTGCCATGTATATTGTTATCAATATTATGAATGCGTTTACTTGATATTAATGTATATAATATATTATATATAGTACGAGCGTTGACCTGGTATTTTTTTTTAATATGGAAAAACAAAATTGAGTTTACTTTTTCTATTTCTTAATGATTTATTTTATGTAATGAATTTTTGCATCAATTACGAGAATTAAATTATCGACATAATATACACTAAGATATTAACATAAGCAAATTGCCTTATATTCGTGACTTGTAAATTAGATTTTTTATTCATAACCAAATCAGAATTTAAATTCACATCCTTATAATTATTTTTATAAGTTGTGTCTGATTTTTCCGGTTTCAAGCAAAAACTACTAAGTCTTTAACATGGCACTTTTGTATTTTTTTATTTTAAAATATGTACGCAACCGGTTATTTTTTTTTTTTCATTGGTTCGTGGAAGAGCTACAACCAGCAACCTTGTGAATTCAGAAGTTATTTACCTTATTTCTGTAATTGACGCTAGCTCACTTCAAACTAGATTACAACAATACTGAATCCTGCTGTTTGGTAGAATATTAGATGAGTGAATGGTACCTATCCAGTCGGACTTGTGCAAAGCCCTACCACCAAGTACTATTATATGAGTCATCTGATGGTGGTTACCACTGCCCTAAGATATTAGCACTGAAATAAATAAATTCAAAGTAAAAAGACTTTTTAAAAAAAGCTTTTATTTAAATGCTCTAAACAGAAGAAAACAAAATTTTCCTTTAAAATTTTAACTATCAATTTATAACCTCATTATACACAATTTCTTTAATCATAAAAGCTTGTCGCGAGGTTTTCGTAAGTATACATAGAAGTATTTAATTAAACTGAAATTAAAAAAAATGAAACAGCAGATTAAATTACTAAATTATATGGTATTAGTTAATTTACGCAAGGTTATTACGCGACACCACATTGATGTTGATGAAAAAAGGAAAAAAAATAACGACATTTGCATTTTTCGATTGTCTAAATTCAAAATGACGATCAACCTCGACCCCCAACTTTAGCCACCATCTTGGTTTTAAGGGTAAACGTTTTTCATTAGTATCTTGGCCATTTTTAATTTTTTGAGAAAATGTTGATTCGATTCTCTACATTTAGTTCATTGCTCATTATTCTGTCCGACCGATATTATTAGCATGAAGCGGTTAAAGACGGAGAAATGTAATTATTGGAAAATTTCATTTAATATTGACTATAGAATTCCAATGATGTTCATTGTAGATTCGGCTGGATTATCGATGATGTCGGAATCTTCAGAAGTTGAGCTGATTTAGTTCTACAACATTGTCATAGGTCTCACTACTGCAGCTCTTTCGGAGTAGATGTATTGCAGCAATCTCCATGTTGCTTCTAAATATTGACTTCTACATTTTGCAATTTGACCTTCTAGATTTAGAAAAAATACAATGTTTAGATAAATGTGTGAATCGATAAGTGGGAGGTATTTGAACGAAGCTTTAGCAAGAACAGGTCGGTTGGCGAAGGTTTTTTTGTCTTTGGTTAAAAATATCTCAGTAAATATCCTTATTTACTATTTCTATTTCTATTCATATTCAATACATGTATTTAATTAGTTTGACAAAAAAAAAAGACCCGCTGAGTTTCTTTCGCCGGGTCTTCTCAGGTCAGGGTTTTCCGAACCGGTAGTAGTGTTTAATTTGACTATCAATAAGTTAGTGTAATGCTAATTGAATAAAGTAATTTGAGTTTATTTCAACCGTGACGATGGAGCAACTAATTATTTAATACTTTTAAGTCTGACGCACTACAATCTGAAGAAGGTCTAGGATCTAGTATACTATTGCAAATATTAAACAAAATACAGACACTACGTCTGCCAAAAAAATTCGAGGTTTAAAGTCTAAAGTATTTGTTTTTGCGCATTTTTTTAAAATTGTGTTACTATAAAAAAAAAATTACTAGTAAAAGATTATAAATCTAAACCTATATGTATTATATTGTAGCTTTACTAATATTTTAGTTTTTATTTTGACTGAAGTAAGAATCGTGGTGGAAAATAGCCGGGAGGTTACCATCGTCCATTAATAATGTTAACGTGGTCGGAGTGACAAACTTTTGTGTATATGTATCCAAGCTGTGACACATACAAATAATTACTGGCGTCTCTTAGTAATAAGAAATGATAACCCTCTTACTTTAAATTACAAATAGCAAATGTATAAATGTGCAGGTTACAGGTGTTGATATTAGTTCTTATTGAATAAAATTAATTATTGTTAAATGGTTATATTTATGAACTCATACAGTAAAACGTAATTGCATTTTTTGTAATGAAATAAGAAATAAATCGAAACCACGAGCAAAAAATGTTATCCAATGCTATGTTATGTTTGAGTAGACAAGCTTATTTATACAAAATCTTTTTACGACTTGAATATTTACGAAATTTACATACGAGAAAAACAATTTGTACATTTAATTTATTCTAATAAAAAAAATAACTCAAAGGTGAAAAGTGACTGTTAGTAACTTGTTATGTATAAATAAAATTTGTAATTGCATACAGTACATTTTTGTATTACATTCATTTACTATTGTTTACCTTCATTTGTGATACATGAAAATCTGCCACGTTGTCCACCAACCCACATTGAAACAGCGTTTTGCAATCAGCTCAAAACTTTAGTTTCAAAAGGGAGAGGAACCCTTTCCCTAGCAGTGGAAAGTTTTTATATTTAGATCTTACTTCTTTTTTTTTACTTTATACATTTATGTACAAAAGTATAAGGAAATGATTTTTCCTTTAATTTATCACAGGACGGCAGACAGCCAAATGGCTCACTCAATGCATTATCACTGATACAAAGTGATTTACACAAAAGTAAAAATAAAATGTTAAAAAGACAAAATTCGTACTATTTGCCTTACGTAATCTAAAAAGCAAAATTTTAAGTTAACTTTAAACAATAGTGATCTAAATGTAACTGATACTAGAAATCACTTCACTCAAAATTTCAGTGGAATCCATTTATCGTCCCTGACAGGGAAATTCAGGTCCGCAGCATACGCCGTTAAAAAGGTTCGACTAACTGATGTTGATACTGCTCAATTAGTATACTTTAGTTATATTAATAGTATTATGTCTTATGTTATTTTGGGTTAATGCTTCATTTATTGAATCTGTTTTCATCCTGCAAAATAGAGCAGTCCGGTCCATCCATGTTTTTAATAAAGTGGGTATAATTACAGTTGCTTCACAGTATGTTTACAAATATATTGTGTATATTTACAATAATATAGATCTGTTTTTTTTTAATAAACGGTGACTATAATTGTATAGCAACGAGGAGCTAAGGTAAACTAATAACACCTAGTTTCCGACATCGCAAAGTTAATAAATCCTCCCTGGAGCTCGGTATTCTTTCAATAATGAGATTCCATATTTATTTTTATTTTAAGGCTCATGTCAAAAAAATATTGACAAATAAGGCATACATTACACGATTATATTAAAGAAAAAAACATGGACTTGGTATCTTTCTTACATAGAAGGGAAGATATATAAGAATTTAATTGTACTTTAAAGCGATATTCTGTAATTAAAATGTTGGAAAAGAGTAACTACTGAGTTTCTTGCCGGTTATTCTCCGAACCAGTGGTAGATTACAATTTAATGCAACATTTTTACATGACGATTCGAAAGTGCTTTTATGAGCTTACTTGAATAAAAATTATTTTGATTTTTATTTTGAATACTAAGCAGTCGCCATAGTTATAAGCATTTACACTGCAATATACTTTTTTATTAATTATAAATTGCTTTTGAAGTGCTAATTGCGCAAAAGCTGATGGACCACTTAGCGATGTTAAAGTCGCAGGAATATTGTCGAAACCAGTCCTAGCGCAAGCTTAACGCTTTAAGGCGCATATAAATTCACTAAAATTCTATAATTCATCCGCACATAAATAATATTAACGTTGTCTCGGGGATTCTTCGGGAGTCTTAATACATCTGATAACATACATTCAGAACTATCAAAAGTTTATAATGGGTAGGTAAGGTTTTAAAAATATATGTATTAAGAAAGAATATCATAAATTATATATATTCATGCTGTTTAGACCAATGGCATGGCAGTATAAATGTAGCAGCCACCGGCCTTATAACATGGATCTCCTTTCCTCTCATAGGTCGCAATAGGCGATCTTATCTCTCTTTATATTGAATCTATTTACAATGTTCACCAGTATTCAAATAATTCATTCAAAGGGTTCTTTTAACTAGAATATGATAATGATTACAAAGCAATTTCTTCCTTAGTCCTCTTGTTTTAACGGAGCGATAGAGACTGATAGATCTATTCGCTCACAAAGGCACGCTTCTCCACGTTAAGTTTTTATTGGCGTGTAATATTATGCGTGAGTGACGCTCGTGATTACAAGATGTCTTAGGGTGCGTGAAACGACTAAGAGTATAAATGAAAGAAAAAGAACAATTATAATTGTTAAGTTAACTTTATTAATGTGTCGTTAATTTAACGATCTATTCCAATAGAAGAAGCAATGAAGATGAAGAAATATTAGATTTACTATTCGATGCGGTTTGTTAATAGCTATATACAGTGCACTACTAACAGGTCTTGATTAATAATACATCGGTATTTATAATACAAAACTTAACTAATTATATACATGATAAAAAATGGCGTTTTGAACGCCATTTAGAAATGATTATTCAAGCTCATAGATCATTTAAACTCACGACCTAAATATAGCTTAAATTCGATATCAAATGTTGTTTATTTGGCTTTTGTCTTCTCGTGGTCGGAATAAACTACCAGTGACATGCGACAGGAACAGATTTAGTTTTTAGGTAGAGTTTTCGTGAAAATAAATTGTAGCAAGCGCTAATGGATTTTTGTAGAAATAAATATAGGTCGAAAAAGAATTACAAAAAATATCAGCCGTAGATTGAGTAAATATAATTAACTTTATCCGCTTTTGACTCAATAATCAATCCAATCATATTGGTATGATATGCTAATATAATGTTAGGAATTTCAGTTAAATTTTATATTTGTTAGGTAGATTGTAGTAGAGTCATGGGAGCATACTTGTGAACATGTTTTCATGACCATTTTAATTCATAATCGTACCATCATCCTTGAATCGAGTTTCATCTTTTATTTTTTTTATGATATCGGTAGGCGGACAACCGAATGGGCCACCTGAAGGTAAGTGGTCACCACCGCTCATAGACAATGGCGCTGTAAGAAATATTAACCATTGCTCACATCACCAATGCGCCATCAACCTTGTTACTAGGGAATTAGGGAATTGGGAACTAGGATGTTATGTCCCTTGTGCCTGTAGACTGTACACTGGTTAACTCACCCGTCCAACCGGAACACGACAATACTGAGTACTGCTGTTTGGCGGTAGAATATCTGATGAGTGGGTGGTACCTACCCAGACGGGCTTGCACCTACCACCAAGTCTTATATCTGGCTATCTTATATATAGTGGGCTAAGGCAGGCTTACAGTCGCCGTCTTAAATTTATGGCCCCATAAAAAGTTTTTAGCTTAGGAAATAGGGGTAAGATTGACTTGAGATAGTGAAGTAAACTGTAATGTAAAGCGTTAAATTTTGTTAAAAAAATTATGCATGTCTAAACCAGTTGTATCGATGAAGGATTTATTTATTATATGGTTAACTTTGCCTTTTTTCATAAATACATCAGATATTGTTTCTCCTTTTGGAAAGAATTAATCACCAAAAATATTTTCTCATAACAATATACTTTGCAAGCAGATTTAACTTTTGCCTTATTCAGAGCCAAGTTCAAGCATATGTTTGTAGTTGACGTTTTGTTTGAGTTTTTGCTCCGTGTATGCGTGTTATAATCTCATCGGTGTTTATAAATCGCTAATTGAAATCGTTCGTACAACATTTAATTAAAATTTTTAAAATTCTATAGTACCGTTAATTTTTTCATCTTTAATTTTTCGTTCGAGATGTACCTATGATTTGAATGTAATCAATTATTTGTATTTAAAATTTGTTATAGTAAAATATACTAAGTATTTTTTACGTAATTCCTGTAAATTTAAATATGTCGAAATTTTTTAACGAATATTTATGAAATATTAATATCACATTAATACACTTGCCTGTATTTTTAAACAAGGCGTTAATGTTTAAAGGCTTTTATAGATGCTATTTTAATAGGAACTATCTGGTACGATGATGGACCACTTTCCATTAGGTGGTCCATTCGAAAAGTTTGCCTTGTTACTTTAACTAAAAAATAAAATAAACAAGTGAAAATCATTAATCTTAGCTTAAAAGTTAGTGTTATCCAGACTACCACTAACGACAGATATTGTATCGGGAACAATTTGACCTAGCAGAAATCAGTTAATTTAATAAACACGGCCGCATTCTATGGAGTCTATCGATTGCGAAAAATCAACGAGAATTACTATAAATACCGGCAAACGTATAAACAAGGAAAGACTAACAGCTCACGGAACTTGTATATAATGATTTCCTAATTATATACAAGTACGGTAGCTTACCCGAGAGATTCTCGCGCTCAGACACAAAAAATAAAAATTTTATATGGTCGAGCTTTTTGTGTATCGTTATTTTTTCGCTTCAACTTTTTACCTTGTAATATAAACGTCGAGGATTTTTCATAATTAAAGAGACAAAAAGAAACGTCGCTGTCAATTTATATAAGTTATTTAAACTATTTAGAAAAAAAAGTCGAGTTCGTAATAAATTGAACGTGAGAAAACATTCTAAAAATAAAGCTTTCATAGAAATACTCAATAAAGGCTCCAAAATGAAGAACAAGGCCAAAAATTGTGCTTCATTTATATGCGGAACGCAAACTAAGGAACCATAACATATATTGAAAAGTTCTAAAAACAATTCGGTATAACTGTCTTTTAAGGATAACTCACTGTAATAATTTAATCTTTTAAATTTCGAACAAAAAAAATTGCCAGGCTTTTTTAACTACTAGCGTTAGTAATAATATAAGCATAGTTTTAGTATCTTAATTGTTTTCTAAGAAAACAATTTACCTTTACACAATAATTATTTAAATTAATATCTTTGGAGTTATCTTAAAATGAAAACTTTCGCAATATAAATAATTATGGTATTATCGTGGCGGTCAGTCACAGGTTCAGATTCATATTGTTATAGTCAGCGCCCAGCGGTGCGATATAGATATCATAGCGGGCAGGGGCGATTCAGTTTTAAGTAGACACTCTGTGGAATCAGCTTTCGCCGGCGGTTTTTCCGAACCGATACGACTTAGGAACCTTAAAAAAAAAGCGTATTCCTTCCTGAAAGGCCGGCAACGCACCTGCAAGCCCCCCGGTGTTGCCATGTCCATGGGCGGTGGTAGCCACTTTCCATCAGGTGAGCCTCCTGCTCGTTTGCCAGCTCTATTATAAAAAAAAAAAGACGGGGTGACACGTGATAGCGTATAGCGTGACGTCGTTGACTGTATTTTTTATACAATGCCTATTTTTGGTACTGCAATGCGATTCTATAAGATCTTCGTATGTCACTCGTGAAACGTTGATAACTGACTTACAGTGATACGCCATTTTGATCCGAGTATCCTATAAATTTTATAATTATTATACTCAATGCAGCAACACATATCACATTCCGACATTTCGCACTCGTGTTCTGCGGTGAGATTCGAGTTTCTTGTTACAGAATAGCCCTACTGATTTTTGTCATGTGTCAAGATGAAAATAATATATTTCTTTGAAGAACTTAATTTGACATAATAATAAATTAAATATTTATTTAATACTAGCTGTGCCCGCGACTTCGTTCGCGTAGTTGTTGGAAACACTATCATGATTATCGTTTGATTGCTCACGTTGGTTTTTGTTATTATAATCGTCAATAAGATTTAATAATATGTTTTACAGTACTTCAGCGTAGATTATATTTTTAGTTTTATTTTCTTGTGGTAGAAGAACATACTGATTTTGCCCGCAACCCGATCTTGACAACGCGACATATAGTTGGCCGTGTGAAAAGCAGTCTTGACGTAAATCGATTCCTACGTGTTTAAATGTTTGGCCCTGTGATTTATTAATGGTTACGGCAAAAGATAACTTAATGGGAAATTGAATTCTTTTAAAATTAAAAGGTAAATCATTTGGAATCATTGGGATGCGAGGTATAAGCACTGTTTGACCAACTGCCGGACCAGTCAAAACTGTTGCAACGATCACGTTATTGCGAAGGAATTTTACTTGAAGGCGGATCCCGTTACATAAATTTGGTGGTTTAAGATTTCTGAGTAAAATTATCGCAGCACCTATTTTTAACTTCAGGGAATGTGGTGGAAGGCCGCTCGGGTTTAAAGAATTGAGAAACTCTTGTGGGTAATGGACAGCATCTTCTTGATCCATTACATTATCAATAGATGTGTAGGTAGTTATATCGCCTGGAAGTTTGGTTAAAATTAGGTCGTTAATTTCGTCAACGCTACTATTTCTCGCCGCCAATATTGCCCTTTGACACATCTATTGGTAATCTTTATTTTCTATTTCGACGATATTAGGGTAAACTTTTGATATTAAATCCTCTATGCTAGTCACTTTTCTCCTAAATCGCGATCAATTTCAATTTTATTTTCAGAATGAGGTACTTTTCCATCTCCTATTAAAAGTAACTTTGAAGGAAAATTTGTACTTCCTCCCCCCAAATGTGCTCTCATATTCGTAGATAGTTTTAAGGTATGGACAAATTTCCATAACGGTGAACTTTTAAGGCAAGACCTTACAATGTCTGCTCTAGTTCCTCTTAAAATTACCGGTAAAGTTTGTCTAAATAAATTACCAACATCTGTGTTTTTATTGCTTATTGTTATACGGTCAATTATGACAACCCTTTTCTTAAACATAAAAGAAATATTGTACAATAGTGTACGATTGCGAATATTTTTTTTGTTAACAATTCGATGCAGGTGTATCGACATCTGGATGTAAGACAAAAGAAAAAGTCAATTGTAAATAAATAAATCACAAACAAAATTCATACTCTGCCAAAACAAACAAAACGTTCAACAGGAAATGTAATAGTAAATCTGAATGACTTTTTTTATCTTGGATTAGGAGAAAAGTTCATGAATTGTAATACCTGACGGTAGACATGTTTGCTTAAACACTCAATTTTGATTCCAATTTTCTGTCATTATATAGGACCACTATGTACGTATAGGGTTTAAAAAAACATCAAGAAGAAGTGTATTTATCGATAGACCAGATTTACAAATTTGGAGTATATCATATATTTACAAACCTACCTTGGCTGACACCGCCTCCAAAAATAACAATAATTTTAACTATAATATATCGTAATAACTTTGCTGACTTTTAAATAGGCTAAATATTTTTAATTTCATTTTACATAGTATAAATCTAAAAAATATTGTGATCATTGTTTGTTATTCATAGGTTTGTGTTAAGTTAGATTTAAAGTGGGTAGGTACATACTTATGTCCTTGCGTGGAAACACAGAACGTACCTACATATTGGTAAGTAGAATAAGTTACTTGATTATTAAGTTGTAGAATAATAAGCAATTATTTTTTACTTTTTAGAGCATATTACTTTTTTTCTCTTTTGAAGTCGGTTTTTTTTTTGTCAAAATTTTTGTTTCTAAAAGATTCGGCCGAGTATCGCTAACGTGCTCCTTAGAATTGTTCCGTTCCCTTCCGTACCGTTACTTTGTCAAGGATCCTATGCTCAGAACCTTACCAAACTTTCACCATAGTACCCTTGAAGTATATCCTTTATAATAAAAAAAGAATCATTAAAATTGGTTGGCACAATTTTGAGTTATTCACCTATTTATCGCGCACATACATAATGCACATTTAAGACTTATATCGTTTTCATAGGGATACCATCATCGTAACAGGATAAAATTAAAATGGGGCCCCACGGGAAGCACTACCTTTCAAACAAAAAAAAATTATCAAAATCCAGTGAAAAGTTATGAGGTAACAAACATATAAAAAAAAATACAGACGAATTGATAACCTCCTCCTTTTTGAAGTCGGTTGAAAACAAATAATATTAACTTAAACGTAATAAGATAAACAAACCGAACAATAAGAAGTTTAGATTGTTTCTCCTTTGGTGTTATTATTTCATAAGGTGATTATAGTACAACCGTGTTGAATATGCTTGAACGTAATAGAAATTACTTGAAATATTGAACTATTAATTTATTTGTGTAGTCATTTTAAACGATATTCACCTATTTGCTTATTTGCATAATTTATTTTCTCAGTGATGATTAATCTGCATCGGTGAAAGTATCGCTCGCCATTTTGAACTTTTTTACGTGTGTAATGTAATTTTTATACCTTATTTATACCGTGAAACGTTTGAATTGTTTACTTGCAAAGTACGAAGGAATGTTCATTGAAATTTTATCTTATATCGTAAGTTAAAACTACAGCAGATTATGATTTAAATATAATCGATTTTAAACGATAAAAAATAATGAGCAAATAAGCTGATAACAAAACCTAATTTTGATAAATAATTTAACTATTAAGAATGTTAATTTTTTTAAGTCGTATGTGCATTGCTACTTCGCAGAACTACACCGCGGGTGAGAGTGGCGAGCGCGGCGGCGGGGCTGACCCGCCTCCCCCTCAGCCGCCGCCGCGCCCCGCCTGCTAGCACACTCTTAACAAATAGACATATACCGTCTTATTACAAAAAACTAAATAAACCTTGGTTTAAACCTGGACTATCTAGTCCAGGTTTATCTGAAAAACCATGGTCTAAATTCATTCGTATTACAAAACTTAGTAAAACCATAGATTTCTTAGTACTGCCATTTGAACCATTCTTTAAATATCCACCACAGATTAATTCATATATCGTTCGTTCATTTTGATATCATTCTATAATAACGTTCCGTATGCTTAGAAAATAAAACGATTCAATGTTTTGCTAATGATTAAATTACGTTTACAAGTGATGAAAGTAATTGAAACTGTTATTTTGTATAGATGTATATATAATTTATTACGCCGCTTGTAGTTTTATGTTTTAGCACATTATTTAATGTATCTTAACTTATAATATACGTGTAACGAAACGCAAGTCTCGTTCGTAAGAAGTTTCGCGCGTAATTTGAAACCGGAGTAACAAGGGTTGAATTTTGCTAATTTCGTCTTGCACTCGTACACTACTTTAAAGTCATTTCGTGATGAGTCAGGAAAAAAGGAAACGTTCTGAGAATTGGAGTACTGAAGAAAAAGTAAGTACTTAAACATAAATTACTTCAAACTTGAAATCAAAACTCGATGACTTCCATGTCCTCGATATCCACTAAATCAACCATGTCCATGTCCATTTTTTTTACGTTAAAACAGTACAACACAACAAAAAAGAAAATAAAATTATCAACTGATTGTAACTTTTAAACTTATAACAGAAACTTTGACAGATACGCTTTAAACCATCGTAAAACCTGAGTCACAGAGGTTTAAAGTTAGTCCACAGTATAATCTAAGGTTTATCGCTAAACCCGTTTTTATAATAACGTTTTTGCTTAGACCCTAGTTTAAACCATGGTTTTTAGTTAAACCGCTTTTTGTAATGAGACTGATAGTGTCACGGACTTTTTTTTTATTATTAAAAGAGGAATATATCTTTCATACACATTTTTTGAGTAACTTAAAACGTTTATGCTGCGCACGCATCGAAAGTCCATAAATGTGAATAATTTTCCCCGTTTTTGCAACATTTCTCACTGTCGCTGCGCTCCTATTGGTCGCAGCGTAATGTTATATAGCCTAAAGCCTTCCTCTATAAATGGACTATTCAACAGAAAAAGAATTTTTCAAATCGGACCAGTAGTTCCTGAGATTAGCGCGTTTAAACAAACAAACAAACAAACAAACAAACTCTTCCGCTTTATATATTAGTATAGAAAAGTACGGAACTGAATAACAATACGTCATATTAAGTGTTTCAATCAGTTACACATTACATAAACATAAAAAAAACGATACGAATGAAGAAATAATATTCATTATAATAGTACTAAATTGAGGATATTTCTTAGAAATGTATGTATAATTAGTTCTACCTCGATTTGTAGCACAAAAGAAAATAAACAACCTTTTGATATTCCACTGCTGGGCTAATGCCTCCTCTTCTTTTGAGGAGAATATTTGTGGTTTATTACACTACACTATCCTCTGTTTCACACTCTTGATATTGAATTTTCAACAATATTTAAGCATTTGTCTTTTGTTAAATCATAAGCCTGAACACCAGTTTTCATATTTCTAACGTCAGAAATAACAAATTTCCATGCAAGGTTTCATCTCCCATTAGCCCCCTTTTTATATTTCATTTCTATTAGACCAAGCGCATTTGGTTGTGCATTGTATGAGGGACAGTCATTTTAAATGTAATTAAGTAGATAGTGTACTATTACAAAATACTAAGTGAAAATTCAAATGTTAGCAAATTGCTGTTGTTAGTTTAATGGCAAAGGCATCATACGTTGGGTCTGCGAAAAAACTTGTCATAAAATAAATTAGTAATTGTATCAATTAAATACTTTATTCATAGCAAGCAATTGTTACTTAATTCATATTAAAAAAAAAACGTGAGCAATTTGTTTAAGAATGACTCGACGTAATGTAATATTGTATAAAGATCGCTGACAATAATGACTTATATCTCTGAAAGTAATTACTAATGAAATTAAATACTTTGTGTTACATATGGTATTTGTCAATGATTTTTTTAAATAGTGATGGGTTTTATAACTTTGTTTAATGATTCTCAATCATAAAATGCTTCGTTAAGACGCAATATATAATTATGTATTATACTATTATATGATGTTGTAAATAGTTATTATATTACAATTGAAGATGTCGATTATTACGTAGGAATGTCACACGAGGCCATTTTGGCCTTTTTTAAAAGATGCGAGACAACTGCGTGGCAAAGGTGGACCAACACTGTGATATCCACGTTTGGAGCTTGGTAGTAGGGCTTTGTGCAAGCCTGTCTGGGTTAGGAATATTCTTCCGCCAAACACCAATAGTCAATAATTTATAGTAATGTTGCGTTCTGGTTTGAAGATTGATTGAGTCAGTGTCACTACAGGCGCCAGGATTGGTTTATATTTCTTACTTTCATAAAAGCTACTTTTTTAAAATTTTTGGACCACAGTATATTTAAATTGGCGTGGTAATAGTCGGGTTCGATTCCCGGCCGATTCAATGTAGAAAATGTTCATTAGTTTTATATGTTGTCTTTGGTCTGGGTGTTTGTGATAACGTCGTTACTTCTGATTTTCCATAACACAAGTGCTTTAGCTACTTACATTGGGATCAGAGTATTGTATGTGATGTTGTCCAATATTTATTTTATTTAAAAATTATAGAATAAATAAGGCGTTCGTAAGATTGTCCTATGGCATTGTACCCAAGACGCAAGGTAGTGTCGGTAGTGCGTGATACAAGTTATTCGGCAAGGTGGGTATTAAAATCGCCAAGAATTACGATCTCTGCGGATGGGATCTGCTACAGCACGGACTCTGTAGCCATTTGGACGTGCTCAACCAGTCGGTCGGTTTCGGCATTACTGCTATGGGACCTATAAAGGCACGCGTAGATTCGCGGATGGTCGTCGCAGTCTAAACGCAGCCAGATAATCGATAGGTCCTGCCCTTCAAGGCTGCCAAGGTGACGAGAGCAGTTATCATCTCTACAAAGGAATGTTCCAATTTGTACCCGGGGTAAGAAAGAAAAGTCGTATCGGCAGGAGAGGATATCTGGGTCTCGAAATCGAATTAACTTTAGTGGTTATATAAATATTTAAAAATATATAAAAAAATTTACTAAAGTTAAACTATGAAAACTTAATAGGTTGCTTTTAAGTGTGTTGCGCGTTAGATTAAATCGTTTGTTGTATGTTTTTTTTTTTTAAATTAATATTTATTCAAGTTAACGAAAATAAAAAATCTACTACGCTTCGTTTATGGATACACATGTAACAGAATTTAATTTGGTACATGCACAGTACCACTTACACCGCGCTCAATGTTATAGACAGAAATTAACCACGTGGAAAACGAATGGTGCTTACCTCTGAACTTATGAACTTTATTAGATCCACAAGTCTATCGATTGGACCATCTCGACTTTATTTTTCGGATTTTTCTACAGGACAGAGTATAGCCGGTCCTAGTTCAGATTTATATTAAATATTTTATAAATATATATATATATATATATATACAAAAAATGAATAATTAAACATAATAGGTAAAACTGATTTTAAGGCTCAAAGTAAAAATAAAATCTTAAAAAAAACGCTTATGTCAATAGTTCACAAAAATATGTAATAAATTTTAAACCATTTTTATAACGTACATTGTGGTATTTATTAATAGCGACAATTTCACTCTTTTAATCACAGCGACTAATTTAAAAAGTATTTGAGCGCTTTGTCGAAGTATAATACAGCGCATTGTCAAAATTTATTGTACATCGTACGAAATATTTTTCAACAATTTTATTATAAATTAATTTTTACTAAAATTATCCAGCCAAAATATCGTGTTACGTGTAGCTGCATTGGAAAATGATCATCATTATTCTCAAAATACAAGCGTCATAAGAGAGCTTTGTGTTTTTAGATTTTAAAAATTCTAGATGCATTATGCAATTTTATATACATCCTCATAAACTTCGTAATACTTGCAGTAACTAATTAATAGTGTCTAGCGTAATATACTAATATTTCACCATAACCAGTTTAGTATATTGCCTTTAGCACATTGGAAAAAAATAAATAGAACTACTAAAATCAATCAATAAAACGCCACAGGAGAGGCGCAGACAACACGTCGGCGGAGATTTGTCAGTTTAATACCGTATTTACACATACGTGTTCATGATTCGCGTCGCCATTCAATTAATAGCTTGGCCAGATATTTGTGTTTTCATCGACATTTTTGGATTGACGAGAGTGACCGATTATATATTCGCGTGTATTCTAAGAGACGAGATGGCCCAGTGGTTAGAACGCGTGCGTGTAACAGATAATTTCGGGTTCAAACCCCCCGCAAGCACAACTGAATTTTCATGTGCTTAATTTGTGTTTATAATTCATCTCGTGCTCGGCGGTGAAGGAAATCATCTTGAGGAAACCTGCATGTGTCTAATTTCAACGAAATTATGCAACATGTGTATTCCACTAACCCGCATTGGCGTGGTGGAATATGCTCCATACCTTCTCCTCAAAGGGAAAGGAGGCCTTAGCCCAGCAGTGGGAAATTTACAGGCTGTTAATGTGTATTCTAATTCAACTTGACAAAATTGACAACGTTATCATTGCATTGCATTTGCAAACTCACTATAATTATTATTTCGATTTACAGTTTATTTTACTATTTCTTGCTACATTTTTTATTTTTTTACTGGTTACTTTTGATATACTACTCGAAGTATTAAATACTTTCTGCTTTAATTTTATGATAAGCATGTCTCGGATTCCAAATGACAATGAAATTATGTTATTGTTGATCCAGTAAATTTTGTGATGTTGCATAAAAGTGTAACACGTGTAAATACTTGTTCGTCTCGTGTCCGAAAAACCGCTCTCGACGCGAGCGCCAAGACCGGCGAGGCGCGATGTGTAAATGTGGCTTGCGAAGAAGAAAAAGTGCTTGGCTTTTCTATCTGTAACGCTGTCACGCTAGTAACTCAATCCTAAGCCTATCCTAATTCAAGAAACGATTAAATTTTTTTTCACCCATCTAACAAGGGCCGATAAGGGTCAAGTAATACCACCAAAGCTGAGACCAGCGTCAAACCCTCGAGACCATGCAGTGAATGCTTTCCTAGAGTTCCGGGCTATTGTGACGGCCACCCGTGAGGTCCACTTAGCCAGCTGCAAAAAGATCATGCAGACCTACCGATGCGGTAACGAAAAGCTGCTGAAGGTGGAGCTTGAAGAAGCCGAGGCGGCCATATACAACAACGACACATCCCAAGTTATCAAAGGAAAAATGTCGGGGCGGTACATGGCTGCTTACAGCGCTGCAGACGGATTCATGGGCCTGGTTGAAGATGAGGGGCGAAAAGCCTATGTTCTTCACACCAACAGGAGACCCAGTGGTAGTAGTGGCCAGATGCACGAGAGTAATGCTAGACGACAGGATACTCGCGATGGCAAAGTCCATCTCAGAAGGTCCGGGGGTCGACGCACCTCTCGTGGGTTGGGAACTGCCACAGATATCGTGGATAAACGGGATACCAGGATGCGGAAAGACGACTCACATTGTCAGGAACTTCGATGATGACAAAGAAGTGGTAGTTATCTCCACAATCGAAGCCGCCAAAGACCTGAAAGAACAACTTACACACCGATTTGGCGAAAAAGCTAAATCAAGGGTACGAACTATGGCATCCGTGCTAGTGAACGGGTTCAACGAGACCATACAATGTAACCGTCTTACGGTTGACGAAGCCCTCATGAACCACTTCGGAGCCATAGTAATGACGGCACAGCTGTCCGGAGCTAGCGAGGTGGTCCTCATCGGAAATATCAACCAGTTGCCTTATATCGACAGAGAAAATCTGTTCGAAATGAGGTACTGCCGACGAAGCCTGACAACAAACATCACCCGTGAGTTATTCTGTACGCACCGAAACCCCATGGACGTCGCATACGCCATTAGCGAAGTCTACCGTAACATCTACTCTGCAAGCCCCATCGTCCACTCCCTCAAAATGGAGAGATTCACTGACGCCAACATACCATCCGACCAAACCAAAACCCTATATCTGGCCCATACGCAGGAGGAAAAGAAACTCCTGATGGACCAGGGATACGGAAAAGGTGAAGGGTCAAGCGTCATGACCATCCATGAATCTCAGGGACAGACCTACGGCGACGTTATCATAGTCCAGTCGAAGAATGTGAGGCTCCGTATACACGAAAGTGTTCCTCACGCAGTTGTGGCAATCACTAGACACACTAACACCTGTGTCTATTACACGGACGATGGTAGCGACGCTATCGGCAGATTCATCGGCCGAGCGGCGGGTGTTTCAGAAAAGGCCATCCTAGAGCACAGCCTTAAGAGATCTATACATAAACGCGACATCAGAGTCGCCGAGGCTGTGCTATCTCTGATCGAGCACGGAGCAGGGCCCGCTGGATTGCAGTAATTAGGATTAAAAAATAAAAAAATCACCATATACAGTATTTTTATATATCATATATTATCATATATTATTTATTATGGACTATTTCTATATTATTTTAAATTGAAAAAAACAAATCAGTGTGGGCCACGTCTTCCAAGAAGACGACAAGCTCGAAGTCCAGCGAAGATCTGCTGATGTTCAGTAAAAATATAAAATAACGCCACAATTTATAAAAATAAAATGTTAAAAAAGGCACGGGCAACTGTGAGTCCGTGGATGTTGTAAAGTAAATAAAAAAAAAAAAAAAAAACCCGTGATACCATTTATATTTTCCAATATTCAAATTATAGCTAGTAATACCTATCCTTCGAACTTTCTTACCACGTGATGATCATTTCACATTACGTGGCAAATTTGTCAGCTCATTTATTATAGATTAAAACCATAATGTGTGATTCGTGACAAATGAAAACTTTCTAGACAATTTTATCAATTACAGAGCAGAGAGAATATCAGTATGCTGTAGTACTAACGTACTGACAAATTATATTAATTTGTAGTAGTGTTTTTCCAAAATTAATTTGTTAATAATTATATCGATACAAAGAACGCTTACATTTCTATGGTTGAAATAAATCTCAATTTTTTTGACGTTTGATTTTATACCTAAATATTTATATATACCTAATAGCAACTAGGTTTAAAAATAATTTAATTGAAAACTAAAGTACTCGCGTCGGTCATCACTATAGTAATTTAACTAAGAAACTACACAGGCGATTTCAGTAAGAAAATGTATAAACTTCGCAAGAGTAACTAAGTATAATACTTAGTTAAAATATTTAAAAGTTAATTTTTAAAATTGGTAATTATTGAGTAAAACACATACATACACCCACACACATATATATATGTGTGTGTATGTATATATACATCCAACAGCTTTCTTTTTAGGGCAGTTAAAAATAGAATACCATTGAATAACTATTTGTATCACACGTTTACCCTCAATATTTTCTATGAAGTAAAATATTCAATTCGCACCTTTGAGGCAATATTCAAGATATATTTTTGTTATTTAATCTATTATTATGTGAATCGTACACAGAACAAATATGATATTATTTATCAAGATAAAAGTAAGTTATTTGACACATGGCAAGGGCAATAATAATATTCGCTAATTCATTAATTTTCAAATAGGTAGTTAGTGAGTTGTCATAAAAGGAAAAAAAAACTGTATTCAGGGAGAATTAACTCATTTAAACTTAGACAGCTTATTTTATTTTAAAATGAATTTATTTAATTAAAAAAATGATGTATTAGATAAAGGCGTGCAAAGTCGAGGCTAGAAATTACGAAAAAGATTGTTTTCTCTCAATTAGATTACAGGTACATTGTACATATTATTATCGTGTCGTGAGTTATAAAATATATATTATGAAATTTATTACAACCACAAAGTTTACTACTTTAAAATATATATGTTGGTAAATTACATTGTGTAAAGCGAAAACTAATTATTAACATATTCAATGAATCAATGAAAACTTTTTTAAAATAGGTTCATAAATTCATTATATCATTTTAGTAACTAATTTGATATCATTTCGAATGTAAATATAGTTTATTATTATTTAATAAAATGAATAATATTAAGTATATGTTTTGAAATTATTAAAATATTTTTGCTTAGTGTTTGCTATGTCGATGACTGGAAGCCATATTAATTGTATCAAACACTTATAAAAACAACAACAAATGAAATGAATTAAATTGTTGAAATTCATTCATTACGCAATTTAAATAAAATACCTAAACGTTTTTTTTTTTACTGTTATTATAAACAAAATCCAGGTTTTTAATCAATTTTATATTATGCATTGATTGCCGTATATTATTACTGTGCACAATTAAATTAAAATATTATTGTTATAGAAATAAATATAGTTGCAAAAATTATAATGTTATTCAAACTGCTTACCATGAGCCATTCATGGCATCCAATGAAATCCAATAAATATATAACAATAAACACAATACTTAACTATATATATTAGAAAACTTCTGGACTTTTTATTAATGCGTCTTTAAAACACATCTTACTTCACAAATAGACGAACAGTCGTCCGTTTTCCGTGAAATCGTGGCGCTTACTGACATCGGGAAGTGGCTACTGGTCAGAGAAAATTGTTTTCTTTTATCAATCTCAATATTTCTTACAAAATACGAATATATAAGACTTCTTATTTGTTTAATAAGTATTTTTATTTATGGCTTTAAATTTCAAGTAATATTTAAACTGTTTTTGTCTTAGGTTATGCCCGCGTCACGGGGAGCATTTATTAAGACATACATATTACTGTTTTTACTTTTCTAGCGATCGGATTAAACACGGAAAATTTGGCAAAGATAGTTTCGGGGTTCACCTTTCCTTGGATTATAGTAACGTATAGTAATTTTTTTTTTAAATGATTCCTTAAGCCTTGTACAAAGGAGCGTCTAATTCAAGTCCTAAGCTGTTCTCGTTCTCGAGTAGTTCTCTTGATTGCCTATAGGAATAACAGGATTTTGCACTAGGTATAAATTAAAACTTAGCTGTATTATATAAGCCTGGATGGCCCAATGACTAAAAGTGAATCTTAACCAAACGTCCCGGGCAAGCACCACTGCTCGTCGTTGTCCACTTTTGGGACATAAACACGCTGCTAGTTTCCCTATATTTTTTAACTTTAGTGTTTAAAATATTATAAATTATTAATTAATAAATGAAATCGTGGAGTGTCTACCTAGAGAAGCGAATCGGCGAGTAGGCAGACCATTTGATTGTCGGATGATATTAAAATGGTCAGAACCTTAAGACTGAAAAGTTGAAACGACGAAGATTTAGTTTAGTGAAAATATGATAATCTGATATCATAAAGGCAAAATATAAAATCTAATTAGCTTTTTGTAAATATGCCCTTGAAAGCACTATTTAAATTATAAAGTCCTAGAGCATTAAAAAAACGAGTCTCATAGTAGTTGCATATGATGTTTAAAATCGGACATCTCACCTCGGGAATAAGTTGCATTAACATCAGATCCTCTCGCAAAATGAGTTGGTACCAGAGTACCAGAGTTGGTACCAGAGTTGGTACCATCTGACGGCTAACTCTAGTACCGAATGCGCTCAATGCTCACATCAAATACCGCACTTCGCATTGACTTACTATTTTTTTTCTCCGAACTGTTTATGCTGTTGCCTCTAATGGTCTCTACAGCATCACCGAGCAGGGAGGCGAGTTAAAATATTCAAGCCTGTGTGTTAAGAACTCACTTAAGAACTCAGATTACGCGCGTCCTACGAGTGCCTCTTTTGAGGCGGGACCTCGGCTCACCGTCTACGTTTGGAGTATTACTGCTACACATTTCCATCACTTGTTTAGCAAATTTCTCGCACAGATTACAGGAAAACAACCTATTTTTATAAAATGAAATTACAAGTAATTTAAATGTACTCGGAATAGTTACTTTATTAAAGTTACCATGGGTTGTGGATATGTAAATTCTACGCAGAATAGTAATGAATTTAATCGGTGAAAAATTATACCTTTATTTCTTTATAATAGGTGGGCGCTATGCAAAATGGGCTATTGGAATGATAATAATCATAATTAGGAACTAAGAGGTTATGTCCTAGGTGCTTGTAGGTAGGTACGCTCGATTAGACTCAACGAATTAGATATATAGTACCTATTGATAGATAGTAATATAAAATTCACGCCATGTAGTCTACAATATATATATCGGACCGATAAAAAGTTTTCCGTCGAAAAATTCTCATTACCTGCCGGGAGTCTGGTCTTACTAAGAGCAGGGCCACTGGCTTTACTATACGAAATGCGAACCATTGCTATTGTTTTCTTATATACATTAACAACAAAGAAGGCAGTTTTGTTAGAATCCATACTGATAAATGAAATATTTTTCTATTAGGTCTAATCAAAGGAAAATATACTAAACTTACACCAGAAGATACAGAGCCTATCAGAGACGGTTTGATTATTTAAGTATTTAATATTATTACGTAAGTAGCTGCGTTTCGCAGTTAAACTCGTTTCTATTCAGTCTATTGACGTGAAAAGCTTGAAATTCGTATATTGGTGAATCGCAAAATTGGACAAAATGAAAAACGACTTCAGTTACTACGGAGTTGTGTAATATGAAAAGCACAATTTTATCAACTATTAATTCTTTAAATTAAAATGTATCGAATCTTGAAAACATTCCAATATTTTAAAAATAAAATGCTTCGATTTAAAATGATGATGCTTTGCATTGGCTTATATATGTGCAAGCCGGTTTGGGTGGGTATAATCTATTCACCAGGTATTCTATTTTCAAAATAAATTTATTTGTATTACTTTATTTCGGTTTTAATTGTTGAGTGAGTCAGTGTCATCGTAATACCGTTATCGACTGCCTGTTGACATTGTGAAAACTTAACGTAAGTCATATAAAACCAAAATTAATATTAATTCAACGTAACTACTACATTAATTACAATGGAACGGTGGCAAAAATCGAATCTCGAATTTCCCTCCTTGTTGACTATATAGGTCAGTTACCAATATACATAATGTGTGAGATTGTTATGCGTTTTCAGCGCGATCTTTCATTCGTGGTGTGTTTTAAAGTTTAATAAATAGGTTACAATTCTTTTTAACGATATTCTTTTACATAACGATAGTTAAAACTTGGTGGTAGGGCTTGTGCTAGCCCATCTGAGTAGGTGCCACTCACTCATTAGATATTCTACCGCCAAACAGCAGTACCCAGTATTGTTGTGTTCCGGTTTGAAAGGTGAGTGAGCCAGTGTAAGTATAGGCACAAGGGACATAACAGCTTAATTTCCAAGGTTGGCGATGTAATTAAAGGTTAATATTTCTTATAAGAAATAAAATGTAATTAAACCTTTAATTACATCGCTGGTGCTATAGCACCATACGGCAGTGGTGATCACTTACCATCAGGTGGCCCATTTGCTCGTCCGTATATATATCAAAAAAAAGGTTAAAATATTTAGGATAAACCTACATATTATAGAATGGCAGGTTTGTAGGCGTGTCAATTATAAAGAAACAAATTATGTTGGAATATTATTTTTGTTATTTTAATTAAAATTATACTGTCAATAAGTAAAATAAAATAACAAAATACTTTCAGTGATTAAGGTTAATAAAATCTAATAGAGAGACAGTTAGCGAATCCTCCTGTTCACAAAGGCCACGCAGTTAGTGTGATATTCTTTATTGCGCATGTTACTAATTAGAACTTCAGTAGGCAGGCTTGACATCTCTAAGGGGTGCATGTGCATCTTATAAAATATATTTTTTTAATGTGACATCTCTATTGACGTGCCTTGTGAGCAAGACCGACTCATATGGCGGCAAATAACATGACACTTTCTTATCCTTTCATTCCCCACTTGGCCAATACTTGGATACAATATAATTCGTTGCTTTATAAAGTAAAATACAGCAGCCTGTAAATGTCCCACTGTTGTGCGAAGGCCTCCTCTCCCTTTGAGGAGAAGGCGTGGAGCTTTTTCTAACTCGCTGCTCCAATGCGGGATACAAATTTATCAAAATTTCATTGAAATTACATACATGCAAGTTTTCTTGCGATGTTTATCTACTCCGCCGAGCACGAAATTAATTATAAACACAAGTTAAGCGTTTGAAAATTTAACCGAGCCGAGTTGCCCGAGTGGTTAGAACGCGTGCATCTTAGCCGATGATTGCCGTTTTAAACCCAGGCAACAAATTAGGGACATGAAACGTTGCTAAACTTTCTTCCGTTATAATATTTTTATCATTTTTATTAAACTTTGTTCTTATTTCCAACACGAAACGTTTTTAATCATTGCTTATATTTAATTAGGATTTTTAGCACGCATTTCCTGATGGCACTTTTATAATTGAAATATTACTTAAAATGCAAATATCCTATCCTACCCTAAGTCGAAGAATGAAACAAGAGAAAGCAAAAATAAAGCAATTGCGCTCTCGTACCGCACTCTGCACGACGGAAAACGGATAAATAAAAGGCAAATCGGACCGCAGAATACAAGAACCGTTTAACGCTGTAAATTGTGTTATAAAAAGTGAATGGACCTGGCGTTTGTGGGAGACTGAATCAGTCCGGTTACTTCTAAGCTAATATAGTAAAAAGGTTTTGGTCCCTTATGTAGTAAATTTTCGACAATTACGAGCTTTGAATGCGATTGGGATTTATTAATGCGACGACCGTAACCCGCGTTCGCGTCGAAACAGCTGATTATTATTACTCAATGAATTTTCTTATTCCAATATTCCCTTGATACTTTATTGGCTTAGAACAAAAATAATTAATCATTCATTCAAGCTGAAACAGTGGTTAGGTAATTCGTAAGTTTGAAGCTCAGAATGGGTTTATTTAATTTAACCAATTTTAAGTAACTATTGTGATTTTACTGACTTTTTACCGAATACTCAATTTAACTCAAAATAATTATCGTTTACATAAAATGAATGTAATCAATGTGTCGTATTTAAAATAATTTAGTTATCAGTATTTAAAAGAATCAACGCTTCTTTCAACGGCTTAGATTGACATTCACTTTGACTAACACTAAAGATTTTCAAATTCTGCTATTTCGGGTAATTTTATTCTTCAATTAGTCTCTTGAATAACTGGTACACTTGTAAAGCGAGGCTCCTTAGTTCAATCTATGGGTAAAAATCTACCAATGTCAGATCTTTCTGGCAGCCACAGTAACCTAGCCTTGATCTTCTTGGCTCTTCAAAAGTTCTATTTAAGTATGCACGAACATCGCCTTAGAAATGTATTAGGACATCATCTTTTGCGTAGTAAAATCTGGCGAGTAAGGATAGAGTTATGTACATCGTCTAGATTCAACTCCACTTCAAAAACACAACACCACGCACTAGTTAATGTTTCTTCAATGATTTCCGGCTTAATTACATGTTAATTTAAAATGTCAATGCATTAAACGTGAAACGATGCTGAAAAGACTCACGTCGCGTTACGTGGGGGTTGCGCCCACGACAACACCACCGATGTTCGTTATGTATATTAAATTGACTAGTATATTGTATATTCTAGTAAATTTGGCTTTATCAGTATACAAACTGTAACTGTGAACGATTCTGCGAAGGAAATAGTGGTGAAACATGTCTATTGTTGAAACTAAATTATTCATAAGGTCGTTTTTTAATAAAATGATTGGCAAAAGTGGGTGCTGTAACATCACTGCAAAAACTCATAATTAAAGTCAGCTATTGCTTAATTTTATCAATCATTGATAATTTTTGGTCCTATTTTTTCACAAAATCTATGACCCATTTTATGTCCCGTTTGTAGTAGAATTACTTAAGATTTAAAGCTCCAGTGGAGTTCTCATTTTATATTCCTTACTTAGCTCAACACTATACATGGTTAGGAAAGCTACACAAATATATGACATTACTACTATTCTATAAGCAGGTATATATTTGTTAGATTCATAGTATAAGTGTTATGTTTTATTATTTGAATTTAATATTTCAGACATAAAAACTATATTCATACGTTAAAATCTTGGAGCAAGTCTTAGGCAATGATAGTTCTGTGAAAGGAGTGAAAACTAAGCTAAATATTAAGATTCAAGCTTCATGTTATTTCAAACATCGTTAACCGAACAAATACTTATCACTACATAGTATAAAACAAAATCGCTTCCCGCTGTCTGTCTGTCAACGAAAAAAAGAACCTGTGTTTTGTAGTGTAGTAGTGTTATTGTTAGTATTATAGTAGTGTTGTGTAGTGGTGGTTTGTATTGTCTAATGAAATAAAAGCTGTGAACGTTGTATATAAAGACATACTGTAGTATATTTAGTATCAGTATTGCACACGTGCGAAGACGGAGCGGGTCGCTAGTATAATTATAAAGTTTAAAGTGTTTACGGAATTTCTTTTTTTTATTTTAATTACGATTACTTTTTTTAAAAATTACATATCAACATTGTAAGGCAAATCCCAAATTGGCATTCCGCCCCGAGCGCTTACAAAGGGAGGATGTATCGCTCGTCTTCACATACACGTCGTTATTTTGTACGTAAACTGCCTCTGGGTACAGTTTTAGAGCGGAAACGACGTTTTGGTCTGAAGTATTTATTTTAACTTACTGATGAAAATAAATTTTAACCGAATTGAAATCAAGGAAGATCTCAATTGAATTGCATTTTGTATTATTGTTTGTTCAGAAGCAGGTACCACGCATTTATTAGGTACATGAACTTACCACCAACCTTCAATTAAAAAAACCCCTTAATGTCTTTAATTTACCGTAATCTTTAATTTACCGTTTAGTTGCCACTTATATTTAGACTACCAATTTCGATAACGGTTTGACGTAATAAATATTTTTTTATGTAGAATTTGCATATCATAAACAAGTTGACTACAAGTATGGGCGGCAGAAAATTTGATAATAAAATTATTCAGAATTTACATGCACCGCATATTACGTAAATTTACTATAAGTGACAATCGATTTTAAATTTTTTAATCAATGTTTTGATTTTTTATATAGTAACCATGTGTAAATCCAATATAATATTATAATTATTTCAATAATGTATTATGATTCATATGTCATCATATTTTCTAACTAACACTAACTAACAATTGAAAATAAAACTCATAAAAATATATATGGAATAAATAATGTAATAGCATCACAATGCTCTAAATCGATTAGTTTGACTATAGTAGTTGTGCTTATACATACACACGCAGCAACACGCACACGACCTTAGAAATTAGAGAACATGAAAGGCGGCAATTGGAATAAGCGCTCCTAAAATTGAAGATAATATTTAATTTTTAATCTAAAATAATTGCTTCTACTGACTGTTAAAGATTTTCTTCAGTCCTTATTTCACTTTTAATTAATTTTATTTTTTTCTCCTTTTAGTATTTGCGTAAGTTTTACTTACTTCAGTTGTTACTCACTTCATAAAGTATAATTTTCTTACAGTGTAAATAGTCAAAGTTAGATGAAAAGTACAATTTATTTTATCTACGGGTAAATACACAAATCTTTATTAAATGTTGTACGTGTATAGTTTAGTGGATTGTGTTTGTTACACTCTGGCAATTGTTACGTTTAATGTAAATAGAAGGTTTTTGATCATATATTTTTCTCGGTAGAGCGTCCGAAATCGTAAACGTTAATAAAATAACAGCCATAATAGATCAATAAGCTTGTCTCAGTCGCATAGTGTTTACAACTTGTTTTGTATGTATATTCCTTCAAGATCAATAATATATTTATTGTAACGAAACTAGCTTCCTAGGACCAATAGTTAAGTACGCACTACCTTTATTAAGTACGTAAGTATCAATTTGTTTTCTATATGTATATTTTTAATTACATATATAAATTAGTGCAAGTGATAATAGTGCACATATAAAAAAATAATCGAAACGTATTTATATGCATATATTAATTAACGTTAAGTACCTACAAATATTTTTTAAGTGAATTTTATCAAAGTCCTGGGGTTTGTTTGCTAATCGCGGAGTCTCATTGATATTCATAAGCAATAATTTACACATACATTACTATATCTTACTTTTTCTTTTACATTATAAATGCCAAAGCTCTCTATCTCCCCTCATACACAAGCGAAACCGCGCCCTGTAAATAATATTTCGAAAATACACTGCAGCTATCTCTATCAAATGTATTGTTAAACTATTTATATCACGTCTATGTATACAGCCCACGTATTGGGGATTTTAGCTCGTTAGTGACGACTACGGAGGATGTTTGTACAAATAACAGATATTATATAATTGTGTAGCGATTTTCATGTTGATTTGTACAAAATGGTTAAGTGTAAAGTTCTTTGTTTATTTATTTTTTGTGACTTCAAACTTTATACTCACAGCAGGATACGAACGTGAAATGTCAAAAAGTTATATACGACTTAAGACAATTATTCAAGAATACTCGTATCAAAATATGTATATTATCATCGTAAGACGAATAAATAAAGCACTATGCAATAATGGTATTTATAAGCTTACATATCTCGTAAATATATCATTATTTATAATCTATGGGAAATGTGAAAAGTAGGTAAAAATGTATTAAATCCAAATATAAGTTCTTTGTTTTCTGTATTTATATTACTGTCTGGTGTTCTATTCTAAGTAATAATATCAGGTACGTCTTTCGGAGTTTTGAAACAATGGAATAAGGCCTCTTTAATAAGGAATAGAAGAAGAAGAAATGGGCTAACAGCACGGATTTAAGTGAATAAGGTCTTCACTTAAATCCGTGCCGGTAGCCCATTTCCTACTTCCCATGTATCGGTGTTGCTAGCCCAATAAATCGTTTTGGTATTTTCCTAAAATTTACAGAATATAATAGAATACATTTATTTTAAGGGTTCATTGAAATAAATATTACAATTAGATTTTATTATCTTATTCGTTTGCTGCATTTGTTTGGAAGTCATTTTGCATCGTTTCAGATCAATTTATTAGCTGCAATCAAATGTAAAGGTTAGTATTTGTTTGAAAATTGTTGGATATTTATTATGACCTATTTATTTTGCCTTATATTTATTAAACTCAATAATTATTCCATAATTATTTATTTGATTTAAATATGGATATAATTCCTTTTAAACTTAGGGTATTTTTGGTATTGATACTGGCCACATGCCCTAAACCTTTCAAAGTTTCAAAAACTTTCGTATTCGTTCTTTTTTCATTTTTATATCATCGGTTTAGCACCGAATTAAAACTTCAAATTCGATACTGAATATATCGGTGAGTTATCCTAATAGTTGAGTTTCTTATTTGGTGATTTAATCAGTATTTCAGTGCTTTATATCCTATATATATCTTTTCAGAATATATTAATAATGGAGTTTTGAAATTTGATATAACTTTTTACAACAACTATCTACCGACCTTTAAAGATTGTAAGTCTTTAATTCTTGTTTTTACTTAAATGCATTAGTTTGCAATTCAGAAAGTCGAAGTCATGTTTAATTTGTGGTTTACAGTAATTTTCGACCCCTTGGAATGATTCTCTGGAGTTGAAATCGTCAGTTAAAATTCGTCAGGAGGTAAAATTAATGCTTACATCCCTCGATAAAGGTTTATATTTTGGTTATTTACTTAATTATTGAAACTGTATATTTCGTATTGCAGGAGGTTTTTTTTTACCTATCACATGGATTAGAAATTTTAAGCTGAAGTATTAAGTGTGGACGGCCGCAGTTTCCTGGTTGAGCGTGTCCAGATACCTGCTGTAGCTACTTCAAGGATGGCATGCCTGTTCCCTTAAATATTAGCATTATACCCGTGTAACTTGAAATTTGGTGATGTACCCTCTTTCATTTTTATATAAACTCCGTTTACACCGTCCTAGCGAACGGTGTACTAAATAAAGTGTTGTTACATTTTAAACAATAAGAATTTATATTTATTCGCTTTCTTGTTTCTTTTAATATATATATTAAATGTATAATGTATTGATATACGTTTAACGTTACCAAACCGAGTGTAAAGGAACACAGACTTGAGCATATATATGCTCAAGTCTGTGTTCCTTAATTGTTTGTATAATTGTCGTATCTGACGTAACTGTAAATCTATTGTTGCGGTTTAAATTCAATCTATAGGTTATTTTAGATAATATTATTCATTGTACGAGCTTACTGAGACGGTTAAAATAGGTAATATATATTTTACTAGAGACTCATTTTGTGGCTCCCATCATTTTCATGATTTTCGTGAGACAAATCTATTTAAAAATCCTTTAATACTTCTGAAGTTTTGTGATGTCTTAGGCTTAGCCAAAAAAAGGAAAAACATACTAAACAATAAATTATACCAGTAGATGCATAATGATTTTATAAAATAATACTATTATATAATTAACTGCGCTTCGTAGTTTCGATGCCAAATGGATTTTCAATTAACTACACACTATACATTGAAATGAGACGTTTATTCTGTATTTATTCTGTTAGTATGTTCAATCGTTACATAGTATAAAACAAAGTCGCTTACCGCTGTCTGTCTGTCCCTGTGTATGATTAGATCTTTGAAATTACACAACGGATTTTGATGTGTTTTTTTTAATAGATAAGCTGAAGCCAAGAGTAAGGTTTTAAGCCATAATAATACATGCACAGTATAGTAGTGATACACTGATAATTTTAGAGGTTTCTAAAGCGATGGCGTAAATAAACACATTTTTTGCGCTTACCTTGCAAACGCTGGCTGTACCCTACAAGATAGATCAAAATAATATACAACAAGAATTTAAACAATATAGCATTAATCCTTATCAAATTAAGTACCTTAAATACATCGTGAATTTATATATGTAGATCAATATGACCCTTTACAGCATGTTTTTAAATGAATATTTCCGAATGTATTACAGATTCAATACGCATTGATATAGCGGTTTGTATTAATAACGTTGTAAGACATCCTGTAATATACCTATCAAATATCATTTTCTAACTTACCATGCTAAAAGTAGAATGACAGACAAATAAGCGTAGCGTGAAATTGCCAACGTTTCGTCTCTAACAGAAAGGCTTCTCACTTCACTGTCGCTATGCTGTCAAATTGTGACCGTCGAGTTAGTAGCCTTGTCGACAACTCTTTGACGATGCTTAACCGAATGTTTTAGTGTATGTTTGGTATCGAGCCTGCCTAATGTGCGAAGGCCTTTAAATTTAGATTTTTGGCGTGACAAGTTTGAAAGTCATGTACTTGTTTATAATAAAACATTATATTTGTATATCCCACTGCGCTGTGTTTCTAGTAATTTCCAATAAATAAATAATTGCTACTTCAACCGAATTCTAATTAGTTTTTAATTATGTTTAATATTGTGGGAAATACTAATTGTTCCTTCATTACTGTTCTTATTATGTTCATCATTGCTTTGAAATTTTCTTACATTATTTTCCTTAAGAAAACAACATGACAAGAAATATATAATTATATATTATAATTATATTACATAATAACCAATTAGGTATTAAATATTTACATATAAAAGCGCACACACAACTCAATTGTTACATTGATTAAGTCCTACTGAGCGATTTGGACCAAGGCGGCTAATCTCAAGGAAAACTATGGAATTCGGTTGAAATCCCTAATTAAATTTTTCTTCGATTTTTAAATACAGGACTTCAAGTGGTGCTTGCGCGGGCTCGAACTCATATTCTTCGGCTGAAGTAACACATTCTATCAGATTTTGTTTTTTATTTTTACTGTCTGGAAAAGTGCCAGAAGTTGTCTAGTACAAATGGTTATCATCATTTTTTTATAAAATAGGCAGCTGGTGTGACTTACCATGACTCATTAGTACCCGATAATAATGCGCCATGGTAAGTTGCACGACCGCCTATTGATATTACCGGTGGTAGGAATATTAACCATGCCTTACATTGCACCGTCCTTGGGAACTAAGATTTCTATTGTGCACAGGCACAATGCCAATGTAACCACAGAGTTACATTGGCACAATCAATCAAACCGGAGTCAACAATATTAAGTATTGCTGTTTAGTTGCAGAATATGTGGTAAGTGGGTGGTACCTACCAATACCTATTTATACAGATATTCTCTACAATAGTCTATTGGTTTTTAAGTTATTTATGTATTCAATATAATCACTAAAATATTCATCAGAACTTAATTTTACAAGATCAGCATGATCAACAAACTTGGACGTGTCCGATTTTCTTCCACACAGTAGTTATAACTTGGTAGCACTTTCCGAACTGTTGCTTTAAAATATTTATGAACACGTTATAAAATCTAATTCAGTCTTTCATAAAAAGTTTCATATTGAAAGCTAATTATTAATTGATGGCTTTTTCATACCTTTTTTAATTTATATTTTAATCGATAAATATTGATCAGGATTTATCAAATCTCATCAGATGTGTTGTCCGTTGGTGAATCTTTCTCAATCAGCCCAAGCTATAAATCTTTTCTTTACTTAGTTCTCGACCATTAAAGGATAAATTATCAGCTGTAGGTTGTTATTGATTATTATATTGATACTTATTTACTAACATACTAATTTGAATAGATACAAGACTGACAAGAGGCCCGTGTTCAGAATTGCTGATATATTCAATAATTATAATTTATAAACTAATTACTTACCTAAATAAATGAATTAACTAGCATAATTAATCATTCAATAATAAGATATGATCTTCAAAATTTATTTTTTATTTGTTGATTTTTATCCTATTCCTATTTAACGGCTAATTCTGAAAAAAAAACCCTTATGCAACTGTTCGTTATTTGTGCAAGTCAATAGCAGTTTTAGTATTTATATATTTTCAAAGTATGACAACACCATAATTATGGAGTCATACTATGTTTCATCCCTTATATTTCATATTTTGTATCTAGTAACATTTTTCAATACCCTACATAAACATTTTTACATTTGCAACTTCACAACTGAAGAACATTCATAACAATATTTCATCCCTAAATTTATCCGCCTAGAAGGCTGATTTAAGCCTACGTCCTCAGGATTCCAGCTTCGTCAAAATCAGCTCAATGGCTTAGCGTATATTATTAAGTAGTAAGTATAAATAATCAGGTAAGTTTTATTTGTTTTTTTTTTTTTCTATTTAGAAGTATGTATTATGAAATACTTAAATAAACACGTGTGTTAGATTTTGATATTCATTAACTAAAGAAAACAATTTGAATAAAATCGATTTATCAAATGGAAAACTTATTATAATACTATGTTTATAACTTAAATATTGAATTATTAATTGTACTAGTTACATTATACTTTGTTAATGGGTAGACACGAATAAGAGCAACGATTATTCGCTACGTGTATTTATTTAAAATTGAAGTAAAAATATTTAATACAGATAATAAATATTTTAACATATATTATATATTACAATCGAAGAAGTTTTCTCTTTCAATCTTTTTAATAATAAACAACATTTTAAAATATATTTATTAATAACTAATTAAGTTTCGTTTTGAAATATAAACTCAGATAAATTAGCAAATAATTGTAACAGTAAAGCGGCAAATAAACTATATGAAGTGCAAATTATTAGTGTAAACTCAACAAAACAGCGCGTGGCAAAGAAATCTGTAAAAATTAAATACGTCAAGATCTTAAAAGGAGTGGATGTTCCAGAAATAGAATGGAAAAAATATTTACGTATTTGGCATTCGCGGAAGAAACTGAAGTAAGAAATTTTAATAAAAATAGATTCAGAATGGATTAACTGACTTAAAAGGTGGATAGATGGGTACATCGGTGACCTGCTCACATCCCTTTTATTTTTTAAGAAAAGTGACACAAGTATTTCAGCACAGTGTCTCATCCGATTTCCACATAGCTTATATAACTATAATTTATATATGTTACTAAAATATGTCATAAAAAAATCCCGCTGAGTTTCTTTCACCGGTTTTCTCAGGTCCGTGGTGTTTTTTAGGAACCGGTGAAACACCGGTGATTGACAATCAATAAGCAAGTGTATCGCTTCTATATTGAATAAAGATTTTTGATTTCTAATTTTGACTTTTATTATTAAGTTGAAGGATATCTGAATATAATCTAATTATGTTTTAAAAGGCATTAAAAAGATGAATTAACCACTGGAATTAAAAAGTTTTAATTCCAGTGGTTACCTCATCAGCCCTGGTGCCATAACATCCCATTTTATAAAACAAACGCTATATGTTACCCCAAGGTTACTACAGTACACCAGTGAAAACCGAAACAAATCGGTTAAGTTGATTCCGAGATTAGCGGTAACAAACGAACAGATAAACAGGCAAAGAGATAAAAATTATGAAAATCTATGTGATCTTTTGCGTTAATAGATACCCAGTAATATTTTTTCACAAATATTTTCCATGTACAGATTTTGATCCGTTACGATTTTATTATATGTATAGATAATAATATGTATAGAAGATAAAGCAACCAAATCACGAACCAGCAAAAAACCTAAAAAGCTGAACCCTATTCAATTTGTCCGACTACATCAAAGAGAGCTCAACTTACATTGGAAAGGTTGCGGTTTAGTAATCGGTTGCAGGAGCAGGCTGTTAGGGAGGCTATGGGTATTGTCTCCATGCCCTGGTACTATTCCCATCATGCGAATTTGCTCCGTTCCTGTGATATTGGCAAAAACTAATCTTATAATTCTAACCGCAAATCAGATTATTTATCAACAATTTCGAAACTCAATGGCCTTCGGCGCTACGGGATATACACCCCTTTCGTACCTTCGGTTTCTTAAAAAACACTGTAGGGGTAAGACCGAAAATACCATATTGAGTCAGAGTTGATAGTCGGTTTTGTGTCAATTTTATACAATCAAATGTGTAAATCTAAGCTTTCTAGCAAAATCATCAAAATAAATCATAACAAACAAAATGAGCACTCATTCGAGTTACGTGAGTCAAAAAGAGACGACGAACAACATATTTAAATGTGAATAATGTCAGAACACATCGTGATATTTGACACATTTATTTAGCATTTTGACATATGACAAGCACCATATGTATATTGCATCCTTGTCGAATAGTTACTTATCCTGCTCTTATAATGATATTACGATCTATTTAACATAATTCCGCGTATATAGGTTATATATTTTTTTCGAAAACGGTGCAGTTTCGCACGACGCGAGTGGTTTTGTTGTAATAAGGGACCAAACCTCTAACATATACAACACTTTGTTTCCCCAAATCGTGGCGACTTTTACTAAATCCAACCCTTGGAATATGTTGGTAATTTCTAAATCTCAGAAATCGAAATTGTTTTTTAACTTTGTGTTTGTATTTAATCATACGGTTTTATAGACTATAGTTAACCAAAGTTTCAATCTCAATCAATTCAACTCGATGATATTCAATCAACTTGATGATGTTTTTTCAAATAATATTTTTTATTTGAGAAGCAATTTTAATAAAACAAACGCTATATTTTACCCCAAGATAATTATAGTACATCAGTAAAAACCGCATCCAAATCGTTTAAGCCTTTTTGTTCTAAATATGAATAGATCAATCTAACTCCAAATCAGTTAGTACCACGACTGCCATTTGTTTTCAATGTGTCATACCGAATAGAATGGGCTTAACTAGAATTATGAGCAAATTTAAATAGAGTGTTTTTTTCATAAGTACTTTCCACGATAGTGTAAAGCCCTCGGAGCCTAACGGTGTTGATGATCTCAATTCTAATCCGACCAACTTCGACAATTCTTCACAAAAATAAATCTCAGATTAATCTTACTAAATACTTACATCGGTTACTATACGATCCCGATTATATTTCGTAATATTATCTTTTAAAAAGCATTACTTTTTTCAATATAAATTACCTTGAATGTCAGATTAAAAAGGTTTTTTAATAATATCTACCCCAAATGTCATTTGAAAACAAAACATTGTTATTTTGAGTTGTACGCTAGAAAATGTCGTGTATTTTGTGTTTCGCTACGAAGCAATGAATGCAGTGGCTCAGGTGGCCGAGTTATAATGGCAATTTCTTTTTGCCATTTAAGGCATTGCTTCATCAGGCATCAGTGTCTCACAATGTTCGCAAACAATGGCTATTCTTATATTCTATTGGTTTAATAACTACTTGATTCGAATCAAAATTCGAAGCATTTCTTCTTGCAAGTCGAAGATTATCTCGTTGTTGATCTATACGATTAGCTCAATGATTTCTCATTTCCAACCGAGCCGTTTGATAGTCTGCCTCTCTTTGCTCTTGTGTCTGAAAAGCAAGAAGTTGGGTCATACACTGCAGCGCTATTTTTTATATTGTTTAGTGATTGATTGATTGTTCCAATGCCTAATTGCATTACACCTTTTTTGGGAAAGACTTAAACTTCTGGGCCGCGGCATTGTTAATAATAAAACTCGTATAATAATTACATGTCTGTCCCTAGGATGTATGCTGTATGCTTAGATCTTTAAAATTATACAACGGATTTTAATGCGGTTCTTCTAAGTTCAAACCTAAATCCGTTACATTGACCATATGTTGTTATAATGATTGGCGAATCTACTAAATAGATACATAAATACAATAAATACAATCATGACCATTATCGAAGCATATATTTTCGGCATAATACTTTCAGAGACGAACAAAAAAGATTAAACCTATTGTGACACATCTGCGCGATCGTCTCGGCTTAATCGCTGAATTAACTTCTACTTCCGCTTTTTTTTCGATTTTTCGTCACTGTGATACAATTATAATTAGCTTGTCTAGTCGTGAGCTGTCAATTGCTAAAGATAGCGGTGTTCTAGACTTCTAACTAATTCTAACTTACGCGTTTTATGGTTATTCTGCTATGCGGGGCGAAGACTTCGACAGATCAAAGATCATTAAAATCGGATCAGCCGTTCCTAATTTATAAACGATGCTACTAACCCGATGTTATTTTATTTATAAATACATAAAGATATTTCACTTATAAGCGATTTAAATTTAAGCTTCGTTACATTTATTAAAAATATTGTACTGTTCAAAATCTATTGAAAAGTGGATTCAATTTTGTTAATAAGTACTGAATGAAATAGACTTAATTGTATATTAAGTCTATTTTTTCTTTTTTTTTTCTTTAATTAAGACCTGGATTGAAGGGCCCTTATTTGAAATTTGATCCTTATAAAACATTTCCAACCAAAATACTATATCATTTAGTTGCCTAATCATTACCCGCCATTGCCCAGTTTATTTTAATATGAAAATACTTATCTTTTTTTTTTTAAACGAGTAGATTTATTTATGTATAATCTACATAACATTGAATGCTAGTTTGACTCTAACTTGAAACTGAATTTCTTATAAAATAATTATAAGTCATAATAATTAAGTCTTTAAAATTATATTCGTTGAAAAATTTTTAATTGTAGTCGCAAGCAACATGCAGAGAGATAACATACATATGTGAATTCACCATTTTTTCCCTACGATTATTTTTTAAATTATGTATTCGTTTGATTAAGATTCGTTATAACAATTGATTTCTGTTGATTACAATATATTTAATGCAGTTTTTTATTCCTTTATAAATCATATACAAGAACTATTTTAAATTAATTTACACAATTGAACGTTATATTATAAATTATTTTATATGTATATATAAATATTAAAGTATATTCTAGGTACAATTAAGGCGTAATTGAAAAAATAGAATTCCATTGCAAAATTTAATTACACTGAGGCTTGTTTTATTTTAATACATTTGTTTTTATTGACAGTAAAATTCATATAAGTCTAAAGTTCAAGTTTAAGTAATAGTAAGTTTAAATTTAAAAATATGGGGTACAGTCAGTGGTCGTGGAAACATCAAAAGCGTCGTCCATTTTTATATACCCTGAGTTAGTCTGTGGCTTTACAATTTATACTGGAAGTCGGATCAGGTTCTTCCATACCATGGAAACTGCCGTCCCCACTTCGATTCACTTTCTTAAGGATCATAGACGGTGTAGCAGCTTTTACTGAAACGTATAAAGAATGATTTGATCAGGACGAACTTCAAGATTAATTCTAGTTTGAAATTAGAATACCTCATAATATTGTACCATTGTCACTACACGGCCTTAAAATTTACTGATTGAATGCACAAGGAGATAGGTTGTTTCAAATTATTAACAAAAAGTATTCAAAATAGTTGTTACAACATTAATTAATTCTACGTCGTGTGTGTTCGAAGAAAACACCACGAAATTTATTTAGTTCTGTCTACAGAAATATTTAGTTTTGAATCAGTTTTTTTATTATTACATATATAACATATTTTCTAATTAGTGGTCAGCATTTTTCTTCCTTTCTTCTTTGTCTTTAATTTTATTTACTATTATTTAATTTTATTTACTCTTCTTGTTACGTCGTAATATTCCTCGTCTTTTGCCCATTTACATTCATACCTACTTGTAATATGTCATTCACCCCGATCGCATATCCATATCAAGACTTCCAAAATCATTATTTCATAATCGAATAACTTAATTATCTTCACCAGATAAAGATAGATTTTATTTAATGAAATTACAAAAATATTTCTTACAATCATATGCCCAACCAATCTTAGCGAAAAAATCGATGAACTTAGTTGACAAGTTTAGTCTTCCTAGCTCCGACGTCCTGTAGTCCCATGGGAAGACATGGTGGTAATTATGCCACCCCTCCCCGAGCGCTGCCAAGCTCACCATCGAGTTCTCGACTGATTTGATAAATCTGAGAAAATCGAAATATTTTTAGCTCAAGGGATTTAATTTATACGATACAGAATTATGAGATGGGAACGGTAGGGCTTGCTACCTTAACGTTGATAGCTACATTAAACTAACGATTTCAAAAGGCTTCTGATGATACTTTAAGATATTTTGATTGGCAATTAAAACTTTATTTGAGTGTCCTTCAGTTCTGTTTTTTAAAGGAATAAGTAATTAAGGAATAACAAGATATAAACTAAACCGTCTAACTGTCTAGAACTGACTTATATTGTTATGAATTAAAATTGTCTTATTCCATAAATGTTATAAATGCTATAATGTAGTAAATATTACGCGTATTGCGTAACTTTTTAAAATTACAGATCGTGAAACTAAAAAAATATACATATTAAGCTAAATTACTGTGGGAACTATGAAATTATTCATAACAAATTTAATTTTTTTTTTTATATATTATATTATTTTATATTCCTCGTAAAATTCCCCTTGATAAATTCTGTAGTGTCAAATCATATGCTAAAGCGAAGTCGAGAACAGATCTACCCGCATGATCGCGCGATCCAAGCCATTCGGCATGGTGGGCATTAAAATCGCCAAGAATTATGATCTCTGCGGATGGGTTCTGCTGCAGCACGGAATCTGTAGCCATTTGGACGTGCTCAACCAGTCGGTCGGTTTCGGCATTACCGCTATGGGACCTATAAAGGCACGCGTAGATACGCGGATGGTCGTCGCAGTCTACACGCAGCCAGATAATCGATAGGTCCTGCCCTTCAAGGCTGCCGAGGCGTCGAGAGCAGATATCATCTCTGACGTAAACGCACACCCCAGCTCTTGGTAGAAAGGAATGTTCCAATTTGTACCCGGGGTAAGAGAGAAAAGTCGTATCGGCAGGAGAGGATATCTGGGTCTCGGTAAGAAAGAGCAAGGCCGGCTTCGCCGTCTCATGGTGAAAGTGAACGGCGTTCAAGTTGGAGTTGAATCCCCTTATGTTGCAGAAGTCCACGGTGAGGGTGGTAGGGGCTGCCTTAAGATGCCTGCTCCGCTTGCCCCGAACAGTGGCGAGTGCAAAATGTCCCCCCCCAGAATTCTGAGGGCAGCCTGGGCATCCCTGCTCAGGTGGTGTACGTCCTGAGCATGGATGCCCAGAGAGGGATTCTCCACCGCAGTCGCTGATGGTACCCTCCTGAGGTAATAAAACCAAATTCTGCACAACCATTATGTTTTGGGGGGGGGGGGGATCGGGCCTCCGGGACTCTCGCATACCGGACGAAACGCGGTAGCATAGCTACCACTTTACGCCGATTTTAAGTGAGAGAGTGGTACTTCCCCGGGCGTGCCGGCCCATTCGGTTGCAACCCGAAAGTATGCAGTGTGGCACTACCACTAGTATGTCATTAGGTTGTATTTTCGTATTATATTATATTATTATTATTAAAACAGCGGATACTATGTCCAAAATTACAATATATATATATGGTTAACATAAAAATATTTAATAATGATACAAATTAAAAGTTTAACCTGTCATACGGCTTATTCCCGCATAGATGTGCGAAGCTGTTGACGCAGAAAGCGATGTTAAGTGTCACCGTGAACCTCGTAACGAAGCTCACAACAAAACTGTTCAGAAGCGTTTCTTCCCAAAAGTACATTGGTATTACAATGGGGAGCATGACATTGAGTAATATAAATAAAGGTATGAAGAATCTGTGAATGAAGAAAAAAGAAAATAATTAAAATATATGCCTTTACAAAAGGCGAGGTAGACTAATTGATGTCATGTCAAATAATATATATCTTAGAAATAAATTCACAAGTTTTAGGTTAATTATTATAAGATATATTAAGTTAATACATACTGCCTTTGTAATCTAACTACGGGGTCATCCATGAGATCTGTAGAAATTTTTCTCAAGGCAACTCGTCTGTCTTCTACCGCTGGATGAGGCGTCAGGACTAACCAACCGACATGAGCAAACCAGAATCCTCTTCGCACATCGTGCGGATCCGCCACTGTCTCAGAGTACTTGTGATGTACTCTATGGTCTAATGCCCACGTATAGATATCTTTCTGAACAAATAAAAAAAAATAGAACCTCTGGCTTTATTCATATTTTTTATAAATAGCGTAATCATTTTCATTTATTTTCACTACGACCTCATATATTTAGACCGCGCTCGATTGGGTGTTACCGATAAATATGCCTCGCGCACACCTCACTGTGTCCTGTCTTTGCTGAGAAAAATATTTTTTTTTTTGTTTGTATTTATTAGGCATATAAAGAGGAGTTCCAACGCGATTTGCCCTCATCAAAAATTGCAAATCCGAAAGCTCCCCTGGTTTTATATTATTTAATATATTTGTATAAAAATAAAATATTATCGTGATAAAAATTTAAGAGCAAAAAGATTATTTAGTTCTATTGCTTCAAATTATTTTTAAACAATGAGGTTTTCAACGTTGATGTAGTTTGTGATAAAATATCAAATATTGTGAATGGAAATAAGTTACACAAGTATAACTTTTATTAAAACATCGAACACATTACGCCTACGAATAATTCAACAGCCTATTGAAGTAAAACGAAAACGAGGCGCAAATCAAATTCTAACTAGTAGGAAGCAATTAATATTTACTGAATTTATTTGAAGATTTTATTTGAAGATTAGAATTCTTTCTTGTTGTTTTGCATAAAGAATTGCGTAACATAGTATAATAAATAGAGCTCGTCGGTCTTCAACACATTTACATCATTCGAGTACGCTCTACAATGATAAGAGGTCAATTCGTACAATTGACTCCAATATTCGAAACCCTGTTTAATAAGTGCCATGTCTTCTTATATAAATTTATCTAACGCTGTGGTATTATATTGTTATAAAAAAAAAAACTTAAAATACTTCTCCAATTTCGGGTTTTAGGGAATTCTGAATATCTATGCTTTTTCGTTCGAACATAAAAATCTTTATTCTTCAGGTGTATATTTTAGTGATACCTCACCGTATCTTTAAAATCAAAATAAGCTCAAATTCAAATGGAAATTAAGAATTACGACTAGACTAAGCGATAAAAGGCGCCGACGATTATATAATCGTTTTGATATCAATTAAATATGACCAGTTAAATCCAATTGATATGAAAACGGAAGTACTGTCAGCAGTATTTTCTTAAAAAGTATATGTTAAAAATATTTTTTCATGTTGACAATTCTTTTTTAATTTTAATCAAAGGTATGATAACAAAATATACTCACTTGTCCTGTTATTGTAAAAAGTATGGCAAGTAAAATCCTGAACGGCAGCCGTGCTTTGTACGCTCTGTGAGACCAAAGCCTGTGAACGCCTGCGGTTATTCCAAAACCCGATGTATATATTGTGCCAAAAGCTGCGTGAATTAAAATAACACAAATTGTCATCGAGAATATAACACATACAAAAATGGTTAATTTGAACGACACTAACGATTAAAGTCGTTTACTTATTTTATTTATATACCTATGTTTGACGGCATATAGCGTGGCCTTTACATGTTATTGATTATTTAATTTTAAAATAAAAACATAATATTTCATACAGAGCTAATATCTATGGACGGTGGTAAACACTTACTGACAGGTGGCCATTAGCTAGTCCGCTCAACTACTATTAATAAAAATAAAAACCTATTGTTAATTATGCTGGTTAGTAAAAATGTTACTTGATAATCCAAATATTTGAAAATATACAAAAGTAGTGATTGAGCCAAGTAATCATATTAAGTATTTAATATAAATTACAAAAGCTCATGATACCTAGTTATAAATAAGATTGATTAGTTGTTAAACATAAGATAAACTAGTTTATATAATACATAGAAGTAGCACATAATTATTTTTTTTTTAATAAGAGAGATTGGGTTCTTTCTGATTGACCAATAGCCAATCTGGGTTCGGGTTCCTTTAGCCGGGATAATTCTTCGCCAGTAGCAAGGGAAACCGGGCTGAAAAACCTCGCTTCGATTTTCATAAAGGATACTTTGTATTGCCAGACACAGTTTGATTCCGACTTTTATCAAGTAACCATCAAGTAAATAAACAGAAGAAAATTTTTCAGGAAGTTTTATTTATTCGGCGAATAGAAAATATACAGACGTATTCATTAATATTATTGAGCAGTTGTATTGGATTACATTTATACTATATAACATGCTAGATTTACTGCATATTTATGACAATTATAGTACAATAATGTCCCCAGTACATTTGTGAGATAGAATAATTTGGTAAATGGAAAAACGCACTTAATACATTGCCTTAATACAAGCAGCGTTGTAAATATACTAAGTACAATTTCATTACGCAAATGAGAATTGCATTTCGTTAGAAATCTTTCTAGAAGACGATTTTCTTTTTAATAGACCGTCTCCGGGAGAAACTTATTTCTGAAGTCGTTTAAATAGATCTTTTATGAAAGAGAAATCATTTTACGATTCATATTTTTAGTATTTAAGTTTATTACAATACAATGAATAAATAATATTGCTTCTTCAATTTTAATTCAATGATATTAATTTAATTACTAAATTCCATATAAAGTAGTTTATTATATTAACTATTCACAGCTCAGTGTTGTACTAAAAGTTTTTTTTCTTACCTATGAATGAAATAATTATTAAACGTAATGGTCTAATTGTCAAAAAATTCCCTTATTTCTAAATATCTGTATTTCTAAATGTCATTTGTAGCTAACAAAATAACAAAAAATTGAGTTAAAGCAAGAAATAGTACTAGAATAGTTATTAAGACTTAAGCGATTCACTGGTCCCCTTCCTACTAGTTGAATTGATACTGTTTGTCTTGTAACTTCCATCCATTATTTTCAAGACTGAAAGTATAAGCACCATGCAAACTCCATATAGGCAATATTCCAGAGACTAGCAATGTAATTTGCTCGAAGAAACTGCTGTCGAAGCTCAGTGTTACATGGGTTAAGTCGCTTGTTTAAAAGTTTGAACACTGTTCCGAGTAAACTCTTCGATTACGTTGGAAGTAGTGTCAGAATCGATTTTTGTTTTTTATTTTCCGGGTAGACATATGACTCCACTCCACCAGATGTTAAGTGGAAGTGTTATTGTGTGTGTTGTCCATGGGCGGTGGTAGTCACTTCAAGATCTGTAACCAACTATCCATACTTCCATACTAATATTATAAATGCGAAAGTAACTCTGTCTGTCTGTCTCGCTTTCACGCCAAAACTACTGGACCGTTTTAAATGAAATTTGGTACACAAATAGTCTAGAGCCTGAGAAAGGATATAGGCTACTTTTTATTTGGGTTGCTGTTAAGGGTTGAAAAGAGGGTGAAAGGTTGTAAGTTGTTGAAAGAATTGTAATTTTTAGAACTAGAAGCATAAAACTTATATTTTAGGCTGTACACTTATAAACTGACATATCATGACACCCACTAAGGAGGAATTTTTGGAAATTCTACCCCTTAAGGGGTGAAATAGGGGTTGAACGTTTGTATGGAAGTCCATAATTTTTTAAGTTAAAAACATGAAACTTTATTTGGGATAGTGATTAAAAAAGGAGCAGATACATATTTAAGTGTTTCTGCATATTCTACCCCTACGGGGGTGAAATAAGGGATGAAAGCTTTTATGGAATTCTGTCATTTTTTAAAATTAAAAATATGAAACTTAATTTATGAGATACTAATTAAAAATGATTAAATACGTATTTAAGTGTTTCTAGATATTCTACCTCTAAGAGGCTTAATAGGGGTTGACATTTCTTATAGTTAGTCTAGAAATCCGTCATTTTTAAAGTTAGAAGCATTAAAAAGGTTATTTTTGGGTTATTAAAAATGAGTTGATACGTATTTAAACGTTTCTGGATATTTTACGCCTAAGGAGAGAAATTGGGTTGACATTCCGTAAACAGGATAGTCTGGAAGTCTGTCATTTTTGAAATTAGAAGCTAGAAATTTTATTTTTGGGATACCGATTAAAAATGAGTTGATTCGCATTTAAGCGTTTCTGGATATTTTACGCCTAAGGAGAGAAATTGGGTATATATATATTCTATATATACATATTCTACGCGAGCAAAGCCGCGGGTAACAGCTAGTATATATATATACGTGTGTAGAAGTAAATTGCCTTTCTTAAAAAAAAAGAGCACTTAAAGTATAGGTAAACTATATATGTATAAGTAAAATTACGGAATTTTTGTTTATTTTGACGGAAATTACTACCAACGGAAAGTGTCTGGTAAACTTGATTATATATTTAATATCAAACATACATAAAAACGAACTACTGACTATTTAAAAAAGGAGATTGTTTTATTTGTGTACTTTTAGCACCAGCTACCTGTAAACTGACCGGCGACCCGATCTAGCAGGTATAGGTTCGTTCAAAGTATGTAGCGGTATTACTCAACCTGACACATTTTATTACTAAGACATTACGTAACTTATGGCGGCCCTGTATTCTTGGACTATTATGTGAATGCAACTTTATAGAGACAAAATTGTTAGCTTGGGCGTTATCCAGTTAAAAGTGAGTAAGATTAGAAAAAATAAAATTTCTATATAGAACTTTTGGATGGCTTACGTGAATTTATACGTTAAGTTACAATAAGTATTATGTTAAAAAAAAGGGAAAATAACAGTAAAAATTTTAAAATTAAGACCACTTAGATATATTACAAGATATTAAATTGGAGCGAACGGTAAAATGTACGCAATGCTGGTTGTTTGACAATTGTTGTCCATATCGTATTACTTAAAATAAAAACATAAAAAGACCGGGTATATGAATATTAAAACTTTCATCACATTGATCACTTTTTGAAAAATTGCTAATAAACGGTAATCATTTTATTTGAGAATTATTTCGAGCGGATAAACGCAGTATTTATTTTTGAATAATTGATTAAAGGAATTTATTCAATTGTTTAATTAAATACTGAAAACTTTAACGAAATAGAATGAGTACAGTATTCCTTAACTTTTACAAATAAGTAAACCTGTAAGTCAGAGATTAGCAATACTTTTACTCAAAAGTTTGCAAACACCTATATTTCGATAATTTTTTATGTAAATAATGCCACGATAGTTAGGACGCATAAATATTAATAAAAGATTGCGGCTTCAAACCCGGGCAAGTACCAAATATTTTCACGTTCTTATAATTTATTTAATGTACGGTGGTGAAGGAAAGCATCGTGATGAAACCTGTATGATTCCAACACCATAACCGACTCTCATTGAAAAAGCGTGATGGAATATGCTTCAAATCTTCAAAAGAAGTAAGGAGAGTTTAGCCCAGCAGTGCTCATTTACATACACTAACTCCAGCCAATATTTCAAAATACTTACCAAATATTATTGTAAGGAATTTCACTGTATTAGTTAAAATAAGATACGCTCCATAAATCGTCACTAAGTGTAATGATGTTTGCGCTAATAAATCAGGCCACTTTATTCGTGATTTAAATTCCATCGCTTCATATTTAACGATGTCAAAGTTTGCATCACTATTTATGTCATCAGTAGTATCTTTCCTTAGTAATGTATTATTATTTTCAAACGTTTTGTCGTCGTCTAATTTGTAGTCGTTGTCCATAAAATGAAGTTCTTTAATCAAATCCATGGTGATCATTTTATAATGTTGAACTGTCGGTGCCATACTGGTGACAATTTTTTCTATCTAAACGATGTCACTGCTGTACACACAGAGATAGATTTAGAAAGTTTGAATGCTTCGTGTCGAATCTTGTCAGCCGTTTCATTAAGCAGATCACAATTTTCGGTATCTGTGAAAAAAGATTAAAAATAATTAAAATTATTATTGTGACTATAATATGTAGGTATTTGGACTAAAATAAATTTACTAAACTAAAAGGCTTACAACCGGTAAGATGTTTTATATAGTTATATCGCTTACTAGCCATTACTTCCAGAAAACTTTGGCAAAAAATCATGTTTTTTTTATATAATAGGTTGGCGGACGAGATAGATTATGGTGTATATAAAATATATAAGATAAAATCTATGTGCTATTCTGCATATAGATCTTATTTCTAAATTCTAGAGCAGAAACTAGTAATGCAATACTGTAATTGTTTTATCCTAACTATAAATAACTTTTTGAATTAAATGTAAAGGGTAATATCATAAATATTGCATGTAAAGGCTGATCATTAATTGATTTTAAAACTCTGTACTTAACGAATACATGATGTTTTTCTGAATATTTAAGTCGTTAAAATGTTTTTAATAGACGCCGTCACGAAGGCTGCAATAAGTGACTAATGGCCAAAGCAGATCGATAACAGTGTTATACACAACGAGATATTGTAAAAATACATATTATACGTACCATATAAAATAAGAAATTAAATGTGTCTTATAAAATACTGAGTGTGTTATTGGAATATTTTACGACAAATGCACTTAAACTTGGCTCGCTTAATATTTTTATAATTACATACTTGTAAATATAGTTAAAAAAAAACTTCTAGTAATACACAACTATTCATTTATTTTTTATAAGTAACTAGCTACCCGTCCCGGCTTCGGGTGGAATAAGGGCCTACATAAAACGTATATATTGAAGGACAAACATAAAAATAAAATCTTTTGGGCAAAATACCTTCTCGGGCTACGCAGGATATCTTACAAAAGATTCTTCACAATCATATCAATAATTTAGGATTGCATACAATACATACATAGTAGCAATAATTTTAATTTATATTGATGAAGTAGATAAACCAACATATCCACGCAATGTACAAGTAGTCAGAAGTGAACTGAATTAAATTGCCAAATAAGTTCGATATAGAACGATTATAAACGCGAGTTTTCAGGGCTTCCCCCGCATTTGTGAAGGGAGTGGAAGGAGACAGTTGTTATATACATATATAAATATTTTCCGGGATGAAAATAACCGAATTCTATTCAGATCCGTTAAGCGGCTCTGGTGTGATTAATTAACAAACATCCATCCACACTTTCGTATTTATTCGAATTATTGATACATTTGCGAAAACAAGACTTTTTGTTTAACTACATGACAGATATAAATTTTACAGCGTAAATTTCAGTCTATTTGACCACAGAGCGGTCAATAATAACCGTCTTCATTAAAGCAGTTATAGGTCAGTTGTGAACATATTTTGGCATAGTTGTATTGGCATTATTTCGCGGGCCAGTTGTTGTGAGCCCAGGTAAATGTCAATAACGCAAAACACATAATTAAATAAGCAATCGCGATCACGACAATACGTGCGTGACACGATACGATAGCGACTGTTTTAAATGTGTTACGTTCCGGGAAGGAATAGAACAAAATTACTAATGGTGCCGTTTTTCATATTAAGCACTTGTAATATTTCAATACATTTTAGTTCCTATAAACGAAATCGGCAATGTGTATCTTGTGAGGATCCACGTGATTTATCAAAATTTTGTATTGAAGATTTGACAACTAAATAGATGTGCACTTAATTTTTTTTTAAATAAATTTTTTATTTACATCTACATACCACTAATAGTCGCGCATTTGGTAGAGCAGTGTATGTAACTTGTTAAAGTAATTAATTCTGATGACCTCACCAATATCGGTCAAATCAGCCGCCTCACTGGAGATAGACAACAGTTGGCCACTGGACTTAATATAGTACACGAGCATGAACTCTCAATTACTTATTTTTCATAATCCTATGAAATCATAAATGCATATGACCGGGAACAGCTTAGGCGCAAATTTGATTACCTATCTGAAGCAGGAAAGTTTAAACACTTTCCTCCTTCCAAACTCACTAGAACTCTGAATAATTTCTTGAATGAATACTTTAACTCATAACTTTTATAATAAGTTATCTTTACATGCTTTGCATGTTATTTCTCTTAATATTCGTATTAAACTATTAGTTGATTTATTTTAATAATGTGTTTATTCAATTTAATAACAATACATTTTATTGTTGACCGCGAAAGCGCAGCGAACGAAAGTTAGTTGTAGTTAAAATTGTTGGTATGGTATAAAGTATGCATTCGAATAATTTAGTATAAAAAATAAATTAAATCAATATTAAATGCCCAAAGTAACATGTTTATCTGATGTTTATATGGGTTAATAATGAATTGGAGAACATTTAGAGAGACAGAGACTTTTAACTTTCTAATAGTGGATACCGTATAAAGATCCGTAGAGTGGTTTAAAAGACGTAAGCGGATAGAGAGAGGCAGACAGCGACTTTATTTATTAGGTATGTCAATTGTTATAGATTATGAAATAATTATTAATATTATATAAATTATATATTTATTTTTCACATCCTAGCTCTCAATAAGGGAAATTAATGTACCTCCAACCTGCCTTTACTGATGTATTCTCATATTGTAATACACACAATATTATTCATTAAACTAGATATTGTTATATTGAAATAAATTAAAAATAGAACAGTCGTATTTTAAGTTACTAGTGATAAGAAAACGTTTTGGAACATTTATTTTATTATTTAAGATCATACTCTTCTTATAATTCCAATCTATTCATATTAAGAATTAAAATATTTGTTCCAAATTTATTTTTTAATGTATTTTAAGTTGAATGTTGTTTGGTTCACTTCTTTTATAATTTTAGATCTAACAAACTTATTGTAAAAAAAAAAAATTAAAGACTACTGAGAATTGAAAGGACATTTCAGGTATAGGACCAACTGTACGTTACGTGGTGTCTAGAACAAAGGATTGCAAGGTCTATCTTTAAATTCTGGGTTGCTACTATTTTTTTTAGAAAAACCAACAGCATTAATGGATTTGATTCCATCACCTCATTATCTGAGGCCTTATATTAGTATAATATCCCTTTAAAACATTTTAACAAAGAAAATTATATTCACTGTTTTGTATATCTGGTGGCGCCATAATAAGCATGTATTTACGGAGTTTAAAAGTATTTGTTCTATTGATAAAATGATTTAAAAATATGATTTAAATATTCATATACATTACCAATGATTTAAATTTTAAGCGAAATATAATGGAAATTGAACACAATTGGGAATCTAATTAACCTTTTATTATTACAATAATTGCATTATGGGACGCCACATACGTCAACTGGTGTTAATGGTCTCATCCCATATTGCGGACACAGTGCAAAGGGCGAGAATCGTAGCGAAAATTGCTGAAACGCGTATACAGCACAAATATGTGTCTCTTATTTCTGTTTTATGTCGTTGTGTCGTTTGCAGTTGAAACACTTTTAGTTTGAAGTAATAATACAAATATACCTTGTCTTGTTGCTGCACTTAAAATCTTAATTGCAAAGAAATGCTCCTTGCATCATTGTCACATAGCTTTTAGATTTTTCTTTGATGTTTTTATTTAACTTTAATTATTAAAATGGAAAAAATAAAGCAAAAAATTTAATTTAATTTTTTTTATTATATTATTTTAATAGTAGTTAAGTATTGTGTTTCTTTTTTTTAATTCCTAATATAATTTACAATTCAGAAATTTTTCAAAACATCAAAAATTTATCATTGCGAATTTTAAATTATACTTGAATGATTAGGAAAAGAAAATTGGCTAAATAATAATATTTTTTTTCGACCAAATGAATATTAATTTTCAATCCTAAGATATATACTCCTTTTTAGGATGTTAGTAAAATACATATATTTTATACACATTATATATTTTTTTTAAATACAATAATTCATGTAACTATTATAGTTTTTCCTTTTGCGAAACATATTCCAGAAAAACCAATTCAAATTCAAATTAAATCATTTGAATTAAGAAATTCGAATTTATCACTAAGATCTATTATCTAAATTTTTAAATAAATTCAACTCTTTAGACAAGGTACTAAGGTTGCCTGGCAGAGATTGCTGTTTTAGCGTTAAGGCCGCCTTTTGTGCATATTCCTTGAACGTGACTAAAGTATGTGTTTATTGCTGTACAATAAAGAGTATTTTGATTTGATTTTAATACATATTTTTTCTTTTGCAACGATCAATTGAAATATAACAATAGCAACAATAATGATAAAACGAATAACAGAAGAAAAACAGGCAATACGATTTATTTAGCGTTAACTGTATATTTTCACTTCGTTTTTATTTGTCCCTGACCGTCCCTGTTGTTGATATTCAAGTAATAAAAAATAATTATGAAATTATTCTATAAGATCTTTAATATTTATAAGCGTTGCAACATGTTACATGAGCATAAGCAAACTGTGCTTACTCGGAAAACTGTTTAAGAAAGTCGTTACTATAAGTATGTTGTACATTTATCAAAAATATGGATGACGTTTTAACCTATTTTAATAAGGCTTTTGATAATATTGATTGTGCTACATTTTTTAAAAAAAATCATGGTAAAACTTCACCAGTAAATATCGTTCCTATGTTTCACGTAGGAAACACACTTGCAACCGTTTTATTTGTTTATCTTGATGCAAAACATATTTGTATATTCAAATTTTTGAGCACGATTTTATTGGACTAAATCTGAAAACACTTAAAAATAATATCCTAGTTTGAAACGAACATAGTTTAAAACATTTTCTAGTTCCACCATTGATTTATTTCTTACGATTATTATTACAGGACTCTTTTATTGCAATAGTGTAGTCTCGTTATTACAAAATATACACGCTAGTGTTGAAAGCAAACCTAAATAAATCTAATTTTCGGACTAGCTGATAGAGGTGAAGCGTTTCGGGTATGGGCAAATTGTTATACATATGTATATGTTAGTTTTACAGTATCTCGAATAACCGCGATCGTCTTGACGTCGTGACATATACATATTTATAACTTCATTTATGTCCTCGTTTGCTATGTAAGATTAAATTAACTCTTTTTTTTATGATATCGGTAGGCGGACGAGCAAATGGTAAGTGGTCACCACCGCCGATAGACAATGGCGTTGTAAGAAATATTAACCATTCCTTACATGATCAATGCGCTACCAACCTTGGGAATTAAGATGTTACGTCCCTTGTGCCTGTAGTTACACTGGCTCACTCACCTTTCAAACTGGAATACAACAATACTGAGTACTACTGTTTGGTGGTAGAATATCTGATGAGTGGGTGGTACCTACCCAGACGGGCTTGCACAAAGCCCTACCACCAAGTAAAAGTAGATTATTGAATTCCTTGTGAGCAAAAAACTAAAGAAACAAACAATATGAAAATGATTACATAAAACTGTTTAAAATATGTAATATTCAACCTATTAATTTGAAACATAATTACTGGGTGTAATCAACCATTGCAATCAGGTGCATGTCTGACCTAGTGTATATTAATAATAAACATGCGCCTAACTGTTCGACGTTTACAAGTGACTTTATTGTACCCAGAATTGTATAATATAACGGAAAAAATAATTGAAAAAAAAAACATTTACCCCATCTTAAATAGTCTCTAAAAGTGCTTACTTAAAAATAGATTATTTTGATTTTGTTTTTGAAAACCGACCAAGTCATCTTTTTACACCTAAGATGGCGTATCCCCAGTTACACTTGAACATTAAAATAAACGAATTTACAATTTAATACAGTCATTTGAGCAAAAATATTACTAAACGATGGTAGGTAATACTTCCACGACCTGATTTGCTACTCTAGAAGAGTTTTACAATATATAAGGACATAATTATACGAGCACAAGTTCAATCGTAGCGCGTCAAGTTGGTGAGTAATACAAACTTCGGGCACGCTAGATCGATATTTGTACGAATAGATAAATGAACTACTGAGAAAATATAAGCGTACCCAATGATGTTCTAGTAAAGTAAGTAGTTTAAGGTTATTAAAGTTTATTAGAATATCATTGAGCGTACGTACATACATTGATATTGCCAATAAATATTTTTTTTTATTTTGATATTTGACATTCACTTGATTATTATCATTACCAACTGAGTTATTAGATGTACGCATACTAATTATTTTATATAAAAAATGAACAAAAATATATATACATATACCTAGGTAAGATCAGAGCTCATTGTTTAATCTGAGATATTGTATTGCGACTATAAACTTGGCTTAATCACGGCAATAAAAATTGTACTATATAATCATTTATAACTAATGCACAATTGAAGGTCGCTTAGTATTTTTTTAAACAACAGAGATAGAAAAAAAAGTATCGTAATCAAATATATGCTTTCATGACTTTTTCAAATAAAACGTCTATATAAAGTGTACTTTGGACAGTATGAAATTAACATAGAAGTGCAAGACTTTTCACACGGTTCTAAAATGTAAATACAAATACCACCGTCCACACACATAAACACCGTCCACATATTACTTGGTGGTAGGGCTTTGTGCAAGCCCGTCTGAGTAGGTACCACCCACTCGTCAGATATTCTACCACCAAACAGCAGTACTCAGTGTAACTACAGACACAAGGGACGTAACATCTTATTTCTCAAGGTTGGTGGCGCATTGGTGATGTAAGGAATGGTTAATATTTCTTATAACGCCATTATCTATGGGCGGTGGTGACCACTTACCATCAGGTGGCCCATTTGCTCGTCCGTCTACCGATATCATAAAAAAGAAAAATATAATTATAATAAATCTAAAATACAAGACGTAATAGATATAACACTTTGGTATATTCTTACAAATTGTTTCATAATACCTGCGTCTGTGCTTATAAAAAAGGCCACACAAACCGGTTGAAAATTTAGTAGTTGTATAGCAGTTATAAATGACAACTGCATAACAAAAGGGCGGAACAAATGTGTCGGTTCGATCCGACAACGGAATACCAAACTACCTAAATTCTTGTTTATTATTTACCAACAGCAATAGATGAAGAAACAAACCGTTAGAAATTGCCTCAGTTAAGTCGTAACTCGTTATGTTTTATGTTCTTTAAGAAGTTGGGACGCACAAAGTACACAAATTGAACATTTGGAAAGGACAAAAACAAACCATTCGATAATGACGAGAAATAATTCAGAGAGCGATTTAATTACTAACTAATTAATACCTGGTACTTACGTGTACATTAGTTCAGTACCGTGTCAATAAATAATGCCACGCTTCAGAATAAGAAGTAAATCTATCTAATTTATAAATATATCACAAATATATGTTCCTAAATTTTATCATTAATACAATTTAATAGAAAATAACTACATTGTACATATTTTTAGTCAGTAGTTTGACTCAGTACTTTTAGTTTGATTATTGAAATTTATTTATCAGACACGCCAATATTATTATTTTTAATATTGAGGAGATAAATCTGAAGGTTGGGTCAATCCCGGACAAAAACACACCAGTGTTTTTTTTATTATAGAATGAATTATGAACCCAGAATTGTTTTAATATTTTATTAAGACAAATTTAATCAATAAATCTAGATAAATCGGTTTCCAACACAGGACTTATCAAACGATTGTGAATACTAACATAATTGTTAATATGGTTATTTGAAAGAACAAATATGCGAGTTTCTTGCTGTTTCTTCTTGGTGAAGGTCGATTGCGAAACGGTGCTAGAGTTGATATTGACATTTGATTTATTAAAATCGGTTTTTAAGTTTTCGTTTAGCAGTGAATAACAGCTGATACAGCGTTTTTCGAAAATGAATCACCAAAGAGGGATTTATAATAATCGAATACATATATATATCATATAAATATCCCCCTATTTTAAATTATCCTCACCACATCATACAAAATCATATAAAAGTTAACTTATCTTATCTTATCGAGAAACGTTTACTCATACCTGCAATATGCACGTGCGAGACAGTTCTGCAGCGATAACATGGCCCATAAAATAAGACTGATTTAAATAGTTATTAGTGGAAACTATTAAATGAATAATTATTTCTATGCAGAACTACCTGATCGGATCCCAAATCGTTAAACATTATTCAGAAACCTACCAGAAATGTCGATCTTCCGTATACATATATTTTAACAAATTATTGTTATCACCTACGTTCCTTGAGAAATTCCTGTGAAAAATTACATCCTGTTAGAGTCACTGGCTTAGGTTGTCAGTCAGACATTTTAAAATTTGACTGAGTAGATTAAACATAACAATTATGTAACTTCTTCGTTGGTATAAAGACTAGCTTATAAGGGTCACATGGTCATCATGGGTTCACATTCCGGGTAGGTATCAATGGTATTTAATTTTTTTCTGTCCAACGATTCGCGGTATTACGCGATTTTGGAATTTAGTTTCTCACGCCCTAAAGTATTCGGAACGCACGTTAAATTATTGGTCCTGAGCCTCGCTTGTTGTTTCGACTTGCCATTACATAATGAGTGTGAGGGAAAAGAGAATAGATAATCCTGTGTTTTCGCGCACAATTATAACCAACAATATATTCTGCAGTAGCTGCGTAGTTAGTTAGACTAGTTTCCGTTGAGAGTAGTGGCCGCGACTGAAATCGGTCAGGTGAACATCACAATCCCGCAATCCACACAAAAGAAAATTGGTAACTTTGTGTTGTCATTATGCGTTCATGTCAAGAATAATGTAAGAGTAATTATCTTAAGCCATAAACAAAATGATAAAACTTTCTGTGATTTTGGTAAATTCCTCGTTTATCACAGGTGTAAACTCAGAATTTACTGAATATATCAGTAGATTTTTACCTTTACAATTACATATTAAAAATAAAAATAGGAATAAAATGGAAAAAAAAGATGTTCTATTTCAAAGTGTGGTATTAAATCATTCAACGACATTTATAAACAGGTAGTGTATTGTATATTTGTTTGATTAAAAACTTCTAGTGCTCCAGTTCATATAAGGAACATCCACATTAATATACGTTGATTTTATGCGGACATCTTGTACAGTTTTGATGCTCATTGAGGCGCAAAACTAAGGCGGCCAAAACAGTTAGGTACACGAAAAATATTTGAAAAAGATGTAATAGGCATTACAAACTTCTTGTCATTATGTTAGCAGAGTCATCATTTAGCATGATAGTAATTGTATTAAAGTGTAATATGACTAATTATATGAATGTGTATACATTTTGATAGATTTAAGTTGAGTGGTTAGAACACGCGAATCTCATTCAATCAATCACTACTGAATTTTACAAGTGCCTAGTGTGTATTTATAATTCATCCATTATTGGTGAATGAATGCCTCATAAAGTCTTCATGTATCGAATTAAATTCTGACACATGTGCATGTGTTTATACGAATCGGTATTGGTGCGGTGTGTTGGAAAGATCTCGAAAGAATTTCCTTAAAAAAAATATAAAAAAATTTAACCAACTTCAAAATTAAAAACAGATAGTGAACTAAAAATAATATTTTTTAGAACTCTTAGAAAGGAAAACAAAATTTAAAAACTGATTTGCTTAAGATATACCTAATTCAGTACACATGCTGACAATATATTTTGAGGTCTCTGAAACTACTGGACCGATTTTAATGAAACTTACACTGTTCCCGAAGTTGAAACGCACCTAACTTAAATTAAAAATGATAATTTCGATACGACTTTTAGTTTTCGAGAAATTTGTGGAAAAACATACAAACATACACTTACGAATTTAAGCACATATGCTTGGAAGCCTAAATGGATCATCATAATCAAATATTATTCAATTCTAGCAATGTTACAAACATACATGTCGAATTGATAACCTCCTTTTTTTGAAATCGCTTAAAAAGAGCTGTTACAAGTTTAACTTTCATAACAGTTTCAGATTTTATAGTATGCATACAGATTGTATACCTTTTTAAGATAACCATTACGTCATCGTATTTGAAGAGAAAATTATATGCACTAACGCTTCAAGGTAAACTCCGTTAAAATAATGACCGATTAACCGATTACTTTACAAGAGATTTGGAAATCTCTAATCAGTTGTAGAAAAGTCATCAACAGGATCAGAATCAGAAATATCTTCAATGTATATATATATATATCTAAGTCACAAGTTTTTTGTTTAATGGGAAAAGGATTAATTCGGCATTCGTCAGTAGATGTTTCGCATCAAAATAATATGTTTCTGTCTCAATATTTACCATAATAAATTGAAGAAAAACCTTAATCGGTTTGAAGTAGAGACTATTGACTGCAAATTAAAAAAAAAATTTAAATGTCAAATAATATTTTCTAATACAAACTTAAAAATAAACAAGTAACTAATCATTTAAAATAACATTTACCTTATAAGTATAATTTATGTGAGGCAAACTAAGTCTGGAGAGCTATTATGGGTTTTTGTATTACGTAATGTCTCCTCTCAATTAGTCCGTTATTGTTAGACATTGATAGAATTTATAGTATGTACCTAGTTACTGACTCGAAATACTCGAATGATATCATTGTATTGTCACACGCCCAAGGCCGTCGTTACGAGGTTTAAATGAAAAATATATTTCTTATGCAAAGTAAGGAAAATGTTTCATAAAATATATTTGTCTTGCGGTATTCATAATCAAGTACCTTTATTTATCAAACTCAATTAAAGTTACGTTTATTTATATTTGTAAAGTATAGTATTATGAAAACTCTTTCGTAATTACAAGCGTAGGCGTCAATATAACATGAATAGTTATAAAACTAAGTATGTCGATTAACTCGTAATACTATGCTCCGTTGCCTAAAAGAAATCGCTGTTAGAGCGATAATTGTTGTAAAATGTATCGGTGTACAATAAATGGTATTGTATGTTGTTGTTTTTATTTACTCTAATGATAACAGAAGCAAAACATCGCAAGTTACATTGAAATATTAAGATTTAAGACATTTAATTATATTTATTGCATAATTTAACATTTTTTAAGAATCACGTTTAAATGTTGATATAATTCAATGTATTTTCCGTTTATTCTAATAGTTTATACATACCAAGTAGATTTTCAGACACCTGAACAATTCATGAGCGTCGTTGTATTGAAACTAGTATCATCCAACCTTGACACACACAAAACTGTTTACGCACGTGACAAAACAAACTGTTGAAATTGGAAATGTTTAAAATTTCAAGTAAAATGTAGGTACAGCGTAGGTACCTAGTTGCAATTTTCAATTTTATCGTGTAACAAAATTCAAGGAAAATTACTGACTGAATTAGTCATTCTAGCGAAGTAGTTAACGGCCTTATAATGCAATGGGCCGAACAATACCGGCGCGCGCGACATGCTATAGTGAACTAGTGACGTGGTTTGGTAGCTTAGGATAGCACTGATGGGATGGGGACGGGGCCATTCAAACATTGCATACCTACCTATAATAGTTAACACGTCTTAAAAAGTATACACAAGGCGCTAATGTCCGGAGATATGATCTTATGTTATTATTTCTAAACACTTTGTATAAATATATGACAAAAGCGTCAATTACATTTCTTTTTGAGTTTGACTTTGACTTTATGTTATTCAAATAGTAATGTTGTACAATATTTCTTTTTTAGTCATGTAAAGTTGTGTTATGCTAATTATTCTATATTAAGGAAATAATTGTAATTATTTAGAGCCTAGATATCCCAAACTGAAGAACACGTGTATCTTAACTAAAGATTGCAGGTTCGAATCCGGTTAAGTCCCACGGATTTTGATCTATGAATTCAAAGAAAAATAAGATATTCTGTAAAATGAATGCTGGGATATATCTTCAGAACGTTATGCAGAGTCAAGTGCCGATGCGTCACCAGGCGGCAGCGAGGCGCGGCGGTAACGGCCTACGCACGTATATTATAAGGGCTCTGTTTCCAGGGATACCATAACTTAGAAATAAAAACTAGAAATTTTACTATTACTTTTTCTCATACAATACATATGAACCCCTATTTATTTAACAGTTTATTATACGTGCCAGAATTCAATACATAAAAAATAAAACCATTTAATTTTAAGTATAAAAGCCATTCTAGTTCTTGAAGGATTAAAAATCGACGGTTGTAAGTTAACAAAACTGCTTAACGATCAAAAGTACAGACATAAAATTTTGTATACGAATTATATTTTAATACCACGTTCTAATCTCTGGCATAACAATGAATATTCACGTTATTTAGTCAAAATTTTTGGAATTATCGACAAAATATAACAATTGTGTTAACATGTATTATGTATACGAACTTTGTTTGCGCTATATACATATTTATAAGACTAAAAATGTAAAGAGTCCAAAAATATAAATTCAAATAACATTATAGGTAATCAGTTAATTCTAATCTAATTCGCAACTAAAGTCATTTTTAATTTTTATTATTTTAGCCATTATTCATACACAGAAAAAAGCACGATGGAAAAACATTAAATGGCTTTATAACCCTCACAGCGTTAAAAAGTCGAGACTTCGTATTATAAAGAAAATGTTTTAATAACGCTTGCGGCCCTATTTTCTCCACAGGTATCGTTTTCGCTATCTCGTAATCTTAGATTATTAAAACAATATTCACGGTAATTCTGATGTGTCATCCGTATCTGAAGTATTAAGAACACCTGTTTATTTATTGCGTTGAGTCAAGTGGGAAAATAAGGCCTTGTCAGCCATCACTTGTATGACCGTTTTCATTTATGAAACTATTGACAAAATCTGACTAACATACAATGCACAGCCTCAACTAATGGGTCTAGCGGATAGAAGTTTTGCACAGGAATTCCTATTGAATATACAAAATTAAACTCCTAAGGGGGTTAAATAAATAAGCAGATTAATCAAAGTTTATATGGATTTTCGTCATATCTAATATTATAAATATGAAAATCAGTTTATAGGGTCTATTAATTAGTTACAGATTTGTTAAAGTTTTGTTTTTTTAATTCACCCTTTAACGGTTATTAAATTTAGTTAGTTAGCTATTCATTGTTTCAATATTTATTTCTCATTTTGACAACATGAAATAAAAGCTTGATTTAAAAAATTTTGTTTTACTCTCGATATATTTATTTAATTTTCAGTTTTCGACATTTATCAATTCAATTTCAATTTTTCAGTAGCTCGCCTGTTAATTTACTACAATTTGGTTCTTTAATAAGGATACCTTGTGATTTAACCGTACTTAAAAGAAAAGAGGCTGCAAGAAAGAAAAAAAAAAACACCGAAGAGCATTGAGCCTAAAAAGACAAAGCTGTCGAAAATAATACCCTGCATTTTGGGGGGGTTAAATAAATAAGCAGATTAATCAAAGTTTATATGGATTTTCGTCATATCTAATATTATAAATATGAAAATCAGTTTATAGGGTCTATTAATTAGTTACAGATTTGTTAAAGTTTTGTTTTTTTAATTCACCCTTTAACGGTTATTAAATTTAGTTAGTTAGCTATTCATTGTTTCAATATTTATTTCTCATTTTGACAACATGAAATAAAAGCTTGATTTAAAAAATTTTGTTTTACTCTCGATATATTTATTTAATTTTCAGTTTTCGACATTTATCAATTCAATTTCAATTTTTCAGTGGCTCGCCTGTTAATTTACTACAATTTGGTTCTTTAATAAGGATACCTTGTGATTTAACCGTACTTAAAAGAAAAGAGGCTGCAAGAAAGAAAAAAAAAAACACCGAAGAGCATTGAGCCTAAAAAGACAAAGCTGTCGAAAATAATACCCTGCATTTTGGGGGGGTTAAATAAATAAGCAGATTAATCAAAGTTTATATGGATTTTCGTCATATCTAATATTATAAATATGAAAATCAGTTTATAGGGTCTATTAATTAGTTACAGATTTGTTAAAGTTTTGTTTTTTTAATTCACCCTTTAACGGTTATTAAATTTAGTTAGTTAGCTATTCATTGTTTCAATATTTATTTCTCATTTTGACAACATGAAATAAAAGCTTGATTTAAAAAATTTTGTTTTACTCTCGATATATTTATTTAATTTTCAGTTTTCGACATTTATCAATTCAATTTCAATTTTTCAGTGGCTCGCCTGTTAATTTACTACAATTTGGTTCTTTAATAAGGATACCTTGTGATTTAACCGTACTTAAAAGAAAAGAGGCTGCAAGAAAGAAAAAAAAAAACACCGAAGAGCATTGAGCCTAAAAAGACAAAGCTGTCGAAAATAATACCCTGCATTTTGGGGGGGTTAAATAAATAAGCAGATTAATCAAAGTTTATATGGATTTTCGTCATATCTAATATTATAAATATGAAAATCAGTTTATAGGGTCTATTAATTAGTTACAGATTTGTTAAAGTTTTGTTTTTTTAATTCACCCTTTAACGGTTATTAAATTTAGTTAGTTAGCTATTCATTGTTTCAATATTTATTTCTCATTTTGACAACATGAAATAAAAGCTTGATTTAAAAATTTTTGTTTTACTCTCGATATATTTATTTAATTTTCAGTTTTCGACATTTATCAATTCAATTTCAATTTTTCAGTGGCTCGCCTGTTAATTTACTACAATTTGGTTCTTTAATAAGGATACCTTGTGATTTAACCGTACTTAAAAGAAAAGAGGCTGCAAGATAGAAAAAAAAAAAACACCGAAGAGCTTTGAGCCTAAAAAGACAAAGCTGTCGAAAATAATACCCTGCATTTTGTGTACCGTGCAAGCCCGGCGTAATATAATTTATAATATTATGCGATCAGCAACGCCGAGATTATATTCTGTCGATAATTCCAGAAATTTTGACTAAATAACGTGAATACTATCATTGTTATGCCAGAGTTTAGAACGTGGTATCAAAAAATAATTCGTATACAAAATTTTATGTCTGTACTTTTGTTCGTTAAGCAGTTCTGTAGTCCGTCATCGGAAATGCTTAACCCTACCCTGCCCCACCCTTTCAACCCTAAATGCAATGGCTATGTCACGATGGCACTTAGAACGGGCCATTTCAATTAAATGCGTACTCGAAAAATACATCTTATATCTACTCGACTGATTATCAAAAAAATTTTCATGTTATCAAGGATCTTACCTTTTTTTTTTTTTGTTTAACGAGGAGGAAATGCATTTACGCATGCCGCCCGGTCGGGGGACCGGGACGGGTATGTGGGACTCAACCGGGGCCTAATGCCCCGTGCCAGGGCACGCTGATGCTAATGCCCTGTCTTACCCACTAAAACCATCCTCGGGTTTCCACCATGCCGCCGAGTGGTGAGGCCACGGGATTGCCAAGGGCATGCAACCGCGACCCCACCGGTAAGATCCTTGATGGGGTACATGTCAGTCACCTCCTCGTGGTGTACCCTGGGCAACGGGGCCGGCTTGAGCTTGCTCGTCGGCCACGGCTAAGACTGGCGGGAGGGATGCCGCGGGGCCGCTCCTGGTACGTCCCTGATCGGCTCAGGGCGGACCATGTGAGTGGCCTCGTTGGCTAGGAGGGAGTGGGAGGGCTCGCTACTTGAGCCTCCCAGGTGTTTTACACCGGCGGTCAGCGGCGGAGCCTACCATCTTATCCGCCGCAGGGCGTCAGCTTCGTTGACGCCCAGCCTCCAGTGGCGGACTCTGGGGAGTTCGCCACATTCTCACGTGGAGGATGAGGGGGAAGGCGCGCACTAGGCGCGCTTTCCATAAATTTTCAGCCGCCTTACGGCGGCTGCCGCTGGTGGGGTCGCGGTTGCATGCCCTTGACGATCCCGTGGCCTCACCACTCGGCGGCATGGTGGAAACCCGAGGATGGTTTTAGTGGGTAGGACAGGGCATCTGCCCTGGCACGGGGCATTAGGCCCCGGTTGAGTCCCACATACCCGTCCCGGTCCCCCGACCGGGCGGCATGCGTAAATGCATTTCCTCCTCGTTAAACAAAATAAAAAAAAAAGGTAATCGACTATCGGGTGAGTGCCTGTTGTAGGCTAGAGTTAAGTATATCCACTGTATAGTTATAGATTTAAGTAAAACGTGATACGTGAAGCGTATATAAGGTTTATAAGCTAGTTAAGAAAACGTTCGATTTAGTTATAAGTCTTAGTTATAAGAAGAATACGATTATACATTTATAATATAAATATTCATACTTTATAACCTAATACGGTAGAAAATATAATAAATTATGTTAAATCCATTTAAATGATTCCTACGCGGTAATCTATGAGTTTCATTGAATATTATTCCACTATGGTTGGAATTAATACGTATTATCTTACGATAAAACGACACTCTGCGACAGTGGATATAGCAACAAATAACGTTTTGTTTGCATTAGGCCGCCTGATGGTCGTGCACTTGAACTGGTATGTGAAACGGTGATTTAATGCATGATAATCCAGGGTTTAACCCATTTACTACAGATTTCCTCAGCTATGACTGATTGACTATTTATGGGACAATGATCCTTATTTTTATTATTATTTTTTTAGCATTGGCTACTTTATAAACACCGCAGCTATGACAGTGAAAACCACCGGACCAAGGCCTAGTTTGTTGATTTGACCATATCCAACGTAGAGCGGCTCGAATTATCGACGATCAAGCCCTCTCCGATCTGCTTGATCCTTTGGCTTTGCGTAGAGATGTTGGATCGCTCTGCATCTTCTACAGAATTTATCACGGGGAATGTTCCGAGGAATTGTTCGGATTAATCCCGGCTGCTGAATTTCACCTTCGGACATCTCGTCAAAATTCCAAATATCACCCGCACCACCTAGATGTCCGAAAATCCACAACAGCGCGATTTTTAAGACACTTTCTGCCTCGCACAACCACTCTGTGGAACCAGCTTTCGCCGGCGGTTTTTCCGAACCGATACGACTTAGGAACCTTGAAGAAAAGAGCGTACTCTTCTTTCCTGAAAGGCCGGCAACGCACCTGCAAGCCCCCCGGTGTTGCAGATGTCCATGGGCGGAGGTAGTCACTTTCCATCAGGTGAGCCTCCTGCTCGTTTGCCACCTCTAACATAAAAAAAAAAAAAATTATTTACAAGTCTATTCGTCGATTTGAATAACGCAGTTATTACTGTGCTATCCGCTGGACTACGGTCTAGTTTATTAATAAGACTATTAGTCTTTTATATCTCCTCAGTTACGTCTGTGATCCCTGCATCTTGGGGTTGATATTATAAGGTTATCCGTTTCTAAAATAAAATTTCGCCGATATTTTTAACTGTGCCGATTCATACATTCAAATGATTTCTAAAAATACATTGATGTATAAAGCAAATTATTCAACACAATTATATATTATACAGATGATAAAAAAGCGTGGAGCTACGGAGCTAGTAATTGTTGACTTTCAGGCAATTTATACATATTACGCATTTAACTAACATAATTTTGTAATTTAAATGTTAGAAAAGAGTTTTTACTGAGTTATTGTTGATTATTCTTGGTAGAATCTACATTCAGAACCGTTGGTAGCTTCACTTAATATGATTTTGTAAAATGTCGATTCAAAAGTGCCTGTAAAAGCCTACTTGAATAAAGTATATTTTAATGGCGGAGAGTACTGCAGAGTAATGGTATCAAACATGAATATGACACTAATGGGTCGCCTGTGAAACTTCTTGTTTATTCAACAGATATTTTAGGAATTTGAAACCTATGAAAGGTTTTGATTTTGATTTTTGATTTCATTTAATTTCATTGTAAACTGCAAGTCACTCATCTACGTTTGGAGCAAATTTTTTTAACATGAAATGTTTGTCGTTAAATAGTTTTCTATTTGTACATAAAGTACCTACAATATTTCAGTTAAGTTAAGCTTAAGTCATTTTAATTTTGTTTATAAGACTTATATTGTAATCATTGATTTATACACATTTTGTTGCGCAAAATGATTAACGCGTTCAATTTCATGACAGAACCGCCGTAAAAGATCTTGGTTGAGATTCTTGTTACGGCTCGTGCGATAATGGACCATGTCGTCATAGTCAAGTATATACATATGTACAATTGTCCAAATTGCGGTAGACCCTGATCAGATGTGTCTGAAATTACGTGGTAGACAGTACCTTGTACACGGAAGCAGTAAGGCTAGAATCTGGGAGGTGGCACGTAGTTAGCCTCCAATGACGTAAAGGACAGTGCGACGTTGTGGTGCTTAATTTTATTAGGCACTAGCTGGTGCTTGTTAACTTAAAGTCACGCGACTCCGTTCGCCTCGAAAGTAGGGGTATTATACGATTGATATGTCTGTGTATCTTGCGTCTGTCTATATGTCTTTATTTATTTTCAAATGTAAAGGGATGATGTAATACCACTGGAACCCTTTAAAAAGCTTTAAACCTCATCAGCCCTGGTTCCAAAACATTCCGATTTTAATAAAACAAGTAAACTTGGGGTAACATAATATAACGTATATTATGTTACCCCAAGGTTACTACAGTACATCAGCGAGAACCGCATCCAAAATCTTTTCACGTCATTAGCGACAAAATAATACTTACTTGTTTCGATATAAACGTCTTCATTAACTCGTCGTGGTATTGAAACTTCATCACCATTGATTACACATTCATTAAAGTTATTAAATATTTTTTATTAAAACACAAAACAAAGCTATGTCGTAGTAGGTTCGCACGATTTTTTTTGTTTTTTTTTTTGTACAGCTAGGGCTCTCTTACCGGTTGGAACTTTTTTCCACTCTCCAAAATTGATTATTTGTTATCGTAACAATTTATTTTATTCTATTTAAATACATTTTTGCATAACATATGAGTAAGCATAAGAGAAACTAAATGAATAAAAAATGGTGTGCAAAGGAGTTCTTATCACTTATAGCAATCTCCCACGGACAATCTTTAAAATTTAAATTAACATACAATAATCGAAACCTTTTTTTTACCATTTTTTGAATTATTAACTTTTTAATTTCAGGTAAAGATCAATATCGGCGAAAATATTAAATTTATTTCATACTAACATGAATGGAAAATATGTAGTATCACATATAACCCTCGTGCTTGCCTTTTATGAAGGATAGTATATTAAATACATGAATATTGTAATATAAAATATATTTTAATTAGAAATAAATATAAAATATTATGAGAACTTATGTAAAATTAATACATAATGAGTTATAAACTAAAATAGTTTCACTTGTAAAATTCTGAAATAGTTATCATAAGAAAGATACATACGCATTACCTGCGATTAGGTAAGCTTTCCGCTGTAAATACTAATTCATGAGATTGAATATAAATTCACTCTGCATGCAACGTAATAAACACAATGAATATACGTAATATCAATCATATACATATAAATATTTATTTATTTATAATTATATTCAGGTTTTAACTGCGGTAGTATCTTCCAAATCTATCACGAGTTTTCTTTGTCGGCGTTCTTATTATATTTCTAATAGTTATTTTGTCAATGAAAATATTGTTTTGAATATACTTTGTAACACAATCTGATATCAATATATTTTTGTTAATATGTATATGTTGTGAGGCACGACAAAATGATAATTTCATAGGAATTTTCAAATCCAAAGTAGCTCATTAAAATAGTGATATTATTCATATTAGATATTAAGATTAATTTTGAGTTTTTTATACCTTTACCAACAGACATACGTTAACTTTATTTGTTACGTTTAAACCAACGTATCTGACAACACGATAGTGACAAATAAAACAAAATAGGAATAATTCGAGTAGATAATACATTTACGAGTTTATGTTATTAATTTAATATACAAATATATTTTATATCATATATATGCTTGAGGGGAGAGTAAAGTTCGAATAACTCATTCTCAGTCATTAAAACAAACAATGAATTATATATATAATGGCCGATCTGGCCGGACAGCATGTTGTTATAGAGAGTAGTGGTTGCCATACTTGATTTTTAATTAAAAATTCAAATCAATTAAAACAATCAATTATGCTAGCTTTAAACAAACTTCGATTTAACGTATTTTCTTTCGTTTTTCCTATATTCTATAATTGTAAATTATTTTAAAATTACTTTACATGTTACAAAATACGAATGAACATTGTACATAAAATCTATTATTATATTATATCTGTATAATCTTAAACTAATTTCAACACTTAATTCGACGAATTGAAATTATTTCGGGCCTTCATTTGATCAGCATTATAATTATTTTATCTCATATTAAAAATCAGCGGCTTAACAAACTATCCGACAGGAAGACGTGTAGAAAAATAAAGAAAATAATTATGGTATTATTTTTATTTACGAGCGCAAGATAAACCTTTCGAGCTTGAGAGTCACGTTCGTCCTGAGGGTGTCTCCTATGAGATCGTACCTCCGCTCAGAACGTAGTCGGTGGGGTGTAAACACTTGAATTGAACACTGATTGAATCTAATTGACGTCACGGCCGCCTCCGTGACGTCACTAACCTGGGTCCTCGTTTCCGCCGGCGGAAACGCTGTGAGTGTGAGTTGTGTAATGTATTTTTCCCTACGAATGGCGCGTTTGCGATAATGAAGCTATCGTCTTCGTCGTTCAGGACGTGCATAGGACGCCTGAGCCTGTTTGGCCGATTACCTCTGAGGGAGGTGTATTGACATGCTCGTGCTATCAACGCGTTGCTATGCTGTTTAGCTCTCTCAAAGTACGCCGTGGAAAGTATTTTGAGATGAACAAGAGTTGTGTACCAACACAAATCTATATATATCGTTTTGCTTACACATAGTACATTTGTTTAGCTTACAAGAGATTTTTGATTGTGAACTTTAACAAACACAATAGTATTTATAGGAGAGTACAAACTCTTCTATCTGTTGCTTTCAGCTTTCAAGTCTATGATAGCTCCTGAATTCGTCTTGTACACAATGACATAATGACAATCTAGGAATAAAACGATATAAAAAAAATGTAAAAGTCATTGGCTCACAACTCACAATTAGACAATCGTGGTGTCGAATTAGATCAATTAGATTAAATTAGAGAAAGTAACAGTAATACGGACATAAATACGGAATATTAGATAGACTATTGTTAGTAAACGAACAAAAATAGCAAAACTGACGATAAATATCATGTTACACAAGTACTCATAGTTTTATTACTAGTACAATTTCGTCGATTTTAAATAGTTTTTTTTAATAGATAGAGTCATTCAAGAGGAATATTTATATGTATAATACACGCATAATATAGGAGAATACACTTACAAAATTTAAGAGGTTTCTAATGTTATGTCGTAAATAAACACATTTTTTTGCGCTTACATTACAAACGCTGGCTGAACTCTACGAGACAGACCTTAAAAAGATGTACAAAAAAAAATCCACGAGGGTATATGTCTATCACTTAGGGATTACCCACAATAACCATTTTTATACTTTAGTTTTTACTTTAAATAATCTCTAATTATTGTGCTCAGTAATCTAAGACAATCGTATAATTAAAAAAAAAAAAAAAACTGTCTGATATATTCTCATATTAATATTCTAAGAATTAAAATTATTTAAGGCCTTCTTTAAGTCAATTTTTTGAAATATAAAATTCCCATTGTATATTTGCATAAATAATTAATATGAATTTTAAAAAAATATATCCAAACTTATATTAAAAGTATTTAATATAAAATTACCGCTTCTAACGTTTAGGTAATAAAAAAACTAGTGAGTCTGTGCCTTGTATGTGTTGTGATGTAATCGAAATAAAACATCTTGACGATATAGTTGATATCTTGACGGAATAAACATAGTTTATTCCGTATGTGATTTTCAACGGAACCTATTTTAACTTGTATAAATCACACAAGCTAAAATGAACTCGTATAAAAATGCTAATAATATCTTGCATCAAAATAAAATACAGATATAATAAATTACTAATATAAAAAAGTATACGACATTAGGTACTACAAAGCAAACATTATATATATATATATATATGGTACCTATAGTATAACCTACTGTACTGAAAATTCGTATGATGGGGTTGGTTTCTGAATAGCGCTAGCGTTTGCATTGGTATACATCTCAATTCTCGGCAGTGAATAAATAATGTTGGCATATTGGAAACTTTGTGTTTTATTGCAATTATATTAATGGTGCCACCCTTAATTACTAGTTAAGTGTCGACCGGAAATACAGAAGTGGTTTTTGGATCGTGAGTGTATAAATTAGTAATCATGAATATTGTTTTTTGCAATATTTTTTTCATATATGCCGTCAATATTGCAGTCCAATATTTTTGTGATACGCTCAACCACTTGAGAAAAATTACATACTAACAACAAAATAAATGTAAAAACAGAAAAATAAAAGCTTTAAGAATTGCAGCCAATTATTTCATTGCTTTTTCTTCAATTATCAAATTCAATCCTCTCGGTCCCAGTAAGCGCCTACATCACGTTTCGGTCACGTATTGCTATTTTTATGGTGTAATTTTTAATCTCGCTATTTGTGACTGACGTGTTTTCGATGAGTTCATCGATTCAATCAACAAACAACAAAAATAATATCGTCTTCAACATCATTCGTGTCATAATATGTACCTACAACTGTTCGTGTGATGTCATAGAGCCAGATGACGTGTGGGAAACTTTGCTAAGTTAATGCAGATCAAACAGTTACTACTGTATCATAAGTCAGTCCTTGAGCTTCGTGTATGGTTAGGATATGCAGCCCAGTTATCTGTGCCTGACCCATATCTCTGACGGTTTTTCGGCTTGGACGTATGTTAGTTTGATATTGATTGATTTTGTTTTTGGGTCGCCTGTAAATCTTTTCGGTTTCAACGATTCAAGTCTATTGTGCCGTGTTACGATGGTTCACTCACCCTTCAAATCTAAATACATACAACGATACTAAATATTGCTGTTTGTGTTGGTTGCGGTGTGTAAACTCATCTATTGGGTTCCGGTGCATACTAATGCATAACACAATGTATTTTAAGATTAAAATAACAAATTAGTTTACACTGATGGACTCATAAACTGCATCAAATTTGAGGATTACTTTCGTGATTAAGGATATGATACTACGCTGTTATGAAACTAATACGGTGGTAGCTTTACTTAATAGAGTTTGTTAAATGACGATTCAAAAGTGCTTGTAAAAGTCTACTTGAATAAAGTATATTTTGATTGATAAAAAATGAACCAAAGTATAGTTTACAATTTTAATTTGTATAAAAAGTTTGAATACTTGGTTAAAATGTTGTTTTCAAAGGCGTCGTAAACATTAATACAGTTTATGAGTCTGTCAGTTTATTTTTTACATCGTAAGACTCATTTCCAACGAAAAAATGTTTTTCTTAACATAATTGGTCATGTTTCCGTTAAACCAATCTATTTGTTCCTGTAACATAAGATAATAAACCTCAGGATACATTTTACGTCCAATTGTTTTTTGACTAGTTGTTAATTGCTAGTCTTTAATGACAGACAACTTTTATAAGTTTGCATTCCATAAAACAAACATTAGGTCCACACATTTTTATCATCTATATAATCTTTTATTGGATAATATGCAAAATAAAATTAAAAATTAAAAAAAGAATTCAGTTCAATAAAAAAACATACCTACATTAAAACTAAACTAGAATTACCACCAAAAATATAATGTGTTAGTGATAAAATTGCAAAATATATACTTATACCACATATAAATAATTCAATTATTTATAAAGAAATACGAAAATATGAATTAGTTACAAAAACTATGGAAAATTTCTAAAATGATCTCGATAAATTCCAAATTTAGCCAACGAACAAAACGTTCTATTTTTAAATTCAAACAATTTCTTCAATATATTTGTTTACTTAATTTCGCTTTATTTATTTTTATTTATTTATATTTTATCAAGTAACATAAAGACTCATTTTGTTAACAATAAAAACTTATTTCCTAGGTTATTATTTTAATTATTTTTCTATGCCACTTGAAATGTCACAGCAATGGTTGACATATACACAATATATTTATCGTTTCGGCTTAACGTAACGTACATTTTATAATGTAGTTTTTCTATATATTTATTTATATTGTTTTGTGACATTATTATAATTGCTGCTTAGCGTAATCAAAATTAGTAATCTATCTGTCCTAGTAAAAAATTGACCTACAAAACCTTCAATACACATTCTTCAATATTCAGACCTCAGTTCTAGGTTAAATGTTCATAAGTTTATAAGGCTCAGTATTCATATCTAAGTTATTTTCAAATTGTGGTTTCAAAGATCGTGCCGATAAAAACTACAAGTGTTTTCTGTATAGAAATTTTAGCTGATAGTAACTCTGAGATAGGAATAAGCAGTAGAATCATTTCCGCGTCTTGTAAAATATGCTGTGTCATTGATCTTTTTTCGTTCGTGTCAGATCGTTGATGGTCGGACTACGGGCATAATACAGACCTAGATAATAGAGTGTAACTTTAATAATTAAGGCTTTCCTAGTATTCTATGAGATTGAAGAATATAAATAATTCATATCTAAAATGTGTTTAAAACAAATGTATTTGCGTTATATGTACGACATTATACATAATAGAAAAACCCTAATAACGTTCTTTTAGCGCAACCCGAGTTTGAATTTAGGATCTACAGTCTTATAAGCTACCTTTAAAACTAATTTAACAACGCGTACAATCAACAAAATATACACGTATTCCCTATTCTAATCGAAGAATGAATAAAGGTAGACAAAGATTATATTGAAATATTCTACACAATTTGTTCATAGTTCCACATATTGTTCTTGATAAACACATATATCTTTAAATATATTTAAAACACAATTTCCCTTGATCCACTTAATATTTACATTTTATTCAGTTTTAATAATACCTTCTATAAATTAATAAAATGAGATCAAGATATCGGCCAATGATATCGCTTCAATTCAATTTCGAAGTTGTTTAATCTGCTTGTACCAAAAGAGCTTTTGTTTCTCTTGAGAATCCTTTGCTTGGAATAGATTACAGGAAGCTTTGTCTGCACACTAAAAGCAAACGGCTCTCGACGCTGTGAATGTTCACTGTTCATAATAATATTTACTTATACTGTAAGATTTGGTAAGGAATAATTGCAGAGATTCAAATACGTATATATCTATCTCTTAGAAATGGTCCAGAACAACCATTTTTTATCCTTCACTTTTTACGAGAAATAATGGCTTATTTTTTTAAGAGCGAAAGAACGAAGAAGCTATTTTAAGCAATAAAGCAATAATCCTTATCCAATTAAGTACCTTAAATACATTGTGCATGCATGTGTTAGATTCTTTATAGAGAGTTAATACATTATGTCAGGATATTTTAAGATAATTTCTATTTCTTTATTATTTTATTATATTTTAAGGTTATTAGACAATAAAAGATTATATATGAAACACAAATATTTATTTAGCCATTATCAAAATCAAAATATACTTTATTCAAGTAGGCCTCCACAAGCACTTTTGAATCGTCATTTAACAAACCATTTAAAGTAAAGCTACCACCGGTTCGGAATGTAGATTCTACCGAGAAGAACCGGCAAGAACTACTAGTTACTCTTTTTCAATATCCAAAAATACAGTCATTTTAGTTAAATACAATTACACTAACTTTGTATATATAATACTAACTTTGTATATTGGTAATTGCAAAAACACAATTCGTATATTCATCAATAATTTAACAAGCAATAACAATTATATTATATCACAAAATTATATCGTACGTTAAATGTTAGCAGCAGCTTGCTGGTCCAGGATCAAAGTGAAAAGTAAGTCGAAGTGTTCTGTACCGAGCTTCCATCACTTATATAAGCCTCACTACAAATCACGTGACTCACAATATTGAACAGAAAAGTCAAAGTACCCTCTTATTTAATATCAATGTTATCGACACAATTCAAAAATAACTTAAATTATTATTATTACAGAATTAATTAAAACATACAATACATAGTGTAAGCCTTGTTTGTAATTGTCTAATTATTTATTTATTTCTTACTTAATCTGACACATGCGTTTAATATAGCTCAATATAGCCGTTTACAGTATGTCATTTAAATGAATATTTACGAAGCTATTACAGATTTAAAACGCAGGGACATAGCGGTTTGTATTGTCTAATGACTGAAAAACTGTGAAAGTTGTGAGACATTTTGTAGTATATTTAGTATCAGCATTGCACCCGTGCGAAGCCGGGGCGGGTCGCTAGTAATACATAAAACTAGAATTGATTACACGATGCAGCTCAAATCTACAAATTTATTTTTATTTAAACTTTCGTTTAACGTGACTCACAATATTGAACAGAAAAGTCAAAGTACCCTCTTATTTAATATCAATGTTATCGACACAATTCAAAAATAACTTAAATTATTATTATTACAGAATTAATTAAAACATACAATACATAGTGTAAGCCTTGTTTGTAATTGTCTAATTATTTATTTATTTCTTACTTAATCTGACACATGCGTTTAATATAGCTCAATATAGCCGTTTACAGTATGTCATTTAAATGAATATTTACGAAGCTATTACAGATTTAAAACGCAGGGACATAGCGGTTTGTATTGTCTGACTGAAAAACTGTGAAAGTTGTGAGACATTTTGTAGTATATTTAGTATCAGCATTGCACCCGTGCGAAGCCGGGGCGGGTCGCTAGTAATACATAAAACTAGAATTGATTACACGATGCAGCTCAAATCTACAAATTTATTTTTATTTAAACTTTCGTTTAGGGCAGGATTTGGCTGGGTCTCCAGGGTTCAACTATTGCGACGAGCGCTTCCGATTGTCGTACAGTATCCATTTTTCATCACAAGTAATGATTCAATTTAAAATCCCTCCATTATTGTGTCGGTTAAACAAAGTAACACAGCAGTCGACGCGTGTTTGCTAGTTCGATTCACTTAATTCCTCATGAATTACCATCATCAGTAACCATCGTTCAAGTTTTTTTACTTTCCCGATTTGCTTCAAGTGATTTTATCACTTACCTCGAAGCCAGCAGTATCTCTGAGGTACTTTGTGATGGATCCGCTTCCACAATAACTTTTAATTCTTCATTTTCCACTTTGGTCGAGGTCGCCCACGGGGTTGGTTCTGAAGGTCGAAATTTCCAGAACTAAAACGTTGAAACCAAAAACGTACCGCGCTTTTCTATAATCCTTCGAGCTGCTTCTGCAGCACTGGTGCCACGGTAGAACTCGTACTCGTAAATATACCGATATTTAATGTTTTCCATAGTAATAAGCGACGCCAAGGAAAAAAATAATGAGGAAGAAACAAATGAACGACTGTTTTCAAAACTCAAATGTACCAGCTAAATGAATTTACAAATTTTAATTTGGAATTCTTAACCAAAAAGGAGATATTTCAGATCAAAATGGTCAGTGCGACAAAACGCTAATTTTATATGTAAGGATATTTTTATATATTTTTAATTTCGTTTATTCATGTTTTTAATAGCTAAAAATTTTAAAAATTAAATAATGATTTAAAGGACATTAGCGTAACGTCGATCCCATTATGATGAAACCCGATAGCCGACCTCTTGACTGCAACCGTAGCTTTTTATGAATCCAGACAATGTTTACTGGCAATAATTGTTCGTAATTTTTTATTTACTCTAAGTTTTTGTGTATCTATTGTATACATACCTTTTTGGTCTGGCCCTCTTTTGCAAGGATAGGTTATGTCGGTTGTATATTGTGATTTTTTGCATAATACAAAATATGATAACAGGCAGTTATATATTACGTATTCATGTCCTTTTGATCGATTTCTTTAACGGCCATGTGAATGGAGACAGCCTTCTAAACTAAGCAAACATAAGTGTGCTCTCTTCTACGTTTACAACACGGTAGGTCAGCGATTTGACACTGTCATCCAAACTTTGTGTTACTAAGACCTGTTACTAAGAATTTCTGGACAGAACAATACTATAGTATTTTATCATACCGACAAAGAATTTGAAACCAGAACCTCGAGATCTGCAATCTTATGACCTAGGCACGAGCAAAACCATGTGCTGATAAACACATTATGTAATATCAAGAGTACACAATATTAACTAGTCTAGACTCCATGAAAAAATAATTTTAAGAGGTTATAAATATGAAACTTGCGATTACCAGTGCTTACCTTTACACCCGCTAAACGACGTTTATGAACCGGTAAGGCCGTCGGTGTTATATATAATTTCCCAAAAAGAAAAACAGAAACAAACAATGTTTGTATTATATATATTCAATACATATATGTATATCCATACTATTTTATAATTTTATATTTTATTTTTATATCTAAACTGATATTATAAATGCGAAAGTAACTCTGTCTGTCTGTCTCGCTTTCACGCCAAAACTACTGGACCGATTTAAATTAAATTGGTACACAATTAGTCTAGAGCCTGAGAAAGGATATAGGCTACTTTTTATTTGGGTTGCTGTTAAGGGTTGAAAAGAGGGTGAAAGGTTGTAAGTTGTTGAAAGAATTGTAATTTTTAGAACTAGAAGCATAAAACTTATATTTTAGGCTGTACACTTATAAACTGACATATCATGACACCCACTAAGGAGGAATTTTTGGAAATTCTACCCCTTAAGGGGTGAAATAGGGGTTGAACGTTTGTATGGAAGTCCATAATTTTTTAAGTTAAAAACATGAAACTTTATTTGGGATAGTGATTAAAAAGGAGCAGATACATATTTAAGTGTTTCTGCATATTCTACCTCTACGGGGGTGAAATAAGGGATGAAAGCTTTTATGGAATTTTGTCATTTTTTAAAATTAAAAATATGAAACTTAATTTATGAGATACTAATTAAAAATGATTAAATACGTATTTAAGTGTTTCTAGATATTAAATTAAACACTACCACCGGTTCGGAAAAAGGAACACCCTGACCTGAGAAGAACCGGCGAAAGAAACTCAGCGGGTCTTTTTTTTTTTGTCGGATTAATTACATACATAATTGTATATGAATAGAAACAGCCAGGAGGCGATCGTTTCATTCCCAAGGTGTGCTAACAAACATAAACTTACTAATTGTATAGTAACACACAAGCGTTCCTTAACAATTTTTTTAAATTTGGCAGAAGCATTTTGAACGCCTTCTGGGATCCTGTTGTAGAAGTGTATACATTGTCCTTTACTATGTTTCATCAGGTCAGGAAATACACCACGTTGAACACAATCATTGAATATTATTGCAAGATAAGGTGCAATCACATCAATACTTGAATTAATCACCTTTACAGAAATAGCCCATAGATCAGCAGTTTTCTTAATGTCTAATGAGTTAAATGTACAAATTATGTCATTGGTGTTTACAGGGGTGAAATTAAATTTTGATTTGCATTCTCGTACATTTTCTATCATCAATGATTCGGCAACTGCTGGAGAATAAATAAGTAACTTAGTTGAAGAAACTGGTATGTCAGCAAAAAAATTTTCAAAAACTGAAGCAACTTCCCGTTCACTATTTATGACTTTATTATTATAATTTAAGTTCAATTCGGAGCTGCGACTGCCACCTCTACCAGTTTCACAATTAATAATTTTCCAAGTCATTTTTATTTTGTTATGTGCATTCTTAATTCTATTTTTTATAGTTAAAGACTTTGCCAAAAAGCACACTTTTCTAAATAATTTTGAATAGTTACTTACATAGTTGGCAAAAGTGGCACTGTGATTGTACGTCCTTTCATTATAAAGCTCGTACATTAGTTGCCTACTTTTATGAATTCCAATGGTAGCCCAATCATTGAATTTTAAAAAGTTTTTTGTATTAACTGTTTTAGAAGTGAATATTGCATTAAACTTGTTTCTAATTAATTTAAATAGATTATTATACAAAACATTGGGATTATCACTAAATGATAGGTGTGGGAGATTGGCCATAATATTACTTCTAAACTTCTCAATACGACTTGTGGTCAAAGGAACAAACATTATTTTTTCGGAATTGCTTATTTTTTTAACATGGAAATTAAATAAAGCTTGTTGTCCACAATGATCTGAACATAGTTTATTAATAATAATTTTATTTTGTGGAATATGGGCTGCAAATATGTTATCTATGCAAGTTGCTGTGGAATCTGTTATTCTAGTTGGTTCTAAGAACAGATTTACCAGATTATATGAACTTAACAATGACCTGAATCTAATACTTGTGGTTGTATTATGCAGTAAATTTATATTAAAATCTCCACAAACAATAATTTCTTTATTAGATTCAGATAATTTCGATAAAACATTTTCCAATACATTTTCAAGCAATTCATATAATCCACTAGGGGGGCCTGTGTACGCATACAACAATGACACGCTCAAGCTCTGCACAGGCTATTTCTATAGTTTGCTCAATAGAAAGGCTCACGATACGTTCCTTAAATTTAAAATTTTTACTCATAAGTATTAAAGAGCCACCGCATATTATTCCTACTGAACAAACTAGCCATCTGGTGCCCACTAAAGTTAAACATGACTTGATAATTCAGAAGCCAATGATCAGTTAAACACATAATATCAATATTAGTACAGGTCAAAAATAATTCAATTTCTAGTTCAACATTCCTTGAATATTTTGGTGCACCAGGTTTACAATTTTATTATTAGCTATTTTCTTTTTATTGGCTTCTATGTTAACTATACTATTGGTGCCAGAGACTACCTCTATTGTCTTAGAATTTAATTTAAATTACTTGGAACATGTTCCAAAATATATAGTCTTGTATTATTATACTGCTCAATAGAAGCAGTTGTCTGGTCAAACAAACATTTGGTTGATTTTGTAACAATAAAATATGATACCGTGCTTGATATCTGTCTCTTATAAAAATTTGATAGGTGACACCTATCACATGTCAATAAACATTAATTATTATTAATTATATTATTGATATCAATTAATTCCATTTTATTATTGATGTCATTTTTTGATACATAATTACTATTTGTCATTATATGTAACATATTATTTAATTTAAACCTAATTGCATTTTCCTGTGGCATTTTTTTAATATAAGGAAATGTGAACATTAATACTCTTTCTACATTTAAATTTAATAATTTAGAGTAATAATTATCAAGATTTTTTTTGTTCACATTTCCCCTTCTCCCAACTAATTTAATTAGTGTAGTAGAAGGACAATGAGTACTATTCAAAATATTATTCATTATATGTGAATAACTTGCACCTGGCATACAATAATTTGTTACTAATTGTCCCTTACACATGTCATTGAGAAAAATACCCATATCTCTTCCCATTCCATCACTATAAATTTTAGTACATTTTTTGGTAGGAACATGATGTGTTTTGCTTGGTATGGCGCTGACATGAGCTGTTGACTGAGATGGAGGCACCACACCAGTACACAGCCCCGAACGATCCCCAGAGTCATAAGCACCCTGACAATCACACGCATAGTGTTTTATGAGAGAGTCAAAGCACTCCGAATTATATTTACTTAAGTCTAGTAGATTGTTCATGGCAGCAATATGACCAGAAATTTCCTTTTGGGATATTTCATATTTTTTTCATATGGTGTCTAATGAGCTTTTTAAATATGTTATCTCAGCCTTAAGAGCATTCACATCAGCCTCATAACCTTGTTTCATATCTTTCACATTCTTATTATACTCAATCATTTTTAAACTGAGTGTATTTCTTTTCTTACAGATTTTCTCATAATTAAGGCAATTATTTCTAGATTTTATTAGTTTTCGTGTTTTCTTAATATATCTATTAATTTTAATATATTTCTTGAATTTATTATTACTTAATACTAGACTGGAAGAACCCATGTCATCACCAGTCAAATCAATTGTCAAAATGTCATTGTTACTGGTGAGCAGGGACACTAATGTGGTTGTATATCCAACCAGTTCATCATATAGACACTGGGTTTGAGAGGCCTTCAGGTTGAGGTTATTGTTTTCTAATTCTGATATATATTGTTGGACCTTATGTAATTTAACTTTTAACTCATTGGTGAGCATGAGAGCTTGCTCATACTCATCTCTGCAATTATCAAACCCACTGACTATTTGTTGCAAATTATTTCTTTCTTCATCCATTTCTACATATCGTAAATGTAATTGCGAGAGCTCAGATTTTAATTTATTGTTTTTATTAAGAATTTGCAAGAATTCTTGTTCATTATCATCCCTTTCTTTTAACAGTAGATCACACTGTGTCCTAGATGCTTTTAGTTCCTAGAGCGTCAGCTGGAGTTGTTCCTCCGCCTGACAATAGAAATAATAAGAATAAGAAAAATAAAAGTTGTTTGATAAAATAATATAGACGGCGACGGTGTGATCAAACAGTTACTGTAATATTTGACTTATAAATTGTTAAATAGGGTTTCTATAGTGAGTTAGAGGGATAACAAGAAGTTGAACAAGAAAACTTTTTAAAATTGAGTTCGTTACCTGCGTAATGTCAGCTGACGAACACAACATAAGGAAACACTGCACATTAACGCACGACACTCAGTATATTATTATATTTTTTATATAGTACATTAATAACTTGATATAAATATATAATCAAAATTAATTACAATTATTTTTTATAAAAAAATAATTTTAAATTATTGAGAAAAGTTTTTTATGACATTTAGCTAGTGTTGCCACAGGAAAAGTTTATATAACTTAACTATATATATATATATATATAATAAATTATATAACTTAACTATAAAGTTAAGTATAACTTAACTTTACGGCTGGAACAAAAACCATAAACGTCAATTAAGTTGGAAAATCAAAGGCTTCATCGGGTCTATGAAACATGAATGTGGAGTCAAAGTCTTTATAATATAAAGAATTGTAGCTTATTCGATAATTGACGGACGTTATTAACGCTTAATAAGCATACTTATTTATTACATACCCTGCATATTTAAGTAATAGTTTGAGTAAAGTAACAGCCAGTATGTACATATATACTGGTTGTTACTTTACTCTGCTAAGCTAAGGCGTAATCGCTTCTAGTAGAGAAGATACATAAACACAAATATGACAGATTTTCATCTGATACGTACAGTCTTCCAGACTCGAACCCACAATTGTCCCATTTCCACTCAGAAAATATAGAAAAAATATTTAAAAAAAATGTCTTTATAATATACTAGCGGGTGGACATAAGATTTTTTTATATCTTTACCTTTTTTTTATATTTTTTTAAACGCAGTACCATATTATCTATTCATACTTACAATCCGAATTTGTTCGTCGTTTTTTTATTAAAGTAACGTATTTAATCTTAAGGGAGAGAGACTATTGATAATTTTTTTTAATTTACATTTTTACAACATTTTACATTTTTATCTGATCCTACCTAATTAAATTTCCTAAGTTTTTTATATATTTACATTTTTTATTTATATTTTTTTGTATTTTGCTTCATTTTTACTTTTGAAAAATGCAAAAAGTAATCTATAGGTATCGAAACAATTTATTTGGATACGGATTAATGAAAAGGTATGAATAGCATGCACAACGCGACAGCGTTTATTTTTTTTCTATTTCTATGACTTATTAAATTCGTAATATCTATTGAATGAAATAGCCGATTTGAACGATTCAATAAGTGATCTATATGGATTGAAACAGTCTTGAAAACAATATTATTTATTTGGACAAGGATTTAAACAGATTCGAATGACATGATCTAATTTTGTATTAACTTTTAAAATGTTAAAAGTGATTATTGTGACATAACGATAATAATTGGGCATATGGTGTCGCAAAGTTTTTTGTAAATATTGATATATTCTTTAATATAGTAGAACATATTTTTGTTCTATCATCAATACTTTCAGCAGCGCATGCGACGAAAGACGGTTTAGGGCACTTTTTGACACCTTGCCTAGCCTATGTTGAGATAAATGTAGCTTTCCAATGGTGAAATAATTTTTGAAATTGGCACAGTAGTTTTTGAGTTTATTCATTACAAACATACACACACACAAAAATACAATGTTTTCCTCTTTACAATAGTAGTGTAGATGTAGATGTAGATGAAGCTCAAATAGTAAATACGGCCTTCAGATAGAAACATTAGTAAGATACTAGGAATAACACGTGATCTAAAAACGACTCTGCTGGTTACTTTACTGATATTAAAATAAACAATAGCAATTTATCAAAAGAAGATAGATGTCAAGATCTGAGGAAGATCTTAAAAGAGAAAATCAATTATTAGCTGTTGGGTGGGGAAATTGTTACGCGGTGCACCTGAAACTATAAATAAGAGGCAGTGACGGCGCGCGGTCCACAGCCTCAAGTGATGCGTGCACGCGTGGTGTTAAAATATAACCAAGTCTTTATAGCACATCACACAAAGAACGGCTTCGTTAGTGATATGATAGTGAGTGTCGCTTAAGTGCAACGTGCTTTTTGGCAGCTTTTAAAGGTAAATATTTTAATTAAATTTATAATTCATTAAAAATATATATAAAATTAAATTTAAATAAATATTTTATAAATAAAATATAAATAAATAGTTTGTATAATACAAACGACTTTCCTAAATTTTATGTATCGATTGATAATTATTGCTCCTGCGGTTGTTTTGAGATATATTTATGTAAATTGTTGTAGACGAACTTTAGTAAACAGATTTTTAGAGTATATTATTACGAATACAAAGAAAGTGTTAAGTAATATTGTAAAGTAATTCTCTAATCATACCAAATCTAAGTTTATCAGCATCATTAATTGAAAAAAATATATTGTACTATTACAATGATCATATTATATATAAACTTGTGACTTTTTCAAAATATTAATAAAAAAACATCATCATAAAATCAACGATCCCGATCGAACTCTATCCAAAGTCATGTTTTTCGCCGTTTAACCTAAAATAATTGTCGTATGATAATGTTAATTATTAAATAGAACACACGTGCTAATTAAAATACGTGAATGTTTTAAAATGAACAAACGTCGGTGTAACGAGTGTTGTTATATAATTATAGTAACAACTTAAATGCAAGGCCGAACGGTATAAAAAGATTTCCAATATTTCGATACGTCGTTACACTTAAAATAGTGATTCACCTAATACCATATTTACAATTGTTATTTTATATCATTTTCATTGAAAATGCAACTTTAAGGATTTGTATGTGATTATCCTTGATTGTCGTATGTCTAAATCAAGCAAAAACTAGTAAATAGTGGAAATATACATAGGTGACAAAAAGTTTAATTCTGTTGTTTACCGACGATGTCTTTCACCAAACACATTAGCAAAAAATACGGTCCTTGGTATTTTATTATTAATATTTTATATTCAATTTGCCACTGAAATGTATAGAGATAAAACCGAGAAGGTCTAATGAATACACTGGTACGAATCCAGGCTTCGGCCACCGAATTTTCATGTGCTTAATTTGTGTTTATTAATGTTCATTTCGTTGTCCGTGAAAAGGAAAATATCGTGGCACGTGTTCAATAAAATTGTACCACATGAATATCTACCAATCCTCAGTATTGTAGAATAAATTCCAAGACGTCCCCTTAAGAGGACTACAAGAGCTAAGTGCCCTTGAGAATCGCAAGCACACACTTACAAAATCGACAAAAACGGCAAGCCCGTGAACTAATGTTTAAGCGAGGTAACGAGGTTACGCCCAAATATTCTATTGGATGGCGCCAAACCGAGCGAACAAAAATCAATCATAAATCTCATAAAAAATAGATAGGGCAACAGAATTGTTTTTCTTTCTTTCGGTGTTAGTTAATAAATATTAAAACATACCAATTTTTAACATTTTATAAAAGTTTGATAATCTATTTATATAATAAAATCGTAAGTGTTCAAAATCTGTAGTGTAGTAACCGTGGGGTAACATATAGCGTAGTGTTTGTTCGTTTTATTAATATCGGTTCACAAAGAAAAAATATATATTCAATTTAAAAAAAAACCGCTAAATATTTACTAGAAAATGTCGTCAAGTCGATTTGGTTGAATCATTGATTAACTCGGTTAATCATACTAGGTTTAATCATAAATCTCATAAAAATAGATAGGATATTAGAATTATTTTAATTGCTTTCGACTGTTTTTCGAAAATGATTAAAAAATAAAACAGATTTAATTAAACTTAAAATATTTTTATTTATATTTGGTAGTACAAAATAAAAAAAAACATTTAGTGTTAATTTTTTTATTAAAATCTTTTATTTCATTTCACTTGTATGTATGAATGTATGTACATATGTGCTGGAACCTTGCAATCAATATTACACCCACTTCCACTGAAGCTATGGCGCTGAAAGTTGGCACACATATTTAGTCTTGATGACAATGCACGATTCATGAATTGCTACCATATTCAATCAAATATGGCGGACATTACAAAAAAAAAAGTTTTTGAATTACGTACAAATAACACTTCTAAATATTCCAGTTCTCAATAATTACATTTTTTTGTTACGTCTTTACTTTTTTTTTATTATTAAAATTAGTTCATACATAACTTTAATTCCTATTATAAACAAAATCGATAAAATTAAACTCTTACGCAATATAAATAGCTTCCGTGTCATTGTTTTCGACTTTCTTTATTCTGTAAAAAATAAATATATGTTAGTAATTATATTTTTATTAATTATAAAAGTATGTATTTAAAAAATATATATCTAATTATGCCTCATAGTACTTTTAATGAATAATAAAATAGCATATTGCTTCGAGTTCATGGGGATCGAATGTAGTCACTCTCAATTGATGTTTTCCGTATTTTGACCAAATACTGTATCGTAATATTTTAAGAACATATCGAAAACTCATAATCTCATAATCGAAAAATCTGATCCTATGCGAACTGATTGCACAATTTTTCTAATAGATGTTTTCAATATTCATAATTTATAAAAAAAAAATATGTTTACTAATAAAATACTCTTACCTTTTTATATCGTTCATATGTATGTTCGGCGCTTAATTTATATAAACGTTTTTTTAGTTTTCCTCACGCGTTTCACTTTATTTTCCATATTTACACAATTAAAATTTATAACAAATAATATAATAAAAAATAAATGCCTAATTACTACTACACTATTTTAACTTAATATATTTATTTACAAGAAAGAATAATATTTATTATAAGAAAACATGAAACAATGAATTTACAATTAAAATTACAAAAAAATATCTCATAACCTAATGATGCGACGAAACGATCGTACGAACGTAAGTATTTTAATTTTTATATTCAAACGACCAACCATATCTCTCAAAAGTAACAATGATTTTTTTAAATTCTCATATTTTTTTTAAATTAAAAAACCTTTATATTTTTAACAATAAACAATTATTTCCTCACTATTTATTAGTACATTGTTCTTCAGTGCTGTCGAGTGGAACAATAATTATTGATGTGTTTGAAAAAATATTTACAATTACCAATGCCCGACATGATTTGCAAATCTTCTTTAATTATTTTTATAAAGACACTGTCTGTTATAAACCTGCTTCGCAACGGAATTCAATTAATCAATAGCTTCTAACCATCTGTGGAAGACTTCACGTCAGCTGATCATAGTCTTATACCGATACGTTCAGTAGATTTCACATGATTGATGCATAAAGAAATAAAATCATTACATATGTATCTTGCCGATACGGCTGGCTTACCATCTATTTGATCAAGATAATAGCCTTGGAGGTGAGACTGACTCGTATACGGCGACGGTTAATGGCATGTCGTTCTTTTATGCGGTTTCCTTCTCTTCGCTGCTGCTCTCCAAACGCTCGTCCCATTATTTTATTTATAGTTGTTTTTTTTAAACCAACCAAAACCTAATATATCATAGTCGACTTAGGCTAATTGTCTGTATATCCATAACTTTATTTTTGTTAATTGACGATTCAAAGGTGCTTGTTAAGACCTCATTTAATAAAGTTTATTTTCATTATAAATAAATTCTTTAAGGCGCTGATATACTAAAATTTTATGCTCAGAACTTTGAGAATTTAGTAAAAAAGGTAATTTTTTTTGATTAATGGAATTCATGCTATTGCAATCATTGTTCATTATGCTTATTGCAAATATAATTATGCACAAACATAATGTCAAAATATATGTAGGTATGCCTCGGCACGTATAGAAGATAATAATTACCTATGTACAACTACCTACATTCTATGCTGTGTGAAAAACCAATGAATGTTTGATTGTTTCCAACTGTATTTATAACCATGAATTTGGGTGTCAAGTTACTACGCAGTGAGAGATTATGTGATAAATATATATTATTAATTAAGAGAAAAACAATATCTTATCAAAACATAAATGTAAAATGAGAGCCAAGTTCAATATGATATAGGCTTTGGTTGTTGATTTCAACGACAAAAGAAGGTCAGTCCTGAAATTTATTTATAACTACATAAAATATCATTTCTTCTTATAACTTAGGAGATTATATTGTGGCCTAAGTTCTGACTTGGCTAGTTCTCATATGTTCATAAACAAAAATTATAATGTGTGTTTATAATAACAAATTATAAGTCAGAACATCTAAGAAGAACTTGGCTTGACATGCTACCGCGTGATGGTGATGGATTATTATATAATGGCTACCATCAATTTTCCAAGAAATGGTACTCGAAAATATTGAAGATACGATTATAAATAAAAAGAAAAATACGCATCAACATATTTTATGAATAATACAGACCCATCTCATACAAGATAGGGAGCGTTATGACAAAATAAACTGATATAACTAATAAAATCTCGTTAGTGCAGAGACTACCCGAAGATTGCCGGGAGAAACGATATTCTGCCGACAAATTCAAACGCTTGAGTTTCATAAATATTATGTAAAGGTGAAGTAATTACAAGCACGAGACGTACTCGCATGTGTGTGCATTAGCAATGTATTGCACTAGCGACCCGCCCCGGCTTGAGGTGCAATTACGGGTATTAATGAGTTTTTTAATATATTGATTACTATAAAAATTTTGTAGAATAATCACCTTTTGGAAGGGCTGTATACCACTCACTTGACACTTAATAAATAATAAAATAAACGGCTAATAGATCCTGTTATTATTGTTTTGTTCTGATTTGAAGGGTGAATATGCTAGTTTTATTGGAGGCACAAGGGGCATAGCTTTTTTATTCCCAAGGTTGGTGGGGCCTGTGTAAATAATGCCTAATATTTCGTACCGCATCAATGTGTATCCAATAAGGTTCCATCCATCCATCCATTCCATTTGCCACCCTATTTATCATATTAATACATAAATTAAAATAGGATGTTAATCAATCCGTTTAGCATAAAGCGAGTGTGATTCTGCGTGGAAATGGAAACAAACATGCACATCAAAAATAACGGTTATCCAAATGATAGAAAAAAACGAGGCACGTCTAAGGGGACATGATTACTTTTTTGTGAAAAAAAGCATTAAGTTTGTCGTTCGTAGATTTGGCTTTCACAGTTAGTTAATAAATAAATTATGATTCTCACCGCAACTTTTTAATGTCATTTGATATAAATATGAAAAGAATATTTTTTTTTAATCTACGTATTTAGTCTAAATTATAAATTTTGAACACTTTCTACTAATATATAGAAAATTAATGTGTCATTTGCGTTTATCAAAAGCATTTGAAATCATATTTGAAGAACTAATCTAGATATAATTAACGGATACTTTTATATTTATAGTAATATATTTGAAGGAGCAGTAATTTATTATGACAACAACTGCTACTAGATTATTGTAATCAAATTATGTTAAACAGAAACACGACAACTTTTATTGCTTGAGTTGAATGACAGAAAATCAATAATTTAAGATATCTAGACAACTTAAACTGTTCTTTAATCAAGCGATTTCGAATATGAGTGCGTTGATATTATATATAAATAGTTTAATTAAATTATGTTAACTATATACAATATATTTAAAAATAAACTTATGCATATTTTATATTTTTCAATTATTTTCGAATTGATGACGTCATTTTTTAATTTAGGGAATCTAGGAACGTTGCCGGCCGAATGTCTCTGACATTACGAAACTAATTTTCATACTGAAAAAATTGATATTTTGCAACTTCAACCCAAGAAATGAAGGCCGATGTAGCCAGAAACTATCAATGAAGATGTGACCACAGAAATGTGAGCAACATTAAGTACTGCACGAACAGTTTGTACACTACGACAAACAAACTTTGAGACTCGCTGAGCAAATATTAATGTTTTCACAACTCGTTACAAAGAGGATAATGCTCATCAAATACATTTCCTTAGCTTATCAAGTATAGGCGTAAATGAAAATCAAAAGTTAAAATATAATCAAAGCTGTTGGTCTTATTAATGAATTAGAGTGTTGGGCCACTAAGGTGACGAGTGAAAAGCGAATGCATTTTGCCGAGATGTAAATGTGTGGAGGGCAGATAAAATATGTGATCTGTACGTAGAAGTTAGAAAATCTGAGAGCGAAAAAGTAAAATAAATCAGATTGTCATGAGATGGACTAGTTGAGTGATGAGTGTAATTATTTAAATTCTTAAAAAAATAATTAAAGATATTTTCCGTCAGTGTTGATTGTCAAAGGTTTGATTATCGCCCGTAAGTGATAGTTATATTGAACGAGCAACATTTGTAATAATATCTCTTGGTGGTAGGGCTTTGTGCAAACCCTGTATATAGGTACCACCCACTCATCAGATATTCTACCACCAAACAGCAGTACTCAGTATTGTTGTGTTCCGTTTTGAAGGATGAGCGAACAAGTGTAACTACAGGCACAATGGACATAACATCTTAGTTTTGGTTGGTGACGCATTGGTGATAGAAGGAATTGTTAATATTTCTTACAGCGCCATTATCTATAGGCGGTGGTGACCACTTACCATCAGGTGGCCCATTTGCTCGTCCGCCTACTGACATCATAAAAAATAATAATAATATGTGTATGTATCAAGTATTACTGAGTCCCGAGTACGAAGATAAGCTTTCGTCATAATTCTCGGGTAAAAGTTACCTAGTTAAATGTTTAGGCTACTCTTGATTATCAAATATTTGAATATTAAATATTTGCTCGATGCAGATCTTTTACTGAGTACCTTTGCACGCTTTCATATTCTTATATAGTTAAGTTTATAGCTTGTATGATAATTTGTGCACAATAATGAGATTAATAACAACAACAAAACTCGACTGAGTCCTGGCAGCTGCTTACAATGTAGACATTCGATATTCGAAATTTAAAAGCAGTTGCAAAAATATAGTTTTTTTTTCTCAAGAGGCAATAAGAATTTTGTTCATTTTAGAGGCCGCATTTCCTATTTATCCAATATCTACATAATATATACATTTTTATATCTATCTACATAATGTATATATTTATTATACGATTAACTCCGATTCTCATTGTTGTAGCGAGATAAAATATACGAGTTTACGGTAAAATATCTTTAAAAAAAAGTTTCATAAAAATCAGTTTTTGCGTGATTTTCAAATAAACAAACAATCTCCATTTTTATAATAATATATGTTTGTATAACGGCGATCATATGATGGTACTTTATACCCTCATGACAAGAAAAACCAGCGGCTATCTACTCTCTCGTGTGCGGGGTGTGTACTATATATTATTCTGATCGGTACATATGTATGTATTACCAAAGTTATAAAGAAAATTTTAGTTTGATTAACGTTGTTTTAATTTATTAGTTTTATATCGTTGTAAGAAGTTTTAAAACATTGGTTCGTGTTCCAGTATTCTTTCATCTATAATAATCTATACTTCTGTATAATATTATGAATGCGAAAGTAACTTTGTATGTCTGTCTGTCTGTCTGTTGCTCCTTCACGGTTAAAACAATGACCCACATTGGGCAAAATTTAGATTCCAAAGAAGGATATGAGTGCCTAATACCTGACAAGCAATCCCTAAAACTCGAGCGAAGCCGGTCGACAGCCAGTTATACAATAAAATATAATACAGGTAAAATCTATCCTATGCGAAAGTGAATTTATTTGTTACGCTTTCACTTCGTAACAACTCAACCGATCATCGTGAAATTTTGTATATCCGTTGGGAGAAGTACAGCAAAGGATTTGGATTCCTAAGACCTGACCGCACCCCCTCCTCATAGATGTGTGAATTTGCGGAAACTAGTTTTTTATACTTGTCTGTATTCAATAGACTTTAATCATCGCCATATTTAAGTATCTTCAAAACAAAGATTATACTTAAAGTCTAAACATTTTTACTTTTTTTTCTTTATCGAATACAATAAAACCATAAAATAATTATATATATTAATTTGTATCCGTCGACAAATGTATTTACGCTGTTTCAAGCAGCGAAAACGCATTTTACAAGTTGCACGCATCTTTAATATTTTTTAAGATATTTGTTTCTTAATATTAACTAGCTTAAGATTTTTATGAGTAAAAACCTAACACGAATGAGTTTACTCGTGGCCGCGTGTAGCAAGCACCTAACATTTTCCGGATAATATTTTTATCACCTTATTAACTTAACCATCACAGATGTCAACCAACCTAGATTGTCAACTTTCGAAGAAATTATTGTGGTTAATCATGATAAAAGTACATTAAAATAAACGCCACGTTCATCTAAAATTGGAAATGAAACATATAAGTTCTAGGATAGTAGGATGTTTGTAGAGAACCAAAGAGTAATATTATTTTTCTCTATTTAATATTAAAGAATCAACAATTTTCGTAATTTGTACAAATTACCAAAATTGTTGATGACACATACATTTTATTGTACGTAAAATATAAAGTTTAAATTAACATTGTGTTATAGAAACTACCGATAAAAATAAACTACATCATTTTATTCGGTTATGTCGTCGTAATAAAATAATATTTAAGCAAATATCAAAACTACTTAGAACTCTATTAAGTCGTGAAACTGTACAAACCATTTTTAGATTCCTAACCGTTACAGGGTCACTTGAGGTTTTGTGATCTTCAGGTCTATTCTGTTAATATAAATTCGAAATTCAAAACTTTTTGAACTTTAACAGCTAATTTTATTTTATATACGTACTCGTTTTTGTAAATAATATGTATGGACACATACACTAACCTTCTCCAAAGGACAAGAAACCCCTGCAATGTAAGTTGCGCTTAACTACCTCCTGCTCGTCGGTGAAAGCAAACGTCGTGAGTGATTCAGTTAATTTTTCAATTGTAATCACAAGGTACTTATATGTATATTATATATATATTTCGTTAATTGCCTGTTGTCGTAAATAAATAAATCTCATCGTTATCAGACATCTCGGTAAAATTCCAAGTTTCACCCGCACCACCTAGGTGTCCGAAAATCCACAACAGCGCGATTTTTAAGACATTTTCTGCCTCGCACAACCAACCTGTAGAACCAGCTGGTAGGCAGGCGGTGGTAGTTACTTTCCATCAGGTGAGCCTCCTGCGTGGTTGCCACCTATTACAGAAAAAAAATATATAGTTTCAAATGTAATTTTGGGGCGCAGAATGTGGAAATTTTAATAGAAGTTGCCTCCATTTTCATGGAGAGAATGTTGTCCGAAAGTTCTAAAAGTATAATAGATTCTAATTAAATGTATCTGTTAATGTTCTTTCATCGATAAAAACGATTTCGGGCGCTTACATTCGTACGCTATCTTAACCATAAGATACGTATATGTATATGTATACCCATGAAATGAATATTTACTTTAACTACTGAACTAACTAAATCTAAATATTTCAACAGAAAAGCCCACAACGAAATATATTTGTATTGAACAGATAAGTCAAAATAATTATTAAGCTACAAATAATAAAATTAACTGTTACTTTAGATACTCAGAAATTTGGACATGCGGTATGTCATCTATACTTCTATATTAATATTATAAATGTGGTAGTAACTCTCTCTGTCTGTCTGCCTGTCGCTCTTTCACTACCAAACCAACGAACCGACCCCCTAAAACGCGAGCGAAGCCGCGGCTGACAACTAGTCCTTCAAGCATACAAGCTTCGGGATTTTTTTTATATTTGCAACATAAGGTGACTTGCCTTCTACCTCGTCGTAAGCTTTAGTACCATATCATAGGTAATTACGACACGTAGGCTACACACATTAAAGTCCGAAGTCTATGACGCTAATTGCTATATCGTGGTCCTGGGCCTTACGTCTTATATTTATCGCGGCCAAATTTTTTGTAATAATAATAAAAATGAAAACAATTGTTTAAGCAACAGAATATATATCATTTTAGTTGTCGCCCGCGGCTCAAGTTCAAGTTTGCTTCATACCAAATTTCATAAAATCCGGTTCATTGGTTTGGCAGTGAAAGAGCGACAGACAGACAGAGTTACTTTCACTTTTATAATATTAGTATAGATTAAATCATCATTATATATTTTTTTTTTATATTGTCTTCGAAATTTAAGCTATCGGAACTTTTAAGTTATAGATTTGAAATAAATCTAGAACAAAACTTCCTGTTTATTTAATAAAATACCCATACGTATCCTGCTATAAAATTAATTCTCCACATTTTATCGATTTGTGAATTAGTCGTCACATACAGCTATACGTCGCCATGGATTTTTTAGGCACTCGACTTTTCTATAGAAAGCAATCATTTACTTCTTACCGTTATAGTGGCGTTCATAAAAAAGTTTTGTGACAAAAAAAACCGACTTCATAGTATATATAAGCGTATTTGGTGAAATCTGCCACAGCACTGTGACTATTACTGAGTGTTACTTGTTCTTTCATAAATATGCTTCCAGTTAAAATATCGCAAACTGAACTAATCAAACATATTATGTTAATCCTAGAATAAGTATTTTCTATAATGACAGCTAAGTAAACGGTAACTCCAAAACTTCTTTATGACCAAGCTACTAAACGAAAACATTTTCACATAGACCTCTTTATTGTTGAATAAATTTTATGACTGATTTATCTAGGACAGATGAGCTGTAAAATAGAAACAAAGTCGAATTTCAAGAGATTTTAAAAGCATTACAACAATCATTACTGTCGCACAAGTGCTATTGTATAGTAAGCTTGCATAAGCGTTTTGAATGCTAAATGCTCGTTTAAGCTATTTAGTATATGTTCAAACATCTGCCGCGTTGGTTTAGTGGCGAGCTTGTACGGCCACAGACCCTGAGGATCTAAATTTAATTCGGGTTGGACTGATAAAAACGGATTTTTTTTTTGTTAAATTCTCAGTAGCAGCCCGGAATCTGAAGTTGGTTATGCGTAATCACCGCCTGCTTCTAGACTTTAATAGGACTTGGGAACACTGTAAGAAAAAATATCATGCTCTCGTAAGAATTTTAATGTTATACGGCCTGTGATTACACTAATATTAGAAGTTACTGTTACGATGATTCTGAACCTGAAAAGATTTTAACGATGCTTTGGTATAAGCCGGAACAATTTTCGGCGCGTTGAATGGTGGCGCTTCGTTTTTGATCCATACATAAATTCTGGATTCCATGTACTTTAATGCATTGAAGATTGTAGGTTATAATGATAATAGGTAACCACATACCATCGTAAATGTCTGACAAAATTAGTATAGCAAATATAACAACGAAAAAAATACCAAGTGAATGTAAAAATAAACAAGTATTCATATGAACTTCCGTTACGCTAACTATTGTCACACATAACCGTTAAATTGAAAGAAACGTCAATCAAAATATTAACATAAGTTAAACTAATATTTATTTACTTTAAATGATTATAAGTAGGTGAACTGGCAAGTAGGCCACGTGTTTAGTGTTTACTACTGACATCACCAATACGCCATCAATATTGGAAAGTAAGAAGTTTTCTTCCTTGTGCCTGTAGTTACATACGTAGTGCTTTTCTTTTATTTTCCCTGCGCATGTCCCAATCTATTTGTTGTCGGCGCAGCACATCTCTCCCATTCTCTTCTATTATTCGTCATCCGATCGTTCACATTCATCTCTATCATTTACCTCCTTACACACTCCATCCACGTACCCTTAGGTCGTCCTCTTCACCTCACTATGCTCATACTCATCACTCTTTTAGTTACGTGTATACGAAGTGCTTTTGAGTGGTAGATAAAAGTGATGACATGGTGTTATCTACGCACAGGAACTTAGACAAAATCCCTACACCCATGTACGTAGGTAATTTTTAATTAGACTATTCTGAAGTTTTCTGTGTAAAATCTAAAACCGGACTATATTTTTAAGTAGTGTCAATACTTCATGTGTTTTAGGTAGGTACACTTACGGTTTGAGAAGACTTTGATGTAGTCAAGTTTGTTATGTACATATAACCAAGTTTATAAGATGTTGTTGTTTAATAAGATCGAACAAATTTATGCTAAAGTAAGTCAATACTGTAGTCATGTGATTGTCTCGCGTAAATTTATTGCCGTACAAAATTATTATTATTTCAAATAAAACAATTATTGATATTTATTTGTTCAAAACAAACGACGTTCGTACTTTGTACGTAAATACTATTCCTAAATCAAACTTAATATCAATATCGAGATAAAAGAAAACAAAAGACAGAGAAATCGTACACACATATTATAATATAAGCTATGAAGTATATTTTGATGTGTGTTAAGGTTAACAATAATTATGTTAGTTTAACGTAGTTTCACATTTTTTAACGAATACTAAATATGTGTGGTACTTTATTATCCAATTAGATATTTGCCGGAATAAAACTATTGCTTGTCGATCTAAAACATGAGTCGTCAATACGCTGAGCTACATTAAAATTAGACCAGCAATTTTGAAGTGCGCCCGCGGACAAATAAATTAGGACAGAAAATTTAAGAACAAAATATGCACTCTTAATCAATTCACTACCTGTAAATTTATTAAAATATATGTAATGTTTATCATAATTAAAATAATAATAACCTGTTTGCGTAGAAAATATCCGACTGACCGAATTTCGGCGTTTACGGTCTGTCTGTCTTTGACTGAGATGCTCAGAAGGTATTATGAATAACAAGTATGATCACACAGACCTCACTCTCATAGTATGATATACATATGTATATTACATACATATGTATGTTAAGTAAAGTCGTTTGTTTGACTGTTATCAATGCAAAGTAAAACTACTGAGTCTGAAATACAGAAATGTAGAACATATTTTGATTTTGTAAAATATGCTCTCGCTGAGGAAGGACTTTTTTTAACATTTTTAATTTTGAAAACTGGGAATGGTTTCTTATACAGGATTATTGGTAATTCGACGTATTCCCGTTGGGAGGTGATAGGGGTGATTATTTGCGATAATGTTAACCCCCAAAAAAAATAAAATTTAAATAATATCTTTTTCCGTCTCGCATTTTTAAATTTGGACCGATTATTATTGTTTTAATATTGACAAATAACCAGTGTTTATTAATTTTTCTAAATCTGAAGAACAAAATAGATTTTATTTGATACTTTTTTTAAATACATTTTTTAAGTTGCACTTTTGACTTATTTTGAAAAAATGGAAAACCGTGATAACTCAAAAATGGTTCACTTTTGCATTATGCATATGGGGGTTAAATTATCTCAACGATTCCCAATATTAAAACACGTGATACATGTTCAAATTATTTTATAATAGATATTAATTGTTAAGCCTCTGTTTGTTTTCTTAATCAATCTTGTCTAAAATTTGTTCATTCATTCATCGTATCATTTAAAATTCCATTTTACTTTTTGTATAATGTACCTAGTGAATTCTATCAATATATTCATCCTTTCACTAACAAATTATCTTTTTGCCACGAGTCAGTTGTAGAACGGCTTATTATAAATATCATAAGCTTGACTCCTTAGTTTCCGAAATCCTACTTATAAATGCTCTACCTTAGCAAATTATAAAAGAGAAATTCGTAATAATTATTCTAAAAGTATCTTATAATTCATTGATCGGTTGTTTAAAATTATTAAACGTTTGCCTATGTATTGATAATAGTGACAATTATTATTAATAAATAAATGTAATTATTAATATTGATTGGCAGAAAGTGTTTTGTGTCTTCGAATCTGGTTATCCACTTTTTTCATTGTTTATTATCATATGATACAATTACATTTGTATATACATTTTTTATAAGGCTTAGTAACATATTAAATAATATTATTCGTTTAATAAATTTTTGAGTGATTTAAAATAATTTGAAATACCTATATCAACTATTTTGTCATAAATATATCATTGAATTAAATAAGAGAAAACTAATACGAAACGGAGATAATAAAGCCATGATCGAAAGTAAAGTAAAACAAGTTTACGATGTGATCTTGAAAGTGGTAAAGACCACCATCAAACGCACGCGGCTGCATGTAATGCGTTTTACCAATTTACATCCCAAGTTTATTATTTTTACATAAATTAATATTAAAAATTAGTACTTAATAATAATTATAAAATTAAATATTAGTACTTTAATATTTTATAAATTTAATTTAAGTATAATAAATGCTTAACTCTGATGATAAATGAATATTAAATTAATGATAATTAATTATTTTGCTTAGCCCCTATACATATATACATATGATTACATTTGTAAGATAAATAAATATATATATAACTTAAATTAAAAGTTATCATTAGTTAAGAGCGGAATGAAATTAAAATTTAATGTAATTACAGATGTATACACTTACACACTCTTAATGTAACATCGTTACAAGCATTCGAAAGCGTTGTTCATTTGAATTAACTGTAAAAAGTCACGGTAAATTCTTTGCATCTTCGTTATGTTCCGGTCTTAGTATCGAGTCAGTGATGTCGCGGTGAAAGTGATGGACTCACTGCCACTGCCGAGGTTAACCACGGAACAGGTTTCGTTATTTTACTTTTCTTTCAGAAAGAGTCTTGAGACCTTTGCGTTCAAATGTCTCTTCATTCTGAAGGTTAAACGTAAAAATTGGTGTCATTTGAAAGTTCCACTGACATCAATTCGGTTTATGATAGCTCAATGTTTAAAGTGTTCATTAAGTTTACCACTTCACGTGCTGTTGATAAAAACTATGTTTTAGAATATCCGAGTTTAAATACAGTTCAAATTAATTTAATTTTCGTTTAAATTTATTTGGCTTTCGGCAGTTATGGAAGATATACTGAGATAAACTTCGTATCGTATAAAATTATGTATCATGTGCAACAACGAACCCTCTCCAGCGCAGCGGGGTGGAATTTCTTCTTAAGAAAATAGGCTTCTACATCATGACATTTACAGATACTTCAAATATTTTGAACAAAAACGAAATGCCACAAGTTTTGGTGGCTTTGTTGCAATTTAAATTCATCATTTCTTTATCTATTTAATATAATCTTAACAATATCATCGACTATAATTATATTATATCAAACATGACCTAAAATAATATTAAACACACATAGTTACAATTTCGTTAGACTTATTATAAAGTAACAGTAGTAACAATTATCTGTCAGTTAGATGTTAAAAGATTGCTGCGTTTACAAAAGGTTTAACTACGAATCAACTTACCAATATATACATAAACGATGGATATATTTTTAAGCTAACTAACAAAGATGTTGTTTAATGTAGTTCAATGTTTTTTAATGCTATGCGAAAGATATTTGATAAAGCTAATCAAGATTTGTTTTCTTTACTGAAACTTATATAATATTTTTAAATTAAATCTTGCTACATTTTTGAAAACGGATAAGGATATAAAGTTTGTGACCTTTTCGTACATGTGTTTATAATTTTTATTGCACTAAAATTAAAGTAACAGCCTATAAATGATCCAATGGTCGTCTAAGGTCTCATCTTCTTTTGAGGAGAAGGTTTAGCTCTTACTATACCACGCTGCTCCAATGCGGGTTGGTTATACATGTGGCAGAATATCATTTAAATTAGACACATGCAGGTTTGCACACGATTTTCTCCTTCACCGCCGAACAAGAAATGAATTATAAATTAATTAATTTATATAATTTATAACATATTGAAAACCGGTAACACTCAAATTTCATAGCAATCGGTACTTAGTGTTTATATTTAGAATCTCTTAAACAAATCGAATGTCATTGATGCGTCAAATGAAAGTATGTTTTTAGAGGAGATGTTGGTATTTGAAGTAACCTTATTACACATTCTTAAACGCATGCACGGTAATAAAAAACAAATTATTGGAAATGCAATATGTTTTATTTGCTAGTAACTATCTGAGTTTTTATAAAAAAGATCTCGTCGAAAAAGTTTCTTAAAGTAATATTCTATTGTTAGTAAAATAAATAGTATGTCATCCACAAACGCGTATTGGAATAACGTATTGGAAGCTCCAATCTTATCAGGAGGAGAGGAGTGGACAACTTTGGGACATTAACGGGTTTTTAATTTAAACTTAATATAGGTAGTAGATTTAATTTATTTCATGGTTGAAATTTTTAGTAATTTTCACTTTTTGACAAACTTTATTAGTTATTTTAAATGCTCTGCTCTCACTACCGTAGATACATGATTAAATTAAACATAATGCTAATTTCGATTCGGAATTTAATTTCTGTCGGGAAATACAATTAAATATATATATTCTCATTTATAATTTTATCATCTATATAATCTTGTATTGAGTTATATACTTTAGTTGGTATTTGTTAAACATTATATTTGAATATATTGATTGGCCCAGCTAAAAATATACATTTAGATAATTCATAAGTAGGTTGTTATCATTGTATAAATAACTAGCTGTTACCCGCGGCTTTGCCCGCGTAAAATATGAATATATTTACAAATTAACTTAAAATGTTACGTTCATATAATACCTCTTTGTATACCACATTGGTGTGTATTTCAGCCCTTAGGGTAGAATATCCAGAAGCTCTTAAATGCGAATAAACTCATTTTTAATCGGTAGCCCAAAAATAAAATTTCGACCTTCTAACTTCAAAATGACGGACTTCCAGACTAACCTGTATACGAAATGTCAACCCCTACTTTTTCCCTTTAGGCGTAAAATAACAAGAAACGCTTAAATACGTATCTACTAATTTTTAATCGGTATCCCAAAAATAAAATTTTTAGCTTCCAACTTCAAAAATTACAGACTTCCACACTAACCTGTATACGGAATGTTAACCCTATTTCTCCCCTTAGGCGTAAAATATCCAGAAACGCTTAAATACGTATCTACTCATTTTCATTCAGTATCCCAAAAACAGTTTTTTGTTTTTAATTTAAAAAATGACGGACTTCCATAAAAACTTTCATCCCTTATTTCACCCCCTCAGAGATAGACTATCAAGAAACCCTTAAATACGTATCTACCCATTTTTAATCAGTATCCCAAAAATAAAGTTTCATGTTTCTAACTTAAAAAAATCCATACGAACGTTCAACCCCTATTTCACCCATTTAGGGGTAGAATATCCAAAATTCCCTCCTGAGTGGGTGTCATGATATGTTATTTTATAAGTGTACAGCCTAAAATATAAGTTTTATGCTTCTAGTTCTAAAAATTCTAAACATGACAATACTTTCAACAACTTACAACCTTTCATCCCCCTTTTCAACCCTTTACAGCATTTTTTTCCAAATAAAAAGTAAAATAGTCTAGAGCCTGAGAAAGGACATCCTTTCTCAGGCTCTAAACTATTTGTGTACCAAATTTCATTTAAATCGGTCCAGTAGTTTTGGCGTGAAAGCGAGACAGACAGACAGAGTTACTTTCGCATTAATAATATTAATATGGAAGTATGGATTGTTATTTCCCTCGCTTGAGAGCTCCGATAATAACCGCGTCCGATCGCTGTTAAATTCAAAGTGCTACAGGAAGAACCGCGGCCTCCGACGCGCCTATAGCACGCTCCCGCCGCCCCGGCCGGCCGGTACCACCGCAAACGTTACGTTCCGCAATTTTGAAATCTGTAATATCTTCGAAAATATTCATTTAAATCATATGCTGTAAAGGGCCATATAGATCAATATTAAATCAACAACGTATTTAAAGTATTTCATTGGATAAGAATTAATGCTGTATAGCATAATATATAATTAATGCTATATAAAAGTTGCTTCGAAAATTAGCCAATATTAAAAAAAAAAAAAACAAAACAATGTTATTGTGGGTTATCACTTACAGATAGACACATACCATCGCGGACTTTTTTGTAGACATTTTTGAGGTGTACAATTCTGTAGTACATTATTTTGATCTATCTTATAGTGTTCAGCCAGCGTTTGCAATATATGCGCAAAAAATGTGTCTTTTTACGAATTCATATTAGAAACCTCTAAAATTATCAGTGTTTATCTACTATATTGTCCACGTATTATACATACAAAATCATTCTCTTTAAATCACTCTATCTATTAAAAAAAACCTCATCAAAATCCGTTGCATAGTTTTAAAGATTTAAGCATAGACAGGAAAAGACAGTCAGCGGGTAGCAATTTTGTTTTATACTATGTAGTGATAACAAATAGGTACAACGTACACAGTTTTCACTCATTAGGAAATACAAACCGCTATGTCCCTGCGTTTTAAAACTGTAATATCTTCGAAAATATTGATTTAAATTACATGCTGTAAAGGGCCATATTGATCTATATTTAATGAACAATTTATTTAAGGTACCTAATTGGATAAGGATTGATACTATATTGCTTAAAATCGCTTCGAAAATAAGCCATTATTTCTCGTAAAAAGTAAACGATAAAAAATGTTTATTGTAGGTTATCTTTAAGAGATAGACATATACCATTGCGGACTTTTTTGTAGACATTTTTGAGGTGTACAATTCTGCAGTACATTATTTTGATCTATGTAGTAGGGTTCAGTCAGCGTTTACAATGTAAGCGCAAAAAATGTATAAATTTACGACATCACATTAGAAACTTTTAAAATTATCAGTGTTACTTAACTATATTGTCTATGTATTATATACAAAAACCTTCCACTCGAATCACTCTATCTATTAAAAAAAAATCGTATCAAAATCCGTTGCGTAGTTTTAAAGATTTAAGCATACAAAGGGACATAGGGACAGAGAAAGCGACTTTGTTTTATACTATGTAAAGATACGTCGGTTAGTTACAAATATTTTGGCGAGTCACGACTTTCTCTTACGGTAAATAGAATAAACAATCCAACATAACAAAAATTGTATAATAAAGCAGTACTTTCTACACTGCATCTAATATATGTCTCCAGGCACAGGTTCCTATCACGCTGACGTTATGAACCTTTGTCTGGAGTCTTCTTAATATATACGTGTGTGTAACGTGGACATGTTTCTTGGATATATTTTACGAAAGATTGCCCGGATTTTAATACGCTTTGACGAGCTACGTGACGGTCTATCTTTGTGGGTACAATTCATTAGTTATTCCCCAACTAAACACCACAAATTTTTATTGTCTTCAGTTTTGAAGTGCGTGCGAGTTAGTATAATCACAGGCTTAAGGTAGATATCTTAAATTTCATGATTGGGGCCACATTGACGATGTAAGAAATGGTTTATAAGACTTTTTAGTTCGAGTGATTATATGTGTATATATTCAATTAGGTATTCATCAACTGATAGATTTGGTCATCTGCCGTGCTAAAATGAATTAAAAATATATAAAGTATTGTATATATTTACATATTATTATTACAATGTTTCCATCAATTTTTATCTATAAATAGTATAAAAAGAAGTAACTTTTTGTTACTGTATGTATATACGCTTTCTTCTTAACCACACAACGGACTTCGATAAGGTTTTAATGAATAGAAAGAACGCTGAACAAAGAGGATTTGTTTATATGTAAACATTTCATACAAAATAGCTTCGTACGCTCACAAATCTAACTCTGGCTAAACTTAAGGAGATATAGCAATACGATGTAAGGAAAGTTTTAGGTCTCCTAAAGACTTATAGAAAAGTTCGCGATATCGTTTATATAAGATACAGTCATATTCATATTTTTTATATCTATTATAGGTAGGTAAAAATATGGGTTATTTGACTCATCATATTCTTTATTAATTAAATATTAATCCTCATTCAGATAATATTTTAGTTATCTTGGGAGATAAATAAAGATTAAAATTTACATTTCGAATGAAGTAGACTAACCCACCGCTCGCGTGTGAAGCGGATAGTATAAACCAAATAAAATTTAATTAATCAACATTAATATGACACACACAGATATAGTTAATTATCAAATTACCGTTAAGTTAATTTAAATTAGGTCAACAAAAATAGCAGTGCAATCAAAGAACTCCAACGGAATTGATAAGAAACTGAACTTGAATTTGTTTGTTGCACTTAAGTAAGATATGCAAAAGGAACTTATGAAGTTATCTATCATATCATTGAATCTAAGCAACACAACTATCTGGGTCTTGGGCTATATATAACGATTAAATGACACGTTGGTCTAATGACTAGATATAAAGTCCCGAGGTCCTAACTTCAAACCCCAAGATTTATCGATTGAAGAATTCTCCAGCCCGGAGTCTAAAATGTTCTCGTGCATAGTAAATTCATTGAAGTAGTAGTCGAAATTGCGCCTAAATTCTTATCGATTGTATTGGATTTGAAGTCCCATTGAATTACGAGTATGATTGAGAGAAAAGAGAGTGCACAGCTGTGTTGACACCCATACTTGTGCACTCTTGTTGCTTAATGTTTTGTTATTATTCTAACTTTCTTGTGCAATCTGTGGTTTCCTGTAATTGAAGGAATACAGGAATTTTTGCTAATAATGTTTAGGGTGTATCTCATGTTAGAAATCTTAAGTTAATAAATAAAATAATTCGTCTTGCGCAGTTGACTAGTATATTTTCAAACAAATAAATTGGTAGTCGGACTGGTGAGCAACCCACCTAATGGTAAGTGATCACCACCGCTACATTGTCGATGTAAGAAATATTAACCATTCCCTACATGCGCGGACAATCTTGGGAACCAACATGTTACGTCCCTTTTATCTATAATTACGCTGGCTCACTCAACCTCCAAACCTGAACACAATAATACTAAGTATTGAAAAGAATATCTCTAACCCTTAAGTTGTATCGAACCAGACGGACTCCCACTAAGGCTGACCAGCACAACGTGTCCAATTTACGTGTATATCTATACGTACTTGTCTAGTAATAATTCACTTATATTAGTTGCAGCATTTAGTATAACATTACTTATTATAGTTTTTATTTACAGGAAAGGAAAACTGTATTCACAATGACAGCGCCGGCGTTCCTATGTGTAGACGCAACGTTTACAAAGAACGCAGACTGCAATACACCTACAGTTATTTCACAAGGAAAGAGGAGAGATTATGAGTAAGTTTTGTATATATAGATCCTCCTTATTATAGACAGATATAGGTATGTGAAGTTATTTCATAAACACTTATATGATTTATTCAAAAAAGGAATGCAGTGGGGCCATTGGGACATCACCAAAAGCATTAAAACTAAAAATTGTTAACTATTGTTTATGCCGTCAAAAATAGACTGTAAGATGTTATGTCCCTTGTGCTTGTAACACCACTAGTTATTTTTTAAAGAGAAGACAAATAAGTACTAAATTAACGTAATCATCAAAATGATTTTATTTTATTTTAACTCGATGGTAGGGCTTTGTGCAAGCCTGTCTAGGTAGGTGCCACCACCTCATCTTATATCCTACCGCCAAGCAGCAATACCTAGTATTGTGTTTTGGCGATTGAGTTCTGGTTTGAAGAATGAGAGAGAGTGAGTGAGCCAGTATAATTACGGGACGAGAGACATAACATATCTGTTCCCAAAGACGGTATTGGCAATGTAAGGAATTGTTAAAAAAAATTACAGTGCCAATGTCAATGGGGAGTGGTGATCACTTACCATCATTTGCCGGTCGGTCTACCTATGTAATATAAAATACAGCCAAAAAGAGAACATAAACTCAGTAAAAGGGTTTTGAGCCCTGCGCACGGATCCTTAAAAAAGTAATACCGAGTTATATTCGCCTAATTGAAGTTGCACGATTTTTGTTTCGGTCTATTTAGTTCAAATTAAAAACAAGACAGACTTTAAGCAAAACATTTTTAAATAAAGTAAATTAATTTAATGAAATATACTTTAAAGGTGTTTGGCCAAAAATGGATGTCAATGTTAATATACTAATACGATAATGAGGTTGTTATCCCAATTAATTTTCGTCACACGGCCTTTCTCCACTGAGAACAGTACATTCTGTAAGAATTCGCTTCGTATCACTCGTAAGAATTGTTCGACAACCGATTTACGGTGATACGCCATACGTTTAAGTAAATTTACAAATGTTACTTAAGCAACTTCATAAAACATTATAGTAGTTTTTATTTGTTTGATTAAAGTATAAACTTAAGTTATGGGTTTACTTGCTTAGTCGCAAATGGAATAAAAACTATTAATGTGACTAGTTTCTACTTTCATGTTTACAAATACTTCTCGTTCGGTATAGTGTTGATACAAATACTACATGAAAATGTTAGAAAGCATGTACTAAGTAATGGTTAAATTTTCAGATGGCAAATAGTATGGAGAAACGTGCTGGCGTTTATTTATTTACATGTTGCTACATTCTACGCCTTTTACCTTATATTTACAGGAAGAACAAAGATATTTACTATATCATTTGGTAAGTATCATTTATATTTATATATATTTTTTAAATATGATTATTATTTTAAACTCGATTGAGTGAAATATGTAGAGCAATATTAATATTAAACCGGAACGTTTGGTAGATAAACATTCGAGTATCGCCTGACAGGCATGGTCATACATACAGGTTTTCCGAGAATTTTCAATACACATGTAAATTCCATTGTTCTCGATCGTATATAAACCTGCGATCTACTTATTTCCGTTGAAAATTTAACAATTTATTCTTAAGATCTTAACTTTTACCCAGGTTACGGAGTGCTTTACGGACTTGTTTACCGTATGGTAAACATGCTGTTGTTTACTTTATTAATTTCAGACGTTCTTGGTGGACAATAAATGTTTTGTTTAGTTAATTTTTAAAGTTAATGAGGTCCGGCTTTTAAGAAATAGCACTCTATTAATCATAACAACCACTGATTGTGAATGCGTTCAAAACATGTTTTTAACGTATTAAACTCCACAACAATTTTTCGATTTTTCCAAATTTTACCACCACCAATATAATAATAATATATTTCATTGGAATGTAGTTGATGGCATGCCGGATTAAGCAAGCGCAGAACCCGTAGCAAATTCTTTCGAAGAGCGCTTGATCTGCTTTTTTTATGTAATAGGTAGGCGGACCGTCAAATGGACCACCTGATGGTAAGTGTTCACCACCACCCATAGACATTGGCGCTGTTAGATTCGCCCTCATGTTAGGGCCTTATAGCTTTATGATAATATTATTTATCCACTTAACTATATCTTTAGGGCTCTTATCATATTAACATAAGCGAAGAATATAACTAAACATTTTTTTTTATTTTTTCTATATTTCATTGGTACTTTATTTCAAATGTTATCTATTACAATGTTTCCAGCTGTACTGTTCGCCATTATGTCAGCAATGGGCGTGACGGCAGGAGCGCACAGATTGTGGGCTCATCGAGCTTACAAGGCACGCTGGCCCCTTAGGTTGTTTTTAGCCCTTATGCAAACGATGGCATTCCAAAATCATATCTATGAATGGGTGCGCGATCACAGGTAATTTTAGTTAAGAAGTTCAAAGATCAAGGTTTAATAAAGCAAACAACGTCATTATCAAATGATGTGTTTTCTTATAATTTTTTATCTAAATTTTCCCAAGATAATCTTAAATCAGACTTACTTAAACATTATAATAATTATTTTATCTAGAGTCCATCACAAGTTTACGGAAACAGACGCAGATCCGCACAATGCTCGCCGAGGTTTCTTCTTTTCCCACATGGGTTGGCTGATGGTCAGGAAGCATAAAGACGTATTCGAAAAGGGAGCGTCTGTCGATATGTCTGATCTCGAAAAGGACCCCATCGTCATGTTTCAGAAGAAGTAAGTTCGATATCAACTTAATTGATACTTATTATTCGATTCCCAAATAGACTACGAAATCCTTGTTACATGTATATTCTTTTCAACTTCTTTTACTTCAATTCAATAATGTAAAGAGATATAAAAGGATTCAATAACAATAAGTTCTTATTCGTCTCTAAATATTAAAATATTCCGCAACAACTTAAAACTTCGACCTTCTTAAAAATATTAAATAATAAGTGATATTAAAAAGAACAATTAACAATAAAAATCCTACCGTGATTGTGTCGAACGTGTGAAATACTAAAAAATATGGGATTTTTTTTTATTTCTTATGACTTTGTATCTACGTTAATTACAAACAAAATATTCTACCAATCTCACATAATATAAAAGAGAAGATACGCAAGAGACTGTTTGGTTGCAAATTTAAAAATAAAATGGGACTTTATGCTATTTATAAAACAGAAAAGATTATTAAAGTGCTTAGACGTTATTATAGAAATTGTTATGGCTACCTACTGACATTACATTATAGCAATAACGCAGATACTTTTTTTGCCTTGACCTTTCCAAAAGTCACTGAAGAAAAAAAAAAGGTTATCTAAGTAGTTCCAGTTCCACTTGTCATGATTTTTTTAAATATATTTATATAATTTTAATTGAAATAATAATATTTAGTACTGCTTTGACTTTTAAATACGTTTTTTTTTTTAATTAAAATAACATGTATGAAGTATGATTATTGATTCGGTTATCGACACCGTGTTGTGGCACTCCCGTCTCTTCCGTCTCGTGGCTTCGTGAGGCGAGCTGGTACTGCCTGGCACGGAGAAGCGCGGTATTTTTAACTGGGAGAAAAAAATGGAGGACAAACTAGGAAGGACGGATATTTGCTGACTTTGCTGTTGTAGTTATAAGTAATATATGTATCGAGTGGTTTTAATATAATGGAAGTTAAGGTAATGCGAGTTGTTTTATTATACACTTTTATTCACAATTCAGATTTCAGACGTTCATACATATTAAAATGTTCGATATTAATAATTCTCCAGTAGGTATAAATTCGGCGGACTAATTAATTATGATTTACTTTGACTGAATAAGAAAACAATTAAAATAATATTGGATCAAACTGATAGCAACATGAGTAGCAACAATGTAATAATAAATTATTTATTCCAACAAAATCAATAACATCTACCTGACTTCTATCTTATTGGATGACACATTGTGACCTTTTTAACAGATTCGTGACTGTTGAGTAAAAAAAAAACATGGATAACAAGACAACACAACTAAAAGACAAACATATTAATGAAACGTTAAACACTAAAATAAATGATTATTTAAAATAAATAATAAATTGTTTAAGTCGATATTATAAAAGAATAAAACATTGAAAAGAGAGGATGTAATTAAAATATCAACATGTAAATGGATCGTAAAAATGTGGAAATACGTAAGGTATTATTTTACAACAAAATAAGTGAATAGTTGAAAGTTTCAAAATGTATAATGTAGGCGGAAAATTACATAAAGCTATGTGTACCTGGTCACGTAGGCAATCGCGCGGATCATACATCAGTTTATTGTCTTGATTCGGTTTGTTATCCTTATTTTTTGTGCCTTTGTCTTATAATTTACTTATATTCTTTTTTATTAAAAAGTAAATAAAAAAAATCTTTATTTTTTGTTTATTCTTAATTTAAACTTAACTTATTCTTACAGCTTCTCATTTGTTTACATTTTGTTACTTTCATACCAAAAATTAAAAAAATATATTCATTATCATGAGTAACACATTTCCGTTCATTTTGTTTTTCAAAATTATAAAGTAGGTACAAATTCATATTAAATTTGGACCTACTTATAAAAAAAAACGCTGTAACAATCTCCTAGAAATAAAACTCGATGTAAGGTGTCGAAAAGTCAAACAGCCATCTAAGAAACCACTAAGACAGACAGATAACACTAATTTGAAGAAGATAAGCCATTAGTTTCGCTAACTAAAATTCATATTTAAAAATATAATAAATAAATTAATCGTGGACTCTGTTTCTTACTGGGCCAATTTGTTATTTGTGAATTCTATTGGATATATCATCAAACATAATCGATCTACGGGTTAAGATCGTTTACTGTAGCTATAAACATGAGCCATTAACTATTTTGTCTACTATATTTTTATGCATTAGTTATCTCGAATTAACGTACCGTAACTATTTACTGTAAAGGGTATGTTTAATTTTTTTTTTATTATTTTAAAAGTACCGTTTTATATCTATATAGATAAAAAGTGATTTGAGTGTTTGTGCGGTCCCTAAATCTTTTGTGGGTTTTGGTGTAAATTCGAAATTCAATATAAACATTCTTGCGAAGTCCGGACGGAAGACGGAGAAGTTGTATAATATTACGCTGCTGAATGTTTCGTTAGTCTAGCATTAAAATGCATCTAACTTTTAGTGAAGTTAGTCCTTAAGGACTAACTTCACTAGATGCATAACATGCATAACTGCATGTAATCGGACATTCCCTATATATGCACTTTGTCCATAGATTTCTGCATACATAAATTACATTAATAAGTTTTTTTATTATATCCACTTTCTGTAACTCGTCGCTAGATGGTGCCACAACATATACTGTTCAACCGATTGCCACAGACAGGCAACGTCTGCCGGGTTTTGCTAGTTTTTATAAATTAGTATAATAGTATTCCACTTGTCGTCAGTATCTTAATGATGACTGCACTTACTGTATAACGGTTTAGATTAATATTAATAAAATCTATAAAAATACAACATTAGATAACAGTAGATAAATAAAAAAAGCTAAAATTAAAAAATATCTCTACTTATTATGATATGAAACTGTGATTTGCAATATAAAAATTTATATATTATTATGGGAATGAATTAAATTAAGTCCTGAACTAGAAACAAATAAGAATTAAAAATAATTAATATAAAAATAAATAAATTGACACAAGTCAAGTGCTTATAATTTATTAAAATATAAACACTTTAACGTTCGACTGTAATTAATATTTTCTCAACTCGTCTTACGGATGTATAAAATATTTAACATATAATTATTGATTCGTTACAGAACTTATTTGGTAGTGATGCCGCTTTTGTGCTTCCTCGTACCCTCTTGGATACCAGTGGTATTGTGGAACGAAAGCCCTTGGACTTCCTGGTACGTGGCCTCCATGCTGCGGTACACTATTTCTCTCCACTTTACTTGGCTCGTCAATTCCGCTGCACACATTTGGGGCAATAGACCTTATGACAAGTAAGCATATTTGAACATTATAATTTAAACAGACCGACAAAATGTCTACAGCCTATACCAATCGAAGGAATGAAGATAAACAAGCCTTACATTTACGTATTCCATGCAACTTACTAATGGCTCAGCTATATCATGATTAATTATTGAATAATGTATCTTTATTTATAATATGACACAAAATATATTCAACTTAAATACTCATATCCACTTTAATTTCACTTCTAAAGTTCCGATAACACATTCGTCTACGTTGAAAACGCTAATTTTTCGCCAATCCGTAATGAATATCAAAGATTAATCAAACTCTTGACCAATGATATCGCGTTAACTCGATATCAATTGTTGTTTATTTGTCCTCTTGTAATTGGAATAGACTATAGGGAAAAAAAATGCTCTATAATATTTGCTCTATTTAATATATCCTTTACAATTAAAAGAGAAATTCAATACGCATCTATAGATACCTACATCTCTCTTGTGCAAAGTTTGGACTTCTATACGCTTTTTTTAGGATTTAGAAACATTCTAAGCTTGAAAAATTATAAGGTCGCATATCATAATGATTACTTTTATATGCATCTAAATGTATAAAGTTATTATTTATTATGTATAAAGTTAGTATTCAGTTGTTATATACATTTAAGCGTCAATAGAGCAATGGTTTATGGGCCGCCTAGCGATGTAAAAAGTCGCAGGATCGATCCTGACCCCTTGGGCTATTGTCGTACCCAATCCTAACACGAGTGATAAGCTTAAAAAGAGGGGTTAATATTAGTAATTTCTTAATTAATTTGGGGTATCGCTACCGTACATTTAAATAAACAAGCTTTTACAGATAAACTTTCCTATAACGAAGCTCTACTAAAACCTTTTGATGTCTTTGAAAGGTTTTACAAAAGAGACGGCCAAAATATTTTTAGTTAACGTTTAACGTTATTTATTACACAGGCTTCATGGCGACATATATTTAAATATATATATATTTATATTTACATTATATATGTAACTAAATAATAGAGAAAAGTATAACAGATACATTAATTTGATCGACGATTATCAATTATTTTCACTGACTTGATTTAACAATTTTTTTTTATTTGCGTTAAATTACATAATGCACGGCATAAACAACAATGAATTATAATTACTGTTAGACATATAATATTGTTTCTATTTAAGTATCCCACAACGACAACGACTTCGGCCGTATGGAATTCAATATGTATCTATAAGAGTACATACGTACGTAATATGTATAATAAAATGTATACTATGCTGTTTTTATATAAAGGAGCCTCGTAATGGTGATATAATTATTATTATAAGTTTAGCGATTGCAAATAAACAAATGTTCCCCATGTATGATATTAAGTATGCACAGCTATATAAATATTTAAGTATATACTACAAGCGTGTGGTTCCTTCAGATAATAGAAAGCTCGCACACTACATAAATAATGATATGTAAATGTATTTGTGTTACTATTAATGTCCAAAAAGCGTGCACTTGGCTATTAAGTGAAAGTTGTAATGATTAAGGTACTCGTCACAAGCGCCCGTCACTGACCCCGTTATAAACACGTATGTCTCACAAAAAACTCAATGGTGTTTGCTCAGATTTGAACCCGCAATCTTCAGGGGGACAATTCTTCTAACAAATAACGGTTGTTATACGTTCCCAATTCTATTTCGATGCAACTTCGACAATTCCTTACAAAAGTAAAACCCAGCTAAGTCTTAACTGAGGGCCAATTCTACTAATTTATATCGGTTATGACACGATCTCGATTATAACGCAACTGGATCATTCATTAATATTAGTAGAATTGTCCAGCTAAAATCCACGGGTTCTCCACTGATTTTACTAACTTCAAACAAATGTGTTGGCGCAAGCGCCTGTTGAAATTGTGAAGCAATTTAGTATATGGACGTTACGGAACGATTTAGATATAAGGCACTTTATTTATTGTAATTTTTTATCTACCCTGTCATAAAATATGTAACGAAAAAAAATAAAAATTTTCATTGCAACTAAACTACGCCTTTTTTAATGTCTCCTCGTTAAATATATCAAAATCCGCAACAAAATGTATACTTAATATTCAATGTTACAATTACAGATACATTGGTGCTACAGATAACAAAGCTGTGGCGATTTGTGCGTTTGGCGAGGGCTGGCATAATTACCACCACGTCTTTCCATGGGACTACAAAGCGGCTGAACTTGGCAATTACAGTACAAATTTTTCAACAGCTTTGATTGATGTTGCCGCTAAGTATGGTAAGATATTTAAATATATAATATTATATTAAATTTTATTTACGAGTTATATAAATTGTCAAACCAATATTTACCTTTAGGAAAAATCTATATATGTAGGTATTCCTTTCTCCAAACTGCTTGACCGATTTTTCTGAAATATTTATTTTGTACTAGCTGTTACCCGCGGCTTTGCCCGCGTAGAATATGGATATATTTACAAATTAACTTAAAACATTACGTTAATGTAAGACCTCTTTGTTTACCACATTGGTGTGTATTTCAGCCCTTAGGGTAGAATATCCAGAAACGCTTAAAGGCGAATCAGCTCATTTTTAATCGGTAGCTCAAAAATAAAATTTCGAGCTTTTAACTTCAAAATGAGAGACTTCCAGACTAACCTGGATACGAAATGCCAACACCTATTTTTCCCTTTAGGCCTAAAATATCAAGAAACGCTTAAAATACGTATCTACTCATTTTTAATCAGTAGCCCAAAAATAAAGTTTCATGTTTCTAATTTAAAAAATTACGGATTTTCATACAAACGTTCACCCCTATTTCACCTCTTTAGGGGTAGAATTTCCAAAATATCCTCCTTAGGGGGTGTCATGATATGTTAGTTTATAAGTGTACAGCCTAAAATATTAGTTTTATGCTTCTAGTTCTAAAAATGACAATACTTTCAACAACTTACAACCTTTCATCCCCCTTTTCAACTCTTTACAGCAAGTTTTTCCAAATAAAAAGTAACCTAATAAAATGTAAAATAATCTAGAGCCTGAGAAAGGACATCCTTTCTCAGGCTCTAGACTATTTGTGTAAAACATAAACATAACATAATCAGCTTGTAAATTTCCCACTGCTGGGCTAAGGCCTCCTCTCCCGTTGAGGAGAAGGAATGGAGCATATTCCACCACGCTGCTCCAATGCGAGTTGGTGGAATACACATGTGGCAGAATTTCGTTGAAATTAGACACATGCAGGTTTCCTCACGATGTTTTCCTTCACCGCCGAGCACGAGATGAATTATAAACACAAATTAAGCACATGAAAATTCAGTGGTGCTTGCCTGGGTTTGAACCCGAAATCATCGGTTAAGATGCACGCGTTCTAACCACTGGGCCATCTCGGCATTTGTGTACCAAATTTCATTTAAATCGGTCCAGTAGTTTTGGCGTGAAAGCGAGACAGACAGACAGAGTTACTTTCGCATTTATAATATTAGTATGGATTTATGATGTTACCAGATAGTTCATCTTATTGCGTCATCGTTTTAAAGATTCTATAGAGATCAGAGATTTACTTGCTTCTTGCGGGCTTTATGTAAGTCTGGTAGCTACCACCCACTCATTAGATATTCTATTGCCAATCAGCAATAAGTGCGCCAGTGTAACAACAGGCACAAGGGACATAACATCTTACTTCCCAAGATTGGTGGCTGTTTGGTGATGTAAGGGATGGTTAATAGTTCTTAAAATGTAATGTCTATGGTTATTGGAGATCACTTGCCATCATGTAGGCCATTAGCCTTTCCACCTTAATATCTTATAAAAAAAATAAAAAAATCAATAATTTAAAAAATGTACACTTAAATACGTTGACTTTACTACCTTTTATGTCTAAACTTACCAAGATTCTGATAAAACATTATTAATTATATAAATTTTATTTTTCTAACAGGGTTAGCCTACGATCTCAAAACAGTATCCCTTGAAATGATCCGCAAGCGAATAGCGAGGACGGGCGACGGGAGCCACCCCTCCGACAAGAAAGTCAAAGACTCCGACGATGGTCACAATCACCCCGAAAATCCAGTTTGGGGCTGGGACGACAAAGATATGCCCGAAGAGGAAAGGAAATTAGCTGAAATTGCTCACAAATTGCAATAGTTAAGAAATATTTTTTTAGAGTATTCACATTAAAACATATTTGAGGTCATTTTTAGATGGTTCTAATGGTGTATTGGTTTATGGTACTTTTTGTGTTCTCTATCGACTGATAAATTATATATGTAATTATTTTCCTATAATATTTTCGTAACCTTTTTTTAATATATAAGACTAACCAAAGTATGTAGCATAAACTTTCGAGAGGTACTCCTAAATGGGTCAATTTCTAATATAACTCGATTAATTATTTTAAAAGTACAAATCTCGTATCATACAAACACACATAAAAAGCTTGTCAGTTATTGCGAGCGTATATTTAAATTATGCAAATCAAATATAATATAATCTCCAAAAGTCGCAAAAGTAGATTTTTTTAAACCACGTCTTTACTTATACTGGTTATATAAAATTAACTTTATAATAATAATTTGTTATTGTTTTAGATAATATTTAGGTAAGGATTGAAACAATTATGTATAAATATTATTATATAAGTACTTAAGTATTTAATTTATTTCATAAAGAAGTCAATTTTTTGTTTAGGTTTTATTAATTTCAGTGAATTTAGATTATGAGATGTTAAGAGATAACTTTGTGAAATAGTAATAGTATTTTATTAAACGCAAACGTTTGTTTTCATCTGTGTATATTTTGAAATTTCTATAATACATTGCTTTTAAGCATATGGTTTATCGTAATCTTAAAGAATCAGGGCAGTCGAAATATCAATAATAATTTCGATGCGTTGTATAAAAAAATATATTAAATTTCTCACTTTCTCATTACCATTCATATTAAGATATGAATTTGGTGTAGAAATTAATCAAATCGTTGTTACCAATATTTTTTTCACGGTTTCGATCGAGGAAATCCAGTTTTATTATTAAATAAATATATTTATACATAAACGAATATTAATATCGCATAGCGATCTCCCGCCCGGTCCACGTTATATGTTTAATGTTGTAATAATATTAATTTATAGCTAGTGACAAATTACCTCATTAGACCCTAAGGATGCTGCACAATACAGTAAGAGCGCTTTAGCCGGATTAGTCGTTTTCACGACACTGTTGATTGTGAGCCAAATTTTTTGAAAAAAAAAATATACTTCAATCTTCATGTAATTTTACAAAACTATATCGATAAACGAAGAAATACTTATGCAATTATAAACTTGTCTTTGAGTATTTAAAAAAATATCAAGAAATCCTAAGTACTGGTTACTGGTGATGTTGGTTTGTGCGAACCTTTTGATATTTCACTATCGAATTCTGCGAGTATCGAGTTTGCTCTTTCAGAACAACCAGGCTCTCGCTGACTAAATTGAAGAAATATATCTCAAAAAGTATACGTATATTTATACATACGAAACGTTTTAGTATGATATCAATCCACCAGTTCCAATATTGATATTTTATTTAAATATTGTCAGTATGAAGATTACCTAACGGTAAATTGTAGATATAACATAAAATCTATACTTGTGGAATGGTTAGACCGCCTATCAACGCATAGGCAAAATTACTGAGTCTTGAAATCTGAAATTTGGAACGTTACTTTATTTTTTAACGACAGCATCGGCTGAGAAGTTATTTTTAGTAAATATTTTAACTTTAAGGTGTGAGTGATATGGGAGGTATCTGGGAGGGAAAAATTATTTGTAACTTGAATTTTACCAGTACGAACTTCATCGGACAACAAAAAATGTTTCACATTTTATAACCGATGATAACCTTAAAAAGCGTTCGGAAACCATGCCACATATCCCGTTTTAAATTCCGAAATTATATACTAATATATAATATTATCAACACTAGTGTCAACGAATGTAAATCAAAAATGCTTAAGTTTCCCTTTCAAGTAACTTTTAAGTTTGATTAATTATATTACTTTTAATGTTATTTAAACTAAGTAATTTTTAGCTAAGTGCGTTTCGGCCGATATATAATACTTTGAATTCCTAAATCTATACTAATATATAAAGCGGAAGAGTTTGTTTGTTTGTTTGTTTAAACGCGCTAATCTCAGGAACTACTGGTCCGATTTGAAAAATTCTTTTTTTGTTGAATAGTCCATTTATAGAGGAAGGCTTTAGGCTATATAACATTACGCTGCGACCAATAGGAGCGCAGCGACAGTGAGAAATGTTGCAAAAACGGGGAAAATTATTCACATTTATGGACTTTCGATGCGTGCGCAACATAAACGTTTTAAGTTACTCAAAAAATGTGTATGAAAGATATATTCCTCTTTTAATAATAAAAAAAAAGTCCGTGACACTATATGTCTATTTGTTAAGAGTGTGCTAGCAGGCGGGGCGCGGCGGCGGCTGAGGGGGAGGCGGGTCAGCCCCGCCGCCGCGCTCGCCACTCTCGCCCGCGGGTGTAGTTCTGCGAAGTAGCAATGCACATAACGACTTAAAAAAATTAACATTCTTAATAGTTAAATTATTTATCAAAATTAGGTTTTGTTATCAGCTTATTTGCTCATTATTTTTTATCGTTTAAAATCGATTACATTTAAATCATAATCTGCTGTAGTTTTAACTTACGATATAAGATAAAATTTCAATGAACATTCCTTCGTACTTTGCAAGTAAACAATTCAAACGTTTCACGGTATAAATAAGGTATAAAAATTACATTACACACGTAAAAAAGTTCAAAATGGCGAGCGATACTTTCACCGATGCAGATTAATCATCACTGAGAAAATAAATTATGCAAATAAGCAAATAGGTGAATATCGATTAAAATGACTACACAAATAAATTAGTAGTTCAATATTTCAAGTAAATTCTATTACGTTCAAGCATATTCAACACGGTTGTACTATAATCACCTTATGGAATAATAACACCAAAGGAGAAACAATCTAAACTTCTTATTGTTCGGTTTGTTTATCTTATTACGTTTAAGTTAATATTGTTTGTTTTCAACCGACTTCAAAAAGGAGGAGGTTATCAATTCGTCTGTATTTTTTTGTTTTTTATATGTTTGTTACCTCATAACTTTTCACTGGATTTTGATAATTTTTTTTTGTTTGAAAGGTAGTGCTTCCCGTGGGGTCCCATTTTAATTTTATCCTGTTACGATGATGGTATCCCTATGAAAACGATATAAGTCTTAAATGTGCATTATGTATGTGCGCGATAAATAGGTGAATAACTCAAAATTGTGCCAACCAATTTTAATGATCCTTTTTTTATTATAAAGGACAATAATTTTATCTATAATATATTATCGTAATAACTTTGCTGACTTTTAAATAGTCTAAATATTTTTAATTTCATTTTACATAGTTTAAATCTAAAAAATATTGTAATCATTGTTTGTTATTCATAGGTTTGTGTTAAGTTAGATTTAAAGTGGGTAGGTACATACTTATCTCCCTGCGTGGAAACACAGAACGTACCTACATATTGGTAAGTAGAATAAGTTACTTGATTATTAAGTTGTAGAATAATAAGCAATTATTTTTTACTTTTTAGAGCATATTATTTTTTTTCTCTTTTGAAGTCGGTTTTTTTTTTTGTCAAAATTTTTGTTTATTAGAAGTGGTTGTCATCTGCATAATTATTCTGATTTGGTTAGGTTTTTGTTTATTAAAACATATATGGTTTTTTTATTACGATAAAATATCGAAATAAAAAAAAAATTAAATAACCTTTATAATACTTTTTTTTTTCAATACAGATTTCATTATATTATCGGGTACTTAATTATTTACCATATGTTTGTTTTTATTGATTACAAGATACGTTTTGGTTTAAATTTAATACCTAAATTTTTTTTATCTTTTTCGTCACTATAATGCCTAGAAAAAGAACTAACCTTTCTCGGCAGACTGCTAATGCAAAGCGTCTGCGGCTTTTGCGTAGCAATGAAACAACTGAAGACAATACGCAGAGGTTAGCTAATCAAAGAACGGTCAGTGAACAACATCGTGCTAGGGAATCGAGCGTTGAACGTTCACAGAGGTTAGCCTTACAAAATTTCCGAACTTCGGTGAATCGACAACGGGAATCAAATCATCCTTATATTTTGCCAGCCATCTTACCCCTTATAGTTATGGAATAAATTTCGCAATGATTTATGTGAAGATATATTAAACAGAATGCGTAATGAAAATCAGGATATAACATTAACCTATACTGATAACGTATACAATGATAGACTTATCTTAATTGAAGATAAAATTCATGAAATTTCAGATAAATCATTGACTGATTTTGGGCTTCCTGCATCAAAAAGGAATAATTCACATAATAATTTAGATCCTTTAGAAGTAGCACTACGGAAGCCGTATGATGTAAATGAATTAAATGAGTATATTACTGAAAATGAACCAAAATTAGTTAATGACCAGGTGACGGCGTACAATCGTGTTATGTGCAGTATTCGTTTTAACGAAGGAAAAATATTTTTTTTGGATGCTCCAGGTGGAACTGGAAAGCCTTTTATTACTAATTTCATATTAGCAAAAGTAAGGTCTCAGGGAAAAATAGCCTTGGCAGTTGCGTCGTCAGGAATTGCGGCAACTTTATTAGCAGGTGGACGCACAGCTCATTCCACTTTTAAACTGCCTCTAACTGTTTCTTTACAAAAAGATAGCGTGTGCTCTATTCGCAAAAATGGCCCTCTGGGTAAAGTTTTACAAGACGTTTCTTTAATTATCTGGGACGAATGTACCATGATCCATAGAGCTCATGTAGAGGCTCTAGATAGAACTCTCAGAGATATTAGAAGTTGTGATAAAATTATGGGTGGGATTACCATTATGTTTTCTGGGGATTTTCGACAAACTTTACCGGTAATTTTAAGAGGAACTAGAGCAGACATTGTAAGGTCTTGCCTTAAAAGTTCACCGTTATGGAAATTTGTCCATACCTTAAAACTATCTACGAATATGAGAGCACATTTGGGGGGAGGAAGTACAAATTTTCCTTCAAAGTTACTTTTAATAGGAGATGGAAAAGTACCTCATTCTGAAAATAAAATTGAAATTGATCGCGATTTAGGAGAAAAAGTGACTAGCATAGAGGATTTAATATCAAAAGTTTACCCTAATATCGTCGAAATAGAAAATAAAGATTACCAATGGATGTGTCAAAGGGCAATATTGGCGGCGAGAAATAGTAGCGTTGACGAAATTAACGACCTAATTTTAACCAAACTTCCAGGCGATATAACTACCTACACATCTATTGATAATGTAATGGATCAAGAAGATGCAGCCATTACCCACAAGAGTTTCTCAATTCTTTAAACCCGAGCGGCCTTCCACCACATTCCCTGAAGTTAAAAATAGGTGCTGCGATAATTTTCCCGCCTTCAAGTAAAATTCCTTCGCAATAACGTGATCGTTGCAACAGTTTTGAATGGTCCGGCAGTTGGTCAAACAGTGCTTATACCTCGCATCCCAATGATTCCGAATGATTTACCTTTTAATTTTAAAAGAATTCAATTTCCCATTAAGTTATCTTTTGCCGTAACCATTAATAAATCACAGGGCCAAACATTTAAACACGTAGGAATCTATTTACGTCAAGACTGCTTTTCACACGGCCAACTATATGTCGCGTTGTCAAGATCGGGTTGCGGGCAAAATCAGTATGTTCTTCTACCACAAGAAAAAAAAACTAAAAATATAATCTACGCTGAAGTACTGTAAAACATATTATTAAATCTTATTGACGATTATAATAACAAAAACCAACGTGAGCAATCAAACGATAATCATGATAGTGTTTCCGACAACTACGCGAACGAAGTCGCGGGCACAGCTAGTTGCTATATATATGCTAAACCGAGCCTAGCCAAGCCAAGCCATTCTTTTCCGAACGTTACTCATTAGTGCGCTAAAGAGACTGTCGCCCATGGCAACCTATATAACAGAGAACAAGAAAAGACGGGGTCGCTCTATAGCGACCTGTTGTTATCAACAAGGCCGTAAAATAAGAGGGTTGAAAAAATATAAAAGATTAATAATAAAAAATATATATAATATAGTTGTTGTTATTGTCTATCGTTTCTTTAGTGACTGGTTTATTCTCATGCTACAGAAATTAACCGTACCCCAGATTCTAGGATTTGTGCTCCTACACCCCGTTATCTAAACAAACCCTCCTTGTACTTACGGTTAATTCTACTGTTCAAAATTGGACTCAAAATAAACATTTAGGTGAAATGTCCATGATTTTTGCTCAGTATTTAATCATTTTATTTATATTATTCTGTTTACATTTTCTCTTTATATCTTCCATTATTTTCCGTTTCTCAGAATTAATTTGATTGCGTATTTAAAACTAACATCAGTAATCAATAATCTACATATCAATAAACATTATTTATTATTATTATTTATCTTATTGTCCAAAGTTAGTTGCGTTTTGTTGCAAGGAATTAACCTAATCTTTTTAACGGCGTCAATATGGGCCACTTATTAAAAAAAAGTTTTTTTTTTTTAATATCAAAATGAATCAAAATATTATACTTTATTGAAGAAGGCTCCGATGAGTACGTTTGAATCGTCATTTTACATAATTAATTGTCGCTACGATTTTTAAAGCGGGCAACATTAAAAAAAAAAAAAGAAAACATTGGCGGGAAAGTTAAGCTCTCTTCTGGATACGTTGGAACCGGGAAAATTGTTATAACATTATCTTACATTACTGTATTGTTTTACATTCATTGATTAATTTAACCAATAAAGAAGAACTTTATTAATTAATTTCTAGAGTGATACCCACAACTCATATAAATACGCTGTACAAATAACTATCAGCAATTAATTAACAAATAACTTTCTTTTACATAAATTTAATTTACCAATTAATATACATTCGTATTTTAATTAAATACTTTGTACTTTTTTATCATTATTAAGTTATTGTCTTATTCACGCTTATAATCGACCAAAATTTAAAAATGCAGCTTATATAATAAATATTAAATACTACAACCTATCAAAGTGTACTGCAGCTACCGGTATAAGTTCTGGAATCAATTCAACATCTATGTGAAGTAACGCCTACTAACATTTGCAATAAGATTATTTAAAAAGCACTTTTATATTATTATTTTTTTTATTTTTTTTTTTATTTTATTTTTTTTATTCGATTTGAAATCTGAGATCTAAAACTATTAAAAGAAGAGAGACGTTAACTTTTAAATACAGATTAATAATAATATACGAAAGTATTTGATGCGTACTCTTGGTAATAAAAATAAGGTAAAAATATTTTAAAATAAGAAACAAAAAATATTTATTTAATTATTAATTAGCAATAAAATAGGCTTATATGTAATAAAGTATTCGTTGCTTTAAAAATATTGCAATAACTTAATTTCGTTTTGTTTTTTTGTAATCATTATGAATAACAAAATAAAATTTATATTGATTTAAACAGCTCGCTACGAAAACTTATTTTTTTATTTAATGACATGTTGTTTTTATGCCATTTTGGAAGTGATTACTCGTCCATTACAATTAAATATTAGATAATAAATTAAAGCTTATGTAAAAACCCATTTTTAAAATAATGAATATTTCAGGTAATATAATAACGTTTCACTGATTTCACTTTTACCTTATATATAAACCAGATTTTTTCCGCGATTTGATCGCCAAGAATTTATTTTTCATATTTTTCCCTCGTAGAGTAGATTTAAGAATACCCATGGCGAATTTTATATTAATAAGTTAAGTCATAAAAACGTAACACATAGACAGATCTACTACCGCACTTGAATATAATAAAGCAGTAGCAATTGATACTAAAGAACACAAAGCATTTCACAAATGCTCAATTAATTTTATTTTCTTCGGGTACTTCGACGGTTTTGTCGATATCATCCTGCTTCCTCCAGTCGTTGTTTGTGTTAAATTTTTCCGGTATAATTTTAACATTTCTCACTTTTCCTCCAGTAAGCCCCTTCAGCCACTCTGAATTTAATTGATAGTCGTTATCAATGGGTTGATTTTCGATGAAATTAAACTGTTTAAAGTCGTGATTATCGAAACCGTTGTAATTATTATCAAAATTTCCATCGACTATAACTTGAGACGGTGTGTCGGCAAGAGGTTCGTATTTATCATTATAATAACCGTCATTTATATAAATTATTTTCTTTTCATATTTATCATTGAATGCATTGTTCCTGAGAAGTGTGAACACTGCTCCCGTGAGAGCCATATTGTTTAGCATACCCGCTACTAAAGTCATCATTTTCAATGAAGGCAAGAAGAAAGGCAAGACGGCGGACATTATGAGACCAGGTATTAATAAAAATGGCATCATATTATAAAAATGTTTTCGAAGTTTCTTCATACTGCCCCGTCCAACGAATTCATCGTCGCCTGAAAATAATTGAAAATATATATTTTTAATATACATATCTGATGTCAACAATCGTGGAAAATTAATATTGATTTTTTTTTACATTAGTCACATATCGTTAGGAAGATTAAAATAAAATTCAGTCTGCTGAAGTCGTAATAGAAAACAACTTAAAATCTTCGATATATTTATAAAATCCGTATAAAAGAGAAAAATATCACATTTGTGTATTTGAAATTGTTCCAAGAAAATCGCATTAAGTAATCTAAAGTAATACATAGAAATGTCTTAAGCTAAATTTTTTGGTGTTTATTAAAGGCTGAGTATGACAATGAGATTCTATGTACATTGTATGTACACTTGATAGCTTCAAAATATATAATATATACTAAAATTCATTAAACCAATTTCAAATGGAAATAGAGAATATAATATCATTTTTCTTTAAAAATATGATCGAAAATTTGTTTCTAGATAACAATAACCTTTCCTGCCTGGAAGAGATCGCTGCTGAGCGATAAGGCCGCCTGTTGCACCTCATGCAACTTTGTGTAGCAATATTGTAATTTTTAGTTTTAAGTTTGGGTGCAATAAAGAATAAATAAATAAAACCTTTCAAATATAATTGTAAAAATTAATTACATTTGAGGATATCGACGCTGAGGGATCCATTGCCTTTGCCTCCAAGTGCTAAATCATAGCTTTGAGACAAGCTAAGCTTAAGGCTTCTTTGTTCGAGGAGCTTTAATGTACTGTCACATAGTTTTGCTTGAAGTTCTTCATTGGAAATATTTCTATATAACTGCCAGGGGAACGTTTCCCGATAATCTTTGAGCGGTCGAACTTCATTATCGAGAGCTCCTTCTGCTCGCCAGTTACCGTAAGCCCCGATGCATTTCGTGAGCCCCAATTTATTGACACACGTAGAAATTTGGTGAATTACATTATCACTTGTATCCGCGAAATTTGAACTGGTTTCGCGATTTGTACGCGTATTTAACGTTTGAATAAAACATGGCCACGCCGAGAATATGAGGATGGCGGCGCATGCGCGCATCGCTGCGAGTTGACTGAGTTGGCAGCGCTCACTGCGCCTGCGCTATAACGTTAGAAAGGACGTTGTCGTTAACAATTTCGTTATGCTACAATAACTAACGCACAAAATAGACAGTTTGTATAAACAATAATACACACTGACAGCATGGAACATAATAAAATAAGACATATTTATTGCTGTTGTTATATACCTGATACTACAATACAATATATTTCATAAATTTTCATTTCCTACAAGATTTAATATTCTTATGACGTACTAATTTGCGTCAAACAATAATTCAATTTTTTAATTTAAAATTTTATCCTTACACATTATCTTCCAATCTAAATTAAATAAAATGCCCTCCATCTGACTTCTGCAAAATTAATTTTACTAAACTGCCCATCCTGATTAGATGGTTTTAAAAGTACCTAAGAGGTAATAGATTGTAAACATCATACCGCATGGCAAAGGCTTTCTCCCTTGTTAAGGGCTTGCTTGCTGCTTTAATGCAGATTGGTACATATGCCTGAATTGCATATGATTTACTGCTAGACAGGGCTTAACCCCGCAGTCTTAGATTATGATGAATGTATTCTAATTAGTATGCCTTATTGGCTCAGACTCGAACGGTATGTAAAATTATCTCTAAGATGACTAATGAATTGATTGAAACAAATCTTACCTTCCAGTAGAAAATAATATGTTTTATTGTAAAAAAACCCAATTATTGGTAAATAACAATATAATTAATTGCTATATATAAAAGGTGGTCTCATAGTTAAGACAGCGATAAGTTCCAGACAGTCTTTGGTAAAGGATTGGTAACGAGGTAAGAAGTAGATCACTTCGAAAAGCCCAACATAAGTCATACGAAACACAACAATCAAAAGTAAACTAAGCTTAAGTAAAGTTGCATGTACAAAGTCGTTTGCAGTGATCAATAGAATGATTCCAAATATTGGGCGAAAGTTTTTTTTTCTGCATTCCGTGTTGGCAGGAAATGGCCTATATTATTACCAAATGCATGCCATTTGCATATGCTCGGTCACAGACTGACGACGAACGCCTCGTGTCATCGCCCCATAGTTTCACCACGACATAATTACGTGCGCTGAGTGCTTGATACGACTGTTTAATTATACGACAATACACGCAAGACATAATTTCTAAGGCGATTTATTCAAAGTGTAAAAAAATAAACGAAATGAAAAGTATAAACGGTAATTATGAAAATGTAGTCATAAGCGGCATTCACACGTATTGTGGTTCTCATAAACTGTCGGATTATATGCTATCAAGAAACTCTTTGTTTGTTACATGGGACATGAATATGTGTTATGCGATGATTGGATTATAAGTATAATTAATTTCAATATTGTCGGGAGAAATTTAGAAATTCAGTTAATTGAAGCCATTTCTACAGAAATAAATGTGTATGCCCTGTACTGTCGAGATTCTCAATAACTATTACAAACATAGAAATTGAAACATTACAAATGTATGTATTTTATTTTATAATGGCATTCTTAATGACTGTTAGTTTGAAAGTCCATATTCAGAAATGCTGTATTGCTGAAATAACAAATATGTGCGGTAGTTCCATGCTTAAATTTATTATTTACATAGTAATAGCAGTACTATATGTTGTAGTACAATTCTTATAAACATATTTCATGTAACGTTTTTTAAAAAAAATATTTTTTTATACTATGTATAGTTATACTTTAATAATTTACGTTCTTTACGTACGCCTAATAAATATCATTTTTTTGACTATAACCTGATCTAAATGATTCGAACAGTGCCAAGCTACACCACTAGTTTCATACAACGTCAATGATACCGTGAAATATGATGACCTTCTAAGGTCACCTTTCTTCCTAATTGAATATACTAAGCTATTGACGTACGTTTTCATTAGTGACTTTCACACACGCTCTACCGATAGGGATCTAAGGAAGTTCTCATGTCCGAGGGGAGCGTGTCCGTTAATGATGCAGTATTAGTCCTTAAGCGGTGGTCAATATCTGGGTCGATATTTCCACCACACGCTCACGTTGTCCTGCACTTTCTTTTCGTTGTTTGGTCTTGCCGACTATTGTCTTCCGTAGGATACTTTATATCCTGGCAATCGATCATATCGACACCAGTCTAACTCGAGCAGGCGTTCAGCTATCATCTTTTTTTTCGGTGCTTTTTTCAATATTCTTCTCCAAAATGTGCAAAAATTTCGCAGTGATGTCTCTAGCCTATGTCGCTATATTTATGTTAACTTTGGTGCATTGTGAAGAAGATGTATCGAACATTAACTTGGATTTTCAAAGCAAAGGTATTATTTTTTACGAATTAAGACTCATTGCCTTAGCCCAGCAGTGGGAAATTTACAGGCTGCTAATGTAAAAGACTCGTTGGACGAAACACGTTTCTTACATTTAATATAACAATGTATTTTAAAATTAATTTAATCTTGTGTGATGACTATTCAAAAGTGATCGCTAAATCCAAATTGAATAAAGTATTTTGTGATTTTGATAGTAATTATTCTTTGTTAGTAATTAAAGCTAGACGCGCTTTATACGTTAAAATATCTGAAGTTAAGGTGCTCGAGATTTTCGCGTTTGAAAAACAGTAAACGCTACGACTGTTACTTATACTTGGTGCTAGTGCTCTCTGCAAGTCCCTCCAAGTCGGCGCCAACCACTCATCACATATTCTATTGCCAAACAGCAATAGTTAGTACCGTTAAGTTACGATATGAAGGGTGCGTGAGCCAGTATACGTAAGGAATGCTTAATATTTCTTACAATCAATCCTGTATATGGGCATTTTCCCGTTCGCCTACCTATTTTATTAAAAATAAATTATTGTAATCCTTTTTGTTCTAAAAAATCATGGTCCAACTGGTTAATTGCTTCCTGCCTAGTTTAATTGCAATATTTTTATAAACTTTGAACTATCGCATTGTATGTTACCCTTTTTTAAATTAAATTCGACTTTTCACTGCGATCATATCTTTTTAATAATTTTAACGGTTGCCTTCGTCGTGATAACGACCTGACTTAGTCAGCTCATCATATTTAAACTTAAACCTAAATATATTAAGATATTGTTCTTAATTAAAATTTTTTCAACCCTAATACAAAATGACACATATTGAACAGGTGGTATTTTGAACAAGCTATTCTAAGAAACTCAGATCTAAGCCCAGTCCGGCTTGAAAGATATTTTTTGTAACATTATTCCGGTAATTTAGGAAGGCAGGTCTACTTCACCCTGAACAGGAGTCACCATAAATGTCAACCAAAAATGAAAAATTAAATTAGACAGTTATGTATCTTTTATATGAAAATACGTACCACTAATAATTTTAAAAGCATAAAAAAGCTTATTGAACATATTATCTGATTTTACCAAAATATTTCATATAAAAAATTTAACATCAGAATAATTAAAACTATATATTGTGTAATTCAGTTATTAAATTACATTTTCTCTTGACAAGATCGTTAAAAACATCGGCATTTTAATCGAATTTACTTGTCATTTATCATGTTACTTATTCAAAGCAGTTATTAATTAACGACGGTATTCGTTTCGCGATTATTAGATACAATGTTAAGTCAAGTGTAAAATGGGATTTGTTTACAATTAATGACAATGACGTGACGGTATTTGAATCATTTGTTTTTTTTTTTATTATAACCTAGCTTTGGTGGTAAAGATCTTAAGGATACAGGTATATATTTTGCTTCAAAATTCAGAGACTTTAGTTGTTTAATTATAACATAATTTTATATCTATTATTATAATTATTTTATAATATATAAATACAAAACTTCATAATAATAACTTCAGTTGATTTCAGAAATAGCTTAGTTATAGAAAATAAACGTATAACATTATCAAAAAGGGAACGATTTTTAAAATAAAAAAAATGGTTGACACTTAAAATAGATAAAACATGATTTTATAGCTTTTGTAAAACTTTAGCAAAAAATTAACCTCAAGAAAAAATCGTACAACGTTTAACATAATCGTTAACGGATAGATAAGCATGTCAGACTTTTACGAAACAAATTAACATTGTATAGACGATGTGACTACCACAATCACATCTGAACAACAATACTGAGATAGAGTGTACTTGTATAGCTAAACCTGGTTGCTCATTATTTGTATTATATAAACGTTGTTTCAGATGTTAATGTCGGCCGTACATTCGGGCACAATGCTTTGAAGCGACTCTCCTTCATCTTCTTACCAGTGATGTTCACACTGGGAGTAATATCTACACTACTCATGGCTTTGGCTATTATATCCGTAAAGAATCTCGCAATTGGAGTCATCCTTCTCATTGTATCTATTAGCCAGGTAATAACTCCATACAATTAAGCATATAATATCAAATATATTAATGCTTTTACTAGTACCAATTTAATTATTTCACATTCTGTCAGACTTTCATTAAAAAAAAAAAATAGAAATTAGACATTAACTTTTCTTAAAATGTTTAGTTCCGTTATAATTACTTTTACTTTTTGATGCATGCACTAACGTGATAAACGAATCACGGAGTTAACAAAATTACATTGAATTCTGCATAAAAATAATATTTCAAATTTCCATAAAATAAATTTACAACTTTGGTAAACTTAATGATATATATCAGTAATCACTTAATTCTTTAATTTTAGGCCGTATCAAGGTTATTCTCTGCTGGAGTAGCTCCTGCCCCTCTCGTGTTCCATCCACGAGCTGAAATTCTACCCGCGCCTGCATTACCAGCCCCATGGCCTGCATCTGGACCACTCCTATCCCCTTGGGGCAGATCTGACGACGCACCTATATCTGATTAGAGATACACGAAAATAGAGCGAAAAATGTCGAAAAAAAAAAGAATTTATACAATTTTTGTTTGTATATTTCATGCATTTATTAGACTTTAAAGCATGTCTTTACAGTTTTTACAGCACAATGCAGTGTATAAGTACATATATTAGTGCAACCTTCGTCTGTCTCTCGCGAACCACAATATTTGTGAAAGACAGACGACGACTTAAGAGTAGTATTATTTATTTATTTATATCATAAGTTAATTAAACATTAAATTTTTTCAATGAAGTATTGTTTTTTAATTCTATTCTTCCTGTGCAGCGCTTTCCTAGAAATAAAGAACACCCAATTCAAATCTAAGTCATATCCACTGAGTCGTCGAGAACAGCAACATATATATTTTTTTGTATTATACAGAGGTATTTATTTATTTTATATTAAAATAAAATTGCCAAATAAGTAACTATAAAACATGAACAATCAGAATTCGTTGTACAAACTGCATTTAATTTTATAATTTACTTAATAACAAGCGATTACAGCTTGCTCTAAAATTAAATAGGTTTCAAACATCAAAATTAACTATTAACATATTTTAACATTAAAATTATATACTTCAATCATTACATTTATATTAAGAATTAATAATAATAAATACTTACCAAATTACTAATCAATGAAAATTTCTAAATGTTCAGGACAACCAACCAAACTATGTAACACGCTTATATGCATATATATATATTTAGATACAGTTGATTATTTCAAAGAAGACGTTTTCCAATCGACGTTTTACTGTCAAAACTATTAGTGTCACCAGAAGACTATTAAATATAGATACACCGATTTATAGTTATACATTTAAATATAGCTTTTCAAAGATATACTTGAATGCAATCGTTTTAAACAAATAAATAAACAGCTTTATAATAAAAAGTAGCCGATACGGTATTCAGTGGTACGCTATTTATTTAAGAAATAACATGTAATCTTCATTTACAGCGTATCGTTGGCGTATCACTTTACGATCCGTTGAGCGTGCGGTATCTCAAGTGATCAAGCTCTAAGAATATTTATAAATATAATAATTATTATTTAAATTAAACTCGTATGCTATTTATTAAATAAGTTTACTTTTATCTTTTACCTGCTGGATAAATTATCAATATAATTTAAAATATCTTGAGGTTTCTACATGATACAAAAACAAAACTCTTTAATTAGATTTTCTATAACATTATTAGTATATAGGTTATTAGTGTTATTACTGACTTCCTGTAGCGCAACAATGTATGACCGTAATTTTTTTTAATTCATAACCATTCGTTGCTTTCACATACATTATTCTGATAAGTTGATTATATATGTTCCGATCACGTATAACAAACGCAAGCGTTACTAAATATGTTGGTACTAAGAAATCCCATTCGTAAGACCGTTGATAGAGGTCACGTGATATAAACCAGTCAAGCGGCTGGTTTCTAACCAGTTCTATACAAGACCTATAATGATAACCTATCCCTTAAATCGGTACTTTTTTCTGAAGCATAAGCGACTGAGTAGCTAGAAAACCATTAGAGATTATTTGTATTAAAAAAGGTTTTATAGATTTTTCTTTTTTTTTTTAAATAAAAAAAATATTTGTAGACCCCATATCAGAGAATTGTCTTTTCAAATATAGTTACCGTAGTGACTTAATTTGAAAAAAATATATTAGTAGAATACAAGAAAGGCCAGGTTTTGAAGAATCACTTTTATATCGATTTTCTTCTCCAGTTAAGCGTGAAGCTTATGTTAGGAGTACCACATTCGCTCAAGAGGTCAGGATCGAATCTGCGACTTTCACATCACTACACGGACCACATACCTTTGAGCCATTAAGGTAAAATTATTGTATTCGCATGTTGTTTATTTTTCGATATACTGAAATAAAAAAAAACTAAGTAGAAAAAATAGCCTTTGAAATTGAAAAAAATAATATGGATTTGGAATATCTAGCGCTTAACGTGAAAATATATTTTGAAATAAAGCAAACATGTTGAAATAAACCGAACGAAATTACTTTTCCTTTTAACTGTTTTATCGTAAAAGTAGACGAAATGGAAGTTAGAGAGAAAACATTACAAGTAAGTCGTTGATCTCGATCAGGATGATGCATTATTCAGTTTCAAGGAGGGGCGCGAGCGCAGTGCATTGACTAAGTGACCGTCAGAATGAACGCACCGAGCTTACTTTGTTTTATTTACATCCTTACATTCGCAACCCTTTCGAGCACAGAAGAATCAAATATAAAAAACACGTCAGATGTGAATAAATATGAAATATATGATGGTGTGTACGTCAAAATACCGGAAAAAAATGACGTTAATAATAAAATTATCTCCCTTGAAATCAACGGAAACAGGACTGAAGAAACGGGTAAGTCCCTTTTTTATGTATTAATAAAACGATCTTTTTGCCACAATCTTTACATTAGTATAAAAAACATAGCATATATATAGAGTAGTATAGAGAAACAAATACATTTTATTATTAATATAATAAAGTTTGTTTGTTTTTTCCGGTCAGATTTGGCAACTTATTTTTGCATTTGATAGTCTAATTTTTTTAGTTAGTGTATAGAATATTTACCATCACGCTACAACCCATTGAAACGGAGCATGAATGTATCGTAACCGTTATAAACTAGTTGAATCGGTAAACGATTCAGCCGAGATTTATTTTTGTGATGAATAGGCGAAGGCGGATCGGATGAGAATCGAAAATGAATCATATTCGATATAAGTTAGTAAAATTGACCTCTTCTTATATGTTTCATTGAAGAGAAAAATTACCGTGACTATCTTTTGTTTGTTGACTGAAGTTAAAAGAAAAAAATATTAATAATTTTTTTTTTAATTTTTATTTATATAAGCACTATTAACGATAATTCCTTGAATTAAAAATAGTAACTGTATACTTCTTGAGTTATATATGTACTTACTAACTACTCTTTCGGGTGACATAATATATTTTTTTTTACTGTGCCACCTGGTCCAGTGTAAACGATCCAGAGCCACAAATGTTCTAATCGACTTCGATCTTGCCCCTTTTTGCAGTCAAACACACGTACATACATTTCGAGTTTTGTGATTTATTAGTATTTTATTTTACATAGAATTAACAAATCTTAGACTAAAAGTAATATAGATATACATATATAAATATAACGTACTAGTATATAGTAACCAAGCTGTGCTTGAAAAACCGGAAAAAGGATTATAGTTGAACCCTTTTTAATCAAGTTCAACATCTAAAAGGTCAATTAAATTCAGCATTTTAATTTTGCTCTTTGATAGCTGATGCATAACTCTCTAGGTAGCGTTAGAAATAAATTCATGCTTAAATTTTCTTTTTTTATTGAGATGAAATTTTCATTATATTACATTCGAAACTTTTTAGATAACAATGTATATATTTGAGACGAATCTATTTCTATATGATAAGTTAAAGGACATTCGATTACTTTCTTGCCAAGATATACAAAACGTTTTCAAGATAACCGTAACAATTTAGTTCCGGCTAACCTAGTCTAACCTAGTCTTGATAGATTTCCATTTGATAACACTAATTTTCTGAACTAACACTATCTGTTCAAGGGGTGATGTTATTCGAGAATATTTTTTTAAATAAAAAAATTCCGAACAACAAACTCAGTGTAAACGTGTGAACAGGATAGTATTCTATTAATTCTATTATTTAAATAAGTTAATGTATATCTATTAAAGAACTTGCTGTACTTCATTTTATGTTTGTAATTGAACAAAGAGAGAGTTGATTTATTTTCTCAGCAAATAAAAATTAGGAAATTTAATTGCTAAAGAGTTTCATGTCACACCAATCGTTTACGCGTTACCGCGTGACGAGCGCCGAGACCGTACGCCGATACATAGAAAATATTTTGTAATATTTATTTTATCTATAATCTAGTTATAGTTGAGACTCAACAACAACAACTACAAAAAATCCCTAATAAAAATATTTTTTTTTATGCATAGATATACGATGTCTGTGTGTTTTCAAAAACTTATATGACAGTAATTATTTGTTGAAACGAAACACTCTTTAAACTTTGATCAGATCGAAAGATCTTTATTTCGATGATTTTCCTTTAAATTCCTATCGTATTACAAAACAAATGTTTACTCCAAACAAGTAATGTGATTTCGCCAATAAAACGTAAAAAAAAATATTTTTTTAACGGATGATAATTAATACTTCAGAAGATTATACAATTATTCCATCTAACTTACCCATAATTCAAAATTGTGATTAAAACATCGCCGCCATTCAAAACGTTTTCGTTCACACTAATCATTATGATTTATGATCGATATCGAAAAATGTTGAATGAGTATTTTTAACGTTATCTCTGCAATTTAAATAGAAAAGCGCATATTAAAAAGCAATATACAATTTCCATCGAGATAAAATCGTAGGAATTTCAATCTAAACAGCTTATTCTTTATTTTTATATCAATGCAGAGAGCGACGCTTGTGGTAAATCTATAATATTTACAATAATAACTAGAGTGTTGAATAAAATATAATTGATAGTTTACCCTATAAATTGGGGTAGTTGTGGAAATTTAATTTCGGTTCTGGATATAGACATGGATATATGGTAATATTTATTGGTTTTAGATACGGTTATGGATACGAAATCATTTTGGATTATCAACACGTTTTAGATACACGCGTTTTAAATATCAGTTATAAACGTAGTAACAAAAGTAACTGCGTAGGCCTTATGTACTTGAGAAGAAGGCTTGGAATTTTTGTACTGTATATATGTTTTGAACACGTTGCAATTAGTTTACCCAAAAAAGAAACAAGACACAATTAAAAAAAAATATTCACTTACATATGTGCCCCAAAATAAGTAGTAAGTAAATCACCACATAGTAGTCGTATAATATTCACACTATCTCAAGTTTGTGTGAGTAATGATAGTTACTTATATTCCACAGCGAAAATTTATATAACATTCTTCACCCATATAAATACTTTTTGGTGTTTATTTTTAGTCCATGAGTCAAGTTTCCCTAATCAGATATACAGGCAATTACATTACTAAAGATATGATTTTTTGTACCATAGTAAGTAAACTTTGGTCAATACATCGTATAATTTATATCATCAAAATGATCATTCATTTTGTCATTTCATTCTAATCTTATATTGTGGTATATTTTTAGTACTAAAATCTATCTTAATCAGTAAATTTTAAACTAATCGGATAAGCAGTTTTTAGTTCTACTAATCAAGAAAAAAAACGTACCTATATGTTATTTTTAAAGCTTAATATTATAATGTATAAAGTTAAGATGACGCTTGAAATCTTCGAATAATTTCGGCAAAGGGAGTTTTCAATCGTTTAATATCGAAATATCAACACTAAAAAGGTATAATTTATATTGTACAACTGGTATCGTTGTAAAGGTTAAATTTAATTCTGTCCATTGAATTTTACTATTATATTTAAACATCTGCTATATCGCGTGTTTCATATGACATTTTAGAAACAAACTAATAAAAATAGTAACAATCTAAAACCATTTCGTTGAACTTTAAATGCAAAAGTTTTTGTGCGAACGTAGCAAAATCCGTACCGAATTTAACCAAAACATTATGAGAGTCATTATTTGTATGAAAATTTATATACAGTGCTAGATTAAACATTGAAAAACGCATTATTAACATACGATCATAAAATAAGCAATGGCTGATTCGTTTCAAGATAGCATCTACTAAAATTATCTTACACAAACGACAGAAACGATTGCAAAGTTGTTATTGATAGTTTATTAAATTCACAAATTGTGTTTAATTTTTTTATAATATCTCAAAAACCTCATTACATGTATAGCCTGTAAATTTTCCACTAGGAGGAGGAGAAATTTAGGAGCATAAATCAAATCAAATCAATTTTATTCAAGTAAACTTCACAATGAAGCGTTTTTAATTCGTCGATATTAAAATTTCCACTGTTTCGGAAAGCAGCCTTCAGCGAGAAGAAACGGCAAGAAACTCGCATAGTTGCTCTTTTCAAATAAACAGATTTACAATGCTATTTTTTTACAATAATTAGTGTCCTGTGATGGAACCCGAGCCTAAATCGAGGCGTTTTTTTCTAAAAAGTACTCTTTTAATGAATAATAAGACTTATTTATTAATTTAGTCTTCATTAACTTTTTAAATTTTCTAAAATTTTTGCGTTATGATGTCCTAGAGCTAATATTGTAAATAGTTCGGATAGCTCTTGTCTGCAGAATAAATACTATTTCGATATCTATATTCCACCGTGCTAGTCCAATGCGAGTTGGTGGATTCACATGTGGCAGAATTTCGTTGAAATTAGATATTTTCCTTCATCGCCGAGCACGAGACGAATTATAAACACAAATGATTTGAACCCGCAATCATCGGTTAAGAATTAAGATGTACGGTTTCTAACCACTGGGCCATCTCGGCTCTCGAAAACCTTATTTATAATAAATATAACACATTTTTTACGTATATTACTTGACTAGCAAGCTCAAGTAAACTGAATGACTAAATCTGTACCTACACGAATAATTTGATTCCTTTAAATAGTGTTTACGTATTTAAATAAGTGATCTATTATTTTCAGGTCGCGGTAAACAAAAGAAGTTGATGCAGAAGCTGCTGCCTCTCTTCATCATGCCGTTTGTACTTCAGTCTACCATCGTACCCTTATTCCTGGGAGTGCTCAAGTTCATGCTATTCAAATCCTTGATGATCGGAAAGTTGGCTTTGGTTCTTATTATAATAAACGCCTTCAAGAACAGCAACTCTTTTAAAGGAAGGCAGGACGAAGACATAGCTAAAATACATTACGGTTACCATGGACACGGGATGGATGAATACGGATCATATTTCAACTCGTGAGATTTCCAGATATTTTAGAAGTTGTTCCTTCAACAAATTGCAGATGGCCAAAGATTTAAAAATTATTCGTATTCAATAACAATAAGCAACTGTACCAATCTTTTAAGTTATATTTCATTTTAATTAAGTAATTTATTTATATTTAAAATACAAAGAAAAGGCCGACAAGCAAACATTTACGTGTACTTGCACACGACAAAAGATAATAAATTATAAGTGTAATTTAAATTAAACAACGCATTGCGGATTATGTACGTGTCAGTTTAATGATGAAGTCGAGTGCTATTTTGTGAAAGTTTTGCCTGAAAAACATAATTTATAGCCAATAATAATAATAACGAATAAATATAGTGGATATAGAAAAATTGTATTTCTATTATTCTGTAACATGAAAACTTCGGAAACAAATTACATATTTCCTAGTTAGTACGTAACATGAAATTAATAAATAACATAATAAGGAAATATAATAGGTAAACTCTGTGTGTCGGCTATTCGAAATGAAGCAAGGAAGTTAGTTTTAATTGCTCACATTTCACTTATACGATGCAAAACGAAACGGAAACGCAGAATAAATGTAAGAAGCATAAAATGTAATTATTAAACCGAAATTTCGTGCTTTCCATTTTTTTACAAAGCGGCTGCAATCCATGCGAAACTAATTTATGTATTCATATGCTTATTACGACTGATACAGTTAACATTACATTAACAGCCTTTTAAATTTTCCATGCTGGGCTAATGCGGGTTGGTGGAATACACATCTGGCAGAATTTGAAATTAGACACATGCAGGTTTCCTCACGATGTTTTTCTTCACCGCCGAGCCCGAATTGAATTATAAGCACAAATTAAGCACATGAAAAAACAGTGGTGCTAGCCTGGGTTGGAAGCCGCAATCATTTGTTAAGATGCACGCGTTCTAACCACTGGGCCATCTCGGCGCTTAGACTGATACAGTTATTCTAGTATACATTTTGTTATCTAGAATTTGTAAGGACCTCTAGTAAGCCGTATGATCTAGCTAGATTATAAGCTGTCGAAATATTATGAACAGCGCTTACTGTTGTAATATAACGGACCATGTTGTATTTGTTATAAACTGACGACTCTTTTCACGAACCAAACCGAATTTTCCCATTCAATTCTCCATATCTATCTTTTATATTATAACCGAAAAGATTATAAGCTAGCTTATATTCGATTTGAATGCCTTCACAAATATCCAATCAATTTTTTCAACAGCTTAAAATCTATCTACCCGGATTGATTCTACGAGCGCTTCGTACCATTTTATTTTGATATTGACATATAACGGATATAATTTTGCGAATGAGTTCTATTTCGTTTCAAGTAGGTAAACGACGTCAAACTAAGTAATTCAAGCTCTACAATGAATTCAATTTGCTGTTACAAAATAAAATATTCTATTTATATCATATTAAAATTCTAGTTATAAATATAAAATCAACTAGTATATAAATCAACCTGGAGAAAATTAGATATTTTCGTGTTTAGAATCTAATCTGTCTGAATCATAGGAGAAAACATTTATATTTGATCTAATATATTTTTTTCATCATAATTCGATGAAATTTATATTTAGAGATAAATCAATATCACTTGTTTGAAATTATTTCGTATTGCTGTAAACGTAATCAACAAATTCGTATATAACATTCGCAAATATTAAACACGATAAAAGCGTTTAACTATTAATATACAGTAAAGTAAAGTAAAATTGTGTTTATGTGTAACAGATTCGCCGCCAAATACTCATACTTTTAAGTACCTCATCTTCATGTGATGCGGACATAAATAGATCCTTTCGTTGAGAGATTTATGACAGTTTTGACACATTCACTGTTAACCAATATAAGTATACGTGATATTCGTATACCTAGTGATAAGTGCACTGTGATAACTCTATGAGTTAAGGCGCAGAATCAACAGCTGTACGACTTTTTTGAGACAAATGAGTAATCACTAGCAGCCTCCAAATGCTCATCTGCTACTGAAATTTCTTGACATAAACCCAATAAGTTTTTACCAGAACGACAAGAGATTGACTGACTGCAAACTTATAAATCACTAGACCAGTGAGGCTGTTAATATAACATATCAATATACCACGATAGTATTTTCAAAACTGCTATAAATTTTAACTAATTTTATATTAGAATGGTGATTGTTCAAACTTAGTAAACTGTAACTTCTTTTTCAGTAAACTTATTTCAAGTTTATTTAGAATTTAATAAAATGGAAAGCTTCATAAATTAATCAATGTATGTCAAAATATAATTCTGCCTATATTGAAGCATAATAATTTTCAATCCAAGTTTATCATAATCTTTGTTCACGATACTCGTAACTATACCGGAATGTAATTTTCATTACTGAAAGCTGGCTGCTTACAAATAAATTTTAATATCAGACATAAAATTAAAAACAAGCATTTTGTTTTACTTTTTTTTTTAAATAGTTTGCTCTATACTATATTACTAGCGAGCCGCCCCGGTTTCGCAAATATACAATTTATTAATAAAGAAAATGAGTGCGCTTAGCAAAAAAATCATAAGTATTTTAAGTAGGTATATTTATTTTATAAGGTTTTTATTTTATCTATTAGTGAGAATCACATCATAATACGTTAAGGAGTCTACGAGAAGTAAGCGGAGATACTGACAGATTCAGAAAGCAATTTCGTTTTATACTATTGATAGATATATTAAATAAATTACTTCAATCCGACTTCGCAATAAAAAAATTAAATAACTTAATTTATGAAATTAATTATTTAAATAAATATTAGAATAGATGTGAAAGATGTAAAATTTGTTTCTTTTTTTGTTTTTTTCTAAATTTACGCAAAAAATCGAATAGTATTGATTTACAACGTTCATTTTATCTCAGTCTATAATTTTAAACACAAAGACAGACTTTATTTTGACATCTAGCTCAAAGACTTTGTATGAGAGATTTATATGTACGTCTATAAAAGTCAACGGCATATATTTCATTTAGTAGACGACAGTCATTTAAATAAATATACTTTATTTTTTCCATTTATTTATTAAGAATAATTACTCTGACATATCTCCAAAAGATATATCGACATAAATGGCCGACTTTTTTAGAAACTACGTACCCTTTAAGTTTAAACCGCTAAACCGATGAGATTTGATATGAAGATAGTTTGAGTCCCTGGGAAGAGCATATGCTACTTTTAATGTCCTTCTCGAGAGGATAAAATGGGGGCTAAGGATTTGTGTGGTATATGTAAAGTTTTATATTTATCGCGCAGGTCTAGCCGCAGGTTAAGCTCAGTTCAGTATAGTACTCATGCTGTACCATAATAATCAAACTTGGTAGGTACCTCTATTGAATAATAGAAGGTGGCACACTTGTAGGACAACACATAGGCGTCTATACAACAGGATGAAGATAAAAAAGACATAAAACATGCTAAATGTTATTACATAACTAAGATCTTTCTTGATGTTTCTTGATGAAACATCTTGGGCGATGAAACGATCCAAGCAGTTTCAAATAATCACTAATTACTGGAAACAAATAATAACGACGAAAAAAAAATATAATCCCGTTGAGGTTGTCATGCCTGTTCTTGTCAGTTCATGAGTATTTATTTTGCCATTGCTACCCGTAAATTGGCAAAAACATTTTATTGATAAATACATATATTAGTTTATATTCGTGGTGTGCCCGTATGTGAGATTGGAGTTCAGTTGTTAGGTCCCCTTTTATCCAGACAATGTGTATGTCACAGGGAGTAAGCAAGTTTAAGTACAGATACAAGGGATATAACATCTTAGTTCCCAAAATGCTGATGGTGCTTTGGTGATACAAGAAATGGTGAATATGTCTTACAGTGCAATGCCAAGGTTGGTGATAGCTATTTACCACCAGGTGGCAAATTTCTAAAGCCGAATACCGAACTCATAAAAAAATCGTTAAACTGGTACCTATCTATTTATTTGTTTTACAGAAAATTTAAAACGAGTCTCAGATTAATCTGGCATGGGATACGTTTGGGCCATTTCATCTTTCGGTGGAAGAGGGCGGTCCCTCTTGCTTCTACTCGGGGGTGTTAAGATGTTGTGTAATTTACTTTTGGTTATTTATATTCAGAAGTATGTGAGCTAAATATTAAACATATTAAATATTTAACATAAAGCTATAATTGTATCCAAATGTAGCCATAATGTATGTATGTAAATTTGTTTGTAATTTTTCATATATGTTGTCAGGGATAGAGAAAGACCGTTAGACACCTAACATCTGCACCGAATTTTAATGCATTGACCAAATAATGGTTATCTTTCTTACATCTTGGAGGTCGTTGTGACATTAGACCACGAATGAGAAAACCAAATATAAGTAATATTTACTATTTAATCATTTCGTAGATTAAAAATAACATTTTCAAGGTTCATGATAACTAAATTGCACTTGGAGATTTAAGGAGATTGAAACCTTTCAGGCGGTGATTATTCAAGATCCAAGTCCAGCCTTTAGAACGCATGTATGAATATATAAAATTGTTATTTCAGAATCAGGAGTCGATTCAATTGTAGCTCGAGGAAACTCAATGTTCAGTATGTTATTGATTTTAATGTTTAAATTAAAAAATATATTTGAGCTAAGAATGGGTGAATGGCATAGCATATTGCTTAGTTACTTAATCGGGAGCCATATGATAAACCACTACAATTTTAGTACGTTACAGTAGATATATCCAAGCGTTATATAAAGACGCTCAGTATGTGTCGAATGCCTATATTCGTACAGTCCTTTAACGAATGTATGTTTTCAGCGAAAATACATTTTTGAATAAAAGAGGACCTTTTTTTAGTTTATGTAAACATATGTTCGACATTTTGAATTCAATTTGTTTATTTACTAAAGAAATAATATACGAAGCCAATATTTCATGAATTGCATTTTTCACAATATCATTTCATAACGTCGTTTTATTTTAAATATTAAAGGTGAGCAAACATTTCTCTCCTTCGAAGATAAGATTAATCAGTTATGTAAATTTAGAAGAGAAATAGACAAAGATGCGAATTGTATACAATTACAATGCAGTTCTAAAATAAACTTCGATAAAGAATTTAATAAAATGAGCGAATTCATTTGCGCGTTCTAATGTTTTCTTAATTAATTAATTAGCTTACAAGGTTTTATTTTTAAAAATCAAGAAATACGCAATTAATCTGCTACTCGTACCAGACACTGCCTCAGGGTAAGCCCTTCAACCTGGAAAACATAAATAAGTATTGCTTTTTGGCTATACTTGGAACTCTGACTTTTGGCTATACAATACGTGAATTGTCGGGCTAGCACGAAACCCTACAACCAAGGGAATAGTTCCGAAACTACGGCTTAACTTGCTTTTCAATGCAAAACAGATTGATTCGATTCGATGAAGAGGACGAATGCATTTGACTCTATTTATTTACCCGTGACGCCATATACTTCAAGCATTGAATGAGTACTAATTAATAGTAACAATAAATTTTCTCGTTATGTACGGTGTCCTACGTTTGTTGATATTCGTGTATCCATACCGATATCACATTTTTCAATAAAGCACTGCTTTTCTGCCTGTATATGTAGCGTAGCGCATGAACCTTTTTTTTGTATTAATTAAAACAAGCGTGTCGCTCATAACTGTATATCTTAAGGCTATAAAGACATGATTGATAAGCAAAATAGGAAACAGATGGATTAATGAGAATATACAAAGCAAGCTCACTGGTCGGTTTAAATTAAGTTTGATATGCGTTCTTCACAATAAGCAATGTAATTTTATATCTAAAAAAAGACATATAAATGCACTCGCATTTTCAAAATAACTTTGTGGCACATATGCATTCCAAGTGAACAAGAGTTCAGAGGTCAAATTCACACAACGTGAAACCTTACACGGAATAAAAATAAAATAGAAATAGAATATAAATAGAGATCTATTATATGAAGATAAAATTGTATGTTTTATGATTACTTAGTGGCTGTGTACTCTGTTACTTATGGTTCGGTCAATTAGAGTTTGACTGATTTTTAATGTTTCACTTCTGCCTATTTTAATCTACTTAATAAATAATATACACACATATATATGTACTATTATCACTATTAAATATATAAGTATTGCTTAACTATTTATTTACTATACACTAATTTTTATAACATAATTTCCTTACATAGACCCTACTCAACTTTGGCGTCGTTTGAACGAATAAAGATTTTGACAGATAATTTTAATACTTTCTTTGGTATCAATATGTATAAGTCACAGAATATATATTTACTAGTAATATGTTATTGCACCGTTACTAATACGTGGAGTTTAGCATAAAGAAATGAAGCTAGTAAAAGAGGGTTCCTTCGCAGAATTAAATAACAATATATCGAATATAATTCGATGTTACGCGCTCATTCGAGTCCAACGCTGTTGTTACATATTTACCAAATACTATTCGTTATATCTTTTGGCGTCTGTTAGCTCCTATGGTATAAATATTACATCCGAGAACAGTTAATCCAATGAAATAATAGTGTTACGAAAGTACAAGTTGCTCCAGAGATAGTTACATAATGATAAATAAGAAATTTTGCTTACAAATCTTTTTAAGCTTATGTAATGCAACTTTCTTATATCTTACTTTAAGAAAACACAATAAAGGACGTTTATAATGATGCCGTCAAAACAACAATAATTATTTATAAAACAACAAAGATATAATTATTTATTTATGAAAATAAATCGCTCAGATTTCACAACGCCCGTTATAAACCAAATGTTATCTGAGTTTTCTTATCAACTAAAGAAAAAAGTTTAGGTATCTAAACTCGTCAGCTTTAACAGTCATCTCAAGTGACTTTAGCGATATGTTTATGTTTCAATGTTAACAGCCATTGAAGTGATATTGATAACTAAAACGTAAGTATATTTACGTTTGTAATAAACGTAGGACGCCTCCCACCAGTCTGTTCACTGTCATCGCACAACCAACTGTCGAGTTCGAGAGTGAAAAGATTATTTCGTAACTTGACTATTGCGCATAGTAGTCCGTTTCTTTTACATTATATCTTTATCACGGCCCTAATGACATTCAGTGCAGTTAAAAACGTTACAGAGTGGAATAAAGTGTACGTGTTAAATACAAAATCGATTTTTATCACGATTTTTGAGTAAAAGTGATCTCATTAAGGTTCGTACGCTAAATAATTATAAGGATAGCATGTTAGTTCTGTTTGAATGGTTACATGCTTACAACGTTATTATAACTTTATATAAGGTATTGTTGGGGAAACAATTATAAAGATTTCTTGGCTTTTATGCACAATTAAGAAGAACTTTTGTACTCTTATGACAATAAATATTTTTTATAATCAAATCTTTGATAGATAGAGATCAAAATTATTATATACATCGCTACACACATATCTGCGACTCTCTTGTGAAACTGTCTTACGAGTGATAGTACTTAGTAGTTTTAATAGACACGTTTTGAATAGATCACATTTATTTTCAGTTTTCACTAGAATTTTATCAACTCTTTATTTGTCGCATTAAGTCGAAATTAATTTCATTTTTTAGATTTGCTAATAAATGACAAACCATACAGTTCTCATTGAAAATTAATTCGTATTACTTTAGCGTAGATTTGATTCGAGTAGTTCAATACCAAAAACTTTTTTTCATTAAAAACTCTATTTGTGCAATCGAAAATACGGGTTACAGAATCACCTAGCTGGGCCATTTTAATAATGTTTAAAATGAATTTACTCGCTGAGGAATAGTTACTTTGATTTAGCATTAAACATAAAAAACAAGGTAATATTTTTACTTAAATAATAAACTCGACGTAGTCTTCTAAAACCCAAGGTTACCTTATGCTATAATATAGTAAAACTCTTAGGGAACTAATACATTTATATCTATTGTAAAATAGTTTATCGTTTAAGTGATTACCGAAAACGAATATATGCCTAATTAAGAGAGCATTAAACTCAAACTGTCTTTTATAATAATATAATTTTGAGTATTATATATTTGTAAAAAAAAAACTTTTTGAGACCTTAGACCTGAAATATCGCACAAGTTTGGGACAAAGTATAAAATATCAAAACACTGATTTATGCAACTGTGTAGCTGACTGATAAGGCATATTTAATTCTAAGGCTAAATTCCTATTATTCAAACTGAGACTGTCTCGATCACCTATTTTTTTCTTCTTTTATTTTTGTCTCTTGACTGAAAAAAGTTAAACGAGAATTGTGTAAATATATAATAAAAACTGAATAATGTTACTAAAAAAACTATTATAGTAGGTACAGTTCAGGTCACAGTATGTTAACAGTAATAATTACCTCATTTTCCTTTAAATCGTTTTAATACATTTGCATACAGGTTACGCAACTAAACTAAAATCATGGGTAGACAGTTTCTAAGTTTAGTTACGCTTGTATAACTCTTGTACGTGTAATTCTTTTATGCACAATATAAATATATAAACAATATCTTATAAAATGATAAGATCAACATTGCTTTTTTTATGATATAGGTAGGCGGACGAGCAAATGGGCCACCTGATGGTAAGTGGTCACAACAGCCCATAGACAATGGCGCTGTGAGAAATATTAACCATTCCTTACATCACCAATGTGCCATCAACCTTGGGACCTAAGATGTTATGTCCCTTGTGTCTGTTGTTACACGGACTCATTCACGCTTCTAACCGGAACACAACACTGGGTACTGCTGTTTGGCGGTAGAATATTTGATGAGTGGGCGATACCTACCGACGGACTAGCACTAAGTCCTAAGTAAACATTATTTAGTAAGTATTAAGTGTAAGTACATATTATGATTTCACATTAGTCTTCACTTAAAAAATATTTCTAAAATAATCTTCACTTAATAATGTAGTTGTCAGTATGGAGATTGTATTTAAATCTATAACTACACCGTCTACTTAAATTTAATATAAAATTTGCTTTTTGATTGGGTTGTTCAGAAGAATAAGTAAATTACCCGTTAAAGACCGCTGTAGTACTATAAAAATACATTAAACCATTTTTATACTTTCATGCAACTACGTTAGGAAATAACGTATGTCAGCGCATGCGCAATATTTTCTTATTGACATGCATGCATGTCATAAAATATTCTTAATCGGTAACAAAAGTAATATTATCGTATTGAGATATTATTCGACATCCGCGATAAGTATTATGACAGCGTCAAGATTACCCGGTGGGTAAAAAACATGAATCTGTATTGAAGGTCGCGAGGCTTCAATAGGCTACTTTCGGTAGTGAAAAATAAAGTATGAATATTGATAAAAATTAAAATATATGTAGAAATATACTTAAATATTCTGGTTTTGAGTCATGAAACACATTATTGTTTTATTATGTTAAAATTCGTAATTTATTGTCTGTATATCAAGTTAACACGAGCCGCTATTGTGTGACGTCATATAAGCAAAAACTGTCATTTCAATAGTATCTGGCATTTTGATAAACAACTTTTCTGGGATTTATTGCTAGTATTTGTACGCTATACACCAATGATAGCGATTGTAATTTATTATTTCCCCAAAAAAAAACAAATATTTATAGCTGTTGACGTTGAATGAGTGCTGGTCGTACACACACAACTGTTATCTTTACCAATATAAAGTCACCAAAATGATTGACAGTATTTTTGCGAGAATAAATAAGGTTCAAAATTTAATTTTATTGCAAGAAAACGTGTTTATTTTGCTGAAATATTTTTTGTGGCTTTTTATTTGAAAATGAACATTTTGAAGTACTTTTCAAACATTATAGTACTCTATTAATCTCGAGTACTATACACTAAAGTAAAACTAATTAATATTTCATTGTAAGCATGTTCTATCAACTCACACTGGAACTGAAGTAAAACCTTGACCCAGTGAAAGGATATTTTACAGAATTTTTATTATTAGAATTATTATAGAAAAGATCATTTACAGGCTAATATTTTACTTTATTCCGGAAAATTATATTGGTCATCTGATTATGTGTTCACTAACGTCCATAGGGACTGGTGTATAATTTACTATCGATTATTTATTTAAATAGATTATAATCACTTGAATGGTAATATCCTTTCTATTGCGACTTTCTAATCTCCTAAGATCGATTTTCAATTAGATATCGAGATTGAATCGACAGTGAATAAAACATACCTAACTATAATACGTCATCATAATAAATCAAGATAAGAATTTTATCCAGTTAACACACTCGAACCAAACGTGAGTTAAATCTTCTACGAAAGAAATTACAGATGGGTTCAAGGCATTTATTAAGTAACTAGCTGTGCCCGCGACTTCGTTCGCGTAGTTGTCGGAAACACTATCATGATTATCGTTTGATTGCTCACGTTGGTTTTTGTTATTATAATCGTCAATAAGATTTAATAATATGTTTTACAGTACTTCAGCGTAGATTATATTTTTAGTTTTATTTTCTTGTGGTAGAAGAACATACAGATTTTGCCCGCAACCCGATCTTGACAACGCGACATATAGTTGGCCGTGTGAAAAGCAGTCTTGACGTAAATCGATTCCTACGTGTTTAAATGTTTGGCCCTGTGATTTATTAATGGTTACGGCAAAAGATAACTTAATGGGAAATTGAATTCTTTTAAAATTAAAAGGTAAATCATTTGGAATCATTGGGATGCGAGGTATAAGCACTGTTTGACCAATTGCCGGACCAGTCAAAACTGTTGCAACGATCACGTTATTGCGAAGGAATTTTACTCGAAGGCGGGTCCCGTTACATAAATTTGGTGGTTTAAGATTTCTGAGTAAAAATTATCGCAGCACCTATTTTTAACTTCAGGGAATGTGGTGGAAGGCCGCTCGGGTTTAAAGAATTGAGAAACTATTGTGTGTAATGGACAGCATCTTCTTGATCCATTACATTATCAATAGATGGGTAGGTAGTTATATCGCCTGGAAGTTTGGTTAAAATTAGGTCGTTAATTTCGTCAACGCTACTATTGCTCGCCGCCAATATTGCCCTTTGACACATCCATTGGTAATCTTTATTTTCTATTTCGACGATATTAGGGTAAACTTTTGATATTAAATCCTCTATGCTAGTCACTTTTTCTCCTAAATCGCGATCAATTTCAATTTTATTTTCAGAATGAGGTACTTTTCCATCTCCTATTAAAAGTAACTTTGAAGGAAAATTTGTACTTCCTCCCCCCAAATGTGCTCTCATATTCGTAGATAGTTTTAAGTTATGGACAAATTTCCATAACGGTGAACTTTTAAGGCAAGACCTTACAATGTCTGCTCTAGTTCCTCTTAAAATTACCGGTAAAGTTTGTCTAAATAAATTACCAACATCTGTGTTTTTATTGCTTATTGTTAAACGGTCAATTATGACAACCCTTTTCTTAAACATAAAAGAAATATTGTACAATAGTGTACGATTGCGAATTTTTTTTTTGTTAACAATTCGATGCAGGTGTATCGACATCTGGATGTAAGACAAAAGAAAAAGTCAATTGTAAATAAATAAATCACAAACAAAATTCATACTCTGCCAAAACAAACAAAACGTTCAACAGGAAATGTAATAGTAAATCTGAATGACTTTTCTTTGTCTTGGATTAGGAGAAAAGTTCATGAATTGTAATACCTGACGGTAGACATGTTTGCTTAAACACTCAATTTTGATTCCAATTTTCTGTCATTATATAGGACCACTATGTACGTATAGGGTTTAAAAAAACATCAAGAAGAAGTGTATTTATCGATAGACCAGATTTACAAATTTGGAGTATATCATATATTTACAAACCTACCTTGGCTGACACCGCCTCCAAAAATAACAATAATTTTAACTATAAGTTAATGTAATAACTTTGCTGACTTTTAAATAGTCTAAATATTTTTAATTTCATTTTACATAGTATAAATCTAAAAAATATTGTGATCATTGTTTGTTATTCATAGGTTTGTGTTAAGTTAGATTTAAAGTGTTAAGTTAGTTTTTTTTGTCAAAATTTTTGTTTCTAAAAGATTCGGCCGAGTATCGCTAACGTGCTCCTTAGAATTGTTCCGTTCCCTTCCGTACCGTTACTTTGTCAAGGATCCTATGCTCAGAACCTTACCAAACTTTCACCATAGTACCCTTGAAGTATATCCTTTATAATAAAAAAAGAATCATTAAAATTGGTTGGCACAATTTTGAGTTATTCACCTATTTATCGCGCACATACATAATGCACATTTAAGACTTATATCGTTTTCATAGGGATACCATCATCGTAACAGGATAAAATTAAAATGGGGCCCCACGGGAAGCACTACCTTTCAAACAAAAAAAAATTATCAAAATCCAGTGAAAAGTTATGAGGTAACAAACATATAAAAAAAAAAATACAGACGAATTGATAACCTCCTCCTTTTTGAAGTCGGTTGAAAACAAACAATATTAACTTAAACGTAATAAGATAAACAAACCGAACAATAAGAAGTTTAGATTGTTTCTCCTTTGGTGTTATTATTTCATAAGGTGATTATAGTACAACCGTGTTGAATATGCTTGAACGTAATAGAAATTACTTGAAATATTGAACTACTAATTTTAAACGATATTCACCTATTTGCTTATTTGCATAATTTATTTTCTCAGTGATGATTAATCTGCATCGGTGAAAGTATCGCTCGCCATTTTGAACTTTTTTACGTGTGTAATGTAATTTTTATACCTTATTTATACTGTGAAACGTTTGAATTGTTTACTTGCAAAGTACGAAGGAATGTTCATTGAAATTTTATCTTATATCGTAAGTTAAAACTACAGCAGATTATGATTTAAATGTAATCGATTTTAAACGATAAAAAATAATGAGCAAATAAGCTGATAACAAAACCTAATTTTGATAAATAATTTAACTATTAAGAATGTTAATTTTTTTAAGTCGTTATGTGCATTGCTACTTCGCAGAACTATACCCGCGGGTGAGAGTGGCGAGCGCGGCGGCGGGGCTGACCCGCCTCCCCCTCATCCGCCGCCGCGCCCCGCCTGCTAGCACACTCTTAACAAATAGACATATAGTGTCACGGACTTTTTTTTATTATTAAAAGAGGAATATATCTTTTATACACATTTTTTGAGTAACTTAAAACGTTTATGCTGCGCACGCATCGAAAGTCCATAAATGTGAATAATTTTCCCCGTTTTTGCAACATTTCTCACTGTCGCTGCGCTCCTATTGGTCGCAGCGTAATGTTATATAGCCTAAAGCCTTCCTCTATAAATGGACTATTCAACAAAAAAAGAATTTTTCAAATCGGACCAGTAGTTCCTGAGATTAGCGCGTTTAAACAAACAAACAAACAAACTCTTCCGCTTTATATATTAGTATAGATAACTTTTTTATTATTGTTTTTTACAAATTTACAAGTTTATTTAAACTTTTGACAAGAGATCAAAGTTTCATTTAGTATTTTTCAAAATTATTGGATAAAATATTTAGAATATATAGAAAACCGTTTTAAAACCGCTAAGCTATTTACGCTCATAACTGAAAATACAGATGCAAGTCATGCATGCTACGTTTTATAATAAAAATGACTCATTTGTGTTTCAATTCATTTCATGACACGTAGAGTGTCGCCTCAGCGTGGTTTTCGTAAAAAAAAAACAGAATTGTACTTTTTATTTGTTTATGTTTAATTTATTTTTACAAAAGTACCATTACTACAAGAAAAAATGTATAAAATGGTCTATTAAATTCTATTCCACATACAGGTGAACATAGAACTTAACCTATGATTTTATATTTTATTTTAAAAAATGTAGCAAAAATAATAAAATAGTAGACTAAGCTAAAAAGAACATGGACAAAGTTAAAACAACATTCTACAATAACTAAACAACAGAAAGATACATAGACAAAAAGCTATTCAAATAAATACGAAAGTACTCGTAATCCATAAAAAAGAGATATTTTACATAATATAATATAACTAAAGGTTTTAGACTTTAATCAAACCGAATCTTATAACTCGTATTTATCCACATTTGGTTTGGTAACCCCAATGAGCCAAAACACGTATCACAATACATTTAAAGTTGACAATTTAGCTAACAAAATAACTATATCACAAATTTATGTAATCTTATACAAGTTGGAGCTTATATATGCAATATATGTATGATGGTAGATTTAATTTAAGTTGGTCCACTAAACATGTAATCTAGAGCCTGTTTTATTGTTATCTCTAGAAAAAATAATATAGTTTATGGTGTACGACGGTCTCGCAATTGCGTCATGAAATTGCATTTTTGGCTCCCGTATCGCCGATTTCGGTCACGATAGCTAATCAGCACAAGTCTACTCTATTGCCGCACTCATATTATCCGATGGAACAAATCCGAAACGACCAGAAAGGGTTTGATGCGACATAACGTAATGCGTTGCTGTAGTTCTATTTACCAAATTCCTATCAAACTACACAATTAGTTGATAGATAAATGCAAAATATCCCGCAGGATTTCATTATAGAAATAAATACACACGGAGGATGCGTTTGTTGCTCTTCCTATCAAAGTTATTAATCAATATTAATGTCGATAATATTTATTTATTTAGTTATAATACAAAACTGTATATAATATACATATCATTATAGGACACCTACCTAATTCGATATTACAGCACGTTTAACAATATTTAAAATAAGCCTACGTTATATATGATATAGTTGATATTATTAATTGAGATGAAGTTTTTTTTGTGTTTCATAACTAAAATTACTACTAAACCAATATACATAAAACCTTTACCTGTAGTTTCAATGCGTTTCGAAGAAAGTTTAAGTACATACATGTTAGATGGCAGATAACGTCTGGCGACAGTTTTAATGCGATTAATATATTTAAATAATAAATAGACTATTTGTTAATTGTGATAATAATATACACGGTATAAAATGTAAACATATTTCAGGGTAAATAACTGATTAATTGATGATATCCGACCGGCAAGCTTCTACTATTGGTGTAAAAATGTTGTTATATTATTTTCAGATGGGCCCTCGAATCTACAAGTGGGTGTTCAATAACAAACTTCTTATATTGTTAGCGACGGCAGCATTTTGCCTATTAATTTCTACTTTAGTTTTGTCAATACAAAATAGAAACCTTAAAAGATCAATACGACTCAACAGTCAGGTCATCGGTCAAAAAACGAATAGAAAAATACTTCAACGAATAAATACGAGTATGCCAGAGGTTAGTACAAGATCATTAAAACGTTTTGATCATTTCAAAATTAAATAAGTTTTAGTATGGAGATATATATATGTCACCGAGATAGCACAGAGGTAACACATGAAAAGATACTTATATAGATAAGATACTATACTAGATCTTAACCGAACATCGGGGGCTTAAACCCGGGCAAGCAGATCTCTATTTTCATATGATTACTTTGTGCTTATTATTAATCTCGCGGTGGAACATAGCTCCAAGCCTGCTTTTCGACCAAATTATTGTAACCCGAATCACCAAAAGTTTTAATTCGATGCGACATCATTGTTCTAAATGTATTACCTACCCATAACTTTGTGCTTAGAAAAGAAGCAACTTTATAGCATTTTCAAAAATAGTATAATAAATAGAAACAACGTTAAAAAGTTGCATTTTCAGTTAAACAAGCACCTTTGATATGCTGCAGTATTTGATTCTAATAATATGTTCCGAAATACTCTTCCTGCCAGGCTACATACCTATTTAAATTTCAGGCGTTTAATTAAACCTAGTTTACAAATTATTATTTTTTTTCAGAGTACCAGACTTTCAAAATATGTAATACCTACCAATTATATTTTAAAACTATGGCCTGATATTAAAAATAAAACTTTTGAAGGCAATGTTTCAATCTCGCTTAATGTTTTAAAATCTACGGATTTAATATATTTGCACGCAAAGGATTTAAACATACTTGAAGTTAAATTGAAAAACTTCTACAACGAAACTATATTAATTACGTCTACTAATATATTAAATGCTGCAGAAGTTCTTCAGGTGAATTTGCAAAATGAAATAAAACCTAATGCGAATTATAAGCTTGACATTATGTTTTCTGGAAGATTAGACGAAGGAATCGTAGGATTTTATGAAAGTACAATGAAAAATGGAGAGTAAGTACCCAATATTACGCGAGCTTTCAACTACAGAAATATTACAATGTAAATGTTCCATCATTTTCTCGAACAACAGTATAATACCTATATAGAATGATAATGGATCGAAATAAAGATATTTGTGGGTTTCAAATCCGGTAAGTAAAAAAATGACAATAACAAGTCTGTCAAATAGGAATGGAGTGGTATGAAGTTTAATTAAATCTAAAACCGTGTGCCATAATTTAACTAACTCACTCTCCTATTAATTGAAATATAGACATACCTACTAAGAAGTCCTGTTTGGCGGTAAAATTAAAATGAACGAATAAAATTAAAATAAGGAAAGAGAAAAAGCCATTGATTAGGCATAATATTTTTATCCTTTCAGTCATCCCCAAAACCTAACATGTGCCTATGCAATTTTTGATATACAATTTTAGAAAAAAAAAATATTTTTGATACGCCGATTAAAGGATTTAATTCCACCAAACAACCTAATTTCATCAAGTTGTTCTTTAATTTTTCGAGTTTAATTATTAACTATTTATTTTTTTAATTCAATAAAAACAAAAAGAAATACCTTAATTAAAATTAGGTCTTTGGCAGCCCAGTCAATGTTGACGAGGTAACTCGTTCACAATATGTAACCTAAATCCCTTTATATTCAATTTACTTAACGTTAGATACCTGGTATGTACCATAATGAGGGAATAAAATCGACAGATTAATAGCACATAATTATGTGTGGTGTGATTATTATACCCTGTTCAGTGTCCAACGGTCTGAACAGTTATTCCCTTTTTGACAATGGTCCAGTAGTAAAATACATAACGTAAAATTTTACTTTTGTTTTTAATAATAATAACACATGCAAAACTCAGATATCTGTTATGAAAATGGTACCATTGGATCTCTATTTGATCTTTACTTTTGTTTAAGGATTAAGAGAATACTTGCCCGTTGGCAACATTCATAGGCTCAACTGTCAGTGTCAGTATATTAATCAATTTGACATAAGTGTACTAAATAAATTAGAAATTGCACGCAATCCTTATTTGTTTTTTTTTAACCATTGTGTTGTTTGATACTTGATAGTTTATAGTAGGATAGTAAAAAGATAAATCATCCCTTTCTCAAATAGATGATTACAAAATTTGCATATAGTCTCATAAGTTTTAGACATATTTTGAGGTTTAGAGTGACTAAACAATTTTGCCGGTTGAAATCTGTAAATTGTTTCGATGCAATGGAAAATTCTTATAAAGTAAAACTCTCTGAGAGACTGTTGTCATCTGTTCGCCCTTTACATTATCAACTACTTCTAAATCCAGATTTGAAAACTGGTATTTTTCAAGGGGATGTCAAAATAGATGTAAATCTAGAACACGAAAGGAACTTTTTATCCCTACATACGAAATTTTTAGACATCAGTGATGTGAAGGTTTATAATGATATAACAGAAATTTGTGTTGCAAAATATTTAGAAGTTAAATCTCTGGAACAATTGTTAATTCAATTTGATAAAAATCTCAATCCTGGAAAATATCATTTAAATATTAAATTTAATGGTAACTTAACTCGTAATATAGTCGGATTTTATTTATCCCGCCTAAAAGATAACAGGTAAAAAGTATAATCTGTACTTTATGATATGATACTATATGATATGTAATGAAAAATTTGATAATATGTCACATATTATAATTAATTAATTTGTATTTCAGCACTATGGTAGCAAGTAAATTCCAGCCGACTTATGCTCGCCAAGCATATCCGTGTTTTGATGAGCCAGAATTCAAAGCCACATATGATATTACATTGGTGAAACCTGTGGACTATATGGCACTTTCTAATATGAATGTAAGATAAATTTCTACAGGTAATTCTAGTAATAAAATAAACAAAATACACTCTTGTATCTGATATTAATTATTTTTACATTTCTATTTATTTATTGCATATGTATTTAACAAAAGCTTGCTAAGTGTACATGAGTTTCTAAGATGAATTCCAGTCATGATAAATTAATTCAAAAGAAGATTAATTGAACTGGTAAAATATAATGAAATGGTAGTTTATTCATGTATAATATAGGAAAAATAAAAGATTTTTATGTAATTGTTAAAACATTCATAGAAGCCATAAATAATAATTTACTACACAATGTAGATTAACAGTTATTACATTTGAAAAAACAGTATTCTAATTAAAAAAAAGGTAACATCTTTTATGTTACTCTTTTCTATCTATATGTCTGTCATAGATATGATAATAGATAATTCACCTAAATTCACAAAAGAAGCTCATTATTTCAACATGAAATAACAAGCAAATTCTTTAATTAATATATTTTTATAGTTCTTAATATTTAATGCAGTCTAAACTAACATTTATTTTATTTTAATATAATTTTTGTGAATATATACAATTTCCTTGTTTTTAAGATACACAGAAAATTATAAAATCACGAATTTACAAATAAATAGCATAACAACAATTTTACTGAAATTGTTTCAATTTTATCAGCACAAAAACTAAATATGTCAATCACTATCTACAAGACTACAGATAACTTGACATATTAAGTATGTTACCATATCTCTTACATATAAATGAATATATTCAAAAATATTACACTATATGTTTCTTTATAGGAAATATCTAAACAGACAGATTCTTCCACTAACACTGAGTCCGTCACTTTTGCGACCAGTGTTCCAATGTCAACGTACCTAGCATGCTTTGTCATTTGTAACTTTGATCATAAAGAAGCTGAAATCATAGCTAATGGTATTGGAAATAATTTCAAATTGAGATCATTTGCACAAAAGGATCAAACTCACAAGATTGATTTCGCCCAAGATATTGGAAAGAGAGTAACCGAGTTTTATATCAAATACTATGAGGTTCCTTTTCCACTTCCTAAATTGGGTAAGTAGCATAGAGCTTTTTAATAACGATACCACAATTCCAAATTGGAATTTTATTTCATAAATAGGAATATATTAAAGCCCATTATTGTCTAAAATAAAATTTTATTGATTTATCACTATTGAGGTGTTAGTGTTGTTCATATATTTTTTTTTTCTGCTTGTATTTACATTCAGCCCTAGAGCTATGAGCAAATTTGTTCAGTGATGCTGTCATGCGAAGCAGCTTCCCATTGGAGGCACTACATTTGTTGCTCAGAGGTACTGCCGGTCTAGCTCTAAGATATGATGATGATTTAGTCGTTTAGCATATTTGTCCATAGTGAGTTGGCGAGCAAGGTCGTTGGGGTGACGGATTAATCGCTCTTTGTATATAGTTGCCAAACTTCGAATTTCCTCTTTAATTGTTTTCATTTCAAGGTGCTCGTGAACTTCACTGTTGGTGATGTATCATGGTACCCTTGCAATTGCTCTCAAGATCTTGTTCTGTTGGCAGTGAAGAATATTTATATTGGATTCGCTTGCACTGCCCCATCGTTGCAGACCATATGTCCAAATGGGATTACTTTATATATAAGCAGTTTGTTGTCCAAAGAGAGTCTTGAGTTCTTTCCTAGCATCCAGTACAGTTTGTTACATTTCAGCTGAACCTCCTGTTTCTTACATTTGATGTGGTGCCTCCAGGTTAGTCTGCAACCAATGTGTAAGCCAAGAGATTTTACGTGGGCACTGTGGGGTAGAATACATTGGCCCAATTTAACAGGTGGGCAATCCCCTACTCTAAGTGTAAATGTCACCTGTACTGACTTTGAAGCACTGGTCTTTATTTTCCATTTTTCGAGCCAACTGTTTACTTTGTTAAGGGCCTTTTTTTTTTTAACGAGGAGGAAATGCATTTACGCATGCCGCCCGGTCGGGGGACCGGGACTCAATCGGGATCTAATGTCCCGTGCCAGGGCTCGATTAGCGAGCCCTCCCACTCCCACCTAGCCAACGAGGCCACTCACATGGTCCGCCCTGACGCCGAACTGGGACGTATCAAGAGCAGCCCCGCGGCATCCCTCCCGCCAGTCTTAGCCGTGGCCGATGAGCAAGCTCAAGCCGGCCCCGTTGCCTAGGGTACACCACGAGGAGGTGACTGACATGTATCCCACTTTGTTAAGGGCCTTCTGCAAGTTAGGTCAGCAGCGGTAGGTCAGCAGTGTACGTTTCCTTTCTCAAAAGAGAAGGTTTGTTGGGCAGTATTTCTTGGAGGTTTTATATCTCGAGTATCTTCTGCAATACCACGTCTTTCAGCTCTTCGGGGTCCGTATTTAGCTCTTCGGGGTCCGTATTTGTTAATTTTCCTGGCAAGTATTTCTCTGTATATCTCACAACCTTTGTAGTTTGCTGGGTGAGCGCCTTGACAAAGTGCACATAGGGCTGGTGTATTTCTATCGCGCTTTGGGCAGTCTGAGGTTTTATGTGTCTGTGCGCATTTCACACAGCGGAAAGGTCTCATACAGTAATTCTTTGTATGTCCATATTGTTGGCACCGTTGACACTGTACGATTGAGTTTTTCTTCTTGGGATCCTCTATAGTTACCGATTGATGGTAGATGTATTTAATTTCTTTAGCTGCTTTGTTGTTCTGGCTAGGTAGAAGATTTATAAAGAATGTTGATGTAGGTTTTTTCTCTGGATCATATCTGGAGTTAATAATTTCCCCGACAACAATGTTTCCAGTTTTTTCGATTTCTTCTTTTATCTCACTTTTAGGCCTTGTGTGGTGAAGATTCCGAATGACAATACGGCAGAGGCGTTCTTCCTTTTTTTTGAATGTGTGACCAATTAAGCCACTTTCACGGAATTTGGCGATGATTCTTTTGTAGGCCTCCGTATCTAGGGTGTTGATTCTCAGTTGGTTTCTGTTGGTAATCCGATATGTAAATGAACTTTTATCTGCAACAGTTTCCACGAGTTCAGTTAATTTATTAACATCTTGTATACCGTATAGTATATTATGGGTGGGGGCTTACTAGGTCTTTTTTCGCCCAAATTTTTGGTTTTGGTGGGTTCTTCTGTTAGGTCAATTGGTAATTGGCTGAACCTGTTGCTAGTGGTAATACTCTCTGGGGAGTCACTGGCTTTTTTCCGTTTAGGATTTCTGTTGCCTGGTACCCTTTGCCAGGATGGGTGGCATATAGTGCCTTGCTGGCTTGATGTTTTGTTTTGTGTGGCCTAGTCTTTCGGTGGTCCTGCCACAGTTTGTAAACTTTCCGAGAGTTTACATCCAAGGGAGTTGCTTCTTGGTCTGGTGATAAACAGACTGCGGTGGAAGGTCTGCTGAATAACTTTCTTGCTGCCAGTAAAGCATTCACTGTGATGGAAGCCTGGTCGCCTACTTCCATCAAGTCTTCGATAGCTAATTTCACACTCCCCGGCCCGGGTACCGGAGAGCGCTGGGGGTTAGCCGGATCGCATGACGTACACTCTTTCTCATTATTCGACATTTTCATAAAAAGGGGGGTTGGGAGAAAATACACATACTACTTTCCCAGAGCAGTATTGCAGCTATTTTAGGGGGGCATTTAACATCTCTAAGTCTGCTGTCGCCTTAACAGGTTAGTTGACCGCCGCCTGTAGCTTGACGTTGTTGCTCGTTTGGCACCACCCAGTGGATATATAATAGATATAAATAATCTAATCAAAGACAGTGAGAATTTACCACAGACAATTTTATTACTTTCAATAACTATTCCTTACACAAAAGAAAATCTTAATTTAAGTTAGCTAATACAAGCATTTTTGAATTGTCACATTATAGGATTAAATAGGATGTAAATACCATTCATTCAGAAAGTTGATCCGAAAAATCTATGGCATGAACCTGGAACAATTAAATTAAGCCTTGTAACTTTCTTTTCATGAGTAGATACATATTTGGCCTATGATGGACTATACAACATTTTCAAGATACCTTTTCATGACAGAATTAATTAAACAATATAAATATTTTTTGATTTCAGATATGATTGCTATTCCTGATTATGTGTCAGGTGCCACCGAACACTGGGGCTTGATCACATACAGAGAAACCTCATTTTTGATTGATGAGGCGACTGCATCATCTAGAAACAAAATCGGTGTTGCTAACACTGTTGCTCATGAACTAGCTCACATGTGGTTTGGAAATTTAGGTAAGCAATTTATGTAAAAGGTCTTGATTTTTTTACAGTTACATATATAATACAGGTTCCTATAGATAAGTAGTAAAAAACAATCTAAATCTGCTATATTGTGCCCCACAAATTGTTTTTGTCTAATACCTATGTCAGATTAAGTAGAAGACAAGTGGAAAAGTCCAATTTGGAATAGAGATAACTTAGGATAAGTCATCTCTATACCAAATTTCACATAAAATATAGGCTACTTGATATATAGGTGCAGACAGAAGCTGTATTATACATGTATGGTCTGTATTTATTTATTTTTTGTTTTTTTTTTGTTTTAGTTACTATGAAATGGTGGGATGAAGTCTGGTTGAATGAAGGTTTTGCATCATATATGCAAGTGAAATCTTTAAATGCTATAGAACCTTCATGGACAATGGTATATAATAATAACTTAATAAATCAAGGCTTTAATTATAAATGTTCTTGAAGTATGATTAGTAAACAATGCTGCATCATTTTATTTCAAATGTCAAATCAATGATAGAAGAAAAAGTATGTTTAACTAATCACCTGCTAAGCAATGTTTATACATAAGGCTGTTAATGTTTAATCAATAATATTTTAATGAAATATTTTAATATTTCAGTTGGACCAATTTCTAACCAGGACATTACACTCAGTGCTAGTGATCGACGCCAAACTTTCAAGTCATCCTATAGTTCAAACTGTTGAGACTCCAGACGAAATTACTTCTATATTTGATTCCATATCTTATAACAAGGTAAGAAAATATACTATGTTTGTTCGATAATCTCACTTACATTCTAAAGTATCATGTATTGCGCATGTTTTTAGTTCCTGGAAGTATCACAATCAAAATTTTGGGATTACATTTTTTTTGTCTTCTTTCTTGTTGTGTACCAGTTGTATTCCTTGTGTTATTAATCTTAGAGGGATTTTAGATTCCTAGGCCAATCTTGACGGTATTACGGTCCAGAATCTCCTTTGTAGTTGCCCTTTTAATAATTTTCATGCCGCGACGTTATTAAATAATAACAATAATACTTTCGAACTGATTTTCTACCACACGAAAATCATGTGTTTAATATGTATTGATCGTAAGGAAAGAATGACATTGATGTAATTCTTTTAAATGCGTCCCAAGGAACAGTGTGTTAGCTCCAAATCTCAGAAATAGTGACAGCTACAGCTACAGCTAAGGACACTTATAGCCTGTTACTTTATTTTATAGTAAGTAATCGAAATAATCGACCTGTTCCAGGGTGCGTCTATTTTAAGGATGTTAGAAGGGTTTATTGGAGAAGAAAATTTCCGTAAGGGAGTGTCAGACTATTTAAAGAAGTATGAGTTTGGAAATACCATTACGAAGGATCTACTTACATCCCTAGAACCGTATTTTAATAAAAACAATCCTGATTTAAATCTAATGTAAGTATTGCCTTCTTTCAGAAAGTATTAAGATGTTACCAATTTTTTTATCGATTGTGCTAATATCAGGATCTACCATTTTTTTTCTAAAACTATATTACCTTATACCGTACACCTAATCCCTTTCAGCTTAGAAGATTTCCCGTCAATGCGAAAAAAATTAACAAAGATAACTTACCTACTTAGTAGAAGCGATATCTGTGTATTGTGCGTTTGATGTTTTTATAAATGTATATTTATTTAAACATTTATTTAGATATTTATTAATGATTGTGCTTCACTCAGTATTTTATAACCAGTCTCTTGGCCAAAAATTGCGTGGAAACTGTTCTCATTCTGTGAACCCTTATTAGTTTTGCGTTCCAGTAAAGAATATATAACATAAAAACTTACATACACATTGAAATAAATTAACAATAATTCATGCACAATTTAATAAATAAATAAATTTATAATATCAGTGTTGTAACATTTTAGGTATATAATGGACACGTGGACGAGGCAAATGGGTTTCCCACTTCTAATTGTAACACCGGGTGACGAAACAAATACTTACGTCATCACACAAAAGCGGTTCCTCATTGATCCAGAGGCTGTTGTCAAACAAGATTCGAGCAATAAGTAAGGCACTATATTGCATTTATATATTAAAAGAATATAAAAATCACGCTTGCCACGTCTATGGTCTAAATTGGAAGCAAGTGAAACTGCGAAGCGCAGCTACTTGTATAATTAATATTATTCACTAAAACCTTCTCCAAACCTCGTCGTATCATCTCATATAATTTTTATGTGTATTTGTTGAGTAATATTTGCAGTTTATCAACAAATAAAACGCTCATTTAATAAATATATAATATGAAGAGAATCCAATTCGACACAATATACAACAATGTTTTTATAATTTATTTATGTGGTGAAACGGCCGCCTTCACCGATAGACTAAAATATGAATATTTAAACCTATAATTTATAATTCATCTAATTAATAATGACTATACTTTATATTTACTTTACTTTACTTTATAATGAAGCAAATACAAAACAGTTTATTATTATTGTTTTGTTTATTGAGGAGGTTAAACTTTATATATATAAAGAATAATAAGAGAAGAAATTAATATGTCCGAATCATACAAATATTATATAAGTTGCCTTTTAAGTTTTATGTTAGGATTAAGCTCGGATTTCCACCACTGAGCGAAGACAAGACACTAACGAAGACATGTCCTTCTTCGCTCATATTATATATGATATATATTTTCTTCAAAAGTTTCTTATGTATTTAAGTTAACAATTTGTAAAAAAGTATAACTAATACTAATAATAAAATCATTGCAATAATTTTAGATATCGTTGGTTTGTCCCGGTCACATATGCGACTAAACAAGGTCCGAAAGAAAACATTCTGTGGTTCCCGGATAATGTTGACAGTGGTGAGTACCGGTGACATAACTTATTAATGCCTTTTGATTTGTCCCCAACTAAAACCATCAATTGCGGTTAAAATTTGATGTATTATTTCATTCTTTTAAAGCAGTCTTTCAGCATATTAAGAATTTTTTCAAGTCTATTTCAAGGATGGGAAGTGGGAGGGGTAGAGAGTGGGGGGGGATTATAACAAATATACGAAATAATTCCTGCAGTTAAACACATATACACACAAACAGCTTTCATAATGTGCAATTTTTCCCTTTTGGTTATCCCAGAGCTGAACAATTGATACAAAGTTATTTTTCTAAAATCGTTGCTAAAGTTCCTTCGCACGAGATCTGTCATTTTCCATATACTTTGACAAAATTCTTATTGGTTTGCTATATGATATTATCTGCGTTTTTGTCGCTTGTGGCTCCGTCTTTTCACATTGGATGGTTCACATTATAATGGTTCTAATTCAATTGTTAAAATAAAGACATTGTCTGCTGTCTAATGCTGGTCAAATTTGCTTGTGACTGTTACCAATATGCCACATATTCTTAAAAAGTTAAGAAGTATCCACTGATCTACAATTGATCTACTACACTTGGGGTGGTTGGTTTAAATATTGTATGATTTGTTCATTACCAGTTACGCTGACTTTGGAAGAGGGAGAAGATTGGTTGAAGATAAATAACAATCAAGTCGGATATTACAGAGTAAATTACCCGGACGATATGTGGCAAGGTTTAACAGAACAACTTAAGAATAAAACCGAACAGGTATGTATTATATTAAAGAAACGATTCGTTTCTTTACGGATGATATAATTTTCTACGAGGCATATTAAAAAAACTTCCCTATTAAAAATGTTTCGTAAGTATGTATGTGATGTATAGGGACGACTTTAACAAGTCACTCGTAACTCATAATCGGTTACCGATGTACGGTAAAGATTCGCCATTGGGTAACCCATTCATCATATATTCTACCACGACAACGCAATGTTTTGTATTGTTGTGTTTCGGTATGAAGGATGAGTGGGCTAGTGTAAGTAGGCACAAGGAACATGACCTCAGTTCCCAAGGTTAGTAGCTAGTAGTTAGGCTCATTGGCAATGTACTTCTCAGAAGCCACTGCTCCACAATGTCTATTAGCGGTGATACTACTTTATTTATCGTGTTATTCTCGATATGTTTCATGATATATCCGTACGTCATAGAGCAGATCGACAAATTTGTAAATCAATCAAACAACGTCGAGCATATCTCGTTGAATGACTTTTGTGAAACTTAAACATTTAATATATCATTTAATAATTACTTAGCTTGATAATTAATTTTTAATTACTATTGAGTATGCAAACGCCCCAAAGAAATACATGTTTATAGGAACTGATCGATGAGAAGTTTGAGGAGCATAATGAATCTCCAAATTGCACTAATATCACCTATTGCTTCATACTAATATTTTTTCGTTTTCAGTTTACAATCTCAGATCGATCACACCTTCTTGATGACGTTTTCGCTCTAGCAGAAGCTCAAGTGATACCGTATCAAACGGCTCTGAATCTATCCACCTACCTAATAGTTGAAAAAGATTTTGTACCATGGGAAACCGCTACCTCAATCTTCGCTATACTTTCCGAAAAACTTTTGAATACAACTGCTCATGATAATCTACAGGTATGTTGAATTCTACGATTATATATTAGTTCTATGATTATGATTATATTCGATAATTACATATTTTAATGTTCAAATTTACGTAAAGGCTACTATAAAACTTTGCCATATATGTACATTTGATTACATAGATCATTTGGTGGTAGGGCTTCGTGCAAAGTTGTATATACCACTCATATATACCGCCAAAAAGCAATATTTAGCATTGTTTGTTCCGGTTTGAAAGGTGTGTACCAGTTTAACTACAGGCACGAGGGATATGACATCTTAGTTCCCGAAGTTGATAATGCCTTGGCAATATAAAGGTGGTGGGGATCACTTACCATCGGATAGCACACTTGCGAGTTTGCCCACCTATTTTAGCTCAACAATAAAAAGTTATATATATATTACTTGTTTCAGAAATATGTACAACATTTGGTAAAGCCCTTATACTCGATGCAAACTTGGGAGAAAACGAAGCTAGGCGTTATCGAAAGGTAAAATTTGGTTTGGTATTATTTAAATTAGCGCAAGACAAAGTAAGAGACTGGGTCAAACATATTTATATGACCTATCATTTGTATATATGTATTCACTCGAGACGGTACGGTCCCTCCACGCTAAATTATAGGGGGGGGGGTGTATATAAACAGATCTATATCGGTTATGCTATACATAAAAAAAGTATATTTGTATATATTATGTTCGAGATGAGTAGACTTCGACACTATTGTTATGCTAAAGTGGATGCTATTTCATAGAGATTTTTATAATATGCATCCACTTTGTTGTAACTCGATACTAGGCGATAACATCCACTTCTGATGAAATTACTCTCGGTATTTTTGTTATTGTTTTTTGTAACACTTAAAAGAATGACACTGTCGTCTTTAGTACCTACACTCGAGTGAGGTAGATGAAGCGGCGGCGACTGGATTTGGTTGTTGATTATCGTTCATAGGTTGACGGCCGTCAATAGAAAAATAAATTAATTATTAAAAAAATATATGTAAAAAGGGAATAAACGATTTTATAAGAGATACAATACTAATTGAGTTTGCTACGATGTCTCATCTCAATGATCGAATCTGATAGCAAGGGTCCAAACATTTATGTCCGTTATATGTAAATTTAATGTTTGAATGTACCTTTTGATTGTAAAATAGTAGCAAAGGTACTAAATATTTGCCTCACACAGCTAAGTGGCATACGGGCTCTCTTGTGATGTGAAAACACATGTTTAAAACTGAGCCTCCATGTCGTCCATCCTTGTAAACGACATATCACTTGTATAAAAAAAAGATAAATTCCTTCATGTAAATCCTAAAAAATAGTTAAAGATTGCAAAAAAATTTATACTATTTGTTATTAAATAAGGGTATTGCGTGTCGTTTTTAAAATGAAACTTATTAATTTTATTATTTTTTTTTTATAGCTTATTACGAACGCGAGTTTTGTCACTATCAACGACTTATCAAATGTCTGATGCCGAAGACAAGGTTAGGAATATATTCCTAACGTGGTTAAATGCGCCGAACGAGACAACGATCGAGCCGGACTTGAGAGATTTTGTCTATTATTTTGGTGAATATGAGATTATATACCCTATCCCAACCGAAAAAAAAAACATATACCATGCGATTTGCTTACAGCTCTGATATATTATGCTCTACAGTCAGTTCTTGATTAATATATCTTTAGATGTACATATATATATATATATATATATATCCACTCTAATTTACTTCAAAAGTTCCGATAAAATTTCGCCATCATTTAAACGCCAATTTCATATCATCATCATGTGCGGAAATTTACCAAAACGAAAGCGCTCTAATAAAAGTTGTAAAGATTTGAAAGAGCAGAAGCCACCACATAATTACAATTTGTATTTAATTGTATTGAACTCTTTTTGACAATATTATTGATTGAAATACTTTATTTAAAATGATCAATAACAAATGATATCAAGAATTTTCCTACTTAAAGCTATAAGTGCTTATGATGTAAGTTAATCCCGGTGTCATAACTTTCCGTTGATATGAGGATGATGATAATCATGCTGATGGAAAACTGGTCACACTAACTTAATAATAATAAATAATAAAGACATTTGAAAGAACTTTATTTTAGCTTCAATTCTCGATTGAATAGATCTAATTCAATATCAAGTAAATGATTGAGAACTAGCTGTCTAAAATTTGTTGATGACTAGAATTTGTTTGTGTTTTTATTTAATGTGTTTTGACCTTGAATAGGAATGAAAGCGGCGTCGCAAAAGGAATGGGACAAGTTATGGGAAATTTATTTGAATGAAGAAGACGTGCAAGAGCAGACGAAACTGCGGAACGCCTTAACTGCTCCTCGAGATATAAATATATTGAAAGGGTATATTTCCAAAAATTTTATTTCCAAGTTTTGCTTATTAATTAATGTAGTCCTCCTAAACTTGGCTATAATTAATGTCGTAACTTTACAGTTGTAAATCATAACAATCATAGATACAGCTAGTAAATGAAGGGAATTTATGATCGAAGCAAATATTCAAAATATAATCTTAAATACTAATCCGTTTTAAAATTTTAGCTACCTTGCATTGGCATGGGATGAAAAATATATAAGAAGCCAAGACTACCTGAGCGTGTTAAACGCGATCAGCTCGAACCCGTCCGGCTCGGCGCTCGTGTGGGAGCACGTGCGGGCGAGCTGGCCGCGGCTGGTGGAGCGGTTCACGCTCAACAGCAGGTATCTGGGTAGCCTCATACCGGGCATCACGGACACCTTCAACACGGAGCTCAGGCTTCAGGAGGTAATTATGTTTAATTTAAGAATAAGTAAAATAGATTCATTTTTTATCTGTGAAGGTAGATTTACAAAGGGCTATTCTGGTAAGTGGTCATCGCTCATACATATTGACGTGGTAAGAAATATTAACCATCGTTTCCGCCAATGCGCCGCCAACCTTGGGAACTATGATGGTATGTCTTTTGTTTAAACCGGAACACAGCGATACTAGGTATTGCTGCTTGGCGGTAGAATATTTGATGGGTGGGACCTACTCAGACGGGCAAAAAATCCTCCCACCAAGTAACTATCATGCAGAATAATTATATTCTATACATAAGCAATACATATCGTTAGTATGAATATGTGTCACATATACTTTTGTGTAAAATGGCGGAATAAAATGAAAGAACTTAAATAAATAAATAATTAATTTTCAGATGCAAGCATTTTTCGCGCAGTACCCTGATGCTGGGGCCGGTGAGTCATCCCGTATTCGCGCACTTGAAAATGTACGAAACAACATAAAGTGGACAAATACACACCAGAGCGCTGTCTCGGCGTGGTTGGAAGAAAAAGTCAATGAATTATAATAAAAGCCTTAAATAATGTGTTCATAAATATTGTAAGACTTAACGATGATAAATAAATACTTAATAACCCATTTTATTTTGTTTTCGGGGAAGAAATGCTTTTACGCATCCCGCCCGGTCGGGGGGGGGGGCGAGACGGGTATGTCTTATGGCTCCCGGGGCAATAACTAAATCAAATAATAAATAACTAATTTATTTATTATCATGCTATTAAAGTAACTTAACTGTTTTTTTATATAATGTATTAGTTTTCATTTTTATTATAAATTTTATTTACACTTGAACTTACCGAATCCTATTGGATTTATAACACGATAGTTGGATTCCTCATTTTTTGATACGAGTGAAGACAATGTGTAATAATATATTAGTAATTGATAAATCAATAGAATAATTAAATTATTTTCATTTCATCCATTCTTACACATCTCGCCCGATGAGATTGGAGCTCATGCCGATTTTTTGCGGTCGTAAAGAAACCTTTCGCAGCACATGTGATTTTGGAAATATTTGAGGCAAAAAACAGGTGAATGAAGGTACATTTCGTGCCCTCTTGTGATTCAGATTCGACGCAGGAGATGAAGTCGCATTTGGAAAGTATCAGCAATGCTCAATACACAAGTGCTGGTGTTCAAAATGAATTTCATAAAGACGTCTAGTTTGGGGAATGTCAGTTTTTTTCCGCACTGATTGACCATTTGTCAACAATTTAAATATTTTTTTCAGTAATTATGTTTGTAAATATTTATAAGATGCGAAATGTGATCTCGCAACAGCATGTGATCACGTCGACGTTGTAATTAAGTAGGTACTGTTGAGGCAAATTTCTCATTATTATACATTTTATTATAAGAGAACTGAGAATCAAGCAAAACAACTAAATTACTAAGTGTTCCCAACGGAGAGTCGGGCGCCAACAACACAGAAGCAACGTAGCTGCTGGCACTGCCGAGGAAAATTACAGACGCGCTTCATTTACCCCGGTTATAGGCCGTATTATTACGTTTCGCTACTCACGAGACAGTAATAAGTAAGTAAGGGACATTATCATTAATGACGTCACAGAAGCTTATAGCCAGCACCTGTGACCTAATGAGCAGTCTAATTTTACACTTATATTCTCCGTGACGTTATAAATTTTGAAGGGGAGTTTATTGTGTGGCCAGCGAAGTGGCCAAAAATAGCAACGGCGCCCAGTTATGTTCCACTAAACCATTACCACTAAAGCTCTGGACAACTGTAACTTGTAACGATACCTATAATTCACAAGCTACTCGCAATACTCGTGAACAGGAAGCGTCGACGGCAACACTAGAGCGCACTTTTCGTCGTCGAGGAGGCTAAAAACATTTTTGATAAACAGCAGAGACCAGTCACGATAAAATGGATTCGTCTTGAAGATAATTCATCATGACAAACTCATCATCTACGTCGTCAGTTGTTTTTGAATTTAAATTGTATTTATGTAAAATTATGTATTTCTTTTTTTATTTACCCTTATTTTAAGTTTTAAGTAAAGTTATTACTCGACATCTAACCACAATACTATACTAGGTATGGTCAACGAATTAAAGCATTAGTTTCATTTTTACTATTGAAAATTCCAAACTGATAAGAAAAAGATTAAGGGATAATGCTCGCTCGCGATAATAATCATAATAAAAATGCAAGATAATACAAATTATTTAATATGTGCGTAAAAATATCTTTAAAAATTCAAATATATCGCTTATTTGTTTTATGTTTTATAAAATATCTAACCAAACAATAAATATATAAAAAAGCCCTTAATATTTCAATAAAATTCCTTTAATATAGCTTAAATATTATAAAAGATTTTATAATTGTATAATAAAATATAATAACAGAAACGGGCACTCGTGGAAACTGCTTAAATATTATGGGTGATAATTACTTATGTAAAGATATTTAGAAGAGTATTACTAACAGTAAAACCAGCATGACTACGAAGCTTGAGTGCGAAGTAGTTTAAATAATTTTCTTTTTACGTTTGACGTAAAAACGCGTAATAACTGTAGGCTGTGCGAATAATCTGAAAACAACGTAAACAATTAGAATAAAAATAATCATTATCTGGGCATAAAAACAAACTCTACAACCTACGCTGCAGAATTATTATCATGGTATATCGATAATTTCTAAAACCTGCTTGAAATAAACCTTTAACTTTACCTACCCTTTACCTGTCGGTACACATCTATCAAAGTAAACCCAATCAAATATTTATTGTAAATAAATAAAACCTCTGAACCTGAATAAACGATGGTAAATCGAGTGAATTAAAAGGTCCAGCGCGTAGTCTGTAAGGACGAGACATTCCCGCTCCAAGTATGGCTATCTCTTGATGAACCTTTGGGCTGAGGCACCACCTTGCTGAGCAAAATGGACCTTGGCCTTGTATAACAGAAATCTGTAAATGAAAGTGATTATAGCGTAATTGTTCATAAAATTAAGTAGATCGCGAATATATAAAGTCGAAGATAATAATTGCAGTCGAAAAACTTGGACCTTAGTAGTAGAGCAAAAACCTTCATTAAAAACGTCGTGACAGGACTGGAGCGAATAATTCTTTTTTTGGCATTTCGGTTGGTTCATTTTTGTCCAGAGGAAAAGCTGCTAGCATTGTTACCACCATTCCACGCAGTCATGATTTGTACGAAAACTATTCTTAATTTTTATTTGTATATAGTAAGGTCTCAATAGAGAACCTTATATAAATATATTAGTAAGAAAAATATGAAAACTAAACCCAGAAATGAAAATTTGTTTTTGCATTCCATGCCTTACTATTATTTTTCGGTATATTATTATTAGACCGAAATTCTATATCTTATTTTTTTCTATATATAGAAAATTTTGTATTTGTTGTAATTTAATGTGCCTTCGTCCGCAATTTAAGTCTTTAGCTTAATATTTAATATTAAAAAAAAAATCCTGCCATTATATTGATACCCTATCGATGATCACACCTCATTTAATACTGCGTCTCCGTAATGACAGAACAGGAACAGCTGCGTTAATGTCGCGCCCATGTACTGTAAAAGAGATATCAATTGCGTCGTGCTAACCTGGTCCTGAAAAATGCATTTCCTTAGTTTTATTCTTATCAAATTATATATTAGAAGCCACACTAAAAAGTATAATAAAATTAGAATTCAACGAGTTCCAGTAGTTTACACAATTGATTTATTATTTGAAAGTTTATAATTTAATACTGGTTATAATATTAGCTACTTCTCAATTTCAAACAGATACATTTAAGGTTTTTAACCAAACCGCCTTGTGGTCAACGCACTCGGGTAATATCGGGGAACTTGCACTAAGCCTAGGCATTGGTAAAAGTGAATAGGTATTTCATTATTGTATTTTACTCAGCGTATCTTACCTCATTCAACTGTACTGCAACAGAGCAGAGCGTTAGTGTCGCCACAAAGAAATATATGCCCAAAATGTTTCGAAGTAGTATTTCAAGTTCATGAACGGTACTAAAAAAAAATTATGTCGATTATCATTTGCTGTTGTTCATAAAAAATGTTACAAATTTTCAAACCTTACTTTATTAATAAAACATTAATGCTATGACATTTAATTATCCTGTAGTAAGCTCGTTTATCTCTCTTTTCCTCCAAATTAGACGACTTTCCTTGTCCCCCTATTAGCTCGCTGTATTTGTGTAGGCAAGAGAACTGCCCACGAATGAAAATCATCAAACCTACCGCAGTCAAATCAAAAGCTATATGCACTTTAACACAATAAAGGGCTGCAACAACTTCTACTAAAATCGTCACAATGTATCCGACTGTGTAAGAATCTAAAGGCGACCATTCTGGCAATATATGCGGCATGCTACTAATATCTTGCCCTGTCTTCATGTATATTGCGTATTCAAGGAACGGAGACACAATGTATACCACGGCTGTGAAGCTGTAGATTCGTGTTAAATTACATGAAATCAAAAATATATCTCTCGTATAAGAATCGATGTGCTTAGTAAAACTGTGTTTTTCTTCGTCATCAGATTCATAGTCACAAGGGGAATAGTTATTTAATTGTTCGTTTTCCAATGACAATGCTTGGTTAATAATAGAGCGCCATCTTTTCTCATTACTTAAGAGTGACCACAATTTTAAGAAACCCATCATGCAAAATGACAAAATGCTAATGCCAGCAAAAAGTGCCTTAGGATCATCTTTGGCCAACAAAAGCGCTACTATTTGTGTCAAATTTGTACTTAGAAAACAAACTATGGATATTTTCGCTATTGGGTGAATACCATAAGCGTCACGGTCGTGCCAAAGACCAGCGTCGCGAATACGTCCTTCAACAATTTTCTTGAAGTTAACTCCTTTACACTGTGGCGAAAAGACATCTCTCAAAAAATTTGTTAGCCAACTCATTTTATCCCATAAAATGGTAAATCAATTAATAAATACCAAAGTTATACACAGATCTATGAACTGAAATTTTACCTGTTACCTTTGGTGCTATAGTTTTGATACTGTCTATGCAACGGCTAGAGAGTAAATGTAAAAATCACCGTGTTAGTATATAAATGAACAACAAACTAGAAATTGCGGCTAATTATAGCCCTATTTCACTTAATTTCCTTTATTGTCGTAGTTAAACTCTGAATTCAGTATTTTTTTATTCCGTCATAAGGTAAGCTGAAAATACGTAATATAAACTACTACACTAAATTTAAATCAAAACCAAATCTAAAATTTTATACTAACATATAGTTAATAGGTATTTAAGCATATGTAAACATACGAGTATATGTATAATTAGATTTTAATATACGTCTTAACAAGATAAAAATATGACGTTTATAAAAAAATGTTGATCGTCATTCACACGAAATCATTGATTGAGGTTCGTGATCTAATTTAAGACGATCAATTGGATAATTAAAAAAAAATATTGTAATGTCTCATCCTATTGCCTCTGGTCACAGGACGGCTGGTTAATTTTTCGATGATCGGAATTGTTATTTAACGAGAAAATGTTATCATTCTTGCCTTTCTACGCGGTCATTACTTATACAGTAGCTGTTTTCATTTGTATATAAGGCCTTAATGTAAATAATTCTTATATAAATAAATATATTTAAAAATGTAAAATATTATTTACAATTTTATAACGCAATCCGCAGCAAAACTTTAACTAAAAAAATATCTTATAGAGTCTTGATTATAATTAACAAACTTCCAGTACTTCTAATTAAAGGTCCTTAATTAACTAACATAACATGAAGTAATTTTAAAGGTTGTATTTCTAATCAAAAGTAGCAATAAATTGAAACTTGTTAAATTGTACTTTAATTTTTAGTAATTATTACCTACTTTAATCAGCCTCGTCATTATTATGATATTAGCTGGTTGACAAAAAACGGCATTATACATTCTTTAAATATACACATATATATATTTATGAGTGTTATTTATTTACGCATTGTTTTTGTCGGTGTAATACCGCCTTCTTGAATTTCTTACTTACTCAAAGATTGCCTAATAGATAATTATGTTACACACATTTACGCCTACAGACATTAATTCCGCATTTTGTTCCTACTTCATAATTAATAAATATACCAGTACGCGAATATATATATGTTTTAGTATCCATTCATTTCTGAGGTCAGAAATTCATCTCACATTTAAATTAATTCGGTGATATTCATTAAATTTCTAAATTCTAGTTAATAGCGGGAACATTGTACATGTCTTCTATAATATAATACAAGAATAAAATATATATTTAATAAATATATGATATTAATATATATAACTGCATAAAAAAGTATTTTTTAACAATTTCGGTGATTAAAATTAAAGTCTTCAGTAAGATAAATTATCCAGTAAGCGTTCAAATTCACATCGTATAGGCAAATTTTCATTACTCTTAAGAAAATAATTTGCATAATTTATATTTAACTTAAAACATAGCGAGCGACAGGGCCTTCAACAAGTCTGAACAGTCTAGAAAAATGTTTGTCAGTTTAAAAAATGGATAAGAGAACTTAGTCAGAGCAGCGGAAGACGAGGGAAAAGTGACACATTTTTGCCGCAGCGTAATAATAATTAATATTGTCTCCGATAATATTCTGTTAATACATTATCCGACTATGAATACTCATTACGCATTATGTCTGGCTTTTTGAACAATTTGCTTATACTCAAATCTTATTGTAACGAATGTTTAGTAAAATGGTGATTTCTCGAATACTACCATCTCTACATTGTATAAATCAAAGTCGCTTCCCTCCATCTATCAGTACGCTTAGATTTTTTAAACTACGCAACGGATTTTAACGCGGCCTTCATTAATAAACAGAGTTATTCAAGAGGAAGGTTTATTTGTATAAAACACGCATAATATTGTAGAGAAAAGGCAAGAACTTTCGGCTCTTTATTATATTTAAAGGAAAAACTGTACATTCATATATAAACAAATAGTGAAATACTTTTTAGTTTTATTAAATAGAAATCAAGTGTTTCATAATGTAATCATTCTGAAACCATAATAGGTACATATGCATTGACTACTAAGCTACGCAATTAACTCATAAAATTATTAAATTATTGTTTTACGAAACCAGCCCTTTCCGTGTTCGCAAACAACCGTTAAATTGAGTAAACGTTAAACTATCAACCAATTAATTAACGGTCTGTGTCAATACAAACTGTTGTCATGAATTAGCTTAGCATAATAGGTACCTTACAAGGGTGTTTACAAAAACAATATCAAAGGCAAGACAAATTCTATTTAATATTAAAAGAAAACATATTGCACAATAAAATATTATATTATTGTCAAAAAAGCGTGGATTTAGTTTTTGATTTTTATATTTTGGAATCCACTTTCGGAACCGGTGACAGAGTAATATTTAATTCAATACTGTAATCAATTTATAAGGATGGACCATATATATGTTTTGGATAATAAGTTAACGTTAATGTTCTCTCCATATTTTTTTCAAACAAATGAGTTTTTAAGATATTAAGATATTTTGGTATGATATTTTTAAATGTAAGATGTATAACAATTCAGTCAATTGATGTCTGGGTTAATACTAGGAGTTATATTGTAATATTTGCTTCTTTAAGCTAATATCATAGAGCATCCGTGCAGACTGGATACGTAGTCAAGAAAGACAAAAAATATATATTTCCTCATTATTTTCATCGGTAGCGCGTATCTAACAGGTCATTAAAATAAAAGGTATTCATAATGAAAAGGTGCAATTTTATTATTTATCCTAAAATAATCATCATATCATTAATATCATTATCTTGGTACACAGTATATAATTCTGTCTCGATACAAGTCATTAATAATTTCACCAGGAGTAAACGTCGGCTCCAGAATCATCCCAAGTATTTGAATTACGAATATTTTCAGAACCGTAACCAGATCTACTCGAGATGCCGTTGGAATTGTGCCCGTTAGATTTGTAGCTCGATCTCGCACCGTAACCGTCAGAATTTCCCCAACCCCCCGTAGAGCGTCCAAAACCAGATGCACTATTCCAGCTTCCAGCAGATCGGGTCATTCCACCGGATAGCGGACTGTAGTTGCTTCCTTGCCAACCACTGCCACCTTAATTTAAAAAATATATTGATTCACTTTAATCATACAATCGATTTATTTATAATAAAATAGATATAATTGAATAGTTATTTTTTGTGTGACAGTATTTAATTCATGACATATGTCTAATTATGTTTTATCGTATTGTAATTATTATTTACCTGGAGAGCGAACTTTGCGAATGTTTTCGAAATCAGCCATCGCGGTTGCGGCGACGAAGAGGATAAGGAATAACTTCAACTGCAAAATGATAAAACATGTGTAATAAAAATTAACAGAAGATGATTTAGGCTATATTTATTGCTTAAGAACACAACAAGAATATGGAATGATTAGTTAAACAAGGCTGTGTTCTTCTTTCGAATGTGAATTAAATCATGACGAAAAGATATCATATTATACCAATATTATGTATAGCTAAAGACATAAATACATATTATTCTGCACATACATATTTTGGCTGAAAAATAAATGGAAATGATTTCCTTTTCTCGTTCCATTCAAAATCACAGTAATAATACAAATCTTTCATTCATTACATATAATTTTTTTGAGTTAAATTAATTCTTTTTACGTGTCATATAAATAATAATATTATAAATAAAAGCATTCTCTTCATTGTCGAGTATTTAGCAAACTGTATAAAATACATTTAGTAAAGACAGTGGTGTAAGCCGATCGGACATAAGGAGACAATTTAGTTGGCAAGCTGCCTAGCAAGTGAATTTGAATACAATTGCATTTTATTTTACGGAATGTAATCCCTCTCCCGTAACCTACCCCTCCCGTACCTATGACGTCATGTTCATGTGCTTAATTTATCTTAATAATTAATCTCATGCTTAGCGATTAAGGAAAAATCATGTATTTCATTTCAATTAAATTCTTTCACATGTATATCCAGTAACCCGCATTAGAGCAGTTTGGTGGAAATATCTCCAAATCTACTCCTAAAAGGGAGAGGAGGCCTTAGCCCAGCAGTGGGACAGTACAGGCTGTTCCTTTACTACGTTTACAGATGATTTTAGTATCAACTGGGCTACACAATTAAAAAAAAATTAACAAACATGAATTTAATGTTCTTGTGTTATTTCTAAAACACCTAGCGAGATTCTGATATCTGAAATTGGTTCTGGTATTAAATATTTGTGTCTTCATTTCTACGAACGTACTAATCTCATGATCTATCAGTTGGATTTGAAAGTCAAAGTCAAAAATCTTTATTCAATATAGAAGCGTTTACACTTACTTATTGATAGTCAAAAATCTACGACCGGTTCGGGATTTAAAACCTCGGACCTGAAAAGAACTGGCTAAAGAAACTCAGCGGGATATTTTTTTTTCCATTTTGTATGTACAATAATAATTATATTTTACTTATTTGAAACAGCCTGGCGGCGATCATTTCATTCCCAAGGTGTGCAGTCAACTAAAAAGTCATTAGTGTTGTAATATCCTTTAGCACACAAACACTCTTTAACGATTCTTTTGAATTTATAATTGAATAATTTTGAACGTTTTCTGGGATCCTGTTGTAAAAACGTATACATTGCCCCAAAAAAGAGTTACTAACCCTGTGTACTTGGAGTAACAAGTCTATTCTTGTTCCTAGTGTTAATAGAATGTACGTCACAATTTCTGGGAAAATCATTTATGTTTTTGCGTACATACATAACATTATCAATAACAAATTGAGAAGCGATAGTCATTATTTTAATTTCTTTAAATTTACCTCTTAACGAATCTTTTGGGCCCAGGTTATAAATTGCACGAATAGCCCTCTTCTGCGGTGCAAAAATGGTATTAATGTCAGCTGCATAACCCCAGAGTAGGATGCCATACGACATTATAATGTGGAAATAACTGAAATACACAAGGCGAGCCGTATCAGTCAAAAGTCTAATTTTTTTTACCGCATAAGCTGCAGAGCTGAGTCTATTCGCCAATTTATTTATATGGGGACCCCATTGGAGCTTAAAGTCTATTGTCATACCAAGGAACTCTGTTGATTCTAAAACATCTAATGCTTCCCCGTTTAAAAGTACACTCGTTTTGACACATCTTACATTGGGAGTAGTGAATTTAATACATTTTGTCTTTTTACTATTTAACATTAAATTATTAACACTAAACCAATTTACTATTTCAGAGAGAGCATTGTTCACATCGTCATATATTGAAAGACGTCTTTTTATTTTAAAAATTAAGGAAGTATCATCAGAAACATCTATCTTTAGATTTGATACTTAGTAAATTTATGAGAAAGATAGACTATACAACATTACGCTACGACCTATTACCGTGGAACTACGGGATCGGAGCACCACGTTAAACTTGGCCGAAACCGTGCGGGCCACGTAGTTTGATATAAAATTATTTAAAAAAACTTACCATTTTTAAGTGCGTAGAGATCGGAATTACAACTAGTACTTCTGAGAAGCCAACTATGTTCCTGCTTATATATATTTTGGACACCGCCGTAGGACGACATGCTATTAATTACACGAATCAAGTAATAACTTTGTCACGTTTAGTTCATTGAAATGAAACGCGGATTTTAACTGACACGTGATACATGACCGTAAACGCTTTGATATATTTTTTATAGCTCTTCTATTTGAATTAGGAGCAATTTATAATCTGTTTAATATGAAGGACGGAGAACATATTTCTTATTTGAAACATGATTTTTTTTAATCTTCAAAACCAACATATTATAATAATATTTATACGTATAATCGAACAAAAATGCTTGGAAATAATAACATTATTAATGTTTTTATTTAGTAACAAATATCCATAATATAACAAATTCTATATAGTCAATAGCTAATCCTAATCCATTAGATTTGAAGGTAACAGTCATACTCTTTGTGTGGTTGGTCGGAACTAATTACATCGAAGCTAATTACATCGAGATAATTATATCGAATAATAGATAGTCTAAATGTTCTTTCGCAAGGGGAATAATTGTATTTTAATATGAAACAGAAGGATTGTTTCCGGCGGAAACATATAAACTACGCTACAGTTACCGTTATTTTTTTTAAACTATTTAAGTAAATACTACGTCATACGCGTGAAAAAAATATATAAAGTCATTTTTAAATTGTTTATTTAATTTAATTTATGACATTCGTTAAATAAAAATAATTAAAGTTTTTTAATAAATATTGGCACAAAGACGAACAATAATAATCAGTATTCATTTTTTTTCACCAGCAACCAAGGTTGTGCGAAACATGTATTTAATACGCTTAGGTGACACTGGTTTAAATTTCAAGATTAGACTCCCACATTTTATAAAAAGCTTGTAAACAAGTAACATAGCATAGGCAATGAAACACGGCGTATGTGGTGTAATTGCACATAGCGTGGATTATATTTATGGACTCGGCGTTAGACAGTGGATGAAATTCTTAAAAAATAAACATTTCCATTTATAAGAATGGAAATATATAATATTAAATAATATATATTAGTGCACTTAAGTTACGAAAGAATCTGTGATATTTTTTTTATACTATACAAAATTTTTTTTCCATAACTTAGGTTAACATATCCAAAAAAGGTAGTTTGATCGTGAGGCCGTGAGCCGTGGCCCATCACACCCGAGCCAATCCGCCTGTCATTTAAACGAACTAAAAACTCTCAATAGCAAACAGCCTGTCGCATCAACGTAACTTTATATAATTCGACTATTCATTGTGCAATTATGTCGTGTTTAATATGTTTTGTTAATTAAATAAAAAGATCGGTTTTGTATGTTTGTTTTTTCCGATTTTCCACAACAACAACTAATCCTATTTATATGGACTCCCAGACGTAGGTCATATAATAAATTTATTTAAAGGCACACCAAGCGATAAATTCATAAGTCTACTATATGTGCAAATTATAAATTATAATTCTGTATTAATAGGCGTGCGCAAGATTTACAGAGAGTCATATTTAAACTGTAACGTTACTTTTTTTAACTTAGTATTAAACTTATTTAAATAGTATAATAATATTGTAATCATCGATTTTAACAGTTTTTTGTCTTTCATTTCTAACAAAGGCATACAGATTATTTCGCCAATGACACGTGCGTAAATTAATAAATTGTAGTGTTATAAACAGTAGGAAACACTTAGTTATTAGTTTGTATAATAAAGTATAATTTTATAGGTTAAAACAATATTCTCTTTACGGTCAATTACAATTTAAATGTGAATAAATTAAATTAAATATTGAAATAGGTTATTAAGACAACTTAGTCGAAGCTAAAATAGTCGGTTCGGGTGCTATAAAAAAACGCTGCCATAATAATTACAGATACACTGTAATTTAAACCAGTAGCTTAATAAATAAAGCATGATTAAAAAAGTTAGATGTGCAGTAATATATATTAATACACTATGAATTTTCTGATCGCTTGTCTCGATAATGTCCTCATCACCAAATTTCAGACAATGTCTAAAATCTTAAGTAGGTACCTGTATCTAAAACATACACAATAAATGTCATTAGTTATAATTTTTTTATCAACCTCATTCATATCCATAGTCAATGGACCGATTCGATTGCTTTATAATTTTTGTTATAATTGATTATTTCAACAGTTATCATGGGTAAAAAACTTATTTAAACCGTGGAAGATGGAACGAGTAGTATTAAAAATATAATATAAGATATAGTAAACATTTAATTAAAAAGTTAGATTATCTTCTTTAATAAAATGTCTCTTCCCACACGGAACTTTTCTATTATAAAAACAATTCCTATGTTAATGCAAAACTTCCCTTTACTTGTATCGTATTCTTAGCACATTTCCCAACTTACCAATAACATGTTTTGTTTGATAGTTCATTTAAATTGCGACTTCAGATAGAGTAACATCTGTAATTTTTTTTATTATTAAGTCCTAATCCTCCTGCCCTTATTCTAATTTTATTTGGGGTCCGCGCAGCATGTCTTCTTCTTCCATACTTCTCTCTCAGACGTCATCTCACAAGTAACATTCTTTCCAGCCATATCGTCTTTCACACAATCCATCCATCGTTTCTCTGATCATCCCCTTCCTCTATATCCATCCATATTCATGCTCAAGACCTTCCTCACAACATGGACCTCATTCCAACATTCCTCATGGACAACATACCATATTTTTTTTATTCCTAAGTAATTTTCTTTAAAACTATTTATTTTTTGCAGGCGTATAATTATTATAAGTAGTGTCAAATAGCTTACCTATAATGGTCGTATAAGGGGTGATTTTTTAAGCAATACTGTGTCGTTTGCTTTCCAATGTCAAATTAATGAGAAATCATTTATTGACTAAACTTCGCTAAACAGTTTATATTTCTGGCCTTTGGTAGATTGAGAGTTATAAAATACCTCGATCAAATGACTCAAATCTCACTCCCCTAATTTCTTCTACACCACTCGACGGACTTTGATAAGATTTTCATCAATAGAAAGAACAATAAACGGATAAGGCTCGTATGTATATATATTTTGTATAAAATGGCACTATGACAGTATTTTATCCAAAAACTGTTCTCGTTCGCTTTCATGACTAACGCAGACTAAACCTAAAGAGATACATCAAACAATATACTCCATAATAAGGTGTCCACGATGTCGAGTGTATTTTTTAAAATACACATATATTTTCATTTATTAAAGATTATTAAATTCTACAGTCATAGCAATAATCTGTTATATTATAATAATTTATTATTATATTTATTAATTACGTAGTAAAATTTATCATTGGGTAATCTAACATTATAAACCTACTTTAAATTATATTTTATGGAAATTAGATTTTTTTCGCACATTTTTTTTTTATATTTGTATTACACATTGTAAAATAATGTACCTAACAACGTAACCCAATACAATTTAAATAATTTATTAATAATCCTCACAATATGTTTAAAGTAACAAGTCTTTAATTTAAACATTATATTAACCGATCGTCAGCGTTTTATTTTTTTGCGTGTATGATTTGCTTTCTGCGTACAGAATTTATATTTTTCCACAAATATATTAGAACTCTGATTATTACTATTTAATTCGAAAAATCACACGCCCTTGTTACTTATAACATTAAACAAACGTTTTCGCATGCTATGTATTAAATTTTGTAAGGTTATCACAGCTAAGATGGTTGTTACGCCTTTATAACAGAATTATTGTAGTGTGAGATATTTAGGTGATTGTTCTCAATTGCAGCCTAACTTATATTTAACATATTTTCGTCATTTGTCCGTTGGTGTAGCGTTGTCATACGTGTGTTTTACAAGTATTGAATGTTACGAAAATATTTTTAATTATATTTACTATATAGTATTTGCACTATCATACTAAAAATTATCTTTAGCTGTTTGTAATTATACCCTAAGTCGAATAAGATTTTTTTTTTAAGCAATGGGAACTCTTTTTTTTTTAAGTACCTTCAAAAAAGGAGGTTGTCAATTCGATATATATGTAACATTGTTAGAATTTAATAATATTTGAGTATGATATCCATTTAGACTTCCAAGCATGTGTGCTTAATTTCGTAAGTGTATGTTTGTATGTTTGTCTTATTTAAAGAACAAAAATAGAAATTGAAAAGGTTACTTAATAAATAACAAATATTAATACTTAATATTAACACGCGTCTGCTGCTGGCTGGCAGTGCTGGCACCGGCCTAATAAATATTGTCGGCGTGTGTACTGATTTGAATTGGATATATCTTAGACAAATCCGTTTTTGAATTTTGGTTTCCTTTCTTTGAGTTCTAAAAAATATTATTTTTCTTATTTTTAGTTAACTAGTTTTTAATTTTGAAGTCGATTTAATTTTTTTTTTAATCAGCGTGTTGCCTAACAACTTTGTCAATTCTTTAGCCTATTAACATGAAACTCTTTTATCAAAGACAACGTATCTTAGCATTGCATACTTCTGATATAAATAATATATAAAATGTTTCGTATTATTAATTTTCTCTTTTTTTATATTAGTTCCATTATCATTGTTTGTTTGTTTCAAAATTCAAGCAAAATTTAATCCGATACATATGGATTATCCGACTTTTATATTATTTTAGTTTATAGTCAGAGGTCAGGGGCTATGTGGTATCTTAAGGGGACTACATGAGCTAAATGCAAGTTTTATAATGCAAAAAAGTATATGATCCAATGCAGTACACCAAATGAAAAAAATATATGATAATCTTGAGGATACATGCTAGTTATTTGTTATTTTGAAAACATGATGTAATTAATTTGGTACGATAGAAAAAAATCACAAAGTTACCTCTAAAAAAATCTTTTAACAAATAATAACTATACTTATATACATTCAATAATTCTGGGTTTTTGTCAGATTATTCTACAAGCAATATACTACTTTACTTCTGCGTCACTTTTTTAGTAAAATCAATAGATTTTTTTAAAATCAGATATTCTTATTTTCGAACAAAATGCGTACGTATGTGTGCGTAAACGCCTTGTACAGACATTGCCGACCGAGGCCTGATGCTATATAGACGTGTCGATATTTTCGCCGCATCATTACGTTACGAGATATTTTTTTGTAATTTTAATTATAAATTCATTGTTTCATGTTTTCTTATAATAAATGTTATTCTTTCTTGTAAATAAATATATTAAGTTAAAATAGTGTAGTAGTAATTTGGCATTTATTTTTTATTATATTATTTATTATAAATTTTAATTGTGTAAATATGTGAAATAAAGTGAAACGGGTGAGGAAAACTAAAAAACTTTTATATAAATTAAGCACCGAACATACATATGAACGATATTATAAGGTAAGAGTATTTTATTAGTAAACATATATATTTTTTTTATAAATTATGAATATTGATAACATCTATTAGAAAAAATGTGCAATCAGTTCGCATAGAATCAGATTTTTCGAGGTATACTTTAAATATTACGATAGAGTATTTGGTCAAAGTAAGAAGAGTAGAAAACATCAATTGAGAGTGACTACATTCGATCCCCATGAACTCGAAGCAATATGAAATTTCTCATTAAAAGTACTATGGGGCACATTTAGATACATATTTTTTAAATACCTACTTACTAAATTTTTATTTTTTTGTAACGTCCGTCATATTGGATTGAATATGGCAGCAATTTATGAATCGTGCATTGTCATTGAGACTAAATATGTGTGCCAACTTTCAGCTCCATAGCTTCAGTGGAAATGGGTGTAATATTGATTGCAAGATTCCAGGACATATGTACATACATAAATACATTCAAGTGAAATTAAATAAAAGATTTAAATAAAAAAATTAACGCATTGTTTTTTTTTGTATTACCAAATATAAATAAAAATATTTTAAGTTTAATTATATTAGTTTTATTTTTTAATCATTTTCGAATAACAGTCAAAAGCAGTACAAGTAATTCTAATATCCTATCTATTTTTATGAGATTTATGATTAAACCTAGTATGATTAACCTAGGTAACCAATGATTCAACCAAATCGACTTGATGACATTTTTTTCTAGTAAATATTCAGATGTTTTTTTTTTAAATTGAATATATATTTTTTCTTTGTAAACCGATATTAATAAAACGAACAAACACTACGCTATATGTTACCCCGCGGTTACTACACTACAGATTTCGAACACTTACGATTTTATTATATAAATAGATTATCAAACTTTTATAAAATGTTAAAAATTGGTATGTTTTCATATTTAGTATAAGAACTAATTGTGGTATAATAATATAAATAAAAAAAAAAGGTTAAAACTAACTGTCTATTTTATTGCATACAAAATATACATAAAAATATTGTAAATTGAATTGAATCAGTTTTTTTATAAACATTTGTTAACTAACATCGAAAGAAATAAAAATAATTCTGTTGTCCTATCTATTTTTTATGAGATTTATGATTGATCTTACTTCGCTCGGTTTGGCGCCATCTATTAGAATATTTGGGCGTAACCTCATTACCTCGCTTAACCATTAGTTCACGGGCTTGCCGTTTTTATCGATTTTGTAAGTGTGTGCGTGCGATTCTTAAGAGGACTACAAGAGCTAAGTGCCCTTCAGAATCTCAAAAATCTCATAAAAAATAGATAGGACAACAGAATTGTTTTTATTCTTTCGATGTTATTTAACAAATGATTATAAAATAAAACTGATTCAATTAAACTTACAATATTTTTATTTATATTTTGTATACAATAAAATAGACAGTTAGTTTTAACCTTTTTTTTTCTTTTATTTATATTATTATACCTACCACAATTAGTTCTTATACTAAATATTAAAACATACCAATTTTTAACATTTTATAAAAGTTTGATAATCTATTTATATAATAAAATCGTAAGTGTTCGAAATCTGTAGTGTAGTAACCGTGGGGTAACATAGCGTAGTGTTTGTTCCTTTTATTAATATCGGTTCACAAAGAAAAAATGTATAATCAATTTAAAAAAAAAGCATCTAAATAATTAACTAGAAAAAAATGTCGTCAAGTCGATTTGGTTGAATCATTGGTTAACTAGGTTAATCATACTAGGTTTCATCATAAATCTCATAAAAATAGATAGGATATTAGGATTATTTGTATTGCTTTTGACTGTTATTCGAAAATGATTAAAAAATAAAACTGATTTAATTAAACTTAAAATATTTTATTTATATTTGGTACTACAAAAAAAAATAATTTAAGTGTTCATTTTTTTATTTAAATCTTTTATTTATTTTCACTTGTATGTATGAATGTATGTACATAGTCCTGGAATCTTGCAATCAATATTACACCCACTTCCACTGAAGCTATGGAGCTGAAAGTTGGCACACATATTTAGTCTCGATGACAATGCACGATTCATGAACTGCTGCCTCATTCAATCCAATATGGCGGACGTTACAAAAAAATTAAAATTTTTGAATGATGTACAAATGACACTTCCAAATATTCTAGTTCTCTGCTTCACAACAATTACATTTTTTTTGTTACGACTTAACTATTTTTTTATTATTAAAATTAGTTCATACATAACTTTAATTCCTATTATAAACAAAATCGATAAAATTAAACTCGTACGCAATATAAATAGCTTCCGTGTTATTGTTTTCGAATTTCTTTATTCTGTAAAAAATAAATATATGTTAGTAATTATATTTTTATTAATTATATAAGTATGTATTTAAAAAATATGTAACTAAATATGCCCCATAGTATTTTTAAAGAAAAATATCATATTGCTTCGAGTTCATGGGTATCGAATGTAGTCACTCTCAATTGATTGATTCCTTACTTTCATCAAATATTCTATCATAATATTTCAAGAACAGCTCGAAAAATCTGATTCTATACGAACTGATTGTACATTTTTTCTAATAGATGTTTTCAATATTCATAATTTATAAAAAAAAAATATGTTTACTAATAAAATACTCTTACCTTTTAATATCGTTCATATGTATGTTCGGCGCTTAATTTATATAAACGTTTGTTAGTTTTCCTCACGCGTTTCACTTATTTCCCATATTTACACAATTAAAATTTATAACAAATAATATAATAAAAAACAAATGCCTAATTACTACTACACTATTTTAACTTGATATATTTATTTACAAGAAAGAATAATATTTATTATAAGAAAACATGAAACAATGAATTTACAATTAAAATTACAAAAAAATATCTCGTAACGTAATGATGCTGCGAAAAGATCGACACGTCTATATAGCATCAGGCCTCGGCCGGCAATGTCTGTACAAGGCGTTTACGCACACACACGTACGCATTTTGTTCGAAAATAAGAATATCTGATTTTAAAAAAATCTATTGATTTTACTAAAAAAGTGACGCAGAGGTAAAGTAGTATATGCTTGTAGAATAATCTGACAAAAAACCAGAATTATTGAATGTATATAAGTATAGTTATTATTTGTTAAAAGATTTTTTAGAGGTAACTTTGTGATTTTTTTCTATCGTACCAAATTAATTACATCATGTTTTCAAAATAACAAATAACTAGCATGTATCCTCAAGATTATCATATATTTTTTTTTCATTTGGTTTACTGCATTGGATCACATACTTTTTTGCATTATAAAACTTGCATTTAGCTCATGTAGTCCCCTTAACTCCCAGGTTGATAGCGCATTGATGTGGTGGTTTTGAATTGATAAATATTACCGTAACACAGATATGTAAATAAATGCGAGAAAAAATATGAATGTCATATTGTACGATGGGTCAGTACAGCGCGCGAATAGATCGGTTAGCGAGTTTTTATATCTTATGGTACTAGTATTTTAAGTAGGTGCTAATTAGTTTTTTCTGGTTTCACAATAATCGGATTGATATGCATAATTTATATTATTTTATACAATAGGTTTTTTTATGGAGATAGACTATGTTTTTTATTTTATGGTGTAAGTTTTTCGAGACTCACTGGGACAACCTAGTCAGAGAGAAAATCGTCGCTCCAGGCGTATGTAATGCGAACGCTGTCCAAATTACACGAAGACTGTTCGGAAGAATAGTAAATCTATAAATTTCTATAAAACATCAGAAACACCATCTCTTTTTTATAGACAATATACAGTGGGCATTTGTTTAAAAAAAAAAAAGAAAAATTTGGATTCAATTCGAACCAATAATTTTAGAAATGGTCAGCAGGTTCTGTACGAAGTACGGGTACATAAACTCAGTACGGGCGAATAGATCGGTTGGCGAATGTTTATGTATCGCATTGGTTGAATGAAAATGGCATGAGATAAAATCTTTATTTTACATGTACGAAGTCGGGAGTAGTTAGCTCAGTAGCTAGTACAATTATATTCATAATCGGCTCATATGACTATATGTGTAATTTGTCAGTTATAATACTGCCTTCATGTTTATGTTTTGGTTAAAGGTTGATTCGAGGAGAATACCTTCAAGTGAAGTCAGCTTTTTGTTTCAACAAAATAATGTATTTCCAAAAAACCCCTAGTTCTCATGAAATCTATAATGCACATATTTTTACTAAAGACTAATTTATTTCTATCTAAAGGTTGATTGACATGCCGTCAGGCATTAAGTCCGCCTTTTGTTCCATTTACTTTGTGGTAGCCAATAAAGTTAATTAATAAATAAATAAATAAAATATAGTTATACCCTGTACAAGTTAGCTTGATCATTTTGATGTGAATTTTTTCTGATCGACATAACTTTGCAATGACATCATATTATTTTCTTAATTTAACGATTTCAAAAATTGTTAAAATATTTAAAAATACATATAACACAAAAGTCCCTAAAGATTCAAACATTATCCGAAAATTTTGAGTCTTTTTATTGCTTCAAAGTAAAATTTAAATAGGAACTGAAAATAATAGACGCTTGTAAAATGTTACATCGGTCGGACGGATGGGATGGGTCACGAATAACAACGTCACGGTAGCTTGCGCAAGCGATGCCGTGGCGCCCGCCGAAAGACGTAGAGGGTACCGCTGGGTTTTTTACTCTCATGGTCTAAACCACCTATTTAAATTTGGCGGGAGGTCAAAAATAATCCTCTAATATTAAATGGGTATACTTATTATGAATATTGACCCACCGTCGCTTATGTACCCAATGTTTTATACGTCTAGTGCAATAAAGAATTTCACACATAATACACCCACACCATCTCGTCACAGTTACAAGTATTTTAAAACGTTATTTTTTGGACTACTAGACATCTTTCCCATCATTAGCTCTTCTGTCAAAAAGATCAAGCTAACTTGTGCAGGGTATAGTCAAAAATATTTATAATTTTTTCAAAAAAAGAATATATTCTTTAAAACGATCAAATTTTCTTGCCGCCGACAAGTAACAAATGCATTACTATTTTTTTATATTTATAGTAGAAATTACTGGAATATACAATGCTTTGATAAGATTAATTTCTGCCTAATAAGTTTAAGTATTAATGGAATATTTTCTGATTTAATCGTTTTGATTCATACTGTGCAACTGCAACAGTTTACTTACAGCAAAGTTCACAAGTTTGTATCGTCACCTTGAGACATTGAGAGATAAGGGGTCATGTTGCAGTCTTTCATAGAATGATTTTCACGTGACAGACCTTCATTTGAAACTTTCCACTAGCATCGTAACTATCTAGATTGCGTTTCGCACGTATCTCCGGATTTCATTAAATCAACATTTCTCAACTAATATTTCCATTAAAATCAACTTTTTGTTTCGCCTTAATGCATCTACAAAATATTGATATTGATTATAGATGTTCTTAAAAAAAGTTTTTTTTTTTTTTCTTAAAATTATATTTATCTTTAGTTTACTTAATGCACGAATGCCGTAAAGCTCGATGTATAATACACAAACATCACAGTGTCTAATATAGGGTAGGACCGCTGACTTTTACTTTTAATAATAGTGGTATTTAGCGGTTTAGAAACATTGTTAAGACATCTACATGTATCGGATTAAATTCTGCAAACGTTTTGCCCACCACCGCACTGGGGCACACGGTCGAAAATTTTCCCAAGAGAAGACTGAGCTCTTTGCCTAACATTGGAAGACTAACGAACTCCTACTTAAGGGGCCTTAATATATTGAACATATTATGCAAATTATAAGATAAAAATGAAAACCACGTCAATAAAAATATTTCAACAATTTCTTCTAAATATAGAATTCAAAGGATGATTTCTTATTTTATGTAGTTATATGTTATATTGCACAGACACTCCGCCAGGACAAGGATATAGACTATTACGCAATTGATGGCAACAATACAATGGCACGATCTCCAATTTATCTATTCGCACAACCTCGAATAACGTTATTGAAACGTTTTCACGAGATTACATATGTATTTAAATTAAAAAATAAACCAATCACGAAAGAGCATCCCTAAAATAACACAAATAAAACTTTAAAAATGAGCAAAATTTATTATAATATTCAGGATAAGAATCAACGCTTTACGTGTAAATCTTATTTTGAGGGTACTTAATTAAAAAATGCCGTCTTCTTCTTTTGAATGTTAGATCAATGATGACTGAAAGAGACATATCAATGTGTTTCGGTGACTTGAAAACTTGAATATTGTCCAAAAACTATAATATTATATGTAATGACCGGCCAACTCGTCATAAAAAAAAAATAGTTGCGATGACCACTTTTATTGCCTTGCCATGCTACTCGTATAGCTTTTGAGATATTAAAGATCAATAAAAATGGTAGCAAAAGCCTTCATTCACTCGAGTAACAAATGGAGATATTTTCGGTATAACATTCAATTAAATCCTGTAACACGATAATTCAGTGCTTCGATTAAAGAGCAATTAGTAGGAAATAGCATTTACGACGATTAGCAACGATACATTTAATTAACATATAGTAACTATTATAACGCCTGAAATTATTTTGAGACGTTAATCTCCAAAATAGAATATAATTTCCCCATGCATACATATATTTTCCCATAAGTCCCAATATAATAATACCATTTATATATTAAGGATAAACGTGGCCCTATGAGAAATTCCGCAAACAATATTTGGTTTATTTCAAATAGTAATATTCTTGTCACATTGCTCGCGTATTTCAAAAGTATATATAATACCTAAAACTTTATATAAACACTATTGTTATTGTTACTAAATTTATTTGGACTTGTATAATTTTGCCCAAGAGTGTTATTATTGTATTCGAGATAAAATATAGTAGTATAATATTTTTAATAGAGCTGAAAGGAAATAATACTTGCACGGATCGCACCTAGATCTTGCTTTATAAATAGGTAAAAACGAGATGGCTTAGTGGATAAAAAATTAAAACTTCTGTATTGATCACTGTCTGTGAGTTGAAATCTATATAAGTAGCATTGTCTTTTGATGTGTTTGTGTTCACTATATGCATCGCGTGCTCAAAGTTTCATATCTATGAATTTGAGTCCAAATCCATTGTCTATAACGAGTCCTGGATGTAGAATTAGACTATGGTTACCATAGAATAGGCATCGAAAAGAAAGGAGGAGGAAAAGGTTCTAATTTGACTTGCAAGATTTGACCTGAACAAACAAACATTGCAAGTAAAAATAAAACTTATAATGAATATGTTTTACTATTTACACTTGAATTTAAACACGATATAAGTGGTTGTTTTTTAGCAGTCAATTGATTTGGTAATTTAAAATGTATTTACTTTATTTTACGTAATTGTAAACCACGTTAAATAACATAGTCAGGAAATTGAATTAATTATTGAAATGTGTACTTATGTGTAGTTTTATAGTTAATTAGCAATTTCTACCAAACCAATAGGGATCAATTTAACATGGATAGTTGATTACTGAAGTTTTTCTTATAATAATAGCCGAGATGGCCCAGTGGTTAGAACACGTGCATCTTAACGGACAATTTCGGGTTCAAACCCAGGCAAGCACCACTGAATTTTCAAGTGCTTAATTTGTATTTATAATTTATCTCGTGGTCGGCTGTGAAGGAAAACATCGTGAGGAAACCTGCATGTGTCTTATTTCAACGAAATTCTGCCACATGTGTATTCCACCAACACGCATTGGAGCAGTGTGGTGGAATATGCTCCAAACCTTCTCCTCAAAAGGAGAGGCGGCCTTAGCCCAGCAGTGGGAAATTTACAGGCTGTTAACGTTTGTATGTTAAAGTTTTTCTTAATCTAAGTATTCTATCCGACGATTTTTTTAAACAAAAATCCTGACTTTTCCACTGTACCTTTGGCGTATCTTCTAGATTCCATTTTTAAAATTACCCCATTTTTATATTGCTGCATGTTTTTATCTCCAGGCGCATTGAGTAAGATTACTTGTAATATATGTTACAAACTTACAATATATCAGTCGCAACCCTATTGCTAAATATGTTCTATAACCCTCACTGGCGAAACAATGATACATTGGATCAGATAAATTTTCCTCTTTGGAATACAACGATTTATGTTTGTAACAATATACAAAACTGACAATAAGTACAAGGTATATCTGCTACACCAATATAAATACTTGTCTATGACAGAAAAATAACCCATTGTATAATATAAGGCACCAATGATAGCAACATAATCAAATAAAAATCCTAAAAAAATAATCAATACAGATAAAATTTATAAAATATCGCTACGCAATTTTTACCAACAATAACCGTATTAAAGTAAAATATATATAAACTTCCAAAACATACTCTAGTTTCTTTAATTAATTATAATTCTCTCGAACTTGACAGGTAATATTGAAATCCGTAATTATTTAAATTATATTTCATTTATAAATTATAAATAAGTCTAACGTTAAATGATGAACTAAAGCGTTTACTTTACATATTGCACAGAATTCGTTATTCGATTACCTAATTAATAAACAATCTACATCTATAAAACTTATTGATAACAATTACTGAATGTCAATCGTTATGTTGTTTTCACGACGTATAGATCTACCATTTTTAAATACGACGTCAAAATCATTCGGACATACGCATATTTAATTGAGTAAATATATAAACTCATTTTTATATAACCTTTTTTATAGATAAGGTTCTTTACCGTGTTGTGTCTGTAGATAATTTTGTGGTAAATCGTAGGGCCAAGTTAGACGCTACGTGCGACATGTCAAAGTGTATCCTAATGACTGTAGATATATAGTCGCTGTTAACAAAATTCTCTTTGCAGTCTTACGAGACGTCTAAATCCGACCGCAACCCGCTAAGTGCTAACTGAATAAACCATTTTGGTGAAATAAGTTACAGTGCTATTCCTTGAAGTAAATTGAAGTGAGTATCGTGTTTTATTTCGGATTATTTTAATTTATTTTTGTTTTTTAATTAATATAAACTTATTCTTTTTTGTACATAATACATGGATATGACATATAAGTAATTTAAATTAAAAAAAAACATTGTATTACTCAATTTTTGCAACGAAAATAAATTAATTATACCGATTAAGTCGTTATAATATTATTTTTTTGATATTTAATAAGAATAATTGCTACGAAACTTCAGTAAAATAAATTATCATTAAAAACGAATACACATAAATGTATTATAAAAAAAATAATCATAATTCATATTAAAAAGCAATTATTTTACGTGATATAAAAATATTGTATTTATCTGCAAATATCGCATGAAAGATACAGGATTAAAGTAAAAGGCGGAAGTTTATACGGAAATAACTAAATACAACTATTTTTATACTTTATAAATATTTCAATACTATTTAGGTAATTTATAAAATTACATTAAAACGTTCCTTTTAATTTGATTTGTTTTAAAATTCCCATTAAATGAGATTTACAGTATTACATTTGGCAGAGTTATAAACCATCGACTATAGAGAACCGGCTTTTAATATAGGAAAACTTAAATCATAAATAAATTATTTGTCAAATAAATACATTACTTAATTTTTTTAAGTCAAGGCGCATAATTAAACAAGTGACAAAGTTCTCTTCCCTTTTGTATGAATGTATCAGAAATGTTTTCCAAAATCGCCATCGCGTCTAGAGTTCACATGCAAATATTAAACGTTTAAATATAAATATTTAAAAATAAATAATAAAAGAAAAATTCAAGTATCAAAACTTGTTGTGAACTTGCGAACTGTCATATAATTTATCAATTTGAGATGATTGCTGTTGATTGTCCACATCGCGATCACGCCACCGTAGTCATGAGTCACAGAAACATGGAATAGCAGCAGAATGTGCAATATATTGTTAACTCCGATTACCGATCGCTATTCGTGTTAACTTTCCTTTCTTAACTTTAATTAATGCCTACTCATATTGATAGCCGATGATTTAAATCGTAGAATGAATAAAATATACGCAGTTTGGACTTCAGATGTGCGGAATATTTTTTACGACAAGGTAAATTATTTTCTAATCACAATTAAAATTAACTTACTGATGTAACACTGAAATCATTTTTTTTAAACGTCTTAAGATATGATCATTGTTCCCATTCATAAAATATAATGGATTATGTACATCGCGAAAGTTTGTTGTTGTATCTCTTAACACATTTCTAATACATGAAAATCTTAAAAAAAACCCACGAGAAACCGACGGCTGAATGTATACTTATAATTAATATATAATTATACTACTAAATATACATATAATTATACTCAAGGTTATTTTTTATATAAACTTTAATAATTATTTTAGTATTTTAGTATTACAATTATATTGCTACGAGTAGAAATATTTTAAAATAAGTCTTAATTCCAGTCTAAGTCTTAATAAAAAATGATGTAGCTTGTGTTACAAAATTAAAATATCGGACTTTGAATTACCTATATACGTTTAAACTCAAATTCCATGACCTTGTTTCTCTATTTAAGAATATATATAGTGTTCATAAGTTCGGTCCTGTTTTTCATACTTACAAGCTAATGCTTTCAAATACGTCGGCAACCAGTCGTCATCCACTGGGACATAGGCCTCTCCCGAAGCGCACCAAAGTTTCGGGTTGACCCTACATTCATACCTTTCAAATTCAACCTAACACAATCCGAACAGAAAAATATCTGGTCCGACTTCCAAGAAAAGAAAAGACAACTAAAAATAAAAATTAAATAAATCTAAAGATTGTTTATGTCAACATTCAAGGCTAACATTACGGTTACGCTCAGTGATATTTTTTGAATAATGAGACAAAAACAAATATTATTAAAATACAATAAACACCGCGCCAAACGATCTACGCGCCTCTACCGAACACAAACACCATATAGCATGCCTTCCGCTATTTTTCACATGTTTATTCAAATATTATCTATCTCTAAAACGTCATCTTAAAATTTCAAAGTATAATCAGCAATTATTATACATGGAAGATAGCCTTAACTTATTTATTTTGATAAGAATTAATATAATACGAGTGACAAATAGATTGGACTAAAGTTATCGTACAATATTTTATTTTTTCTCGAAATTATCTATAAATATTTTATCAATTATTTTGTAGACATTTCGTAGAGCCCCGAATCTTACATAAAATTTTCATGTACATATGTACATGTTGTGGTTTTGTTAACGCTTTCAAGCGCACGGACCGATATATTTTTCGGTTAGATGCTTTCGATTAATATTTAATATAAATCAGCTGTTTTGATTTCGCTAAATTATCTGTATTGATTTAAATTATACGGCTATTTAAGGTTTAAGCTAAAAGTAAAAAATAGAAACGTCGACCATTCCATAAATAAGACATTAAACCTGTTTGTAAAACCTAGAAAAAGCATAATTACACACTTAAATTATGTTGTTTCTGATACCACTACATTAAATATTGTAAATGTTATTTTGACATAAAATTATTGGGTAGTAAATTCGAACTCATATACTGTCTATGCTCACGGTAGGTACTCATATGTGGATTTGTTACCTTGTACCTGAATTTACCTTACTATGCCGTATTATTCTGGATATGGACCTACTATCAAGTATCAGATCGGATAGTGAATTTAGACTGGATAGGAAATGTTTTTGAATTGGTGGTGGTGGTGGTATTTTTATTATACGAGTTAGCCCCAATATCGTGAAATATCCTTAAAATATAGTATTTTTGTCACATATCACTTCCTGGAATTTCACAATCGTACGCTGCGATAAATTTCGTGTTTGTTCTCGCAGAACAGCTCTAATGTATAAAGTTTTGTGTCATTCCATAAACAATGCATAAAATAGTTCAAATATTATTAGGCTGTCAGACATGATGATACGCTTTTTAGATAGTCCACCACCACTAAACCACTAAGGCCCCTAAGCCGGAGCCCGTGATATTATGTGTTATATAAATAAATATATATTCGATTATGTATTTTATCATTCATGGCAACGTAAGAGAACAAAATACACTTTTGCGCCAAACGTTTTATATTTATATACATTAAATATTAATCGGTCTGATCAAAGTTTTATGTTCAATGTATTCATATTTCTATTTGAAAACAAAACAACGATGCAGTTCGCAATCTAATTTTGAAAAAAAAAAAAAGTAATTTTGAATTTACTTTAAATCACAATGTCTCTTCGAAATATAGTAAATTATTAAGCAATTGCTTTAGCTGTTTGTTTATTTAACGAGTAAGAAATAAATAAAAGAGATTTATTTCTTTAATAAAATATACAGATAAGAGATATATAAAATAATAGATTCAATTTTGACGTTTCTTAGGATCGTTGATTTCCCGGAATTGCCTCGAATATAATAAATACTACATCTGATTATTAAAATCTCTATTTTATATTGATAGTTTTAAATTGTTAAGAGGATCACTTTCGTTATCATGGAAAGTGATAACAGTAGGGTTACATTTATGCCCTAAATTAACAGATTACGATACCACTGATAGTGTCAAAACTGGACTTATAAAGATCAACACCGAACTCCTTCCGGAGAATAATAAAGAGGGTCTGAATGTAGTTTAGAAAATTAGTTAATTTAAGCTATATAGGCGATGTGTATTTCATTATCTGAACATAATTTACACTTCTTCTGAACAGTAGCACCAATCTAAATGATCAAAGGACTAAAGGAACATTAGGAATTGAAAAAATAGCAGAATATTATCCAATTAAAAAAAAATAGTATAAAACA